>NC_090447.1:474923050-475537112 GCF_031143425.1 Pleurodeles waltl | reverse complement strand
TCTAATGATGTTTAAAATAGAGCAAGGAACTCCTATTTTGGACAGGACTTCCCACAATTTGTGGCGGGGTACTAGATCAAAGGCCGATTTTAGGTCAACAAATGCTACATATAAATGACCTAAGTCTACGTCAACAACTTTCCATTTGATTGAAATAAAACGGAATACCTGATCTATTGTACAATTTTTTTCTCTAAAGCCCGCTTGGAGGTGATTTAAGATTTTATTTTCTACCATCCATTTACTCAGCCTGCTCAACAATTGATGGCAAAATATTTTTTGAAGATTGTCGAGAAGGCTGATGGGTCTATAATTTCCCAGGGAATTCCTCTCTCCCTTCATATATATGGATACAATGATTGCCTCTTTCCATGATTCAGGATAAATTCTAGTAGTCAAAATGGCGTTGGAGAGCCTATTGATGTATGGGCTCCAGATGTTTTGGTCCGCTTTAAACATGCCATCCGACCCTGGGGCCTTTGCTGCTTTCTGAGCAGTGATGGCCAGCACAGTTTCATTCAATGTAAAGGGGGGCAAGGAGGGCGTGGGCTCAATCAAAATTGTTGACACCCCCAGACTTGGAACATCACTAGCCGGTAAAGGGCCATACAGTTCCTTGAAGTGAAAGAGCCAGGCATCAGGACTAATATGAGACTCCAAATAAGGTGCTCGGTTCTGATCGCTACAAGAAACCAGAAGCCAAAACCGTTTGGAGTCGTGAACCATAGCTGCCTCAAGTAAATTGCTCCAAAGCCCCTTTTCATTCTCGAGTTTGCTTTTGTTACATGTAGAGACATAATGACGTCTAGCATCAATAATACCTGGTCTATCCTTTGACCTTAATACATTGACCAAAGTATTTTTGGCATCCATACATCTCTTATTAAACCATTTAGAATGAGGTTGGGTTCGGGAGTTAGTCAATGGCCTAGGACATTTGGTAAACAGCTCTTTCAAAGTAACAAAGAGTTCCAGATGGAGAGACAATACTTCAGTTGGAGCAAAGGTAAGGCTATCATCAAATAGCTGGTGGGAAAATGTTAAGGCGCACAATTGTTCTCGAAGCGTGTTTGATTGCGCAAAGGAGTCCCATCTTACCGTACGCCTATTGCTGGACAACTCCATAGCGGTAGAAGAAGCAGGAGGAAGTACGGCTCCTGCTAAAAGAGATCTCTTGTACGTGATCAGGAGAGGGGCGTGGTCACTAGTGTAGGGGTCACCCACTTCCACATCTAATATATAATGCCAAGTTCTTAAATCAAAGAAAATGTAATCCAATTTATTACTATATGAGCCCCTAAAAAAAGTTGGTCTGGCAGGAGTGTCAGCTGGGAAACGGCCATTACCAAAACGAAGGCCGTGGGATATCATAAGGTCTATTATCTGTGAAGCCTTGGCACACGATTTATATGAATTTTGCTGGATAGAATGAGGAATCAAAAAAGAAGGGATGTTTCATACACTATCTTCAAGCTGCATAACCTGTATGTGGTCAGCATTAAGTTCAAGTTGAACATTAAAATCTCCTGCTATTATGATGTGATATTTAAGACGAAGGTCCGGAATTAGGGTATTCAATAGCTCAATAGTGGTGGAACAATGATTGGAAGGTCCCGGCCTACTATAGATGTTTATACAAAAAACAGGGAAGCCTGAGACTGGATGGATGGCAACAGCCAAAATGTCGTAAGAATCCACATATATCTCCTTTATTCCTCTCACCTCTGTAGATTTTACCCAAGTGATTAAACCCCTGCTGCCCTACCTGCTGGAGAAGGCCTGGCAGGTTTAAAAAAAGAACTAAACCCCTGTTTGTACGTACAATGTGTGGCCAAGTTTCCTGGAACATACAGACATTAAAACTTTCAACAAATGTCCCCCACTCAGTGTCCATGAGTTTGCCATTAATGCCAGCCACGTTCCAGGACAGAAGTTTAGCTGTTTCCTGGGGAATAGGGTCGCTTAGGTTCGTAATCTTATCATCCAGAGAATGGCTGTCGATAGGTTTCGCCATAAATGAGTTTGTGGATGTATTAGTAGTTTCAGGTTGAAGATCCGATGAAAGGACAACGCCCGGACTGGATAGATTAGGTGGAAAATCAGTAGCCGCTGAGTCTGAACTAAAAAGGGGAATACAGGGGTTAGTAAAACATAGTCAGTCAACGTCTGATGTGGCCCCCCGAAGATCGGGATTATGTACTGCTTGGCCCCTTAGAACAAGACCAGAGCTGGTCATAGGGGCCAAACCAGATAATGGGTCTCTTCGAGCCTGGTGGCCTGGTGGTCTAAGGTCTTGGATGTTTACAGAGTGGTTCAAGGCCACATTAGCTGTTCTGATGGAAGAATTTGGTTGCATGTGACCAACAGTAGGGCAGCTAACTGTGAGGAAAATGACCGAGGGCTTCCTGCTTGTTGTCCGTGCTTCCATATCTAGGAGACCTGCTACCAGATGGGAGTTTTTGAGACTGAGGGGCATATTTATACTCCGTTTGCGCCGAAATTGCGTCGTTTTTTTTGACGCAATTTCGACGCAAAACTAACGCAAACTAACGCCATATTTATACTATGGCGTTAGAGGCGAATAGCGCCAAAGTTCCCGGAATGTGCGTCATTTTTTAGCGTGAACCCCTTCCTTGCGTTAATGATATGCAAGGGAGGCGTTCCCGTCTAAAAAATGACTCCCAGGCCTTTACGTGGTATTTATACTCCCGGGCAAAAGAGACGCCCGGGAGTGGGCGTGGCTAAAAACGGCGCATTTGCGCCGCTTTTTAACGCCTGGGTCAGGCATGGCGTTAAGGGACAAGTGGGCTCAAAATGAGCCCAGAGTGCCCTCCCCTGCCCCCAGGGACCCCCCCTGCCACCCTTGCCCACCCCAGGAGGACACCCAAGGCTGGAGGGACCCACCCCAGGTAAGTTCAGGTAAGTATTTTTTTTTTTTTTTTTAATAATTTTTTTTGGCATAGGGGGGCCTGATTTGTGCCCCCCTACATGCCACTATGCCCAATGACCATGCCCAGGGGACAGAAGTCCCCTGGGCATGGCCATTGGGCAAGGGGGCATGACTCCTATCTTTACAATGATAGGAGTCATGTTGATGGGGGATGGGCGTCGAAAATAAATGGCGCAAGTCGGGTTAAGACGATTTTTTCGACGTAACCTGATTTGCCCCATTTTAAGACGCCCATACGCCATTTTCCCCCTACGCCGGCGCTGTCTGGTCTACGTGGTTTTTTCCCACGCAAACCAGGCAGCGCCGGTCTGATTGCGCCGTCTAACGCCATTCCATAAATACGGCGCCCGCATGGCGCTTCAGAATGGCGTTAGACGGCGCAAAACTTTTTGACGCTAAACTGCGTTAGCGCAGTTTAGCGTCAAAAAGTATAAATATGGGCCTGAGTCTTATAAAGTCACTGCGACCAGAAGAACCGGGGGAACCATTAGCTCGTTCGGCAAATAATATGTCGTCATGGATGACTGAACCACAGCCTCTGACGTGTCTCAGCCAATGCGAGACCTTGTTAACTAATGAAGCTTTGTCTTCTTGCATGTTTGGAGGCAGGGGTGGGACATTGCACATATATATGTAGTTATTATTGATTGGGTTAGAATTATAGCGAGAAGCTTTGGTGGTATCCCATTTAAGGGGAACATTAGAAAGAAGAGGAGTGTTACTTCCGAAAGAGGGCATGTGCTGTCTATCAGGACACTGGTCATCTATAAGATCTACTTCACTTGCTGGCGATGGAAGGGGCCCAGTTAACGGAATGCCTTTTGCAAGTGGGTGTTTAATTATCATAGGTTTTGGCCTGGACTCGCTAGTAGGGAGAGAATGTTTATTTTTGAGGAAGGTGGTAATTTCAAGCAATAATGATCTCAGTTCACCAACTTCGGTCTTGAGGCTACACACCAGTGCTAACAAGTCATTTTGCAGGGGGGCACTCTCTGTGCGTGGCAAGGTTGAGGGGGATGGTTGATGATTATCCAGATCATGGGGCGCCAAAGGAGAAAAACGATTGGAACAAGGAATTATAGGGTGTATTGCGTAGGCTCTTGATACTTCCCAGTCAGAGTGAAGTACAGAGGGAACAGAGGAGCTACTGGAACTAGTGGGGTCTTGACAGACTAACAGCTGGTGACATGAAGCAACGGATTGTGAATTAGAAACGATGTGTGGTCTGGATGTTAAAAATGGAATAATGGTACCAGATTTGGGCTCCTTTCATTTGACCCTCTCCTTGTTATTTAGGATCTGTTCTACCTCTTCTATCAGATCATCTATTTCCTTAGCAACACAGTTAGTATGGGGTAGCGTGGCCTTGTTGGTTTTGGGTATTTTAGACTTGGCAGAGCCTGATACCGGGCTATCTTTTGCCTTGCGCTTCCCCATTGGGGAATGATACTGCAACCGGCCTCCTTCGGTCTCTGACGGGCACAGATGGGCCCGCCCTTGGCCCGGGCTTTGCCCGGGCACGCCCGCGAGCGGGAGCGCTGTAAAGATATTTAAAGGGCTCCTGCCCTTTTCGTCTGCTGCTGCTCTGCTGTGCTGGCCCCCAGGTGAGGGAAGACGAAAGGCGCGTCCCGCGATCCCGCGAGCGGGAGCGCTGTAAAGATATTTAAAGGGCTCCTGCCCTTTTCGTCTGCTGCTGCTCTGCTGTGCTAGCCCCCAGGTGAGGGAAGACGAAAGGCGAGTGTAGAGAGTCTGAAATCTAATTCTCTCAGTAGAAAATTCATAGGAAACACAACAACAGGAACCACAGCCTAAAACACCTGTCCTTCTTGAAGTAGGAGCAGAGCAGGAAGTTGAACTTGCTGCAGAGGAGGATGTGGTTGTCACTGCTCTTCCACTGGATACATCAACTTTGAAATCTCAGGCAAGGAAAAGAAAGAACACTCCCCCATCTTCTCCAAGCCCTGTTTCTGATGATTTTGACATGGATTGGAATCTGATTGAGACGCACCATGAAAGATGAAGTGAGGTTGCAGAAAGTCTTGGACATGAAGAAGGTGATGATGAGACAGTGATTGTTAGAATGGAAAGTGGCACAGAGGAAGTACAGTTCACCTATAATTAACCTGATCTAATTCATGTAGTTCCACCAACACCACCTGCTTCCATCTTTTAAAGAAGAACTCAAAAATCTGCAACAACAATCATCACCCCTACTGCAGTTGCGACCTGTCTTAGAGAAAGGCCAACTAAACCATCTACTCCACCCGAACAAGCTCCTCATGCTTTTACACAATGAAAAAGCTCTCCTCCACAGATTGGAACTTTTTTACACTCAGGAGCACATCTCAGAGTGCTCAATTTACAAAACAATAAATTATTATGGTAAGGCAGGTGGACATTATGGTATTAGGGCCACATGACCCATCTGAAAAATCACATGCAATTGCATGGGAAGACTACTTCAAACGCATAGTTGCTAGTGGTGAGAGAGAAGAAGAATTTAAACTGATGGAGGTGGTGGTGAGGAAGAAGAAGAGGATCCCTCTAAATGTGGCTCATAATGTACAATCATTTTCAACAGCAACCTCACAATGTCACCCCGAAGTGCCCAAACAGCCTACCTGCTCTCCGTACATCGCTAGAGGTGGTATCACAAAGAAAACAGTCACAGCAACCAACTATCACGGCTATGTTCACTAGGGAACAACTGTACCACCAAACTTGGAAGAGACCTAATTTATACTATGGGAAGCTGGCTAAAACCACAGCGCTTGATCTTCTCCTTATTCTTTCATAGAAGAAGAGTTTAGAATTTATAGAGAACCTTTGCCCAAAATGGAAAACCTATTATTCTACTGTTGCTGTACCAGCACTGCACCATCAAGTGCTGAAATTGGACAGCAACTATGAATGGAGCACTGTTCAATCTATCCACCTCATGACTGACGAGTGGGTTAGGTATCAAGCAACATGTACATGTTCATCACTGCATGCTGGATTACATTAAAGGGAGTGAAACAATGGCTAACGGCTGGTCTCACCACTTATGAAGATTTTGGGGACATTCAACCGCATGTAACAGCTGCTATGTTCACCTTGGAGAAATCGCATACAGATACCATCATCTATGATTAATTTAATTCTAAAGCCTATGAATGGCTTCAATCAAGAGGCCTCATCATTGGATTTGTTGCTACTGACAATGGCAGTAATAGTGACAAAGCCATGGCTGACCAAAAATATTTCAGAGTCTTGTCTTAAGAGAATCGCATAAACCTAATTGTGCAGACTTACTCAAGAAAGTAGAAGTAGTCAACAACATACTTGTCACCTTTCACTCATTTTAGTCATTCATTCAAAGCCTGGAAAAGTTGAGGATCATTTAGGGTACCAATAAAATACCTGTAAAAGCCCTCATCCACGAGGTGCCAGAAGAACGTTGGAACATAACCTTCTCTTTGCTGCAACACCTGATTGAGCAATACAAGCCTATCAATGATTATGCAATTCAAAGAAGAGGTCATGCTACTGACAAAACCATAACAATGAGAGTGGACAAATGGAGGTTAGTAGTGTGCTGTGTCCAATGCTACTCTTTTCTTAGATTATAACAAGGGAAGTCAGCAAGGAGGGGAGTATATGAGCTAAGCAATCATGTTGGTGTACCTGCTGCAGGAAACATGGAACAAAAATTTAGCAATGTCAAGAAAGAAGCAGCTACGTTGGCCAATAGTAAATCATTTGCTTGAACACTAATCAAGGATGAAATAGGTGGTTGTGTCCTCCTCTAAGAAATTGGAGTATTGGTTGAGGAGGTGGAAACCATACTCAAGCAACAACCACAACCCTTGTCGGTTTGAACCACAAACAATCACTAAATTAACCCTGTGATTAACCCTCTAATAGCATAGCACAAAAGCAGACAGGCTTACCTTAGAGGCTCTGAGTGAGGTATGCATCACACATGGAGTAATACAGTTAAAACATTGTACAATAAAAATCCCAACCCCATTTAAAAATGAGGGTACATTTTAATAAATAAAATAACAACAAAACATTTAAATCCAATCAGTAGAACCGGGGTTATTAATTTTTGAAAGTTTTATTGAGAACTGGTGCCAAAAAGATCAAAGTCCCAAACTAGGGTATCTGGTTGCAGAAGATTGGGCAAAGTACTGATCAGGTGTTGGCCTATTTTACAATGTTTAAAGAAGAGAACATAAGCATTTTAACACTGGTTAGCAGTGGTAAAGTACACAGAGTCCCAATGCCAACAAAAAGGAGTTCAGAAAATAGGAGGATTGAAGCAAAAAAGTTTGGGGGAAGACCACACCAAGGATATCATGTCTAACACTGCCTAAGAGTACTTGTGTGCCATGATACTGGATCCACTGTACATAAAACATTGACCACTTTCATTCTTCTCTCAGAACTGGATGTCCAAATTTAGACTTGGCTCATCAAGAAAGAAGGTGATCTAGAAGAAGAAAAACTGCAAGTTTGAGGGCGGAATTGAAGTGCAGAAGCCTTCAACATTCAGAGATGTTGCCATCTGCACAGCAAGTGACATGATTGGATTACCCGTCATCCACCAGTACAGGAAATGGCATTACTGAATATTCCATCATCCATTTGCACAGTAAGTGACATCTTTGGTTTCCCACCAAAACTGTCTTTAAAAGAAGTCAAGCAATGGGTCTTCATTTTCCATTACCCAGCTGTACAGTAACTGACATAATTGAATTTACTATAATTATTCTGCATAGGAAGTGACATCACTAATTTCCTGCCCATTACACCCTGTGATCCCCCCTACTCCCAGGACCTACTTAATGATGACTGCCGCATGGGCCCCAAATGAATGCGTGCAGCAGGTCTACATAAGACAAGCTTGTCTGTTTCTGGACCACGCTCAGTTCTGAGAACCCTTGTTCTCCACCTGCCTTCCACTACCCTGCCACTCGTCTTTGTACTCTCAGTATCCAATTTCACCAGTGCCATCATGGACGCCATCGCACCCCTCATCATCAATGCTAGCACCTTCTTCTTCCTCAAAGACTTTAACTTTCATTTAGACGATCACAATGACCTGAACTCTACAGCACTTTCTGATACTCTCAGAAACCTTGGCCTGACCGTTACAAATCCCACCCACAACAATGGCCAACTATTAGGCCTGATTTTCTCCTCAATCAGCAACATAACAGATGACAAGCCAGCAACTCTGACCTAGACAGACCAGACCCTCATCAGTTTCAGTATACCCACTATGCACCACCAGAGACTTACCACCACCACAACCACCCCTGCAGCTTGAAAAGTAACACAGAAGAGGAGTGGGCTTCTGCTCCACGCACACACTAGCCCGAGCACACCAACAACTTGCCAAAAGTCAGCAAGAACCTCAACAGGTGATACATCACATGCCCTGTCTCTCCTGAACTGAAACCCAATAGCAAGAGCTTAATCCTTTGCTTGAACACTAATCTGGCCAGTTGGTACAGAGAGGAACCCAAGCTGACAAAACACCACTGCAAGAAACTGGAGCACAAATGGAGAAGAAGTCAAGACACCACAGATGTAAACACTGTTAGATCACCCCAAAGACTTTACCACCAACATATATGGAAATACAAGCATACAGCTTATGCAGATCACATAGACATTAGAACTAACATCCATCATCAAAGATTTCACTATGCCTCCTGCTGTCTCCATCATCACCCCTTAAAGAGAAATTTGTCAAAAGCTCTAGGAACTTTTCTGTAATAAAATCCCCTCCATATACAGCAACTTCTACCCTCAAACCGACTCTGATACCGTCTCATTTCAACTTCTCATTAAGGCTGAAGAATAAACACCAACCTTGTGGCCTGCCATCACCACCATTGAAATCACTGCTACCACGAAGACCATTCACTCGGGCCCTATCTAACATTAGGAGACATGGCCTTCACCAAATAATTTCTACTGATCAGTGAAAGACTAACATACATCCTCAATACCTCCAACAACACATGTGGGCAACTGGAAACATGCCCGTATCATTCCCTTGCTCAAGAAACAATCCACTGACCCAGCCAAGCTTTCTAACTACAGATCCATATCCCTTCTACAATACCCGGCAAATGTCTTAGAAAAAGACTGTTGCTCACTGACCACCTCAGCAACCCCCAGCTCCTCCACACCAGCCAGTCGGGTTCAGACTCAACAATGGTACAGAAACAGCACTCATTTCCATCACATATGGCATCTGCATGATCGTTGACAGCTAAGACATGTCTGCCCTCATTCTATAGGACCTCTCTGCAGCATTTGACATGGTTTAATACACCACCCTCATCAGGTGCCTGAACATGATTGGCATCAAGGGCTCAAAGGCTCACATTCATCTGGATCTGCTGCTTTTTAACTGAAAGGGCTTGAGTTGTCAGAGTGGCCCTTTACCTCCCAGAAGTCCACAAACTCAACTGCATAGTGCCTCAATGGTTCATCACTCATACCCATCCTCTTTAACACATACATGGTTCCTCTGGCCACCACGATCTCCGCTCACATCAAAATCCTCTCCCACACTGACATCCAACTCATAATCTCTCTTTTGTCAAGACCCTCAACATAAGAAACAAGTTCAAAACCTTCATGACTGAAGTCGCTTACTGGATAAAAGACTACTGTCTCAGGCTCAATACAAACATGACAGAAGTAGTGATCTTGGGCAAGAACACATCACCATGGGATCCTAACTGGTGGCCAGCTGTAAAGCTATATGTATTTAACCACCGGCTCCATTTTGGCCACTGACTCTATTTTGTGCCTAACTTAGCTTCAAATGCCATCACATTGGCGGTGCATGCATTTTCCCAGGCACATCTTATTGTGTTTTTGCTTTTTCTCACCAAGGACAGGAACATAACATTGGGGAGTAATAGAGGTAAGGATGTACCAGGCTGAGAATGTTTATGGTAGAGAAGTGTACAGCTCGGTTTTGGAAGTACACCTTGGGATCTGGCCAGTCTCTAATGTGTTCTTTCAATACTGACATGGTATGGCCAGCATTTGGACAACAACTTACTTGATGGGAGAGGGCTTTCTATAACCTTCCTCTTAAGTTTGTTTAAAGTATGTTAGGTGAGTAAGCTTGCCAACTGAGAGAAGAAGGAATTCATCTGGGAGTGGACGCATTGCCCAGAGAATAAACCCATTAAGAGTGGTCTCCCTCTTGTTTCACTTGTCCAGGGTTCCACAACCTGAAGTTGGCAGACTAGGGATGATGTTGGAGTCAAGCCCCATGGTGATGCATTTTTAATTCAAAATTTTAGCTTTGCATGTGTGAATATGTAGTCACCATATGTATATATTGTATTCATTGTTGGAGTATTGCATTTTCTTTGTTTCTGTGATCATTGTTATCCTGCTGCTGTGATTATGTTAAGAATTGCACGTGTGTTGCTGCACTTGAAAATAAAGCTCACATTATTCTTTTCCTTTATGAAACTTGTGAAGTGCCTTAATAAATTCTTTATTCAGACTAAGGATGCTGCACTCTTTACATTCCTTTTACTTCATTCCCTCTTGGTCTGAAGTAAAGCAGAACACCTGACCCTCACCCAGCACCCATGCCAGGAACCTTGGAATAATTATCAACAGCAAACTGGACATAACTGCACAAAGTCAACATCGTCACTGCATCCTGCTCCCTCAAAATGCTGAGGAAGATCTTTAAATGGTTCCTAACCATATTAGAAAGCCTGCCACTCACACCTTAGTCACCAGCATGCTCATCTATGGAGGAATTACTCTGTATGCTGGGATCATCAGGTAACTCACTAGACGACTACAAACTATCGAGAACTCAGCATCCAGACTTATTCTCACACCACATCTCAGAGAGGTCCACTGGCTCTTGATACACAAATATGCTAATTTCAAACTTCTTATACAAACATTCAAGGCACAACACAACTTAGGCACCACCTACCTGTATAGCCCCATCTCATTCCACCAACCACCCAGGCACCTCCACTCTGCAGGACTTGCATGCATCCCACGCATACACAGAACCAATTTAGGAGTATGTATGTTCTCTTATGTCACTCCTAAAGATTTTAACAGCCTCCCATTCCACATCAGAGCCTCTTCTTCTCTTCATAAACTTTACAAGAAGCTAAAGACTTGGAATTTAAATTAACCAACCTACCATAATCAAGGCTAGGCACTCACACCAGCTCAGCACAGGATACCCTCATGTGTGTTAGCACACGTTACAAATACACATGCTCAACAACATAAATGAGTGCTGCACGTTCCTCTCCCCAAAAACATGCTTTGACCACAGGAAATGGGGACCTGGAACCATAAAATGGTTTGAGGAGGGGAGCCGCACATCCCTCACTTTTTAACCCCCATTCTTGAAAAATATATATGTTTTTGGCCCCGGTGAGTCTATCTGTTACCCCCACTATTCCAAGTGGGACAGGGCATCACTGCTCTGCCCCTTATATTTTTTACACATTTTACCAGGACAGGGGACTCAGACCTCAGTCTTCAAAGGGCTGCCACAACATCTTTGTTGATGTTGTGGCAGGCAATTAGATATTCTCTTCTGATCTGTCGGGTTCATGGATCCTTTTCAGAGTGAAATATACTTACCTTTTGAACCTTAATTTCTTGTAAACTATCAAACAGATTTGCACCAAATCACAAAAACATACTTTATTTATTAAGATCTAGCTTTCTGCCAAATTCAGTGTAATTCAGTTCAGCTATTTTGGTTTTAGTGGTGCCTAATTTCCCAATGGAAACTTGGATGGGAAAACAGGTTTTGAGGCCTCCCTTTCTTTCAGCCCCCACTTGATTCATCATTCTTAAACCTTTCCAGGCAGACTCAGAGGAGGAACAGACATTTTTGGGTCATTTCATGAAGATTCTTCAAATGATGTCAAAATTATTAGCAAATCAAAAAATAATTTTCCCATGGAAACATTTGTCCTAACTATAACTAGCCAGTGGCAGGCTACCACTGGGTGATAAAAGCTACCCAGTGGCGAGACTACCAATTGGTGTGTTGTGGCCAGTTGGCCTCCCCCAAGCATTGTAAGGCTCTGAGAAACCCAGGGTCACTACCTAAAATAAAAGGGAGGTGGCTTTGCAGCTCCTTTCCTGAGCCCTGCTAGTCCCTGGGAACCTCATCCCACAAGGTTACTACTACAATTAAAGGAGAGGGGGCCTCATGGACCTTTCTCCCTGAGTCTTCATCAGTCCTGGGAACCCCATCTCCTAGGGCCTTTATGTAATGGAATTGAAGGGGGCTGCTTGACCCCCTCCATGAGCCTTATTAGGCCCTGAAGACCTCATTCCCCAGGGCCGCCACTTAAAAGGAGGCTGCCTTTTGGGCCCTCTTCCTGAGCCTTGCTAGGCCCTAGGGACCCCATAACACAGGGCCACTACTATAATTAAAGGAGAAAGGGTCATACAGCCCCCCTCCCTGAGCCTTCTTAGGCCCTAGGGATCACATCCGCAGGGCTGTGTACTTTAAGTAAGGTGGAGAGGCCACAGCCCCCCCCGAACCTTGCTTGCCCTAGGGCCACTATCCCCCAGGGCCCTTATTTAACTTTAAAGGGGAGGGGGCCACATGCTCTCCTTCCTGACTCTTACTAGGCCACAAGGCCCAACTCCTAGGTCCACTACTAAAATGAATGGGAAGGAGGTCATGCAGCCCCCAAGCCTTTCTGTCCCTGGGAGCCCCATTCTCTAAAGCTCGCACTGTTCAACATGGATGCCCTATTGCCTACCCAGTTGAGGACCAGGGGCACAGCCGGCAATGCTTCCTCCTGAAGGGGGCACATTCTAATGCAACTCCCTTTTACGGGAGCAAAATCTTTATCTGTTTCCCTGCCCACATCAGTGCGGGAGAGTAAACAGATCAAAAGCCTGCTTCCAGCTGGCAGGAGCATTTTTAAAACTCTTGCTGGTTGGAAGCAGACTTTGGCCCTCATTATGACAACATACCACCGGGGTGGCAAATATCAGTTCGCCATAATATAACACACACACACACACCAAACTGACAGAATACTGCCACAAACACAAATCCGCCAGCCCAAAGGTCAGTGCTAAAGTGGCAGTACAAACACCCATACTGTTACCCCACCAAAACAACCCCCACCATATTATGATGTGCGAATCACCACAGCGGACATTCAATGGTGGTAAACCATTGGTGGTTCACACTGGTGCACTCAAAATGGCCACCCTAATACAAAACAAAACAACATTGGCCAAAACTAAACACACACACCTGACACTCAGACGCACACCACACTCATCCACCCATAGTACTAAACAACACACACCCACATCACACACCACCCTTTACGAGTATCAATTAGCGCCACAAGACTAACACGAAGACCACTGAGACAACTACACACACACACCACAAACAGCCATACATCCGTCATGCACCCCACATCTCACACCCCACCACATCACTTAACACCCTCTGCACAACACACACCACACAACACCCATGTCCCCACAAAGGCACCCCTGTTTCACAGATGAGGAGTTGCAGGTCATGGACGAGGAAATAGTCAAGGTAGAGCCACAGCTGTTTGGAGCACAGGTACAGCAAATATCCATTTCCAGGAAGATGGAGCTATGGCGGGGATTGGTGGACAGGGTGAATGCCATGGGACAGCATCCAAGAACAAAGGACGACATCAGGAAGTGGTGAAATGACCTACGGGGAAGGTATGTTCCATGGCAGCAACGCACCAGCTAGCCATACAGTGGGCTGGTGGTGGACCCCCAACAGCTCACAGCATGGGAAGAGCAAGTCTTTGCAATACTGCATACTGAGGGACTCACTGGAGTAGTCGGAGGACTGGACACTGGTGAGTCAATATTTACTACTTATCACCCCCATACCTGCATGCCATCTTACCCCCTCACCCTCACTACCATCACTCCACTACATCCCACACACTGTACCTACATATATGACTAACCCCAGTGCCAAGCCCTGCATGCCATACCAATGCATGGACAGCTCTCCATCCCTGCATGGACACCCATCACCAAAGCATGCACAGCATGGAGTACTAACAAGCACACAATCCATCACCATACACAAACAAAGTTGGCAGGGCAACAGCATGAATAGAGGGGAAGCAAGGGATATATAATATGTCACAGACATGAAGTATAATATATCACTTACATCCCCACAGTTGCCCCAGCCAATCTCAGTGGCGAGGAGGTGCCACGACTAACCAGTCCCCCAACAGAAAAGGCCCCATTGATGACAGTAACTCTGGACTTCAGGATCTGGATGAACTACCTGGCCCATCAGGGACCATTGGTCAGTCGGCCAGCCCAGCCCACTCACAGTCTGCCAAAGAGCCTCCCCCATCAGTATCCAACACCACAGAACCCATCCAAGGTCCCCACACCTCTGTCCCCAGGACACGTCAATCAGCAGTGTGCCCACCTGTACAGGGACCCCAGTCCACACCTCACACCCAAGACAATCAGGGACCTGGGGTAGGTGGCAGTGAGCACACTGTTCAGGGGACAGAGGCACAGGGTAACAGGGACACTGGGAGGACCACTGTGCGCTAGGGGCAGGACAGGCCCAGGGACCTGACTCCAGGAGGCACTCACCAATGTCCTGAGGGCTTACCAACAATCCCAAGACAAGACTGGCCAGATCCTTGCCAACATGCAGGAAAACAAGCGGCGGCAGGAGGTACACCATCAGGAGATCAGGGAGGATTTGCAGGCCCTCACCCCCACCATGGTCTCCATAGCAGGGGTGCTGGCAGACATGGCCAACATCATGATGGAATGAATAGACCACCAGTGGGCCCCTACCACTAGCCAGTCTACTGACCAGCCCATCACTTCTGCTACAGCTAGTGGGCAGTAGTCCCTGCCACAGGACCCACAGGCCACTAGCACCCCTCCTTCTGCACCCCTCCTCCTGCAGAAGGTGAACCACCCCGCAAACGTTCGCTGTGACCCAGACAGAAGCTAGAGACACTTGCCAAGACCAAGACCACCGCCAGGAAATGAGACCCTCCTGAATGTCCCCCCTGTGTCCCACTTTGTCACCTTGTCCACTTTGAACTGCCTTTGCTCCTGGAACTATGGCCCCTTGGACACTGGGCCTGTGCTACAAACAGACTGGGAAATACCCTTGACTAATATCTACCATCCTCCCATTCCATTGCACTTTTCTGTCAATTATTTGCACTGCAATAAACACCTTTGATCACAACCTAAAAGAAAGTGTTTTATGTGATGAAAATGTGCATATATTGAAACAGTTACAACTGGTGCAAATTATCTGAACACTGTGATAGCATACATTTTAAGACTTCTATCTGCCTGTAGACATCACATCAGTACACTGTTGTCATATCATCAACATCTGCAAAATGAGAAGCCATAGGTGACATTAAGTAGAGATACGAAGGTAGTGAAAGTAATCCTGCTACAGCCACACAGAACACATCAATAATCAGAGGAATGGTCAGTTCCACTGTCTCAAATGTGTCATTGGAAGTATTGATGTATAACTGATGTTCACTTGTCCATATCCTCATCCTCTGCCTCCTCATCCTCACTGTCTCCTCCTCCTGCAGGTAAGACACATGTCATTTGAGGGCCAGGTTGTGCAACATGCAGCATGCCACTACTATCTGGCAGACCTTCTAGGGTGAGTAGCACAGGGATCCACATGTTAGATGGAGCATCTGAACCTGGCCTTCAGGAGGCTGCAGGTCCCCTCAATAATTCTCCTGGTTCACCCATGTGCATCATTATAACGATTCTCAGCCTCTGTCCTGGCACAGGGGTCAGGAGCCACAATAGGTTTGTGTAGCCAGAGTCACCTGCAAGTATTGAGGGACAAAAATTAGCCTTACACAATGGTATGGGATCAACACCAGAAGGCATACACTGAAATTCATTGGGTGGGTACTCAGCCTCACCAATTAGCCACACCCTGTGCCTCTGTAGTTGTGTATTCACATGTGGAATGCTGCTTTTCCTCAAGACTAGGACATCATGCACTGACCCAGTATACTTGGCAGTGACATGGGAGATGTACCGGTCAGCCAGGCACACCATTTGCACATTGAGTGAGTGGAAACTCTTCCGATTCCTGAACACCTGTTCATTCTAGTGAAGGGGGACAAACACAACATGCTTATCGTCAATCGCCCCAATAATGTTTGGTATACGTACCATTGCATAGAATCCTGCCGTCACAGTGTCTTCCACCTGCGGGAAAGCAAGGTAGCTGCACATGTGTTTCACCCGGGCTGACAAAACCTTTGCCAGCACGAATGAGAACATTGGCTGTGACATTCCTGCTGCCAAGCCCACTGTCACTTGGAATTAACCAGTTGCCAGGAAATGGAGCACTGACAAAATCTTCACTAAAGGGGGGAGCCCAGTGGGATGACGGGTAGCTAATATCAGATCAGGCTCCAATTGAGCACTGAGCTCTGTGATTGTGCTCCTGTCCAGTCTACTGGTGATTATTAAATGCCTCTCCTCCAGTGTAGCCAAGTCCACAAGGGGGCTGTACATGGGGTCTTGTCTCATTCTACGATTCCTCTGCAGTGGTAGGTATCTAAAGGACACAAGAGTGAGTAGGCTGTCACAATTTAAACAATGGACCCACCACCTCAGTGTACATAGAGCAGGAATGTGATGGGACATTGGAAATGGCAATGTATGTGCAAAAAAGGGAAATGAAGCAGTTCTCAATTATGTGAATGTTGTCCACCGCCATAAAATGTCGACCGCCAGTCCTGTATGTAGGGACAGGTGGAAGTGTGGTAACTCCGCTGGCGTTGTGCGTCATGGTGGAAGGTGGTCTTGCACCACTGTGCTATTCATCATTGGATAACATGGGGATCTATGGAGTACAGTGGCCAAAGGGGATCACCTCGCGGATGTGGCTGCCATTTTCTATCCATAACCTCACTCGATTCCTGACTTTCCACAGGACAACACCTACACTGCATGTGCTGTTGTGACCTTTGTCTGGATCCAGCCATGGCCCCCTTGACCGGGGAAAGTGCCATTGCCTTCACTTCAGAGGAGTTGGAGCTTTTGCTAGATGCGGTACTACCCCAGTATGGGTAGCTGTGGGGGCCTCCAGACCAACAGGTGAGTACACCTTGGGCACGAGGCATGTGGCAGGGTTGCATGGAGATGTGTGTGCAAGCATCGTGTCATTTGGGGGGGTCGTATGCCTGGTGGTACTGTACATGGTGGGAGCTGAGTAATGTGTGCACCAATGGAGATGGAAGGGGATTTGTGGGCCATATGTGTGACAGGCTGGATTGTATGTGTAATGGTTTCTTCATGTCTGTGTTTCCTCTGCAGGTCAGATCCCATCAGAAGAAGCGATTGTGGTGTGCCATCGCTAAGGACGTGCGGACCCTGGGGGTCTACAGCAGGTGGAGTACCCACTGTAGGAAGAAGTGGGAGGACATGAGAAGCTGGGCATGGAAGACCAAAGAGGTCTTAGATTCCAATGGTCCTTCTCTTAATCCTATAATGCTTCATCTTGCGTCCCACTGTGATTCCCAACTGAGTCTCACACTACAATTTCCATTATAAATAATGTTCTACATGAGGAAAGTGACTTAATGACAATAGCTTGGTGTAGATGGCCCTTGCTAACCCCATGCTTAAGGACTTTTCTGTAAAAATGGCAAAAGGCTTTGTCACTTTCTAGCACAGCGTGGAAGGCACTGTGCTAATCCATTTCTTAAAAACGCTGCTAGAAAAACAAACATTTGAGGTGAGCATATTCAGAATGTCACGGTGTTGAATGGTGTTCCAGGTATAGGAGCTTCTCTCCACCTAAAATGTAAGAACTACCCAAAGTTTTCTGCTTCTTTTTTTGCATAATTTATGCAGCACTCTAAGCCTGAAAGAGTGTTGTCTTGACTTATGGTTGGTGTTCCCTTGTGTCTGGACAAAGCTATACCTCTCTAAAGAGCTCCAATACCAGTAAAACATGTGTCAAGGGTTGCTATTATTCATTCCAGGGTAGCTTGGGCGGTATTTTACAAATCTAAAGCTGTGATACTGTGCCTGAATTGGTAGGATGGTTTTTTTAAAACATTCAGCTTGGATTGAATGGCATGTGCTAATCCTGTCCTTAAAGACTTTGCTATAAAAATGGCTAACTACTTTTTCACCTTCTACCTAGGTGTGGATGGCACTGTGCTAATCATATATATATATATATATATATATATATATATATATATATATATATATATATATATATATATACATATATATATATATATATATATATATATATATATATATATATATATATATATATATATATATGTCGGTGTGAGCATTGCAACGCCATGTATACAGCTTTATTTTTAAATATGCTCCATCCCACACTATGTATAATACTCCAATCATCAAGTGACAAAAATGGAAAAGGGACAAAGTTCCAACTGTAGAATCCACCACCTTGGAATGGATTGATACTGTATTATCCAATATTACTCTTTTCCAAATAATACAACTAATGTTCTTTCATTTGATATTTAGCTGCAGAAAGTCATTGACTTACTTATAAACAAAAATATTTATCTCCATTTCTCATACGTGTGCTTGTATGTTATCAATTTGTAGTTCTGAAAATGACATAATGTTATCGAGCATTAGTTTAAACAGCTCAATAAAAAAACACAATTTTATTGCCATAGTATAACATCATGTCACCATTCAAAACATCCAACCCCTCAGTAGGTAAATGTACATTATCCCTTCACCATAATAGATCCAAATAAACAGTTGGAGTCCATTTATGAAAGACCATCTCACAGTACATATCATTCCCAACAGAACTTTGCGTCTTTCATACATAAACCCTAAGTGGGTGATGTTCCTTGCCCTCTTCCCATAACTGACCTAAGATTAAAAAAAAATCAATAGTGAGGTTTAAAAAAAGTTACATTTCAAAACAAGACTGCAAAATGAGGGAACAAAATAGCTTAATAACAGAGCCAGAATCATAAAAAGACACGCAACTCCTCACCCATGTTCAATCCATTTAGTTCTCTACTATTGATCTCTCAAATTAATTTAGCCTCTGCTCTGCACAATATTAGTTCTCTGTCCCCGCCTCTGGTGGATTTTGGTATATGAATCAACCCATTACATTTTAATAAGCTGTCATCACCTCCATGTATTTTGGAGAAATGTCTGGCTACTGGATATGAGGAGTCACCATTTTTTATTGCTCTTATGTGCTGGAGTATCCTTTTATGTAGAGGCAGAGTAGTGTCCTCTACATATTTCTTCTCACAGGGACGTGTCTGCATATGATACAACAAAGCAGCTTTTGCAAGTTGTCCTCTCTTTGTTCCTTATATTACTCCTGCATTTGGTATCATACTGCATAATGTTCTCCTGTCTGCACGCCTTACAATTAGCACATCTCACAAATCCATTCTTAGCTTTCAGCCGAGATGACACATTCTTGGATTCCCTCACATCACTCTTCACGAGTTGGTCCCTCGTAGGTCTAGATCTCCTATAACTTATCATAGGACATTTGGGCACCAGGTGGCCAATTACAGGGTAACTGAATACTAAATACCAATATCTATTCTAGGCTGCCCTGATGTTGATGGTTGTACGCTGTAATAAATCTGTGTTCCTTCCTTGTGTGACTCCTACCATTGTATAGAGTTTTCTTACTCCTCTCTTCAAAAAGGGCTTCCTCCCTCCTAAACGTTCTTGCTCTCATAAATGCCTGATGCAAGACCTCATTTGAATATCCTCTATGTTTAAAATGCATGATCATTTATTTCTCTTACTTCTCATAATTTTCTTCTGTACTGCATATCCATCTGGCCTTGTATAACTCACCAAATTGAATGCTTCTTTTTAAAGGGTCCGGTTGGAAACTGTCTGCATGCAGAGTGCTATTTCCTACAGTGGATTTTCCAAACAGAGTAGTAGTTTGTTTTTTATCTACTATTCTCACACACCCATCTAA
This sequence comes from Pleurodeles waltl, assembly GCF_031143425.1. Taxonomy (NCBI): domain Eukaryota; kingdom Metazoa; phylum Chordata; class Amphibia; order Caudata; family Salamandridae; genus Pleurodeles; species Pleurodeles waltl. The sequence goes on along the minus strand of NC_090447.1, from coordinate 475,517,100 downwards.
AATTCAATTTCTTGCATGTTGATCTTGCATGTAAATCTCAAATTCAAATCATTGTCATCAATATTACTGATGAATTTCTCAGCCGAGGCCAGATTTCCTTTCCATATAATAAAGAGTTAATCAATAAAGCAGACCCACAGGGTAATATTTGCAGACCATATTTCATATTGAGGACCCCAATCACCTGCTCCTCCCACCAGCCCATATGCAAATTAGCATAGCTCACAGTTAAGCAGATGCCCTTCTCAGTTCCCCGTCATTGCACAAAAGTGTCATTATTGAACATGAAAATATAACTTTTCAAGCAACACTCAGTCATGATCAATATCAGCTCACTATGCTTACAAAACTTAATCACTCTCATTCTTAAAAAATGTTTAATACCCCCTCAAGCTTTCTGCATGGTTTATACTTATATAGAGAGAACTGACATCCAATGAAATCAAAAGCATGTCATCCTCCCAGCCTATATCAAAAGTCTTATGTGAAAAATCAGAAGTATCTCTGTATCATCTGTAAGATGGTAAACCAGACAGAATTTAGGAAGGAATCTATATATTTTGATACAGTTTGAAAAGTACTCCTGGTGAATCACTGAAAATCTTGTGAATTTTGGGAATTAAATAGAAGATGGGCATCTTAGGAAAGTCTTGTCTCAAAAACCTGTGCTCATCATCGTTAATCAAACCCTTCTCCCTCCAATTTGTTAAGTGGGCATAACATTTGCTCTTAGTCTCATGACATTGTTCAATTTTAACCTCTCATAGCAATTAGTGTTATTCAGTTATTTATAGGCCTTCCTAAAACACTTTTCAGGAGGCTAGAGAACTATATATCCACCTTTATCAGATGACCTTAGCACCAAAGTGTAGTTCTTACTGAGACACTCAAAAGTTCTCTTGTATGGACCTTCCTTATTGCTATGAGTGTGTCCCCTTCTTAATCATGTGGCTCATATGGATTTTACTTCTTTAATCATAACTTTAGAAAAAGGTGTCTATGTTGTCATGTGGTGTTTGTAGAGCAAACTTAGATCTCAACTTAAGGCCTGAGTCACACCCTGCATCTATCACGAAACGCGTAGCTGAATTAAACTTTGAAAAATGCTGACAAGCCAAGTGCGTTTTTTTCTTTCTGGTGACATATCGCTAAAGCATTTGACTATAAATTTTAAAATGGGATCTAGATTGCTGGATGAGGCCGGTAGAATTGTAAAACTGTTAATTTTGTATATATATATATATATATATATATATATATATATATATATATATATCAATGCTTCTCAGTCCATCAGTGCCTGAGCACTTACAGAGTAGACTCTGAGAGGGTGATCTCACAGGAACATATTCACAATTCCACAAAATTAGTCGGCACTCTTCACTGATGGGACGTTTGTGTCTATTATCATGATTCCAGCAAACAGAAACAAATAAATTCGCTTTTGACAACCGTCTTTCTCGATGGTAGCAGCATTCTACGGGAAGTGAAACATATAGACATCATCAACCCAGTTTGTATTTCCTCTACTCTTCCAAGGACATTAACATTGCTCTTTTAGTAATCATTGGTGCCATGTTAGAATTACTCAGTTGTCTACTAATACACTGGCATACTTACATTGAGTACCACAATATAACGATTCAAATTCAATGCTTTTCCATGATTTATGACAATCAAACTAGTTAATCCCTTTATAACTTAAAGAGAATAACGTAATTAAAAAATAAAATAAAATAAAAATAAAATCTTTCCAACAATTATGCAAAATTGCAAGTCATGCAGCAAATCAGCCAAATAGAATTTTTTTTCTAAATTGTTTAATTTTGTTACTTCAATTATCCATCAAACGTCAGACCATGATTAGCTATATAATTCCTAAGGGGTCAAGCTCACATAACTCGTAATAAAGCCCCGCATGGGCCTAATGTCAGAAACCTATCCTAGGTAGGCCACAAGTTCCTCTTCCTATTCAGGCCAAAGGGAATCTTGGTTTGCAGATCAGTGATGTAGCGGGATTATAATTGTCTCAAGTTTTGTAACCTATCTCCTTCTCTCTTATGACTCTCATGATACGATTGGCAGTGTCTTGCAACCGGGTAAGTCTCGTCCCCATGTTCATTAGCCCTCATATGTTCTAAAATCTATTTTGTTGTCGCATATATGGTACTTCCAATATATTGTAGTCTATAGGGCAAATCAAACAATACACGGTAAAAGGGGTGATACAACTCACAAACTTTTGTTAATTCTCCTAGGCTTTTTCTCTGGAATGTTGTACATCAAAACCTTTCTACTATTCCTGCATGCCTGCAGTGGAAACCGGCAGTATCTGAAAAAGTTGTTGAGATTTTTTTGTTGAGAGAAATGACTCTCCACCAGTTGTTGTTTGATTTGTTCTACTATTTATAAACATCACTGGGGGCCTTCTGGGAAATCCAGTACTATTATATGATCAGATTTCAGTATATGCCAGAAGAATTTTCCAGATCCTACCCATATCATTTGAAAAGGTAGTTTTTAGCCTAAACTGTGTCTTGTCCACTTGTTTTTTCCTTTTGTCAGTTAGGAGTTCATACCTTCTTATTTTACTAACTTTCAAATCTTCTCACTGCTTCCCTTGTAGCAATTTCATAGTCACTTTCATTAGTGCAATTCCTCTGTATATGTGAGAAATCTCCATATGGCATACTCTACTTCAAACTTGTTGGACGACTACTCTTAGCATGTAGGACTGAATTCCCTGCTGTTGGCTTTCTAGAGAGGGTCGAACAACTCCTATTCTGATCTACAAACACTCTCAGATTAAAACAAATCACTGTTTCCTTACTCATAATGCCCAAAAAATATAGGTTCACCTCATTGTTGTTTAGAAACCTCAAATACTCCTCTGCTGATTCCAAGGATCCTTTCTATGTTATAAACAGATCATCTATGTACCTATACCAATCCCAACTTTCTCAACCCATATTTCATTGGTCTCCAACCAGACCACCTGCTTCTCCTACCAGCCTACGAAAAGGTTTGCGTAGCTGGGGGCAAAGCAGGTGCCCATGTCTGTAACATGTATCTGTTTATAATATTGTCCCTGGAAAAGAAAAATATTGTTTGTTAATCAGAAACTGGTGAAGCCTTTCAACATTTTCTTATGCTCCATGAACGTCAGTGACCATCCTTTTAGGAAATATTCTATCGCCTTTAAACCATCTTTGTGGTCTATGCTCATATACAGACGAGTTATATCCCATGCAATCATTCCAAAATCAGATTCCCACTTGATATTCTGAATGTGTCTCAAAAGGTCCTTTGACTCGCTCACCCATGATGTTAAAATTACCACAAATTCATTCAGTAAATGATTAATGTACATCATCATTTGTTCCATCAAGCTGCTGATTGAAGAGACAATCAGGCACCCAGGTGGCTTTTCCATGTCTTTATGTATCTTCGGATATATATATATATATATATATATATATATATATATATATATAGATATAGATGTGTGTATATGTGTGAATATATATGTGTGTATATCTGTGTATATAAATATATGTGTATATATAAATATATATATATATATATATATATATATATATATATATATATATATATATATATATATATATATATATATGTGAGAAAACTGGGCTAATTACAGAAGCCCCCTCACTTTTTGCCTGGATTTTTAACTGATACTGGTGGGTGTTTTCTGACTCTGGTTGTGCCCTAGGAACTGCTAACCAGCCCCTGGGTCAGTGCTCTGTTTAAAAAGATTTAAGAAAATTAGGCACAATTATAATAAGTTCTGACAACCTATCTATAAGCCCCCACGATATGGTAAGGCATGTAAGTTTAGGGACCCCAGTGGGCACCCATGGATGCATTGCTGTGGTCTCTGGTGTCCTTGTAAAAGCAGGCCTGCATTGCAGGCTGCTTTTAAATTAAAGTTACCCCCAAATTCGACTTTAGAATTAAAAGTACTTCCAAAGTCCTAAACTTCTTTATTTTTTCATATGTCAACCCTAGGGTATGTCCCAGGTTCAACAAGTGTTGGGTGCAATGTAACAATAATCAGGGACTTTATAATCATGTTTTGTTTTTCCCCATTGTTGTACATTAGCTCCATGGGCTAACATTGGGAGGCTTTATTTAAAAATAATGAAGTCCCATTTCTATTTAAAAAGAGCTAAATATGTCATGTTTGATATCAAATTAAAAGTTAAAATAAATCCAACAACTTGCAAATGTTAGATTTATTATAACTGGAAGACAGAAATACTTTTTAGACCTCTTTCTGAAAATTACCAAAATCAGCCATGTAGTGCCCTTTACTGATTGGTCAGTCTCTGGCAGCCTGAGCCAAGCTACCTTAATGAGGTATGAAGTGGCCTTGGCTGAAACAAAGGAACCATCTGGTAGGAGGACCACTGCTGCAGCAGATGGTAGAGCAGGGTGAAGGTACAGTGGCCATACTTGTTTTCAAATGAGGGAAGCCACTGGGGACAGAACCCAGACCTCCTCATTTTCTGCTCCCCCAGCCATGTGGGAGCCCCAGTAATTAGATTAGGTGAGGGGCTGGAGGGGGCGTATTAGGAAAACCTAGCCACACCAGTAGGTAGGCTCAGCCAGATGTAACCTCCAAGGACAGATTTTCTCCATGTTGGATTTTTAAAGAATGTTGCCTTCTGTGATTGATTTTTGACACACTTTGAAGGAAGTGGTCAATAGAGTGAGTGTGGCACCCTTCACCCAATTCCCTAGGAGTTCCCACCACTTGCTAACCCAGGAGCAAGGATAAATATGGCAGAGCCACCCAACAATTCAGATCCCTGCTAGAAGTAAATACTGGAGTAGAAGGACTGGCCTTCTGAATCCCTGGTCTGCACCAGAAGGACTGCACCAACAAGAACTGCACCAGCTGCACACTCTGGGCTTCTCCACAAGATGGACTTTGCCTGGCTTCTGCAACTCCAGGAGTGGACTCCCTGTAAGCTACAGGTACAAAGGAGCTGACAAGTGTCTCCCTGCATCATGTCGTGCAAGAAGAGTCCAGCTGACCAGCGTCCATTGGCCATTTGAGGATTCTAGCCATATGCAGTCTAGTAAATGTAGTTCCAAGTTCAAGGAGCAATTCAGAGCTTCTGGAACCTTAGATCAAGTTTGTGGACACTTCAAGTACCCAAAAGGACTTCTGGAAGAAGATCCACAAGTTTGGAGATGTTTGGAGCAACTATGTGAAACGCTCCATAAGGTGACCGACCTGTCTACGAGGGTTAACCGGCACCATCAACCACGACCTCGCCTGAATTTCAGGTTCATCCCACTGAGGCTCTGGATCTTTTCCCCATTCACAAGACTTCCAGGAGTTGACTGGGACCTCGCACTGAGCCAAGCTGGTGATGTTGCATTGCAAGCCGGCCTGAAGAGGAACCTTGGCCGTCAACAAGAGAAAAAGCTTCAAAAAAGAGACTAAGGGCCTCATTACGAGTTTGGCAGCTGGACCACCAGACTGCTATGTTGACGGTCTTGAAAAGACTGCCATATTAGCTGTCTTTCAGACCACACTATTATGAGTTACACAGGCATGACTGCTGAACACCATGACAAAATAGCAGGCCAACAACATTGCAGCGGCCTGGAAATAGGCGGTCTGACTTCCAGGGCCAACAGCACCACGACCAACCACTGAGCATATTACAAGCACACTGTTGCCATGGTGGTCCCTTCATGGGGCGGTCAGCCAATGGTGGTCCGAACGACTGTATTCCATGGTCAGCAAAGTAATAGACAACTGCCCATTGGATACATTTGAAAGCAACACAGCTGACACACATTGCCACAGTGGGCATATCTGCAAAGGACACCATAAAACACACCCCTTCACAGGCCACAGTCCTTTGCATTTACACAGCAAGACACAGAAGCCAGAGCCATTTTCCCATAGAGTACATATATTAGACACCCCTTTTTTCACCATCCCATTGAACACTCTGCACACACTTTTGTTCATTCACACCCTTTTGTACTTCCCCTTTTTAGTAAGTCACCGTCACCCATTTTATTTCCACCATGTCACGTTTTAAAAATCCTTGTTTTCAAGAAGATGAGTTAAGAGTCATGGTTGATGAAATCTTAAGAGTAGAGTCACAATTGTTTGGAGCACAAGTCCAGCATACTCCTCTCAGCAGGAAAATTGAAATGTGGGACAGGATCGTTGACAGAGAGAGTGCTTTAGGCACCGCCCTGTGCACAAAGGAGGATATCAGGTAGAGGTGGAACCAGCTGAAGGCCATGAAGACTGGCTGTGGCCCTCCCAATGTCCCATTAAATATCTTGTCCTGGGAGGAGAAGGTCTTGGCCATCCTGCATCCTGAGGGCTTGACAAGAATACCCAGACGTAGAGTCTGGGAAGTCACAACACAAAATATCTAATGCATGCTCATAGCTTACCTTTTATCACTGTTGTTTTCATGTACCACACCAAAATGTATTATCCAGAGTGTCTGGGTATTGTCACTGTCAATCTGCATTGCTGGACACAACATCACAGCTACCATGGTCCACCACATGCCATGTGTCCAAACAGGGGTGGTAATCTTTCAATATACACAAATAATCCCAAGATTTATTGTATGTCTCAAATGTAAATGTATGCCCAATCCTAAATACAGTCTGCATACAGATATGTAGTACCTAACATTTGTATAGTATGTGTAGTAGAGAGGGTTACCTGACATCAACTTCCAGGAGGCACTGTTTCTATTACTCCAAACACCAGACCAGTGTTCACTTGTCCACATACCCTTGTTTGGTAACTCTCAATTGACTTTTGACTCAGCTGGGAAAATACAATTTGTCAAGTGCGGGAAGTAGAGGGAGTGTCCTGACTGCTAAAGCCAGGAGGCCCTGTTTCTGTAATTCCAAACAGCAGCACAGTGAATACTTGCCCAAATACCCCTGTTTCTTAATTCTCAGTTAAAATGTATTCATCTGGGAGGATACTGTGTGTATAGTGTGTATAGTAGAGAGAGCTTCCTGACTGCAACTCTCAGGGGGCACTGTTTCTCAAACGCCAAACACTAGACCAATCTTCATTTGTCCAAATACTCCTGTTTGGTGATTCACAAATGAAATGTACTCACCTAGGGAGATAACATTTGTATGGTGTGTGCAGTGCAGGGAATGACATGAGCACAATTCCCAGGAAGCCTTGTTTATTGTAACTCCAACCACCGGCACAGTGATCACATGCCCCAATACATCTGTTTCTTACCTCTCATTTAAGTGGACTCACCTGGGAGGATAACATTTGTATAGTGTGTGTAGTACAGGGGGTGACCTGACTGCAACTCTCAGGAGGCACTGTTTCTGAAACTCCAAACACCAGGCCTGTAGTCACTTGTCCAAATACCATTTTGTATTCTCTCAATTGAAGTGTACTCACCTAGAAGGATAACATTTGTATAGTGTGTGTAGTACAGGGAGTGATAGACTGCTAAGGCCAGAAGGCTCTGTTACTGTTACTCCATTCACCAGACCACTGTTTTCTTGTCCAAATACCATTGTTTATTAACTCACAAATTACACCTGGGAGGATAACATTTATATAGTGTGTGAAGTACAGGGAGTGACATAACTGTTAAGGCCAGGAGGCTCTGTTACTATTGCTCCACTCACCAGCCCAGTGTCCTCTTGTCCAAATACCATTGTTTGGTAACTCACAAATGAAGTGTACTCACCTGGGAGGATAACATCTGTATAGTGTGTGTGTAATAGAGGGAGTGGCATGACTGCAACCATGTTTCGTATCTCTTAATTGAATACTATTTTCCAGGTGTGTGAAGTAGAGGGAATGACCTACTGCAACTCCTAGGAGGCACTCTTTCTCTTCCTCCAAACACCAGACCAGTGTTCACTTGCCCAAAGACCCTTTGGGCCATATTTATACTTTTTGACGCACAACTGCGCCAACGCAGTTGTGCGTCAAAAATATTTACGTCGGCTAACGCCATTCCAAAGCGCCATGCGGGCGCCGTATTTATTGAATGGCGTTAGCCGGCGCTGCGGACTGGTGTGCGTCAAAAAAAATGACTCACACCAGGCAGCACCGGCATAGGGGAAAATGGAGCTTGGGCGTCAAAAAATGGGGCAAGTCAGGCTGAGGCAAAACTTTCGCCTCAACCCGATTTGCGCCATTTTTGTTTACGCCCAACCCCCATTGAAATGACTCCTGTCTTAGCAAAGACAGGAGTCATGCCCCCTTGCCCATTGGCCATGCCGAGGGGACTTATGTCCCCTGGGCATGGTCATTGGGCATAGTGGCATGTAGGGGGGCACAAATCAGGCCCCCCTATGCCACAAAAAAATGACGAAAAAAAATACCTACCTGCACTTACCTTTCTTTCCCTGGGATGGGTCCCTCCATCCTTGGCTGTCCTCCTGGGGTGGGCAAGGGTGGCAGGGGGTGCCCCTGAGGGCATGGGAGGGCACCTCTGGGCTCCTTGTGACCCCACAGGTCCCTTAACGCCTGCCCTGACCCAGGTGTTAAAAAACGGCACCCATCAGGCTGGGCGCCGTTTTTTAAGGCCTGCCCACTCCTGTGCGTCAAAATGACTTCACAGTATAAATATGGGGCACAGGCCTGAAAGTCATTTTTTAGACGGGAACGCCTACCTTGCATATAATTAACGCAAGGCAGGTTCCCCCTTCTAAAAAATGGCGCCCATGGTGGAACTTTGACGCCCGCTGCGTCGGACGTCAAAGTATAAATACGGGGCAGTGTTTGCGCAGAATGTACGTCAAAAATTTTGACGCACATTCGGCGCAAACAGAGTATAAATATGGCCCTTTGTTTGGTAACTCGCAATTGAAGTTTACTCACTTGGGAGGATACCTTTGCTAGGTGTTGGGAAGTAGAGGGAGTGACATGACTGCAAGGCCCAATGGGCCCTGTTACTCTAATTCCAAACACCAGCGCAGTGGCCACTTGTCCAAATACCCTTATCTGTCAACTCTCAAATGGAGTATACTCACCTGGGAGTGATCAAGCAGAGTTAATTCCCAAATCGCAGACATATCTATCAACATAGCTCCATCTTGACTTGCTAACCCAGGAAGAAATATTTGAGGACATTAATAACACCTTACCCATTATTTATAACAAGTATTCATAAGGCGTTAAGATTGGTTTTGGCAGCAGACACATTCATACTGCACTGTGCACATGATGACTCCTGTCACATATACAATAAAGTCCTGGGTTTGCCTGCATCACACTCAACTAGGCCTCCAAATGGAAACAATCATATCTTTTTTTACCACTGTGCTGCCTGCACTGTTGGCAAGATGTCATTTTCAGGTCATCCTTCCAAGTGCTAATGATCTGCACATTTCAGCTGCTGCTTGAGTCAAAATTAATTGGCATGCTTCAAACATGTCATGTCAATATACCCGATACCATGATTACTTACCACAACAGGATTAACTATGACTTAACTTTGTACAAGGTCTCTGCTTACTGTAACTCTAAACCGTTGGAGGTAGATGTCACAATACAACCAGTAACATTGTATGTTTTACATCAACAGGTCCAGCTGCCACTGTGCATACTGGTGCCACAGAACTGACTGGCACTACCCCCCTAGATTAAGCCGTCAGTGAAGAAGACACTCCTGGATGTCTGGACATGGACGGCGGTTCTGGTTTATCTGGGCAACCTGGTCAGACAGCAACAGTCAGTCTCACTGTGACCACATCACCTCCTAACCCAATTGCCTCAACATCATAGGCAACCAATTGCCCCCCAACATGTGTCCATAGCACAGTGTCTACCATCTCATGGCCCTGAGTCCTGGATCCTGAGTTGCAGCACAAGAATTGTGACAATGAGGGTCCAGGAACAAGTTAGAGAGGGCACCCTATGGCAAGGACATAGGCCCGGGCGTAGGGTGCATAGGGGGAATGCTGTGGGCCAGTGGAGTGAGGTCACTGGGGCTGCTGTTGGCCAGGACATCATCAGCCATGTCTTGGAGGTCTATCAGATTTCCAAGGTATGATGAGCCAGGTTTTGACCAAACTTCTGGAAATCAAGCAGCTACATAAGGACATGCACAGAGACATGCAGGAACAGATGGAGGCCCACAATAACAACAAGGCTTCCCTGACAGGGGTGCTGAGGGACATTCACACCACCCTGAGTGGGGCTTTTCAACAACATTCTACCCGTTCCTTTGGCTCATCAACATCAAGCATATCAACATCGGGGCCAGCTCCTGAAAGGGAGGGCTTGCCTGTAGGAGGCTGGCCTGGTTTGAAATGGGTACCTTGGGTACTTACACCTTACACCAGGTCCAGTTATCCCATATTAGTGAAATGTAGTAGTGTTCTAGCAGCTTAGGGTGATAGAGGTAGCTATAGCAGAGCAGCTTAGACTGAACTAGGAGACATGCAAAGCTCCTGCAATACCACTTATAGTTACACATTACTTATACACAAGTAAAGACAATACTGAGGGCCTTATTTATACTTTTTGGTGCAAAACTGCACTAAGGCAGTTTTGCCCCAAAAAGTTTTGCACCGGCTTGCACCATTTTTTAGCACCAGCTGGGCACCATATTTATGGAATGGTGCAAGCCGGTGCAAAGGGTAGGCTATCTTAAAAAAAATGACATTAGGCAGTTTTGAGTCAAAATAAATTATTCTGACTAGATTAGCATCATTTTTTGACGCTAAGGGGCATATTTATACTCTGTTTGCACTGAATTAGCGTATTTCTTTTTTACTCTAATTCAGTGCAAAACTAACTCCATATTTATACTTTGGTGCTAGACCCGTCTAGTGCCAAATTTATGGAGTTAAAGTCATTTTTTGGAAGTGGAAACCTACCTTGCCTTAATGAGATGCAAGGTAGGCGTTCCCCTGCAAAAAAATTACTCTATGGCCTTAACACCATATTTATACTCCCATGTAAAAATGGTGCAAGGGACGGAGGAGGGGTCAAAAAATAGGGCAAAGCTTGCTTTGCCCCATTTTTTAAGACCTGGGTCAGGGCAGGTGTTAGGGGACCTGTGGCCCTATTTCCATTGTGGAACACCATGGAATAAGCCCAGAGGTGCCCTCCCTAGGCCCTAGGGGCAACCCCACCCACACTAGCGGGACTGCGAGGATGGGGGACCCCATCCCAGGTAAGTACAGGTAAATGCATTTTATTTTTGAAAGTGCCATGGGGGCCCTGAAATGGGCCCCCATACATGGCACAGGGTGCAATGGCCATGCCCAGGGGACCCCTGTCCTCTGTGCTGGCCATTGGTGTGGTGGGCAGGACTCCTGCCTTTTCTAAGGCAGGAGTCGTGTGGCATGGTAGGTTTCGCAGCATAAAATGACGCTAATCTGGTTAGAGTCATTTTATTTTTTACTCTAACCTGCCTAAAGCCATTTTTTGGTGCTAAACCCTCTTCTTCTATACTGCCAGCCCCACCCGACTAAAGTCATTTTTTTAAACTCTAGCCTACCCTTTGCACCGGCTTGCACCATTCCATAAATATGGTGCCCGGCTGGTGCACAGAAATGGTGCAAGCCGGTGCTAAACTTTTTGGTGCAAAACTGAGTTAGTGCAGTTTTGCAGCAAAAAGTATAAATAAGGGCCAATATTTTGTAAGTTTGCGCCACTTTTGCGTCATAAAATGACGTTAATGCGGTGCAAAAAAAGTTTAAATCAGGGCCTTGGTGCTAGATGGGTCTAGCACCAAAGTATAAATATGGAGTTAGATTTGCACCGAATTAGAGTAAAAAAAATGACGCTAATTCGGTGCAAACAGAGTATAAATATGCCGCAGAGTATAAATATGCCCCTAAATATGGCGTTAAGGCCATAGAGTCATTTTTTGCACGGGAACGCCTACCTTGCATCTCATTAAGGCAAAGTAAGTCTCCACTTTCAAAAAACGACTTTAACTCCATAAATTTGGTGCTAGAGGGGTCTAGCACCAAAGTATAAATATGGAGTTAGTTTTGCACTGAATTAGAGTTTAAAAAAATGACACTAATTCGGTGCAAACAGAGTATAAATATGCCCCTGAGTGTTACCAAAAATAAAGGTAGATGATTTGGGTGACACAAGGCCAAAAATAGCTTACAGGCAATACTCCTTCTAGAGGTAAGTATTATACATAATATATACACTAGACACCAAAATAAGGTAAGTAATTAGACATAGGATAGTGCAAACAATAGGAAATGCTGTGGAATGCAATGGGAGAAAATAGGGCAAGGGGCAACACAACCCATATACTAAGAAAGTGGAATGTGAATCACAAATTCCCCCCTAGACACGTGTAGTGTTTAGAGAATCGCTGGGAGAGTAAGAATAAATAAAGGTAAGTAAATTACCCCAACCCAGAGCCCAAAAAAGTAGGAGTAAAGTACTTCAAGTTTCCTTAGGACACACTACAAGTCGTGATTAGAGTTATTACAAGAACCAAGCAGGACTGCAAACAACAAATGGTGGATTTCTGGACCTGAAGACCTGCAAAGGAAGGAGACCAAGTCCAGAAGTCGAAAGAAGTTCCAGGAAGGACAGGAGCCCCAGCCAACCCAGAAGAAGGTGCAAAAGAAGACTCCCCGGTTGGAGGAAGACTGCAGAAATGCACCCAAGGAAGATGTCAGTGGGTTCCTGCATGATGCACTGGATGTCCCACGAAGAGAAGTTGGAAGCAGGTGAGTTTTGGCACTGGATTCCTCCAACAAGTCTTTGTTCTCGCAAAGTCAAATTTTGCATCAAGTTGGAACTATCTGGACCCAGGATGGACCTGGGGGCCTCAACTCTGTGTGAGGAGGAATAGGGGGCTCTCAGCACTTTAGAGAGCCCTCAGAACACCAGATAGCACCCACAGGAGTCCTAGGACACAGGGACAAAGAAGGTGCAAAATATAGTTGGTGCAGCACCCACGCTGCTGGAGAACAACACAGCGAGTTGAGCGTCACAGGATAGAGTGCTGGGGACCTGGGCCAGGATGTGCATGAAGGAATCTTGCAAAGAGTGCACAGAGACCACAGGAGGTGAAGAAGATGCAGTACACAGGGGTACTGTCGTTCTCAGGGAAGGCAAGGTCTTACCTCCTCCAAATTGGAACAGCAGGACCTCAGGACAGTCTGTGTCGATGGGGTCACTCAATCAATCAACCAATCAATCAATCACGTAATTTATAAAGTGCGGTACTCACCCGTCAGGGTCTCAAGGCGCTGGGGGGGAAGCTACTGGTCGAATAGCCTTGTTTTGAGGCTTTGCCTGAAAGTCAGGAGGTCCTGGGTCTGGCGTAGGTGGAGCGGTAGGGAGTTCCAGGTCTTGGTGGTGAGGTGAGAGAAGGATCTTCCTCCGGCGGTGGTGCGGCGAATGCGGGGGACGGAGGCGAGGGCGAGGCTGGCGGAGCGGAGCTGGCGGATGGGAGTGTGGAAGGTGAGTCTGTTCTTGAGGTAGGCTGGACCTGTGTTGTGGAGGGCTTTGTGTGGGTGGGTGAGTAGTTTGAAGGTAATTATCTTCGATACAGGTATCCAGTTGAGGTCTCTGAGGTGGGCAGAGATGTGGTCGCGGCGTGGGATGTCGTGGATGAGTCGGGGGAGGCGTTTTGAATACATTGCATTTTCATTTGTAATTTGCCTGTGGTTCCTGCATAGAGTGCGTTGCCGTAGTCCAGTCGGCTGCTGACCAGGTCGTGGGTGACTGTCTTTCTGGTTTTGACGGGAATCCACTTGAAAATCTTGCGGAGCATGCGAAGGGTGTTATAGCAGGAAGAGGAGACTGCGTTGACTGAGTGCTAAGTCCAAGATGATTCCTAGGTTTCGTACTTGTTTGGTGGGTGTGGGTGCGACTCCTAGGGAGATAGGCCACCAGGAATCGTTCCAAGTGGAGGGGTTGCTGCCAAAGATGAGGATCTCTGCTTTGTCTGTGATTAACTAGAGGCGGCTTGATTCCATCCAGTTGGCGATGGGGTGAAGTCCATTGTAAGGTTGTTTCTTGCGGTTGTAGGGTCTTTAGTGAGGGAGATGATCAGCTGGGTGTCGTCTGCATAGGATACTATGTTGATGTGGTGGGATCGTGCAATGTTGGTGAGAGTAGCCATGTAAACGTTGAAAAGTGTTGGGCTGGGGACGCCACAGACAGTTTTGGAGGATTCGGACAGGTAAGTCAGAAGGAGGACTCTCTGGGTTCTGCCGGAGAGGAATGAAGAGATCCATTCGAGGGCCTTGCCGTGGATCCCAGCATTGTGGAGGCGTGTTCGAAGGGTGTGGTTACAAACGGTGTTGAAGGCTGCGGAGAGGTCCAGGAGGATGAGCGCTGTGGTTTCGCCTTCGTCGAGCATGGTCCTGATGTCATCTGTTGCAGCAATGAGTGCGGTCTCAGTGCTGCGGTTCTTGCAAAATCGAGATTGGAAGGTATTGAGTGCTTTGCTGTCTTCCAGGAAGTGGGATAGTTGGCTGTTCACGATTTTCTCAATGACCTTCGCTGGGAAGGGGAGGAGGGAGATGGGCTGGTAGTTTTTGGGGTCATCTGAGTCTGCCTTTGGTTTCTTCAACAGGGCGTTGACGTCGGCATGTTTCCAGCTCCACGGGAATGTGGCTGTCTCAAAGGAGCTGTTGATGATGGCGCGGAGATGGGGGCGATTATGTCGCTGGCTTTGTTGAAGATCTGGTGTTGGCAGGGGTCCGAGGGGGAGCCGGAATGGATGGAGGCCATGGTGTAGATGGTGTCTTCATTGTTGACCTGGGTCCAGGTGCATAGAGGGTTAATGTTTCTTGGTGTGTTGGGTTCGTGGCTGTCTATGGTTGGCTGGTGGGTCGGGGGTTTGAAGCTGTTGTGGATGTCTTCGATCTTTTGACGGAAGTAAGTGGCGAGGGATTTGCAGAGCTCCTGTGATGGCGGGGGTTCATAAGAGCAGGGCTTGGGGTTGGAGAGTTCTTTGATGATGCCGAAGAGCACTCTGTTGTTGTGAGCGTTGGTGCCTATGCAGCTTTTGTAGTAGGTTCTTTTGTTGGTGCGGATCAGCTGGTGATGTTTCCGGATGACAGTCATGAGGGCGATGTGGTTGGCTTCGGTAGGTACAAGGCACCAGGTCTTCTCCATTGTTAGGTATTCCCGTTTGGAGGCCTGTAGGTCGGAGGTGAACCAGGTGGCCTTGGATCTGTGGTGGATGTCCAAGGGTTGTTTGAGTGGCTCGAGGGTGTTGGTACAGTCGTCTATCCATTGATGCCGGTTGGTGGTGGCTGAGTTGGGGTTCCCGGTCCTAGGAGGAGGTGCCTGGGCGAGGGTGGAGATTAACTGTTCTGTTGAGATTCTGTTCCAATAGCGGCGGGGGGGGTTCAGTGGTGAGGTGGTGAATGGCCGGCTTCTTGAAGGAGAAATGGATGCAGCAATGGTCGGTCCAGTGGAGTTCGGCGGTGTGGCTGAAGGAGACGTGATTGCTGGCTGAGGACATGGGGTCGAGAGTGTGTCCTGCGGTGTGGGTGGGCGACGTGATGAGTTGCTTAAGGCCGAGGTTGTCAAGTAGGTTGGTGGTGTTTATATCGTTGTTGTTTTCTAGGTGGAAGTTCAGGTCGCCGAGGAGGATGTAGTCAGTTGAGGCGAGGGCTTGGGCGCTGATGATGTTGGCGATGTCGTCGCAGAAGTGAGGTCGGGGGCCCGGCAGTCTGTAGACCAGTGTTCCTCTGAGGGTGGTGTTGACGTTGATGTGGATTTTGAAATGGAGGTGCTCGGCGGGGTTGATGGTGTTGTGGGAGCTGGTGGAGACTCTGATGGTGCTTTTGTGGACTATGGCAATTCCTCCTCCTGGTTTGTTGGTGTGGTCTCTTCAAGTGATCCTGTAGCCTTCAGGTATGGCTATGGCTATGTCTGGTTTCGAGGCCGAATTCATCCAGGTTTTGGTGAGAAATGCGACGTCAGGTGAAGATGAGGTCAGTAGGTCCCAGAGTTCGATTGCGTCCTTGTGGACTGAGCGGGTGTTGAGCAGAATGCAGCTGAGGTGGTTGTCTGCGGCTCTGTATGGGAACTTGGTGGTTAGGGTGCAGGTGAAGTTGCAGGCTCTACAGGAGAAGGGTCCTTTGGTGTGCTTCGGAGAGGACTGGAAGCAGATGGAGGAGCGTCCCCGATTGAGGGCGTGGAGGTCATTGGCTGTGTAGCAGTGATTGGTGGTGTGGGGGCGTGTGGGCGAGGGGGACTGGTGCTGGGTGCGGTCTTGGCGCAGAAGGGCACAGACGGGCTTGCCTTAGGCATGCCTTCGGTGCGCCAGCGGTGCATCTGCGCCACGGCTGCCACAAGAGGGGAGGTGGGAGGGAGTGGCAGCAGGGAGGAGGGAGGGGAACAGCAAATGGGAGAGCAGGGGGGCGGGGCCGCAGGGACGCAGTGGTGGGAAAAAGAGATCTGAAGTGGAGGGAGGGGGTGGGGCCACGGGGACGCAGCAGCAGGTGCCGGGGAAGCGGGAAAAAATCAATAAAAATAATCCAAAACTCGGGCACCTGGAGCAGTGGCAGCTGTGCAGGGGAGCGACCTGCCTGAAGCAGGGTCAAGGGAAAAAGAGAGGTCCATTCTCTGTGTTCCAAGGAGCATGCACATCACCAGGAGAATAGTCCAATAGAACCAGTCATCGACTTAGAAGGTGCCTGCATGAGCAGGGAAGTGACTTGGTCGCTTCACAGGAGATTTCTTTGGTCCTTCTGGTGCAGGGTGAAGACAGGGAGTCCCCAGAGCATGCACACCATGGAAACTGTTGCAGTTGCTGGCTGGAGCTGAAGTCACAGAGGAAAAGTAGCCCTTCTGGATACTTTGTTGCTGTTACAGCGGTTCCTGGAGCAGTCTGCAGTTGATCTGAGGTCAGAGGATGAACTAGTAGTTGCAGAGGATTCCTGCTGGAAACTTGCATGTAGAATCTGAAGAGAAGCCCACACGAGAGACCCTAAATAGCCCTGAGAGGGCGATTAGCTACATTACCGGGTATGGACCTATCAGGAGGGGTCTCTGATGTCACCTGCTGGCACTGGCCACTCAGAGACCTCCAGAGTGTCCCCACACCTTGGAAAACAAGATGGCTGAAGTCTGGGACACACTGGAGGAGCTCTGTGGCACCACCCCTAGGGTGGTGATGGACAGGGGATTGGTCACTCCCCTTTCCCTTGTCCAGTTTTGCACCAGAGCAGGGACTGGGGGTCCCTGAACTGGTGTAGACTGGTTTATGCAAGGAGGGCACCATCTGTGCTCTTCAAAGCATTTCCAGAGGCTGGGGGAGGCTACCCCTACCCAGCCTGTTGCACCTATTTCCAAAGGGGGAGGGTTTACCACCCTCCTCCCAAATGAAATACTTTGTTCTGCTTTCCTGGGACTGGGCTGCTCAGACCCCAGGAGGGCAGAACCCTGTCTGTGAGGTGACATCAGCTGTAGCTGCATTGCAAGCCTCTGAGAGCTGGTTTGGCAGTACTTGGGGTCCATGGTGGAGCCCCCAGAATGCATGGAATTGGCTCCCCAATACCAGATTTGGATTGGGGGACAATTCCATGATCTTAGACACCTTACATGGCTATATTTGGAGTTACCATTGTGAAGCTACATATAGGTGTTGACCTATATGTAGTACAGGCGTGTAATGGCATCCCCACACTCACAAAGTCCTGGGAATTGGCCCTGAACTATGTGAGGGCACCTTTGCTAGTATAAGGGTGCCCTCACACTTAGTAACTTTGCACCTAGCCTTTAGTAAATGAAGGTTAGACATATAGGTGACTTATAAGTTACTTAAGTGCAGTGAAAATGGCTTGAAATAGTGTGTGCATTATTTCACGCAGGCTGCAATGCCAGTTCTGTGGAAGGGTTTGTCTGAGCACCTTATGGGTGGCAAAAGAAATGCTGCAGCCCATAAGGATCTCCTGGAACCCCAATGCCCTGAGTACCTAGGTTCCATATACTAGGGACTTATAAGGGTGGTCCATTGTGCCAATTGAAATTGGTAAATGAAGTCACTAGCCTATAGTGACAAATTTAAAAGCAGAGAGAGCATAAGCACCGAGGTTCTGATTAGCAAAGCCTCAGTGACATAGTTAAGCACTACTGACAACGCACACATTAGGCCACAAACTATGAGCACTGGGGTCCTGGCTAGCAGGATCCCAGTGAGACAGGAAAAATACACTGACATATGGGGTTTTCACTATGAGCACTGGGGTCCTGGCTAGCAGAATCCCAGTGACACAGTAAAAACACACTGACACACAGTCACAAACAGGCCAAAAGCGGGGGTAACCATGCTAGAAAGAGGTTACTTTCTCACACTGCCAGAGGAAGAACTAGCCCCAGACATTCCTGCCTCTATAGCAGCAGATCTTCCCCCATACAAGCGGCAATGTCCAGCAAAGAATCCAGGAGGTTTGGATGACCAGACATCCACCACTGCCAGAAAGTGACATCTTCTTACAGGACCTTGTTTGTGTGCCACACATTCATTCTGTTGATTGATCTTCAACCACCTACCAGTTCCAGGAGGAGGACTACTCTGGACTTTGGACAAGATGGAAGTCCTCATCTTCGGCTCCACACCCTCCGCATGGGATGACTCCTTTTGGCCTGCCACTCTCTGAGCCGCTCCGACTCCCACCAATCACACACGCAACCTAGTATTCATCTTGGACTCCTCATTATCCATGACCTGGCAGCCAACGTCATCTCCTCCTCCTGCTTTAACACCCTCTGCATGTTCCGAAAAAGCTACAAATGGATAACCAGGAAACCAGAACCCAAGCCCTCGTAAGCAGCAAACTGGACTACGGCAATGCCCTCTATGCAGAAACCACAGCCAAACTCCAGTAGAGGCTGCAACACATCCAGGACGCCTCCGCAGGCCTCATCCTGGAATATCCCCCGCTACTGCCACATCACAGACCACCTGAGAAGCTTGCACTGGCTCCCAGTCAACAGGAGAATCACCTTCAAACTCCTTACCACACTCACAAAGCACTGCACAACACCGGACCAGAATACCTCAACAGACAGCTCTCCTTCGACACCCGACCCGGCATCTCCGCTCCGCTGACCTCACCCTTGCAACCATCTCACGCATCCTCAGAACTACAACCGGTGGTAGATCATTCTCGCACCTCGCCGCCAAAACATGAAACACTCTTCCCACCTACCTGCGCCAGACCAAAGACCTCCTTACCTTAAGAAAACTTCTCAAGACCTAGCTGTTCGAGCAGTACCAGCACCTCCTCCCCCTTTCCCCCTTCAGCACTTTGAGACCCTCACGGTTGAGTAGTGGGCTTTACAAATTCCTGATTGATTGATTGGACTACCAATGGTGTGGCATCTATGCCAATGATTTCATTCACCATGGCTGAACCCTTTACTTTACATTTTTGTTTCCTTCTGTCCAAAACGTACTTTCTTTATTAACAATGTAATAAATTCACCCATCACAAACTCATTGTCTGCTTGCTTAATTTTCACATTTAGCTATATAAAGATGTAAGACCATGTGACCTATTCGATTAAGATACAAACTACTTGTGCAAACAGTCATACGTTACAGGTACACAGTGTCCAGCTCAGGATTACAATCATTACACACAAGTACAAGTGTCTGGTCAAACTAAAACTTTTTTATAGTGTTAAGCATATAGGCTGTCAATATGTCTGGCTATTGGAAACAACAATGAGTGACTCATAATGAGTAAATTAACATATTTCAAGGTACAGCCCCCCAGACTGCGGATGAAAGAGATTTGTTAGACATTGTCCTGTAGAATAGGTAAACATTAAAGTGGTTAATGACAGCAGCTTGAGCCTTATCACATACCACAAAAAAGTAACCCAACATCACAAAATCCAAGATATAGGGGGTCATTCTGACCTCGGCGGTAAAAGGCGCTTACCGCCGGTCAGAAGACCGCCGTAACACCGCCGCGGTCGCGGTAAACCGCCACAGTCATTCTGACCCGCTACCTGAAAACCTCCAAAAACCCGACAACCACAAAAGTCCGCCACAGCAAAGTTCAGCGAAAAAATGTCGATGGCCAAACCTCCACCGCCACGCCAACAGAAATACGCCCATGCCATTACGACCCACGAATCCACGCGGTGGTCTTACAACCGCGGTATTCCATTGGCGGTACACACCGCCGCGCTCAAAATACACACACCCTTACAAAACACAACCCCATTGGACAATTTGAAATACACACACCTGAGACACATAAACACACCACTCCCACACACCCAAGACAATATAAAACACACACCCAAATCACCCTACGACCACAATTGCGAATCAAGGACAGAGAGAGACAGCACTGCTTAGAGTAGACCATCACACAGAGGCAAATCACTACATCACCCACACAATTACCACACACAAAACACCATACACCACCACACACATCACACTCCACAACACATACAACATCCCTCACCTCATCCACACCACCCCATGGCACCCCAAAGACACCCCAGGTTCTCTGACGCAGAACTCAGGATCATGGTGGAGGAAATAGTTTGTGTAGAGCCCCAGCTATTCGGGGCACAGGTGCAGCACACCACAATTGCTAGGAAGATGGAGCTATGGCAAAGGATAGTCGACAGGGTCAACGCGGTGGGACAGCATCCACGCAATCAGGAGGACATCAGGAAGTGATGGAACGACCTACGGGGGAAGGTGCGTTCCATGGTATCAAGGCACAACATTGCGGTGCAGAAGACTGGCGGCGGACCCCCACCTACTCCCCCAGAACTTACAGCATGGGAGGAGGAAGTCTTGCACATCCTGCATCCTGAGGGTCTCGCAGGAGTATCTGGAGGAATGGACTCTGGTAAGTCAAATCTAACTACTACTTCCCACCCCCACCCCACCTGCATGCCAGCACATACCCCCACCCTCACCCCCACCCCCATCACACCAACTCCTTGCAAATGTCCCACCATCACAACCCACCCATCCCAACACCAAGCCCTGCATGCGACCACAAAGCATGGACACCCATCACCAAAGCATGCCCACTGCACACACACATCACCCCCACAAGCCACCCTCACAAAAGCCAACACAAGGGAATGCCTGCACTTGGGTACACGGACACCCACCCATCACACGAAATGCCACACACAGAAGCAATAACCATACCCTTATACCCCTGCAGGACCCGAACGCCACCACACCGCCACGGAGGGTACAGAGATGTCCATCCCACCCCCAGAAGAGGCCCCCAGCGATGACAGCAGCTCTGTCTCTCTGGACCCAGATGACCAGCCCGGCCCATCGGGAACCTCTGGACAGTCGGTTCCCCACACACAGCCACAGGCTACAGCAGACCTAACCCCCTCTGGGAACACCAGCACAGCTCTCACCCAGCGGGCCCATGCCTCTGTCTCCAGGACACGTCAATCAGCGGTGTGTCTGCCACTACAGGGCACCCAGGTTGACCCACCACCCCAACAACAACAGGGACCTGGGGGCAGTGGTAGTGGGCACACCGTCCAGGGGACAGAGCCCCAGGAACACAGGGGAACTGGGAGGGTTGCTGTGCGACAGGGGGGGGACTGTCCCAGGGAACCCACTCTCCAAGAGGCCCTCACCACCATCATGGGAGCATACCACCACTCCCAGGAGAAGATGGCGACGGTACTGGCCAGGTTCCAGGAGATCCAGGCACAGCAGGAGGAACGGTACATGGGGTTCAGAGAGGAACTGAGGAACATTGGTTCCGCAATGGGGACCATAGTCCTGGCCCTTAACCAGATAGTCACCACATTGCTGGACCATGTGGCACCCCAAAGGGCCCCTGTCACTAGCCTGGACCAGGAACAGCCTACCACCTCCGCCGGCGCTAGTGGACAGGAGGCCCCCACACAACGACAGGCCACCAGAACCCCACCTCCTGCTGAAGGACAACCACCCCGCAAGCGGAACCTGAGATCTCACAAGAAGACAGAGTAGGATGCCAAAACCCCCGCCAGCAAACGATACCCCCTGATGTCATCCCACTGTCCCACATTGTCACCCTGTCCAACCTTAAACTGCCCCTGCTCCATCCTTCCACAGGCATATGGACAATGCACCTGTGAAACTGAGAACTGGACTCTGCCATGGACATTACTCCACCCCCACCCATCACCGTTTTACAATCATGTACCTATATGTAGCACTTGAAATAAATCACTTATTGCACTTAAAATAACAGGAGTCTGCTTGTATTTGTCACAAATGTATTACACATAATGGTGCAATAATGTCCAGTAACATTGTGATGACAACATACCAATGTCAATAAGCTTTAGTCCATGGCCAAACAAAGCAGAAGTCACGCAGTGGGTCATACAGCTCTGAAAAGGGAAGGGAAAGTCACAACTCAGTTAAAAAGAACTGGGGGGAAACACAGACAGTAGAGACGCAGGAGGCCTTAAGTAAATGTGAAATGGCGTGGGTGATTCATACCTGTGTGCTACTGAAAATATTGTTGTATGACTGTATCCCTGTTGTCCGTGTCGTCCACGTCGTCTTCCTCCTCTTCACTCTCCACAGGCTCCACAGCTGCTACAACACCACCATCTGGACCATCCTCCTGCAGGAAAGGCACCTGGCGTCGCAAAGCAAGATTGTGAAGCATACAGCAGGCCACGATGATATGGCACACCTTCTTTGGTGAGTACATTAGGGATCCACCTGTCATATGCAGGCACCTAAACCTGGCCTTCAAGAGGCCGAAGGTCCGCTCAATCACCCTCCTAGTACGCCCATGGGCCTCATTGTACCGTTCCTCTGCCCTGGTCCTGGGATTCCCCACTGGGGTCAGTAGCCACGACAGGTTGGGGTAACCAGAGTCACCTAATAACCACACACGGTGTCTCTGTAGCTGTTCCATCACATAAGGGATGCTGCTATTTCGCATAACATACTCGTCATGCACTGACCCAGGGAACTTGGCATTTACATGGGAGATGTACTGGTCAGCCAAACAGACCACCTGGACATTCATCGAATGAAAACTTTTTCTGTTCCTGTACACCTGCTCACTTCCTTTGGGGGGAACCAAAGGCACATGGGTCCCATCAATGGCACCAATGAAGTTGGGGATATGTCCAAGGGCATAGAAATCACCCTTCACTGTAGCCAATTCATCCACCTCAGGGAAAACAATGTAGCTCCGCATGTATTTCATCAGGGCAGACAACACTCTGGACAAAACCTTAGAAAACATAGGCTGAGACATCCCTGATGACATGGCCACTGTTGTCTGAAAAGACCCACTTGCCAAAAAATGGAGTACTGACAGAACCTGCACCAGAGGGGGAATCCCTGTGGGTTGGCGGATGGGGGACATCAGGTCTGGCTCCAGCTGGGCACACAGTTCATGTATAGTTGCTCGGTCAAGCCTGTATCTAAGTATAATATGTCGTTCTTCCATTGTCGACAGCTCCACCAGCGGTCGGTACACGGGAGGATTCATCCTTCTCCTCGCAAGTCCCTGCGGACGGTGCCTAGGAAGGACAACATGGAGCACAGAGTCAAGCAAACCATAGGTTCGTTCACCCAGCTTGCACAGTAAAAGATTCGCAATGCATAGAAAGGCTTGTATGAGTGGCAATGCACGGCCTAGGCCTGTGTGACGTAGTTGAAATTATGCCATGTGGGCCCTTGAAATGGCAGCTGCCTGACCTGTGAAGTGTGACAGTGGGATGTGAGGTCAATGCGCTGGCGTGGCACACCGTGGCGGTAGGCGGTCGAAGACCGCAGTGCTAAGCCGCATTGGTTAACATTGAAGCCCATGGGTTTCAGGAGCCAATGTGCGCCGGCGGTCGCGGTACGCACCGCCGCGGTACGCACCGCCGCGGGCGTGACCGCCATTTTCTATAAGCTTAATCACTCCAGACTTGATCATCCACAGGAGAGGACCTATACTGCAAGTGCTGCTGTGACCTCGGTCTGGAAGATACAATGGCTGCTGCGACTGGGGAAAGGGCCCCTGCCTTCACATCTGAGGAATTGGAGAAACTTGTGGATGGGGTCCTCCCCCAGTATGCGCTACTCTACGGTCCTCCAGACCAACAGGTAAGTACACTGGGAGCACGTAGTATGGGCTATGCCTCTGTTGAGTGGGGTGGATGTAAGATGGTGGGGAGGGGAGTGAATGAGGAGTGCAACGCACGACAGATGAGAGCATGTGCCACATGTCAAGTTTGGGGAGGGGGGGCCACTCACATCGACCATGCAGAAAAGTGATGATATTTCCTTTCCCTCCCTGTACATGTCACAAAGGGCAGCGCCCATTAGAAGATCGACATTTGGCGTGCCATCGCCAAGGACGTCCAGGCCCTGGGGGTCCACAACAGACGGAGCACCCACTGCCGAAAGAGGTGGGAGGACATCTGCCGCGGGACCAGAAAGACCGCCAATTGACCCCCCTGATGTCCCGGATCCTGGCGGTGGCCTACCCTGATTTGGATGGGCGCGTGAGGACATCACAGCAGACACAAGGGGGTGAGTATCAGCACATTCTGCTATCTTTGCGCGCAGTGGAGGTGTCTGGGTTGGGGAGGAGGGCTGTGGGTAACTCTAGGCCAGGGCGCTTTCTGTAGGCTAGTCCCCTCCGTTAGGCATGGCCCTGTGCCCCCGCCCCCCACCTCTGTAGGGTGCCAAGTACAGCTATCCATGGTCCTGCATCACCCATGTGTGCATTAGTCGTCCATAGACCTGTAGGCCTAGTCACAACAACTGAGTAGTGTACCCCGATTGCGCAGCGTAGTGCTGGGGGCTTCTGGGTCTGTCCTCTCCGACAACGGTGTTGCCAATGCATGCACTCAAACTGTCTTTATTTCTCCACCCCCCCCATTTTCTTTGTCTTCCTGTGCATGTGTGCATTAGCATCATCAGGCGGAGGAGAAGTGGCATCGGTGCACGAGGGAGCTGCATCTCACATGGCCCCGGAGGGCCATGCAACCGACTCTGAGTTCACCAGTGAGACGGAGGGCGAGGGGAGCTCCACAACGGGGACCCGTGGAGACGTCAGCGACACCGACACGTCCTCGGAAGGGAGCTCCCTTGCGGTGGCGGCAACATCCGTGCCCACCGCCACAACAGGTACAGCCGCCACCTAGTGCACCAGCCCCGCCCTCCCAGCAGACCCTCAGCCTTCGCTCCGTGCCCGCTCGCCCAGGAAGGCGGGCATCTCCTTCGCCCCAGGCACCTCAGGCCCTGCCCCAGTTACCCCTGCTGCCCTCCGTGAGGAGGTCATTGACCTCCTGAGGACCATCATTGTGGGGCAGTCTACCCTTTTGAATGCCATCCAGGGTGTAGAAAGGGAGGTGCATTGGAGAAATGCATACCTGGCGGGCATTCTTTCGGGTCAGGCTGCCCATCAGCGATCGTTCAACGCTCTGGCCTCAGCACTGACGGCAGCCATTGTCCCTGTCTCCAGCCTCCCTCTTCTAACTGCCTCCACCCAGTCCCAGTCTCCTGTTCCTCAGCCTATCCCATCCACACCATCAGACCAGCCTGCACACACCTCAACACCCAAGGGCAGCTCATCCAGACATAAGCACCACAGATCCCACAAGCATTCACCCAAGCAACATCCAGATGCAGACATGGCAACAGTCACTACCACCTCTGTGTCCCCCTCCTCCTCGTCTCCCTCCTCCCTCCCTGTGACGTCTCCACTCACACCTGCATGCACACCACCATCAGCCAGTACTTCCATCACAGCACACCCTCTAGTACAGTCCGCACACGTGCAGTCACCACCCCCACTGCCATTTACACGTCCCCTGTGTCCTCTCCCAGTGTGTCTGTCACCCCCTCTTCCAAAACACACAAACGCAGGCAGCCACCCACCCAACAGCCATCCACCTCACGACAGCCTCCGTCACAGGCACCTGCACCCAAAGACAGCACACTTGACTCTCCTACAACCACATCCTCTTCCTCCACTCCCATACCCACTGCACCTACCCTTCCCATTGCTCCTAAAAACCTTTTCCTCTCCAAAATTAACCTCTTTGCATCACCTGACCCACCCCCTCCATCTGGTAAGAGTCCAAAGAGCACCTCAGCCACAACCAGCCCTGCATCTAGTATGACCATAGTGCAGGGCTATTGGAGTCCACAAGCTCCTAGGGCAGGGACATCGCCCAGCAGCAAGGGGACAGCCAGCCCACCCCCTGGAAAGAGGACCAAAAAAACTAAGGCCCGGCGCGAGAAGCCTGAGATGGCTGCCACCAAGGAGAGTGGCCTTGCCCCGTCAACTGCCACATCATCTAAGGGAGGCAAGGGCCAGAGAGCTGCAGCGAAGGAGGGCAAGGGCAGCGGGGCAGAGAAGACATGCAGCAGGCGAGCGCACCAGGAGGGCCCCACCAGCCCCATACCGGGTGTGACGGACGACACCCACGGGCCCAAGACTCCATCACAGGAGGGCCCTGCAACCGCAAGGTCAGAGGGCGACTAAGCGGGGAGTCTTGGCCAGGTCTGGCTCCCTTGAAAGACAGGACAGGCACCGCTGAACAGGGCCCCGCCGTGAAGAGCACCGCTGAACAGGGCCCCGCCGTGAAGAGCACCGCTGAACAGGGCCCCGCCAAGACAGGCACCGCTGAACAGGTCCCCGCCGTGAAGAGCACCGCTGAACAGGGCCCCGCCAAGACAGGCACCGCTGAACAGGGCCCCGCCGTGAAGAGCACCGCTGAACAGGGCCCTGCCGTCTCAAGCACCGCTCCGCTGGGCCCTTCCTGTCAAGCACCGCTCCGCTGGGCCCTTCATCTCAAGCACCGCTCCGCTGGGCCCTTCATCTCAAGCATCGCTCCGCTGGGCACTGCCGTCTCAAGCACCGCTCCGCTGGGCCCTTCATCTCAAGCACCGCTCTGCTGGGCCCTTCATCTCAAGCACCGCTCTGCTGGGCCCTTCCTGTCAAGCACCGCTCCGCTGGGCCCTTCATCTCAAGCACGGCTCCGCTGGGCCCTTCATCTCAAGCACCGCTCCGCTGGGCCCCGCCGTCTCAGCCACCGCTGGTCCATTGACAGTGCCGGTTCTGTGTCGAGCAGGTGTTCACGAAGCACTCTGGGCACCATGCCTCCTCCAATACCAGTGGAGTCGGTTATCCATCTGATGGACTGTGGCTTTGCACTCCCCAGGATTGGACAGTGGGCAACCCTCCCACTGTAGAGACTTGAGAGACTGTGGCTTTGCATTCCCCAGGATGGTAAAGTGGGCAACCCACCCACTGTAGAGACTTGAGAGACTGTGGCTTTGCACTCCCCAGGATGGTACAGTGGGCAACCCACCCACTGTAGAGACTTGAGAGACTGTGGCTTTGCACTCCCCAGGATTGGACAGTGGGCAACCCTCCCACTGTAGAGACTTGAGAGACTGTGGCTTTGCACTCCCCAGGATGGTACAGTGGGCAAGCCACCCACTGTAGAGACTTGAGAGACTGTGGCTTTGCACTCCCCAGGATGGTACTGTGGGCATGGAGGCCCCTCGTGGATCTGGCGTCGTGGACTCATGTGGCTGAGGTGCCCCCCTTTCCCTTCCCCCTGAGGTGCCTGTAGTTTTATCATCTGATGCCCCTGCAGTGTTCTCTCCAATGGTATCCGGTCTCCTGTGTGGGCTTTGCCCATGTGTTTGTACACATTGGCCCACGGACTATGGATATTTAACGGACTGTGCAGGACTTATTGACTATGTTTATACTTTGCACTATGTTCATTATTTCTTTTGGATATTTCATATAGCATATTTACCATGACTTCAATGAACCTATTTTATACATAAATTTTATAGTTCTTTTTAATTATGTCTTTGCATTCTTCCGGGGGGTTTGGGGGGTGTCACTTTGACTTGTTGCTCTGCCTTGGTGTGTAGATAGTTGGGGGGGTGGGGGGTGTGTGTCGCGTATGTGTGTGCCCGTAACCTTTTCTCCTCCCCCCTCCCCTGTGTCGTAGGTGCAGTAGTCACCGTTGTCGTCTGCGCCGGCGTTCGTACTCGTGGTAGATGAGCAGGTAGACAATGGCTGGTAGGATGTTTAATTCGGGTTCCATGCTGTCCTCCTTCCTCGTGGAGTGTGTATAGGTGAGCGTTTTCCCGTTCGTAGTCTGTTTCCGCCGTGTTTTTATCGGCGGGGCTCCCGCCCCGGAAAAGGTGGCGGATTGGTGAGTTGTGATAGGGTGGGCGGTACATTGTCTGCCGCCTGCCTGTTGGCGGTGACCGCCGCGCTGTTTGTTTGTCCCGCCGTGGCGGTCGGAGTGTTAAAGTGGCGGGCTGTGTTGGCGGTTCCCGCCAGGGTCAGAATTCAATTTTTTTGACCGCCTGCCTGTTGGCGGATTGGCCGCCGCTTTATCACCGACCGCCAGGGTTAGAATGACCCCCATAGACAGATAGCAGTACAAATGTCCCTGATCACAGGGACATCATAATCCAATTCCCATGCATCTGGCGGTAATACACAAACCTATTCTAGTGTTGTGGCACTTGCACTGTGGCCTGCAATGATGAAACACATCTACAGCTATATACAGGTCATATAAAAAGAATGGTTAGCAAATGTGAAGTAAAAATTACTTGGTCAAAAACTAGGACTACATATTTTCAAACCACATTATTATCATTACTTAGTTTAGAAAGCGCATAACTATCAAAACAGGTCCCCCGCGCCAGCAGGACATATGGAATAACAGCATTGCAACCACTAAAAGAAATAATTGTTTAAGACTAAATAGTTAAAAGCAGCCATGTTTTTAGAAGTTTCCAAAAATCAAGGAGAGAATCACATTCTCCCAAAGTCACCAGCAAATCATTTAAAAGTTTAGGCTCCAGGTAGGAAAAATACTGGCCACCTTGGCAAGTTTTTCCTAATTTGGGGGATTACAGCCAACTTTTGATTTCTCAACCTCAGCATGCGATGGGAAATTAAGGATAGACCAGTGATCTGGTGTTATGTAGGCATTAGTGCAAATATCATAGTGCATTAAATTGAACTCGCTGCTCAACAGGCAGCCAGTGAAGGGACCTTAGCAAGCTGGTGGTACTGGCAACCTTAAGGGGATGTAGTAAAAGAACAGCAGCATTCTTTTACAGCAGCATTTTGCACAATTTTAAGGTGTACGAGTAATGATTTTGCCAAGCCCAAGCATAAAACATTCCCATAGTCCTGTCTGGACGTAACTAATGTTTGGACTACGGTTCCCCGGGCATCAATCACAAGGCAATGGAGGATTTTCCTAAGCCATTTCAATAAACCAAAGCAAGTGGCTGCTACCTTTGTAATCTGTTGATTCATAGTCAGGTCGTGTTCCAGCCAAACTCCCAAGTTTTTATGGCAGGGTTACCAAAAGAATTAGGTCATTATTGTGTGCTCCTTGATATACAGGGAATCCCTACCAGCAAAACGTCTGCTTTATCACCTTTTAACGCTAAAGAATTCAAACCCATCCATTTTGACACTCGAGCAAAACAAGACAGGAAGACTGTAACTATTGAGTATCCTTGGATTTCAAAGATACTACAAATGTGTACCATCTAATCATCAGAGAACTGTGAGCCCCCAGTTTTCCACAATGTCAGCCAGTGGTCTCACTCATAGGATGAAAAGCAAGGGACTCAGTCTGGAGCCCTGAGGCATAACCTAAGTGAGAGTATGTGGTTTTGACCTATGTTGATTAGTGTGTACCTGAAAGGAGTGTTTGTCTAGTAAGGATTTTATCCAGGCTAATGCAGTGTCCTGAATTTCCATTCCCTTGAGTCTTTGAAGGAGCGTGTCATGGTTGACAGTGTCAAAATCAGCACTGAGATCTAATAAAAGCAGTACAGCTTCCCCACCTTCATCTAATTGATGTCTCAAATATTCCTCAACACCTAGAAGTGCTGATTCAATACCATAACCTGCCTGACATGAGTACACACATGATGCATCAGGCCCAACACAATGCACAAAACAATTGCAATGGGCACTTCCGTACATTTACTCAAACACTGT
This sequence comes from Pleurodeles waltl, assembly GCF_031143425.1. Classification (NCBI taxonomy): domain Eukaryota; kingdom Metazoa; phylum Chordata; class Amphibia; order Caudata; family Salamandridae; genus Pleurodeles; species Pleurodeles waltl. The sequence goes on along the minus strand of NC_090447.1, from coordinate 475,487,112 downwards.
GCAAACTGTCTTGTGGAGCATACAGCATGCCACAGTGATCAGAGATACTTTCCGGGCTGAGTAGAGGAGGGCTCCCCCAGTTCTGACCAGATACCTAAATCTGGCCTTTAGGAGCCAAAAAGCCCACTCCACTGGCTGCAATGTTCTTCCATGGGCCTCATTGAACCAGACTTTTCCCGGCATCATTGAATTCTTCAGCAGCGTCAACAACCAAGGACAGTTTAGATATGTAGAGTCTCCTCTTAAGGAATGGGACATAAGTACAACAATGAGTCACTCACTTCATGATTGTACACCTGACATTGCACACACAATCAGGACAGACATGAATTATCAACCAGACAGACCCTTTCTGGATGTAGTTCTGGCATCAGCTGGGGTATGATGCTGTTCCACTATATGAAGGAATCATGGGCTGGTCCTGGATAACGGGCACAGATGTTTGAGATGTAGAGATCCACCAACTAGACAACTTGCACGTTAATGGAATGGAGATGTTGAGATAGACTTGTTCAGTGGCCTGTGGTGGCACCAAGCCAACATGTGTGCTATTTATGGCCCCCTCTGCATGTGAGAGGCAGGCAAAACCATAAGAGTCAGCTATCACATTGGCTAAATCGTCATGTCAGGGGAACCTGATATAGCTGTCAATGTGTTTCATCATTGCTGAGAGGAAATCCTTCAACATCAGTATATGGGTTGTGACATACCAGCAGATAGGGCTCCTGAATGTTTGAAGAACACTGTGGCCAGAAAGTGCAATACTGACATGACATGTACAATAGGTGGTGTACAGGTTGGATAACTAATAGCTGGCATCATATCTGGCTCTAATTAACAACATAAGTCCACTACTATTTGTCTATTCAGGTGGTATAACATAATAATATGCCATTTGAAGGTCTTGTAGTGTATGATAGACAGGAGGTATTTGCATCCTTCCTCTCCTAGGGTGCCTATGTGTAACAAGACATGATTTGGAGCATTAGTCAGTGTGTCCACAGCAACATACATGAGGCATGCAAAAAATATCATGTGACAAAGCATTTCTGAGTGGATAGATATGACACAAAGTACACATCACAGCTGGCAAGTCTACAAGTGTCACATGTCACCCCTATGGTTGTCAACACTTGTGTCCACAACATGGATTTGGATGAAACGCAAAGATGAGCTACACAATTGCCCCTCAAAATGTGACTATATATTCCAACTGCACCAGTGTCAAATGCCATGTGTGTCCTGCAAAACACTACATTGGCGACTGTGTAGAAGGGCCTACATGACAAGACAGAATAAGGATCTTTGTAATGCTACAGCACATATATTGCAGGTGTGACGCAGTTTAAATAAATAAATCCAGCATTTCAGGCTGCCAAAATGGTGGATGTCTAACCTACTTTACTTGATATTAGGAATGGCCTGTGACCACTCACAGAAGTCACCAGGGTGGTAGGTGTTTCCATCTTCAGTGGACACAGCCATTGGCTAACATTGTTGCCTGTGGTGCTCATGGCCCAATGGCTATTACCGCCAACAGTGACAATTGTGTACGTGACTGCCATGTTGTTCACATTCCCTCACTTGACTCCTGACAGTGCTGCCAGCATTACCTCCACTACCTGAGTTGCTGTGTGCCGCCTCTGGGAGCAGTCATGCCAAGTTCAGCAGGTGATAGGGGCCCTGCCATCTCACCAGAAGAGCTGGAGAGGCTTGTTGATGAGGTCCTACCCCTGTATGAACAGCTCTATGACTCACCAGAGGAGCAGGTAAGGACCTCATAGGTGACATTAACAACACAAAAGTACGCTATCCCACAGCGTTTGTGTTTTGCTTTGCTTTTGCCGCCCTAAGTGCGCCGGGTATGCCCAGACGTGGGTCCCGGGCTCACTGTGCCACTGGATTCAAGCTAGCCTGGCTGAAGAGGGGTGAAACCCCGAAACCGGTCCCAGGATGCTTGTTTCCGGTCCAGGGAGAACCTGGCCTGGCAGTTCGGGCTGGACTGTTCCCATGAGGAACAGGGTCAAGACTGATTTGCATATGGCTGGGTTCAAACTGGGGTGGCATGGTGAGCAAAATAATGGATGGATTAAACCCAGATCTGTGACTGGGAGTGAATGTTTGATTGGTTCCGCATTCCGTCCATCCAATTACGCTATCCCACAGCGTTTGTGTTTTGCTTTGCTTTTGCCGCCCTAAGTGCGCCGGGTATGCCCAGACGTGGGTCCCGGGCTCACTGTGCCACTGGATTCAAGCTAGCCTGGCTGAAGAGGGGTGAAACCCCGAAACCGGTCCCAGGATGCTTGTTTCCGGTCCAGGGAGAACCTGGCCTGGCAGTTCGGGCTGGACTGTTCCCATGAGGAACAGGGTCAAGACTGATTTGCATATGGCTGGGTTCAAACTGGGGTGGCATGGTGAGCAAAATAATGGATGGATTAAACCCAGATCAGTGACTGGGGGTGAATGTTTGATTGGTTCCGCATTCCGTCCATCCAATTACGCTATCCCACAGCGTTTGTGTTTTGCTTTGCAAGAACTTCATAGGTACCAGCCTTTCCGTCCTCATAGGCTACAATGTGCCCTTGTGTATCAATTAGACATCTTATGTGCCTGTTGTTGAAGTCTGTGTGGCATCAATGGGATGTACATTTTGAAGGTATTGGTGAACAATACTATATGATAAGTTTAGCCTCATTGTGTGATGTGAGGTTTTTGGTGTCCTAAATCTTCTTTGTGTTGGATGCACATAACCAGGTAACGATCTGTTACTGCCATCCAATGACATCTCTTTCTTCATGATTGTGGTAAATGTTTGACACCATGTATCTGCATGACAGAATGAGCTGTGGATGCATCTTGTACGAGTCACTTGAGGATCTTGCAAGCAATGTGTAAAATACCACAGACCTTTCAACTAACATCTGGCATTGACAAAATGTAGTCTGGAATCCATATCTTAGCTCACTCTGCTCTTCAGGTTGCCACACACATCACATGCCAAATTGCTGACAGCCACATGATGTACTGTCATGAATGGGAGTGATGAAAATGGACTGACATATAGGTTCTGTATGCTCAGCCTGCAAAAACCAAAGCCTGTCAAATGTATCTCCCAGTATGCAACATAGGGCCTCATTATGACCCTGGCGGGCGGCGGAGGCCGCCCGCCAGGATGCCGCCCTCCAAAATACCGTGCCGCGGTCAAAAGACCGCGGCGGGTATTACAAGTTTTCCCCTGGGCTGGCGGGCGGTTGCTGAAAAACCGCCCGCCAGCCCAGGGGAAAACGACCTTCCCACGAGGATGCCGGCTCGTAATCGAGCCGGCGGAGTGGGAAGGTGCGACGGGTGCAGTGGCACCCGTCGCTTATTTCAGTGTCTGCAAGGCAGACACTGAAATACTTTGAGGGGCCCTCTTACGGGGGCCCCTGCCGTGCCCATGCCATTGGCATGGGCACGGCAGGGGCCCCCAGGGGCCCCGCGACCCCCCCTACCGCCATCCTGTTCATGGCGGCTTTCCTGCCATGAACAGGATGGCGGTAGGGGGGGTCGGAATCCTCATGGCTGTGGAGCGCGCTCCGCAGCCATGGAGGATTCACACGAGCAGCGGAAAGTCAGCGGGAGACCGCTGACTTTCCGCTTCTGACCGCGGCTGAACCGCCGCGGTCAGAATGCTCGTTGGAGCACCGCCAGCCTGTTGGCGGTGCTCCCGTGGTCGGTGGCCCTGGCGGCCACCGGCCGCCAGGGTCAGAATGACCCTCATAGTCTAGGCTGGAGGAGAGTCATTGTGGTACTCTGCCCACTCCCTGTACACCAGCATATCCTGGCATGTGGACAATATGATGCTCTAGTGGCAAAACTTATCCTGAATGCCTCAGTTCATTGACTATATTAGGAATTGGTACTGAGGTACATCACAGAAGCTGCCCATATGTGCATTTTGCATCATTGTCAATGTGTGTCTTTGACTCATGACAGGTCCCTTACTCCCACAGCTCTGTTGTCACCTTCACATAAGTCATATCTGTCCTGTACAGGCTTATTGCACAAATGGCAGTCTCACAGTGCAGACAGTGTTCTGATCTCTGGGATGCTATGATATGTGAGTCAGTAGATTGGTCATATAGCAGAAATAGTACAATGCATACCTTTATATGTTGGATGCCATCTCTGTAGGATAGACACATATGTCCAAAGGAGTGTTCTGTGGTACAGGTACATACCACAGAATCCACTCCCTGAAGTGGCAAGTGTCTGCATTTTGTAGGCCCCATGTCCATACATACACAAGGAAGACACTCTGGGGGTCATTCTGACCCTGGCCGCCGGTGGCCGCCAGGGCCACCGACCACGAGAGCACCGCCAACAGGCTGGCGGTGCTCCCACGAGCATTCTGACCGCGGCGGTTCAGCCGCGGTCAGAAACGGAAAGTCGGCGGTCTCCCGCCGACTTCCCGCTGCTCGGGGGAATCCTCCATGGCGGCGGAGCGCGCTCCGCCGCCATGGGGATTCTGACACCCCCTACCGCCATCCTGTTCCTGGCGGGTCTCCCGCCAGGAACAGGATGGCGGTAGGGGGTGCCGCGGGGCCCCCGTAAGAAGGCCCCACTGTGTATTTCAGTGTCTGCAATGCAGATACTGAAATACGCGACGGGTGCAAACTGCACCCGTCGCACCCCTGCAACTACGCCGGCTCAATTCTGAGCCGGCGTCGTCGTTGCAGGGGCATTTCCTCTGGGCCGGCGGGTGCTCTTTTGGAGAGCGCCCGCCGGCCCAGAGGAAATGTTTGAATGGCCGCCGCGGTCTTTTGACCGCGGTGCGGTCATTTGGCGGCGGTACCTTGGCGGACGGCCTCCGCCGTCCGCCAAGGTTAAAATCACCCCCTCTGTGTACCCACCGTGCCAGCCCCTTACTTGTCACTCAATTGTAATGATGAAGTCTGTACTATGACAGTTGCCTGTAGGTGTCAATCTCATAGAGTGTGAATGTGTTGGTAGGCTCAGGCCTAAGGGGTTTACCCTTCAGAAGCCACATACGTATGTAATGTTTCGTTGTGGCTCATATCACAGTACATGTTGCTGGAGCATGGGCTACTTTATGTCAGTAGTCCATGTTAGTCATTGTCGGCACTGAGCAGGGTAGTGGGTTAGTCTGCAGATGGATATATATTCCTGTAGTCATGTCCCTGTACTTATTACCTTGTTTGCCTTACACTTGGGGTGTGTTAACAAATTGAACATTTCTAGCTTGGTGTTTCTGACATGTGTGTGATTCAACCATTTGTGCCAAAACTTGTGATTGTAAGGTCTTGATTTGTCTTTTGCATCCATGCAGGTAAACACCCATCTGAAGAAGGAGATATGGAGAGACATCCCCTGGAATGTGTGGACCCTGTGGGTCCACAGCCGGTGGAACGCCCTCTGTCGCTAGAAGTGGGAGGACCTGAGAGGCTAGCCCGGACGATCGCAGAGATCCTGCTGGGACTGTCCTCCCAACGTGGCAGATGTGCACATTAGACCATGCCCCCCCAATGGCCTGCATTCCACAGATGGTCTACCCATACCTTGATTGGTGTTTGAGGGGAGCACAGCAGCCACAAGGGGGTAAGTACAGAACATATCTCTGCTTGTCACATTGGAGATATGTCATGTGGTGCAAATTGATGTGCCTTGCCTATTGGCCCAGGGACCAAGGACACAACTGTGTACAATCCACAAACAATTTGCTCTCCAGGGAAAACATATGGCATGTACATGAATCAATCAGGTACTGTTTTTGTTGTAGTGGGTGTAAATTATATGCAACTGACCACTACTCCTCAGAGTTGCAGGCCAAAAGAAAGGAAGTGATGGATCACTTTCCTCAGCCAAGTGTCTGGTCAAATGAGTATATTGGCATCTGCCTCCTAGAGGCCACTTGTCTTTAGCGTGTGATGCAGGCTTGGCTTCACTACTGTCTTTAACAGGATTAGGGCCATCATACATGATAGAGCATACATTATTCTTTGGGTCAGCTACTGATCTATACTTTCCCTTGGTAACTGGGGAATGTCCATCGACATGATTTGTTTGCCATCACTGTTGCCAACATTTCTTGTGTCTACATGTCAGCATGTGTCCCTTTCTCTTTTGAAAAAATGTGTACGCTTCTGTTTCATGCATGGCCTACCTGTGTTCATGGGATGATTTCTCTATTCCTCACATACATGTTCATGGCAACCTGTATGTGGAATAGGACATTTGCAATGGGGGTACATTTCAGGTGGTGCCACAGACAGGAGTGTGTTACCATTGATTGTTGACTAACACATACCCTCAACCATCATGGAATGTCATTTGGCATGTACAACCGCAGTAGCAATGAGGGACAAGACATGTATGACTAGATTGTTTGCCACAATCTGCATTTCTAGTCCATTGATGAGGCATTATGTAGCAAAGTGCAATGCACATGTTTAATGGGGAAGTTTTGTAACCTGACTGTTGGCATGCATTATGGAGTGATTTGTAGTTATATTGAAATAACATGTGTTTGGGTACAAATATTCATCCACAGACATCTGGGTTTGCAGGACCAAAATGAAGATAGTGATGAAGCTTCCAACATGGGCAACATGTTGAGGGCCTTCTACAGGTACTTGCAAATCTCTGTGCCTCTCCAACATAAAAAGGACAAATGGAGTCCAATGATGCAATCAGAATATGTAATTGTAAGGGGTGCCTGACATTAGTGGTGATTTCCCTAGGGCTTGCTGATTCATTGTGTTGTGGATTTTAAGGACATATCTCCCTGTCAATTTGCTCATGATGTCTACAGTGTACATTTCCATGTCAAATGTGTGGCATATCAGAGCAACTTTGGTACTACCTCCGTGACTCAATTTTTGCAAATTTCACTTGGTGAAGTTTGCATTGTTCATATGCTTCCAAGGTGCCACAACTAATTATGTCACCTTCTCTAGGCTACTGTACTGTTGTCAGCAACATGGCATATTCTGGGAGCATCATTTCGCATTGTTGTGTTATTGCGTATATGACAAATAAATGTCTGCATAACCTTGTATGGGATCTGTGGCAATGAACTTGGCATTGGCCAACAATTTTATGACAACAGGTAACTGAGATATGCTCCATGAGGCAAACCATTGAAGATAATGTGATCTCCTACTTGTCCAATGGTTACTGTCATTGCACATCTTCAGCCATGCAATTGTAGCTGTCTGAAATCTGGATTTTCCTGTGGGCAACTGTTGACAGTTTAGATGGCATTCACACATATGGCATGATACATGTTGGGCCACTTTGATGGAGTTTGTTGCTCAGGCCTCCTTGACGTAATGGTAATGTTTGTCAATCACAGCTGTTGTTCAAGTGTGATCAGGAACATGTGGTGACCCTTTTTAGGTTAGCATTCGAGGCCTCTTGTACATACTTTAGTATATACTTTAGTATATACTATATACTTTTATACTTCTTTGTGGGGTCTCTGCTTTTAATCTGGTTTGTTTCAGTGTCCTTAAAAAATCCTTGCTTGCTAATGGTCAATCCTTGCTCTTTGTCCCACCTTTTCCACAGTTGTACACTCCCCTCGTGCATGGCCTTAGTACTTGTACACTTCCACTTGTGCCTATGTAGCATGTGCTTAGATAATACTTTTTTCTTAGGCTAATAGCATTTGACCAGAGCGCTGGCTGTTTCAATGGCTCCAGTCTGTTTCTGTTAACAGGGGCTCTAGTCTATTACTTATTTTCATCTGCAGTCATGTGTGACTTTGTTTATTCCATTCCTTACTCTCCCTCATGCATTTTTTAAATGAAGATGTTGCATTATAAGCCGGTCCTGCGTAGATGAATTATTCACTTTTAAATGCGACATTGATTTTTTTTCATTGCTTTTTAAACATTGACATTTTTGTGTGTTTCAATAACGTGCTTTTTGGGTAAATAATAACATTTATTGACTTTGTAGCAAGATGAAAGATACATTGTATTTATAGGTATGTTTATATGGTTTTCAATGTGAGTTATTGGCGTTAGGTAGGCTGCATGGTGGTTTAACTTTAGTTATTTATTGCAAAACTGGTTACAAACCTAAGAAAAACAACACATGCCATAAAATAAAGTTCATTTTTTATCACAGAACAAAGCATATAAATTATTTAATGTTGAATGCAGCGTGGAAGTTTATAAAGCAAATGCTTTCTTTTGAAATAATCTCTTTATTATGTAGCGCGCTGGAACACGGTTTCTTTTTAACAATTTGAAAGCTTGGGAAGTAGCGCTGTGTCTTTGTGTGAAGCATCAGTGCATTCAGCCATATCACTCACTGCCTTTCTGAAATAAACATTCATGGATGCTGGTTGTAACAAAGATACAAACCTTTATAGCTGGCTGTTTAAATTCTCTCTTTCTTCCTGAATAGCTGTGTGCTACTTTAACATATTGACAGACTATTTAACTGTTTCACACAACTCCATATGTAGATGCAGGGCTGCTTTAGCGCTGGTGATGCCTTGCACGACAGTGTTTTTTGGTGTCCTCCCTCCCCATAACTAACTCCTTTGAATTCCTTACTACCACTGGGCAAATAAGCCCCTTATTTCTCTATAGCCCCAAATTCACATACATTTATTTGTTTTAAATCACTTGTAAAATTTGGCTTTATTAATCCACTCAGTTATTTACATAAAATATTGTTCTGTTCTTTGCTGCAGGCATGTTATCTATCTACGCTACTGTATGGCGAGTGATAGCGACTTTGTACAAAACCCCCATTTTTCTTTGGCAGGAACATTAATCACAAGAAGTATCTTGATATTTGAATTGTTTCCTGAAGGCTGAACACAAATGGAGCTTTTCAACAGGTGCTTTAAAATCGCACATTTTGAAAATTATTGCCAAACCCAGCACCTCTTTGAGTTTAGCGCCCCCAATTCGAGGCTCACCAACCGGTGCAGCTGCACCACTTGCAATGCTATCAAGCTGGCCCTGCCTAGATGAATTATTCACTTTTAAATGCGATGTTGATTTTTTTTAATTGCTTTTTAAACATATATATATATATATATATATATATATATATATATATATATATATATATATATACACACATATATTTACATATAAATATATGCTAAGAGAGACCCCCAAAATAGTAATATAAAACAATAATAAAAATATTAGCAAGATTTTCAATTTCCACTGCAGATAAAGGATGAAGGTGAATAGAAATGCTTTAGTTATATACAGGGCTACTCGATTGTTATGGCAAAAAGGACCTCAATGTGCAGCGGAGTTGACCAATTTATATGTCAAAAAAGTCCACTTATGCATTTACAACACCAATAGCTCTAACTCAAACAAATGCGAGACCTATTGCATTGCAAATGCTTCTTCTATTTGTATTTACAGCATCAGCCCAAGCAAGCGAAGGAGACAGGGCACGACCAAGTGGGGAAACATCTGGCCACATTACCTCAGGTCAAGACATAGAGAGTCCCACTGGCCCGGAGGGTGAGGGGAGTGCCACAGAGGAGACCAGATCTACATCCTCATCATCGGATTCTACTTCCAGTGGCCATTGCCTAGTGCTGGAAGACCCATTGAGACCTACTCTTGTATCATCTTTGTGTTCCACCCCAGTTCTATCGCCACTCTCCCTGTTGCTTCCCACCCAGTTGGCTGTGCCCACTCACCCAAGAGGTTGGGTGTCTCCTTTGCTGCAGGAACCTCTGCCCCAGCCCCTGTTACCCATGCTGCCCTGAGTGAGGAGGGTATTGACCTCCGGAGGAACATCTCTGTGGGTCAGCCTGCCATTGTGAATGCGATCCAGGGGTTGCCAGACAACTTCAGCTGACCAATTCTTTCCTGGAATACATTCATAGTGCCAAGTCTGGCCTACAGAGATCTTTTCAGGCTCTGGCCTCCCCACTGATGGCAGCCAATCACCCCCACTTTCTACCCCCTCTACCTCCCTCTTTCTAATCCAAATCCCCCATTTCCCTACTTATCCCAAGCACACAGACACATCTGCATGCACCCACCTCAACACACACATGCAGCACACATAAACACAAACACCGCAATACACACTAGCATTCAGGCACTCAACATACATCCACAAGCACATCAGCCATCACTTCAGCAGACACCCCCACCACCACCACCGACCCCCAAACCACATCAAGCACACCCAAATGCACTACCACAACAGCCAATGACAAATCTACCACACCCACCATTCCCGCAGACACCACCCCAACAGACACACAGACTTCCACCATATCCATCATACCTGCAGACACCGTCCCAAAGGACCCACAAACTTCCACCACTACCAGCATACCTACAGACACCATCACAACAGGCACATTCACATCCACCACTACATCACCAGGCATCTCCACATCCCAGCCCCCATGACATGCAAACGTCCATATTCACACATGCAACAGACACCACCCAAACATAAGCATACCTCACACAGGCACACACCCAAGACATCTACACCCAAGCACCAGATGACCACTTGCTCAACCTCCAAATCCCCAACCCCTTCTAATGACCATCGCTGTGTTCCAAAGGAGTATTTATTTTTTGGGCTTGCCCTTTCCCCTGTTCCTTTCACCCCATCCCAAACCCAAGAGGCGCTGATCCACATCCCAACCCGTTCCTACCACATCCAAGTAGTCCCCTGTCACACTTTCCTGCCGCAATCACTCCCTCCCACCCCCCAAGAAGAAGCCTACCCCTCCCAAGAAAGAATCCACCCCTCCCAAATCCAATCCCACCCATCCCAAATCCAACCCTCCCCAAGGATGATCCCTGAGGTGCCTGTCTGCCCACTCGTTGCTCCTTCCTGTGGAGGGCCCCTGGCAGTGATAGGAGTCAAGTGTGGTAACAGTACTGTGCAAAGACTATAAGATGGACTGGCCAATGGCCTGTGATCATGATTGTTTTGGTTCAAATAAACCAAAATAGTTGTTTTTCAGGTACACATTTGTTCTGCAATTTCTTTTCTATCTTTATGTTGTTCCAGAGTAATTTGTGTTGTCTGCCCACAGTTGTGAGTTATTTAGTCTGATTGTTGATCTATTTAATATGGTTGTGAAAATCTGACTTTGTGGGCAGTACTGGTGTCACCCAGGACAAGGGCATATGTTGACTGTATGGATATGTTTGTTAATGCAGTTGTGGTGTCACTGCATTGTGTAATGTTTGGTATTTTAACTATTTCATCTTGTGTGGTCCGATGTCAGTATGTATGGTGTTAGACTTGTCCCCCTGACATGGATTGTATATTCGTCTCATGTGTGGCAGCTTGTGTTTTCCTTTTGCTGACATGGAGTGTGTTCAATTGTGTTACCTTTGTTTGGTTTGACTGTGCATGTGTCCACTTTGATGTATATACCTTGCAGCTACTTCATCTAGATGTATGTCCCATGCAGTTGCAGTTGTATTTGCTTTTTTGACTTGCACTTCCAGATTCTGCAAATTGGCATCACTTGGCTGTATTATCGCTTGTCCCTGGGATACATGTAAGGCCAGTTCCTGTCCAAATATTGTTTTAGGGGCATGTGCAAAGTGTGATGTGTCCCAGTGCAGCCTCCTTTCCTGAGTGCTCTTGATGCACCATCCCTTTAATGCAGGTATTGTTTGCATAGTGAGCTTGGGATATTTGTCTCTCTGACTATTGTGCATTCCATTGCCCTTCCATTGTGTTGCAATGTGAGTGATGTTTGTGTCCATACCAGGGATGTTTGTAGGAGTGGTGTTTGTGTTCCATGACACATCCATACTTAAGTGTGTTGAATCCGATGACAGTCCATGGCACGTGTGGAATATGAGGGTGTCAGTTCTGTTTGTAGATAAGATGTTGCTGTGTTATTGGTGTTGTGTGACACAATTGTGAATACACTTCACTGTCCCTGTGCCTAAGGTATGCAGATGTGTGTTTTGTGTAGTGTTGTGGTGCAGTGTGAGTGACCTGTTCAAAGGTGGCATTTAATGGCTGTGAATGTGTCCTTCTTTGTAAGTGATTCTGACTTTGTACACAATGACAACAGTACTTGATGCCTGTAGTGTGACCCCCCATATCATGTGGATGACAGCATGGCGATCTGTTGTTCAGAATAATGACACAAGTAGGATTGTACACTTAAAGTCGGTTGCATCCAAGGGAGCATGGATTTTGTGTACCTTTAATGAGTAACAACAGTGGCAGGACGTGTGTGATGGGCTTCATGGCAGCGCAGGACGTGTCACACTGCATGCCGGTCAGTTGCTTCCTTTATACTCTCAGTTTCTGTCTACTGAGACATGGTGGTTGGACCACTATGGTCACATTGGTAGTGTGCAACCTCATAATGTGTCTGGCAGAAACACAAGCTCCGGCGGTCTGTTTCTCCTGCCTTGTCACAGCGGAGGTCTGTGCTTCTTGGCTGTGCCAGCAGGACGACTGCAGTCTTTGCTCTATAGGCCTGCATGACTCATGATACAGTGGTCCAACCGCCAAGCCAATTGTGGTCAGACCGCTACTGCGGCCATGGCGGTGCACAGACCACCAAACTCGCAATGAGGCCTTAAGTCTGAAGGTAAAATTTTGACCGAGGCCTACTGTTCAGTGTATCCGACTTGGGCTCCATCGTGGATGGCCTCAAACTTTGACTTTGCCCTAGTCAAGTACGACCAGATGTCCCCAATCGGCACTTTTTGTTTTTATGCACTAGAAAGCACATTTTTACATTTTTTTTTTTTTATTCTTATCTCTGGTTCTCTATATTGGATTCTTTTCATTTTGGTACCATTTTAAAGATAATATTTAATTTCCTATTTTTATTTAATTGATGTTAAATTTTATTGTCTATTTTGTATCACTTATTTACTGCTTTGATGATATTAAATGCTTTACACATCTGCCTCCTAAGTTATGGCTAACTACTTGTAGGCCAAGATACCAAGGGTAGAGCAAGGATTAATTTACTGAGACCTTGACTGGACCTAGTGTGGGATTGTGGCCTGTTACTAAGTGTAGGTACCTACCTCCCCTTACTGATAATCCATGTTCCAACTATATACATATATATATATATATATATATATATATATATATGTATGCAAAGCAGAAAAGAGAACTCTGGGAAGTTCCAAAGTTTAGTTGGAGAGCTGTTCCAGTAGGAAGCACCCTGCAACACCAGCGATACTTTAGATTTGCTCACCTCAAATGTCTGTTTTTCTAACATAGTTTTTAGGCATGGGATTGGCACAGTACTATCCATGCCAAGCTAGAAAGCCTCAAAGGTGGTCATAATGACTCTTAAAGTGGCAGTACTACCGCCAACAGGCTGGTGGTAATTACCGCCAAATTATGACCATGACGGTGATAACTCCCGTAGACAGCCAATGTACCACAGCAACTCCCGGGGCTTTAACACCACTGACCATGCCGGTAGCCACCTACAGCCAGGCGGAAGCCAAGGTACCATCCACAATGTTATGGCATAGCAAACAACCAGGATTTCCGGGGCGGTACCAACACCATCAAAAGCCTGGCAGAAACACAGTACAGAAAACAAAAGACTCACCATCAGGGACACAGAGTACACCACCGCCACCACAGAACCGGAACTACAAGTCTTCCTGATTCCCTTCCAAGCCATGATCCACCTGGAACACCAACGTCAACAAGATTACAACAGTGAGTACAGCCGCCTAGCACACAAGGGAGGGAGGGAGGAAAAGGAGAGTGACACACACACACGCACAACACACAACATTCACACACACCATACACACAACCAGCTGCAGAGGAAAATCAATGTCACAGGAACCACGTCATAATAATGCAGGGACTACATTTAGGTATAACTGATATTGTAATTTGATACCAACAGCCACCATATTGTCTCTGCGAAAATAAATAGGAGAAAATGTCCAGAAAGGGCCAATGGCCAGTCCAATGTACAAAAGGTACAAATGGCCACAGGGCACAGTCCAAGCCCCAACTTGTTTCCTGACAATATCCGCACTACACTGTGCTGGGGCATCATGTGGGAAATGGGTAGGCACCACAAGGGGAAGGGGGTCGGGGGGATCTCAGATGAATTGGGGGAACTTGCCCACTGGTTCTGGAGGGGGCTCCGTGCCCATTTCCATTTCTCTGTGCTGGGGGAGTGCAAGGTCACAGTCTCTGAGGTTGGAAACATGTCCATTGGTTCTGGAGGGGGCTCCATGCCCATTTCTCTTTGCTGGGAGTGCAAGGTCACAGTCTCTGAGGTGGAGAACTTGGCCACTGGTTCTGTAGGGGGCTCCATGCCAATTTCACTGTGCTGGGGAGTGCAAGGTCACAGTCTCTGATATGGGAACTTGCCCACTGGTTCTGGACGGGGCTCCTTGTACAACAGTCCCTGGAGGGTGGCATACATGCCCTCTGCTGGAGGTGAGGACTCCTTGTCCACTATTGGTGGAGGTGTTACCCTGCCTGCCTCTGCTGGAGCTGAGGGCTCCTTGGCCACTGCTGGTTGAGGTGTTACCCTGCCTGCCTCTGCTGGAGATGAGGGCTCCTTGTCCACTGCTGGCAGAGGTGTTATCCTGCCTGCCTCTGCTGGAGGTGAGGGCTCCTTGCCCACTGTTGGTGGAGGGGGGCCTTTGCCTCTCTTTGTTGGTGGAGTGGGATCCTTCCCTTTTTTGGGTGGTGGAGTGGGATCCTTCCCTTTTTTGGGTGGTGGAGTGGAAACCTTCCCTTTCTTGCCTCCACGTCTAGGACGTGCCGCCACTGTCCCCGTCTCATGTCTCTTGGGTTTCACCTCCCTAGTACTCCCTTTCTGAGGTGGAGATATGCTCACAGTAGGAGTGTCATCCGCCACACTCTGGGTCCCCTTTGTGGCAGCAGCTGTTAATTTGATGGGAGCAGTGGCAGACTGTTTGACTTAGGTGCTGGGCTGGGTCGTTGGGACCCTGCTCTTACGGGCAGGGCGGAGGGTGGAGGGGGAGGGAAGAGGTCAAGTTGGGCAAGGAAAAGCTTCTTAGGAACAGTGGGGCGGGATGAGGTAGGAGGGATGGAAGAGGAGGTTGAGGGAGTGGTTGTTGGAGGTGTGGGTCTGAGCACTTGAGTGCAGGTGCATAGGCAGTGTGCTGATGTGAGATGGATGGCTGTTGGGAGTCTGAGTGTGTGAGTTTGTGTCTCTTAAGAGGGGGCAGACAGGGTGGGAGAGGACACAGGGAACACGTGGATGGATGTTGTGGAGGTGTCTGCAAGTGAGGTGTGTGTGCTGCTTGGTGTGGTGATGGTGGTGGTAACTGTTGATTCAGGGCATTCAGATATGAGTGCCGATGTGACAGTGAAGGAGGAGGAGGAGCAGGAGGGGGAGCGAGTTGAGGTAATGGATGTTGTTGTGTGTGCGACTGTCTGGTGTTTGTGTGAGTACTTGTGGCCTGAAGTGTGCTGCCTGTGTTTGTCAGTGCCACTCTTTGTATGATTTTTTATGTGCATGCTTGTCTGTATGTATGCATGGGATGGGTTGGGGTTGAGGTAACTGGGACTGGGAAGTGGTAGTTGGAGGAGGGACGGTAGGAACAGGGACACTGGCTGCCATCAGAGAGGAGGCCAGAGCTTGAAACGATCTCTGTTGGGCTGCCAGTACACCGTGGAAGCCCTCAAGGAATGTATTGTGTTGCTGCATCTGGGATGCCATCTCCTGGATGGCATTCACAATGGTTGCCTGCCCTACTGACTTGGATCTCAGGCAGTCAATATCCTCCTCACTGAGGGCAGCAGGGCTCAATGGGGCAGGGCCTGAGGTGCCTGGGGTGAAGGAGATGCCCACCCTCCTGGGTGAACGGGCAGGGGCAACTCAGTGGGGGCTACTGGGAGGGGGGTGCTGGTATGGGGGTGGTGGCTGTACCTGTAGCTGGGGTGGTCGCAGAGGTGTCCGCTACCACCAGGGAGCTTCCTTTGGAGGAGGAATCGGAGTCAGTGTTGTCACCTCCTGTATTCACTGTGGTGCTTTCCTCACCCTCCGACCCACTGGTGCCCTCAGCCTTGATGGCTTCTGCCTTCTGGTCCTGTGGGATGCAGCTCCCTCTGTCACCGGTGCCCCTGCTCCTCCGCCAGATGATGCTAATGCACACATGGACAGGATGACAGAAATAAAAAGGGGGAAGAGAGAATGGGAGCACTGGGTCAATTACAGCACCAACACCACAGTTGGCATACACATTACCATCACACACAGGGATCAGGATTGCGCACTATGCACTGCACTGACATTCAATTGGCTACGTGCCACAGCAAGATAAGAGCCAACCATTGCAACTGCAACCCTCCTGGGACCCACTAAGCCCTGTCTGACATGGAATGCAACCTAGTTAGGTTACCAGATTTTGCAATACACCCATTTCCCTTGAACTGGATCACACTGCAATGTCTGACCTGGCATTAATGGGCACCCACTAACTGAATCTTAGCACCAGGATCCCTTGCCACCTACCAATAATTGTTATCAATGTTCCCCCTTGTGACTGCTGCAATGCCCTCAAGTGCCCATTCAGCTGTGGGTAGGCCAACGAATGTATGCGGTCCATCAGGGGGTCAGGTTCCGACGGACACCGTGCCCTCCTTGGGAGGCCCTCCCCAGCTGGGCCTCTGCAGTCTTCCAGGCCCAGCGTCTCATGCCCTCCCACCTTTTCCTACAATGAGTGCTCCGCCTGCTGTAGACCCCAAGGGTCCACACGACCTTGGCGATGGCACACCACAATCCCTTCTTCTGATGGCCGCTGACCTGCAGAGGTAATACAGACAGGAGGACACCATTACACATGCAATCCAGCCTGTCACACATATGCCCCACAAATCACATTTCCCTCTCCATTGGCAAACATAGCACTTGCCGCTCACCATGTACACTACCACCAGACATTAAAAAAAAAACTAATTACATGATGCTTGCACACACATCTCAATGCAATCTTGTCACATGCATCGTGCCCAAGGTGTACTCACCTGTTGGTCTGGAGGCCCATACAGCTGTCTATACTGGGGTAGGACCCCATCCACAAAGCGCTCCAACTCCTCTGAAGTGAAGGCAGGGGCCCTTTTCCCTGTCACAAGGTCCTTGGCAGGATCCAGACCCAGGTCACAGCAGCACACGCAGTGTAGGTGTTGTCCTGTGGAAAGTCAGGAATCAAGTGAGGTTATAGACGGAAAATGGCAGTCACATCTGCGGCGGTGCACACCGTCTCCGCCGCTGGTGATCCCCATTTGCCACTGTATTCCATAGAGCCCTGTATTAGCCAATGAGGAATAGCATGGCGGTGCAAGACCGCCTTCCGCCATGACGCCCAACACCCAACGCCGGCAGTGTTACCTCACTTCCACCTGTCCCTAGATACAGGACCGGTGGTCGCCATTTTATGGTGGTGGACAACATTCAAATAATCGAGAACTGCTTCATTGCTATAAATTGTACATAATTTGCCATTCCCATTGTCCCAAAACATTAATGCTTTATGTACACTGAGGTGGTGATTCCATTGTTTAAATTGTGACATGCTAATCACTCTTGTGTCCTTCAGATACCTACCACTGTGGATTAATAGGAGGAGACAAGACCCCGTGTACAGACCCCTTGTGGACTTGGCTACACCCTTAGGACAGGCACATAATACTTACCTATGGACTGGACAGGGCCACTATCACAGAGCTGTGTTCTTAATTGGAGCCTGATCTGACATCAGCTACCCGTCATCCCACTGGGATCCCCCCTCTTGTGCAAGTTCTATCAGTGCTCCATTTCCTGGCAACTGGCTCTTCCCAAGTGACAGTGGGCTTGGCAGCAGCAATGTCACAGCAAATGTTCTCAATAGTGCTGACAAGGGTTTTGTCTGCCTTGCTCAAACACATGTGCAGCTATATTGCTTTCCCCTAAGTGGAAGATTTGGCCACTGTGAAGGCAGGATTCTATGCAATGGGACATATACCTAACATTACTGGAGCGATTGATGGAACACATATTGCATTTGTACCCTACTGCCACAATGAACAGGTGTTCAGGAATCAGAAGAGTTTTCACTCACTCAGTGTACAAATGGTGTGCCTGGCTGAGCAGTATATTTCCCACATCACTGCCAAATATCATGGGTCACTGCATGACGCCTTCGTCCCGAGGAATAGCAGCATCACAAATGTGATGGCACAACTACAGAGGCACAGGGTGTGGCTAATAGGTGATCCTGAGTCCCCATGCAATGTATGTCAGTGTATGCCTTCAGGAGTTATCCCCATACCATTGTGTAAGGCTAATGTTTGTCCCTCAATACTTGCAAGTGACTCTGGCTTCCCAAACTTATTGTGGCTCCTGACCCCTATGAGGAATGCCAGGACAGGGGCTAGGAATTGGTATATTGATACACACGAGAGAACCAGGCAGATCATCTAATGTACCTTTGGTCTCCTGAAGGCCAAGTTTGGATGCCTCCATCTGGCAGGTGAATCCCTGAGCTACTCACCCAAGAAGATCTGCCAGATAGTAGTAGCAAGCTGCATGCTGCACAACCTGGCCCTCAGACAACATGCGCCTTCTCTGCAGGAGGAGGAGAGTGGAAATGCTCCTGTGGCAGCAGTGGACCCTGAGGACAGTAAGGATGAGGAGGCAGAGGATGAGGATGTGGACAACAGAACATCAGTTATACGTCAATACTTCCAATGATACACAAATGAAACAGTGGAACTGACCATTGCTCTGACAACTTATGTTTTCAGTGTGGCTGTAGCAGATGGAATTCACTTCCTTTGCATCTCAACTTACTGTCACCAAAGCCTTCTCATTGTGCAGATGTTGGTGTCATAACAACTGTGTACTGATGTGATGACTACAGACAGCTACAGGTCATTATGTGTATGCTATCACAGTGTTCAGATCATTTGCACAAGATGTAACTGTTTCCATAATTGCACATTTTCATCACATAAAACACTATCACTCAAGTTGTGTTCAAGGGTTTTAGTACAAATCATAGATGGAAAAGTGCAATTGAATGGGGTGATGGTAGAGGTAAGTCCAGGGTATTGTTCCAGTCTGTATTTAGCACAGGTCCAGTGTCCAAGCGGCCATAGGAAGAGTGGAAAAGGCTTTTCAGAGAGGACAAGGTGACAGGGTGAGACACAAGGGGGGCACTCAGGAGGGTCTCATTTCCTGGTGGTGGTTTTGGTCTTGGCAAGTGTCTCTGGCTTCTGTCTGGGTCGCAGGGAATGTTTGCAGGGTGGTTCACCTTCTGTAGGGGGAAGGGTTCTGGTAGCCTGTGGGTCCTGTGGCAGGGCCTCCTGTCCACTAGCTGCAGCAGATGTGGAGGGCTGGTCAGTAAACTGGCTAGTCGTAGGGGCCCGCTGGAGTGTTGTCCATTCCCTCATGATGTTGACCATGTCTGTCAGCACCCCTGCTATGGAGACCATGGTGGTGTTGAGGGCCTGCAAATCTTCCCTGATCTCCTGATGGTGTACCTTCTGCAGCCGCTTGTTCTCCTGCATGTTGGTAAGGATCTGACCCATCTTGTCCTGGGATTGTTGGTAAGGCCTCAGGACATTAGTGACTGCCTCCTAGAGAGTCGGTTCCCTGGGCCTGTCCCCACCCTGGCCCACAGCTGTCCTCCGACCGTCTTAGTCCCCCTTTGCCTCTATCCCCTGAACCATGTGCCCACTGCCCCTGACCCCAGGACCCTGATTGTCTTGGGTGTAAGGTGTGGACTGGGTTCCCTGTACAGGTGGGCACACTGTTGATTGACGTGTCCTGGGGACAGAGGTGTGGGGACGTTGGGTGGGTGCTGTGGTGTTGGATGATGAGGGGGAGGCTCTGTGGTGGACTGGGAGTGGGCTGGGGTATCTGACTGACCAGTGGTCCCTGATGGGCCAGGAAGTTCATCCAGATCCTGAAGCCCAGAGTTGCTGGCATCACTAGGGGCATTTTCTGTTGGAGGACTGGATAGTCATAGCACCTCCTCGCCGCTGAGATTGGCTGGGGCACCTGTGGGGATGCAAGTGATGTATTATGCTTCATGTCTGTGTCATATTGTACATCCCTAGCTTCCCCTCTATCGTTGCTGTTGCCCTGCCACCTTTGTTTCCATATGGTGATATATTGTGCGATTGTTAGTACTCCATGCTGTGCATGCTTTGACGATGGGTGTACATGCAGGGCTGGGAGGGCTGTCCATGCATTAGTGTGGCATGCAGGGCTTGGCATTGGGATTGGTCACATGTGTAGATACACTGTGTGGGATGCAGTGGAGTGATGGGAGTCAGGGTGGGGGGTTGAGATGGCATGCAGGTTTGGGGGGTGATAAGTAGTAAGTATTGACTCACCAGCTTACAGTACTCTGGCTACTCCAGTGAGTCCCTCAGGATGTAGGATTTCCAAGACTTGTTCCTCCCATGCTGTAAGCTGTGGGGGAGGAGGTGGGGGTCCACCGCCTGTCCTCTGGTTGGCGAGCAGGTGCCTTGCTGCCACATACCTTACCCCGTAGGCAATTCCACCTCTTCCTGATGTTGTCCCTTGTTCTTGGATGCTGTCCCATGACGTTTATCCTGTCCATGATCCTCTGCCATAGCTTCACCTTCTTGGCAATGGATATCCGCTGTATATGTGCTCCAAACAGCTGTGGCTCTACCCTGACTATTTTCTCCACCATGACCTGCAACTCCTCATCAGTGAAACAGGGGTGTCTTAGTGGGACATGGGTGTTATGTGGTGTATGTGTTGTGCAGAGGGTGTTCATTAATGTGGTAGGGAGAGGGATGTGGGTGTGTGATGGATGAATGGGTATTTGTGGTATGTGTCTGTATTTGTGATATTCATGTCTATCTCGTGGGTATTGTTGGTGTTCATAAAGGTTGTGGGTAATGTGGGTGTGTGTTTTACAGTGCTGTGGGTTTGTGATGTGTGTATCAGTGTCAGATGTGTGTTTTTGGTATTGGCCAATGTTGTGTTGTTTTTTGTTTCGGTGGCCATTCTGACCGCGCCAGTGTGTACCGCCAATGGCTCACCAACATTGAGGGGCATATTTATACTCCGTTTGCGCCGAATTTGTGTCGTTTTTTTCGATGCAAATTCGACGCAAAACTAACTCCATATTTATACTTTGGCGTTAGACGCGTCTAGCGCCAAAGTTCATGGAGTTAGCGTCATTTTTTTGCGTGAACACCTTCCTTGCTTTAATGATATGCAAGGTAGGCGTTCCCGTCTAAAAAAATGACTCCCAGGCATGAGCGTGGTATTTATACTCCCGGGCAAAAATGACGCCCGGGAGTGAGCGGGGCAAATAACCCCGCATTTGCGCCGGATTTTAACGCCTGGGTCAGGGCAGGCGTTAAGGGGCATATTTATACTCCGTTTGCGCCGAATTTGCGTAGTTTTTTTTGACGCAAATTCGACGCAAAACTAACTCCATATTTATACTTTGGCGTTAGACGCGTCTAGCGCCAAAGTTCATGGAGTTAGCGTCATTTTTTTGCGTGAACACCTTCCTTGCGTTAATGATATGCAAGGTAGGCGCTCCCGTCTTAAAAAATGACTCCGATGCATATGCGTGGGATTTATACTCCCGGGCAAAAATCACGCCCGGGAGTGGGCGGGTCTAAAAAACCCGCATTAGCGCCGGATTTTAACGCCTGGGTCAGGGCAGGCGTTAAGGGACCTGTGGGCTCATAATGAGCCCAGAGATGCCCCCCCATGCCCCCAGGGACACCCCCTGTCACCCATGCCCACCCCAGGAGGACACCCAAGGCAGGAGGGACCCATCCCAGGGACATTAAGGTAAGTTCAGGTAAGTATTTTTGTTAAAAAAAATTGTGGCATAGGGGGGCCTGATTTGTGCCCCCCTTAATGCCACTATGCCCAATGACCATGCCCAGGGGACAGAAGTCCCCTGGGCATGGCCATTGGGCAAGGGGGCATGACTCCTGTCTTTGCTAAGACAGGAGTCATTTCAATGGGGGTTGGGAGTGAAAAAAAAATGGCGCAAATCAGGTTGAGGCGATTTTTTTGCCTCAGCCTGACTTGCACCATTTGTGGACGCCCATACGCCATTTTCCCCCTACGCCGGCGCTGCCTGGTGTACGTGTTTTTTTTTAACTCACACCAGACAGCGCCGGCGGGTAACGCCGGCTAACGTCATTCAATAAATACGGCGCCCGCATGGCGCTTCAGAATGGCGTTAGCCGGCGCTAATTTTTTTGACGCAAAACTGCGTTGGCGCAGTTTTGCGTCAAAAAGTATAAATATGGGCCTAAGGGACCTGTGGGCTCAGAATGAGCCCAGAGGTGCCCCCCCCTGCTGCCAGGGACACCCCCTGCCACCCTTGCCCACCCCAGGAGGACACCCAAGGATGGAGGGACCCACCCCAGGGACATTAAGGTAAGTTCAGGTAATTTTTTTTTTTTTTTTTTTGTGGCATAGGGGGGCCTGAATTGTGCCCCCCACATGCCACTATGCCCAATGACCATGCCCAGGGGACATAAGTCCCCTGGGCATGGCCATTGGGCAAGGGGGCATGACTCTTGTCTTTGCTTAGACAGGAGTCATGTTAATGGGGGTTGGGCGTCGTAAAAAAATGGCGCAAATCGGGTTAAGGCGATTTTTTTGCCTCAGCCTGACTTGCCCCATTTTTGGACGCCCAAACGCCATTTTTCCCTACGCCGGCGCTGCCTGGTGTACGTCGTTTTTTTTCACGCACACCAGGCAGCGCCGGTCGGCTAACGCCGGCTAACGCCATTCAATAAATACGGCGCCAGCATGGCGCTTCAGAATGGCGTTAGACGGCGCTAAATTTTTTGACGCAAAACTGCGTTAGCGCAGTTTTGCGTCAAAAAGCATAAATATGGCCCTGAATGTCCGCTGTGGTGATTTTTGGTTCATAATGTGGTGGGCGTGGTTTTTTTTGGTGTAACAATATGGGTGGTAGTACAGACACTTTAACACTGACCTTTGGTCTGGCGGATATGTGTTTGTGACAGTATTCTGTCGGTTTGGTGTGTGTGTGTCATTATATGGCGAACGGATGTTCACCTCCGTGACGGTATGTTAGAGCCTGTCACTGTGGCAGTAAGTGAGATTTACTGCCATTGTCATAATGATGGCCAAAGTCTTTTGCCATTTGTACAGCAAAATCTTAACCTCTTAGCTGCTGGGCCTTTCCCCCCCCCCGTGCTGAGCCCTTTTTTGGCTATTTGGGGTAGTTCGCGCTTAGGCCTTCATAACATTTTGTCCACATAAGCTATCCACGCCAAATTTGCGTCCTTTTTTTCCAACATCCTAGGGATTCTAATGGTACCCAGAGTTTGTGGTTTCCCCTGGAGGAGACCAAGAAATTAGCCAAAATACAGTGAAAAATTGGTTTTTTCCAAAAAAATGGGAAAAAAGGGCTGCCGAAGGAGGCTTGTGGTTTTTTTCCCTGAAAATGCCATCAACAAAGGGTTTCTGGTGCTGAAATCACCATCTTCCCACATTTCAGGAACGGGCAGACTTGAATCAGAAAACCACATTTTTCAACACAAATTTGGCATTTTACTGGGACATACCACATTTTTACTATTTTTGGTGCTTTCAGCCTCGTTCCAGTTAGTGACAGGAATGGGTATGAAACCAATGCTGGATCCCGGAAAGCTAAACATTTCTGAAAACTAGACAAAATTCTAAATTCAGCAAGGGGTCATTTGTGTAGATCCTACAAGGTTTTCCTACAGAAAATAACAGCTGAAATAAAAAAATATTGAAATTAAGCTGAAAATAACAGCCATTTTTCTTTATGTTTTACTCTGTAACTTTTTCCTGCGATGTCAGATTTCTGAAAGCAATATACCGTTTTGTTTGCTGGACTCTTCTGGTTGCGGGGATATAAAGGGCTTGTAGGTTCATCAAGAACCCTAGGTAACCAGAGCTAATAAATGAGCTGCACCCTGCAGTTGGTTTTCATTCTATACTGGGTATACAGCAATTCATTTGCTGAAATATGAAGAGTGAAAATTAGGTATCAAGAAAACCTTTGCATTTCCAAAATGGGCTCAAGATAAGGTTTTGAGGAGCAGTGGTTATTTTCACATCTCTGAATTCCGGGGTTCCCATACTAGCATGTGAATTGAAGGGCATTTCTCAAATAGAAGTCTTTTTTACACACTCTCTTATATTTGGAAGGAAAAAATGTAGACAAAGATAAAGAGCAATAAGACTTGTTTTGCTATCCTATGTTCCCCCAAGTCTCTCGATAAAAATGATACCTCACTTGTGTGGGTAGGCCTAGCGCCCGCGACAGGAAATGCCCCAAAACACAATGTGGACACATCCCATATTTTTGACAGAAAACAGAGCTGTTTTTTGCAAAGTGCCTAGCTGTGGATTTTGGCCTCTAGCTCAGCCAGCACCTAGGGAAACCTACCAACCCTGTGCATTTTTTAAAACTAGAGACCTAGGGGAATCCAAGATGGGGAGACTTGTGGGGCTCTGACCAGTTTCTGTTACCCAGAATCCTTTGCAAACCTCAAAATGTGGCTAAAAAATACATTTTCCTCTCATTTCGGTGACAGAAAGTTCTGGAATCTGAGAGGAGCCACAAATTTCCTTCCACCCAGCGTTCCCCCAAGTCTTCCGATAAAAATGATACCTCACTTGTGTGGGTAGGCCTAGCGCCCGCGACAGGATATGCCCCAAAATACAATGTGGACACATCACATTTTTTGACAGAAAACAGAGCTGTTTTTTGCAAAGTGCCTACCTGTAGATTTTGGCCTCTCGCTCAGCCGGCACATAGGGAAACATACCAAACCTGTGCATTTTTGAAAACTAGAGACCTAGGGGAATCCAAGATGGGGTGACTTGTGGGGCTCTGACCAGGTTCTGTTACCCAGAATCCTTTGCAAACCTCAAAACGTGGCTAAAAAAACACGTTTTCCTCACATTTCAGTGACAGAAAGTTCTGAAATCTGAGAGGAGCCACACATTTCCTTCCACCCAGCGTTCCCCCAAGTCTCCCGATAAAAATGATACCTCACTTGTGTGGGTAGGCCTAACGCCCGTGACAGGAAATGCCCCAAAACACAACGTGGACACATCCCATTTTTTGACAGAAAATAGAGCTGTTTTTTTCAAAGTGCCTACCTGTAGATTTTGGCCTCTAGCTCAGTCGGCACATAGAGAAACATACCAAACCTGTGCATTTTTGAAAACTAGAGACCTAGGGGAATCCAAGATGGGGTGACTAGTGGGGCTCTGACCAGGTTCTGTTACCCAGAATCCTTTGCAAACCTCAAAACGTGGCTAAAAAAACAAGTTTTACTCACATTCCAGTTACAGAAAGTTCTGAAATCTCAGAGGAGCCACAAATTTCCTTCCACCCAGCGTTCCCCTAAGTCTCCCGATAGAAATGATACCTTACTTGTGTGGGTAGGCCTAGCGCCCGCGACAGGAAATGCCCCAAAACACAATGTGGACACATCACAATTTTTGACAGAAAACAGAGCTGTTTTTTGCAAAGTGCATACCTGTAGATTTTGGCCTCTAGCTCAGCCAGCACATAGAGAAACCTACCAAACCTGTACATTTTTGAAAACTAGAGACCTAGGGGAATCCAAGATGGGGTGCCTTGTGGGGCTCTGACCAGTTTCTGTTACCCAGAATCCTTTGCAAACCTCAAAATGTGGCTAAAAAACACGTTTTCCTCTCATTTCGGTGACAGAAAGTTCTGGAATCTGAGAGGAGCCACAAATTTCCTTCCACCCAGCGTTCCCCCAAGTCTTCCGATAAAAATGATACCTCACTTGTGTGGGTAGGCCTAGCGCCCGCAACAGGAAATTCCCCAAGACACAACGTGGACACATCCCATTTTTTGACAGAAAACAAAGCTGTTTTTTGCAAAGCGCCTACCTGTAGATTTTGGCCTCTCGCTCAGCCGGCACAGAGGGAAACATACCAAACCTGTGCATTTTTTAAAACTAGAGACCTAGGGGAATCCAAGATGGGGTGACTTGTGGGGCTCTGACCAGGTTCTGTTACCCAGAATCCTTTGCAAACCTCAAAACGTGGCTAAAAAAACACGTATTTCTCACATTTCAGTGACAGAAAGATCTGAAATCTGAGAGGAGCCACACATTTCCTTCCACCCAGCGTTCCCCCAAGTCTCCCGATAAAAATGATACCTCACTTGTGTGGGTAGGCCTAACGCCCGTGACAGGAAATGCCCCAAAACACAACGTGGACACATCCCATTTTTTGACAGAAAATAGAGCTGTTTTTTTCAAAGTGCCTACCTGTAGATTTTGGCCTCTAGCTCAGTCGGCACATAGAGAAACATACCAAACCTGTGCATTTTTTAAAACTAGAGACCTAGGGGAATCCAAGATGGGGTGACTAGTGGGGCTCTGACCAGGTTCTGTTACCCAGAATCCTTTGCAAACCTCAAAACGTGGCTAAAAAAACAAGTTTTACTCACATTCCAGTTACAGAAAGTTCTGAAATCTCAGAGGAGCCACAAATTTCCTTCCACCCAGCGTTCCCCTAAGTCTCCCGATAGAAATGATACCTTACTTGTGTGGGTAGGCCTAGCGCCCGCGACAGGAAATGCCCCAAAACACAATGTGGACACATCACAATTTTTGACAGAAAACAGAGCTGTTTTTTGCAAAGTGCATACCTGTAGATTTTGGCCTCTAGCTCAGCCAGCACATAGAGAAACCTACCAAACCTGTACATTTTTGAAAACTAGAGACCTAGGGGAATCCAAGATGGGGTGCATTGTGGGGCTCTGACCAGTTTCTGTTACCCAGAATCCTTTGCAAACCTCAAAATGTGGCTAAAAAACACGTTTTCCTCTCATTTCGGTGACAGAAAGTTCTGGAATCTGAGAGGAGCCACAAATTTCCTTCCACCCAGCGTTCCCCCAAGTCTTCCGATAAAAATGATACCTCACTTGTGTGGGTAGGCCTAGCGCCCGCAACAGGAAATTCCCCAAGACACAACGTGGACACATCCCATTTTTTGACAGAAAACAAAGCTGTTTTTTGCAAAGCGCCTACCTGTAGATTTTGGCCTCTCGCTCAGCCGGCACAGAGGGAAACATACCAAACCTGTGCATTTTTGAAAACTAGAGACCTAGGGGAATCCAAGATGGGGTGACTTGTGGGGCTCTGACCAGGTTCTGTTACCCAGAATCCTTTGCAAACCTCAAAACGTGGCTAAAAAAACACGTATTTCTCACATTTCAGTGACAGAAAGATCTGAAATCTGAGAGGAGCCACACATTTCCTTCCACCCAGCGTTCCCCCAAGTCTCCCGATAAAAATGATACCTCACTTGTGTGGGTAGGCCTAACACCTGTGACAGGAAATGCCCCAAAACACAACGTGGACACATCCCATTTTTTGACAGAAAATAGAGCTCTTTTTTTCAAAGTGCCTACCTGTAGATTTTGGCCTCTAGCTCAGCCGGCACATAGAGAAACATACCAAACCTGTGCATTTTTGAAAACTAGAGACCTAGGGGAATCCAAGATGGGGTGACTAGTGGGGCTCTGACCAGGTTCTGTTACCCAGAATCCTTTGCAAAGCTCAAAACGTGGCTAAAAAAACACTTTTTCCTCACATTTCAGTGACAGAAAGTTCTGAAATCTAAGAGAAGCCACACATTTCCTTCCACCCAGCGTTCCCCCAAGTCTCCCGATAAAAATGATACCTCACTTGTGTGGGTAGGCCTAACGCCCGTGACAGAAAATGCCCCAAAACACAACGTGGACACATCCCATTTTTTGACAGAAATTAGAGCTGTTTTTTTCAAAGTGCCTACCTGTAGATTTTGGCCTCTAGCTCAGCCGGCACATAGAGAAACATACCAAACCTGTGCATTTTTGAAAACTAGAGACCTAGGGGAATCCAGGATGGGGTGACTAGTGGGGCTCTGACCAGGTTCTGTTACCCAGAATCCTTTGCAAACCTCAAAACGTGGCTAAAAAAACACGTTTTCCTCACATTTCAGTGACAGAAAGTTCTGAAATCTGAGAGGAGCCACACATTTCCTTCCACCCAGCGTTCCCCCAAGTCTCCCGATAAAAATGATACCTCACTTGTGTGGGTAGGCCTAACGCCCGTGACAGGAAATGCCCCAAAACACAACGTGGACACATCCCATTTTTTGACAGAAAACAGAGCTGTTTTTTTCAAAGTGCCTACCTGTAGATTTTGGCCTCTAGCTCAGCCGGCAGATAGAGAAACATACCAAACCTGTGCATTTTTGAAAACTAGAAACCTAGGGGAATCCTAGATGGGGTGACTTGTGGGGCTCTGACCAGGTTCTGTTACCCAGAATCCTTTGCAAACCTCAAAACGTGGCTAAAAAAACAAGTTTTACTCACATTCCAGTTACAGAAAGTTCTGAAATCTCAGAGGAGCCACAACTTTCCTTCCACCCAGCGTTCCCCTAAGTCTCCCGATAGAAATGATACCTCACTTGTGAGGGTAGGCCTAGCCCGCGACAGGAAATACCCCAAAACACAATGTGGACACATCACAATTTTTGACAGAAAACAGAGCTGTTTTTTGCAAAGTGCCTACCTGTAGATTTTGGCCTCTCGCTCAGCCGGCACATAGGGAAACATACCAAACCTGTGCATTTTTGAAAACTAGAGACCTAGGGGAATCCAAGATGGGGTGACTTGTGGGGCTCTGACCAGGTTCTGTTACCCAGAATCCTTTGCAAACCTCAAAACGTGGCTAAAAAAACACGTTTTCCTCACATTTCAGTGACAGAAAGTTCTGAAATCTGAGAGGAGCCACACATTTCCTTCCACCCAGCGTTCCCCCAAGTCTCCCGATAAAAATGATACCTCACTTGTGTGGGTAGGCCTAACGCCCGTGACAGGAAATGCTCCAAAACACAACGTGGACACATCCCATTTTTTGACAGAAAATAGAGCTGTTTTTTTCAAAGTGCCTACCTGTAGATTTTGGCCTCTAGCTCAGTCGGCACATAGAGAAACATACCAAACCTGTGCATTTTTTAAAACTAGAGACCTAGGGGAATCCAAGATGGGGTGACTAGTGGGGCTCTGACCAGGTTCTGTTACCCAGAATCCTTTGCAAACCTCAAAACGTGGCTAAAAAAACAAGTTTTACTCACATTCCAGTTACAGAAAGTTCTGAAATCTCAGAGGAGCCACAAATTTCCTTCCACCCAGCGTTCCCCTAAGTCTCCCGATAGAAATGATACCTTACTTGTGTGGGTAGGCCTAGCGCCCGCGACAGGAAATGCCCCAAAACACAATGTGGACACATCACAATTTTTGACAGAAAACAGAGCTGTTTTTTGCAAAGTGCCTACCTGTAGATTTTGGCCTCTAGCTCAGCCAGCACATAGAGAAACCTACCAAACCTGTACATTTTTGAAAACTAGAGACCTAGGGGAATCCAAGATGGGGTGCCTTGTGGGGCTTTGACCAGTTTCTGTTACCCAGAATCCTTTGCAAACCTCAAAATGTGGCTAAAAAACACGTTTTCCTCTCATTTCGGTGACAGAAAGTTCTGGAATCTGAGAGGAGCCACAAATTTCCTTCCACCCAGCGTTCCCCCAAGTCTTCCGATAAAAATGATACCTCACTTGTGTGGGTAGGCCTAGCGCCCGCAACAGGAAATTCCCCAAGACACAACGTGGACACATCCCATTTTTTGACAGAAAACAAAGCTGTTTTTTGCAAAGCGCCTACCTGTAGATTTTGGCCTCTCGCTCAGCCGGCACAGAGGGAAACATACCAAACCTGTGCATTTTTGAAAACTAGAGACCTAGGGGAATCCAAGATGGGGTGACTTGTGGGGCTCTGACCAGGTTCTGTTACCCAGAATCCTTTGCAAACCTCAAAACGTGGCTAAAAAAACACGTATTTCTCACATTTCAGTAACAGAAAGATCTGAAATCTGAGAGGAGCCACACATTTCCTTCCACCCAGCGTTCCCCCAAGTCTCCCGATAAAAATGATACCTCACTTGTGTGGGTAGGCCTAACGCCTGTGACAGGAAATGCCCCAAAACACAACGTGGACACATCCCATTTTTTGACCGAAAATAGAGCTGTTTTTTTCCAAGTGCCTACCTGTAGATTTTGGCCTCTAGCTCAGCCGGCACATAGAGAAACATACCAAACCTGTGCATTTTTGAAAACTAGAGACCTAGGGGAATCCAAGATGGGGTGACTAGTGGGGCTCTGACCAGGTTCTGTTACCCAGAATCCTTTGCAAACCTCAAAAGTTGGCTAAAAAAACACATTTTCCTCACATTTTGGTGACAGAAAGTTCTGAAATCTCAGAGGAGCCACAAATTTCCTTCCACCCAGCGTTCCCCTAAGTCTCCCGATAGAAATGATACCTTACTTGTGTGGGTAGGCCTAGCGCCCGCGACAGGAAATGCCCCAAAACACAATGTGGACACATCACAATTTTTGACAGAAAACAGAGCTGTTTTTTGCAAAGTGCATACCTGTAGATTTTGGCCTCTAGCTCAGCCAGCACATAGAGAAACCTACGAAACCTGTACATTTTTGAAAACTAGAGACCTAGGGGAATCCAAGATGGGGTGCCTTGTGGGGCTCTGACCAGATTCTGTTACCCAGAATCCTTTGCAAACCTCAAAATGTAGCTGAAAAACACGTTTTCCTCTCATTTCGGTGACAGAAAGTTCTGGAATCTGAGAGGAGCCACAAATTTCCTTCCACCCAGCGTTCCCCCAAGTCTTCCGATAAAAATGATACCTCACTTGTGTGGGTAGGCCTAGCGCCCGCAACAGGAAATTCCCCAAGACACAACGTGGACACATCCCATTTTTTGACAGAAAACAAAGCTGTTTTTTGCAAAGCGCCTACCTGTAGATTTTGGCCTCTCGCTCAGCCGGCACAGAGGGAAACATACCAAACCTGTGCATTTTTTAAAACTAGAGACCTAGGGGAATCCAAGATGGGGTGACTTGTGGGGCTCTGACCAGGTTCTGTTACCCAGAATCCTTTGCAAACCTCAAAACGTGGCTAAAAAAACACGTATTTCTCACATTTCAGTGACAGAAAGATCTGAAATCTGAGAGGAGCCACACATTTCCTTCCACCCAGCGTTCCCCCAAGTCTCCCGATAAAAATGATACCTCACTTGTGTGGGTAGGCCTAACGCCCGTGACAGGAAATGCCCCAAAACACAACGTGGACACATCCCATTTTTTGACAGAAAATAGAGCTGTTTTTTTCAAAGTGCCTACCTGTAGATTTTGGCCTCTAGCTCAGCCGGCACATAGAGAAACATACCAAACCTGTGCATTTTTGAAAACTAGAGACCTAGGGGAATCCAAGATGGGGTGACTAGTGGGGCTCTGACCAGGTTCTGTTACCCAGAATCCTTTGCAAACCTCAAAAGTTGGCTAAAAAAACACATTTTCCTCACATTTTGGTGACAGAAAGTTCTGAAATCTCAGAGGAGCCACAAATTTCCTTCCACCCAGCGTTCCCCTAAGTCTCCCGATAGAAATGATACCTTACTTGTGTGGGTAGGCCTAGCGCCCGCGACAGGAAATGCCCCAAAACACAATGTGGACACATCACAGTTTTTGACAGAAAACAGAGCTGTTTTTTGCAAAGTGCATACCTGTAGATTTTGGCCTCTAGCTCAGCCAGCACATAGAGAAACCTACCAAACCTGTACATTTTTGAAAACTAGAGACCTAGGGGAATCCAAGATGGGGTGCCTTGTGGGGCTCTGACCAGATTCTGTTACCCAGAATCCTTTGCAAACCTCAAAATGTAGCTAAAAAACACGTTTTCCTCTCATTTCGGTGACAGAAAGTTCTGGAATCTGAGAGGAGCCACAAATTTCCTTCCACCCAGCGTTCCCCCAAGTCTTCCGATAAAAATGATACCTCACTTGTGTGGGTAGGCCTAGCGCCCGCAACAGGAAATTCCCCAAGACACAACGTGGACACATCCCATTTTTTGACAGAAAACAAAGCTGTTTTTTGCAAAGCGCCTACCTGTAGATTTTGGCCTCTCGCTCAGCCGGCACAGAGGGAAACATACCAAACCTGTGCATTTTTGAAAACTAGAGACCTAGGGGAATCCAAGATGGGGTGACTTGTGGGGCTCTGACCAGGTTCTGTTACCCAGAATCCTTTGCAAACCTCAAAACGTGGTAAAAAAACACGTATTTCTCACATTTCAGTGACAGAAAGATCTGAAATCTGAGAGGAGCCACACATTTCCTTCCACCCAGCGTTCCCCCAAGTCTCCCGATAAAAATGATACCTCACTTGTGTGGGTAGGCCTAACGCCCGTGACAGGAAATGCCCCAAAACACAACGTGGACACATCCCATTTTTTGACAGAAAATAGAGCTGTTTTTTTCAAAGTGCCTACCTGTAGATTTTGGCCTCTAGCTCAGTCGGCACATAGAGAAACATACCAAACCTGTGCATTTTTTTAAACTAGAGACCTAGGGGAATCCAAGATGGGGTGACTAGTGGGGCTCTGACCAGGTTCTGTTACCCAGAATCCTTTGCAAACCTCAAAACGTGGCTAAAAAAACAAGTTTTACTCACATTCCAGTTACAGAAAGTTCTGAAATCTCAGAGGAGCCACAAATTTCCTTCCACCCAGCGTTCCCCTAAGTCTCCCGATAGAAATGATACCTTACTTGTGTGGGTAGGCCTAGCGCCCGCGACAGGAAATGCCCCAAAACACAATGTGGACACATCACAATTTTTGACAGAAAACAGAGCTGTTTTTTGCAAAGTGCATACCTGTAGATTTTGGCCTCTAGCTCAGCCAGCACATAGAGAAACCTACCAAACCTGTACATTTTTGAAAACTAGAGACCTAGGGGAATCCAAGATGGGGTGCCTTGTGGGGCTCTGACCAGTTTCTGTTACCCAGAATCCTTTGCAAACCTCAAAATGTGGCTAAAAAACACGTTTTCCTCTCATTTCGGTGACAGAAAGTTCTGGAATCTGAGAGGAGCCACAAATTTCCTTCCACCCAGCGTTCCCCCAAGTCTTCCGATAAAAATGATACCTCACTTGTGTGGGTAGGCCTAGCGCCCGCAACAGGAAATTCCCCAAGACACAACGTGGACACATCCCATTTTTTGACAGAAAACAAAGCTGTTTTTTGCAAAGCGCCTACCTGTAGATTTTGGCCTCTCGCTCAGCCGGCACAGAGGGAAACATACCAAACCTGTGCATTTTTGAAAACTAGAGACCTAGGGGAATCCAAGATGGGGGGACTTGTGGGGCTCTGACCAGGTTCTGTTACCCAGAATCCTTTGCAAACCTCAAAACGTGGCTAAAAAAACACGTATTTCTCACATTTCAGTGACAGAAAGATCTGAAATCTGAGAGGAGCCACACATTTCCTTCCACCCAGCGTTCCCCCAAGTCTCCCGATAAAAATGATACCTCACTTGTGTGGGTAGGCCTAACACCTGTGACAGGAAATGCCCCAAAACACAACGTGGACACATCCCATTTTTTGACAGAAAATAGAGCTCTTTTTTTCAAAGTGCCTACCTGTAGATTTTGGCCTCTAGCTCAGCCGGCACATAGAGAAACATACCAAACCTGTGCATTTTTGAAAACTAGAGACCTAGGGGAATCCAAGATGGGGTGACTAGTGGGGCTCTGACCAGGTTCTGTTACCCAGAATCCTTTGCAAAGCTCAAAACGTGGCTAAAAAAACATGTTTTCCTCACATTTCAGTGACAGAAAGTTCTGAAATCTGAGAGGAGCCACACATTTCCTTCCACCCAGTGTTTCCCCAAGTCTCCCGATAAAAATGATACCTCACTTGTGTGGGTAGGCCTAACGCCCGTGACAGGAAATGCCCCAAAACACAACGTGGACACATCCCATTTTTTGACAGAAATTAGAGCTGTTTTTTTCAAAGTGCCTACCTGTAGATTTTGGCCTCTAGCTCAGCCGGCACATAGAGAAACATACCAAACCTGTGCATTTTTGAAAACTAGAGACCTAGGGGAATCCAGGATGGGGTGACTAGTGGGGCTCTGACCAGGTTCTGTTACCCAGAATCCTTTGCAAACCTCAAAACGTGGCTAAAAAAACACGTTTTCCTCACATTTCAGTGACAGAAAGTTCTGAAATCTAAGAGGAGCCACACATTTCGTTCCACCCAGCGTTCCCCCAAGTCTCCCGATAAAAATGATACCTCACTTGTGTGGGTAGACCTAACGCCCGTGACAGGAAATGCCCCAAAACACAACGTGGACACATCCCATTTTTTGACAGAAAACAGAGCTGTTTTTTTCAAAGTGCCTACCTGTAGATTTTGGCCTCTAGCTCAGTCGGCACATAGAGAAACATACCAAACCTGTGCATTTTTTAAAACTAGAGACCTAGGGGAATCCAAGATGGGGTGACTAGTGGGGCTCTGACCAGGTTCTGTTACCCAGAATCCTTTGCAAACCTCAAAACGTGGCTAAAAAAACAAGTTTTACTCACATTCCAGTTACAGAAAGTTCTGAAATCTCAGAGGAGCCACAAATTTCCTTCCACCCAGCGTTCCCCTAAGTCTCCCGATAGAAATGATACCTTACTTGTGTGGGTAGGCCTAGCGCCCGCGACAGGAAATGCCCCAAAACACAATGTGGACACATCACAATTTTTGACAGAAAACAGAGCTGTTTTTTGCAAAGTGCATACCTGTAGATTTTGGCCTCTAGCTCAGCCAGCACATAGAGAAACCTACCAAACCTGTACATTTTTGAAAACTAGAGACCTAGGGGAATCCAAGATGGGGTGCCTTGTGGGGCTCTGACCAGTTTCTGTTACCCAGAATCCTTTGCAAACCTCAAAATGTGGCTAAAAAACACGTTTTCCTCTCATTTCGGTGACAGAAAGTTCTGGAATCTGAGAGGAGCCACAAATTTCCTTCCACCCAGCGTTCCCCCAAGTCTTCCGATAAAAATGATACCTCACTTGTGTGGGTAGGCCTAGCGCCCGCAACAGGAAATTCCCCAAGACACAACGTGGACACATCCCATTTTTTGACAGAAAACAAAGCTGTTTTTTGCAAAGCGCCTACCTGTAGATTTTGGCCTCTCGCTCAGCCGGCACAGATGGAAACATACCAAACCTGTGCATTTTTGAAAACTAGAGACCTAGGGGAATCCAAGATGGGGTGACTTGTGGGGCTCTGACCAGGTTCTGTTACCCAGAATCCTTTGCAAACCTCAAAACGTGGCTAAAAAAACACGTATTTCTCACATTTCAGTGACAGAAAGATCTGAAATCTGAGAGGAGCCACACATTTCCTTCCACCCAGCGTTCCCCCAAGTCTCCCGATAAAAATGATACCTCACTTGTGTGGGTAGGCCTAACACCTGTGACAGGAAATGCCCCAAAACACAACGTGGACACATCCCATTTTTTGACAGAAAATAGAGCTGTTTTTTTCAAAGTGCCTACCTGTAGATTTTGGCCTCTAGCTCAGCCGGCACATAGAGAAACATACCAAACCTGTGCATTTTTGAAAACTAGAGACCTAGGGGAATCCAACATGGGGTGACTAGTGGGGCTCTGACCAGGTTCTGTTACCCAGAATCCTTTGCAAAGCTCAAAACGTGGCTAAAAAAACACGTTTTCCTCACATTTCAGTGACAGAAAGTTCTGAAATCTGAGAGAAGCCACACATTTCCTTCCACCCAGCGTTCCCCCAAGTCTCCCGATAAAAATGATACCTCACTTGCGTGGGTAGGCCTAACGCCCGTGACAGGAAATGCCCCAAAACACAACGTGGACACATCCCATTTTTTGACAGAAATTAGAGCTGTTTTTTTCAAAGTGCCTACCTGTAGATTTTGGCCTCTAGCTCAGCCGGCACATAGAGAAACATACCAAACCTGTGCATTTTTGAAAACTAGAGACCTAGGGGAATCCAGGATTGGGTGACTAGTGGGGCTCTGACCAGGTTCTGTTACCCAGAATCCTTTGCAAACCTCAAAACGTGGCTAAAAAAACACGTTTTCCTCACATTTCAGTGACAGAAAGTTCTGAAATCTAAGAGGAGCCACACATTTCGTTCCACCCAGCGTTCCCCCAAGTCTCCCGATAAAAATGATACCTCACTTGTGTGGGTAGACCTAACGCCCGTGACAGGAAATGCCCCAAAACACAACGTGGACACATCCCATTTTTTGACAGAAAACAGAGCTGTTTTTTTCAAAGTGCCTACCTGTAGATTTTGGCCTCTAGCTCAGCCGGCAGATAGAGAAACATACCAAACCTGTGCATTTTTGAAAACTAGAGACCTAGGGGAATCCTAGATGGGGTGACTTGTGGGGCTCTGACCAGGTTCTGTTACCCAGAATCCTTTGCAAACCTCAAAACGTGGCTAAAAAAACAAGTTTTACTCACATTCCAGTTACAGAAAGTTCTGAAATCTCAGAGGAGCCACAAATTTCCTTCCACCCAGCGTTCCCCTAAGTCTCCCGATAGAAATGATACCTCACTTGTGAGGGTAGGCCTAGCCCGCGACAGGAAATACCCCAAAACACAATGTGGACACATCACAATTTTTGACAGAAAACAGAGCTGTTTTTTGCAAAGTGCCTACCTGTAGATTTTGGCCTCTCGCTCAGCCGGCACATAGGGAAACATACCAAACCTGTGCATTTTTGAAAACTAGAGACCTAGGGGAATCCAAGATGGGGTGACTTGTGGGGCTCTGACCAGGTTCTGTTACCCAGAATCCTTTGCAAACCTCAAAACGTGGCTAAAAAAACACGTTTTCCTCACATTTCAGTGACAGAAAGTTCTGAAATCTGAGAGGAGCCACACATTTCCTTCCACCCAGCGTTCCCCCAAGTCTCCCGATAAAAATGATACCTCACTTGTGTGGGTAGGCCTAACGCCCGTGACAGGAAATGCCCCAAAACACAACGTGGACACATCCCATTTTTTGACAGAAAATAGAGCTGTTTTTTTCAAAGTGCCTACCTGTAGATTTTGGCCTCTAGCTCAGTCGGCACATAGAGAAACATACCAAACCTGTGCATTTTTTAAAACTAGAGACCTAGGGAAATCCAAGATGGGGTGACTAGTGGGGCTCTGACCAGGTTCTGTTACCCAGAATCCTTTGCAAACCTCAAAACGTGGCTAAAAAAACAAGTTTTACTCACATTCCAGTTACAGAAAGTTCTGAAATCTCAGAGGAGCCACAAATTTCCTTCCACCCAGCGTTCCCCTAAGTCTCCCGATAGAAATGATACCTTACTTGTGTGGGTAGGCCTAGCGCCCGCGACAGGAAATGCCCCAAAACACAATGTGGACACATCACAATTTTTGACAGAAAACAGAGCTGTTTTTTGCAAAGTGCCTACCTGTAGATTTTGGCCTCTAGCTCAGCCAGCACATAGAGAAACCTACCAAACCTGTACATTTTTGAAAACTAGAGACCTAGGGGAATCCAAGATGGGGTGCCTTGTGGGGCTTTGACCAGTTTCTGTTACCCAGAATCCTTTGCAAACCTCAAAATGTGGCTAAAAAACACGTTTTCCTCTCATTTCGGTGACAGAAAGTTCTGGAATCTGAGAGGAGCCACAAATTTCCTTCCACCCAGCGTTCCCCCAAGTCTTCCGATAAAAATGATACCTCACTTGTGTGGGTAGGCCTAGCGCCCGCAACAGGAAATTCCCCAAGACACAACGTGGACACATCCCATTTTTTGACAGAAAACAAAGCTGTTTTTTGCAAAGCGCCTACCTGTAGATTTTGGCCTCTCGCTCAGCCGGCACAGAGGGAAACATACCAAACCTGTGCATTTTTGAAAACTAGAGACCTAGGGGAATCCAAGATGGGGTGACTTGTGGGGCTCTGACCAGGTTCTGTTACCCAGAATCCTTTGCAAACCTCAAAACGTGGCTAAAAAAACACGTATTTCTCACATTTCAGTGACAGAAAGATCTGAAATCTGAGAGGAGCCACACATTTCCTTCCACGCAGCGTTCCCCCAAGTCTCCCGATAAAAATGATACCTCACTTGTGTGGGTAGGCCTAACGCCTGTGACAGGAAATGCCCCAAAACACAACGTGGACACATCCCATTTTTTGACAGAAAATAGAGCTGTTTTTTTCAAAGTGCCTACCTGTAGATTTTGGCCTCTAGCTCAGCCGGCACATAGAGAAACATACCAAACCTGTGCATTTTTGAAAACTAGAGACCTAGGGGAATCCAAGATGGGGTGACTAGTGGGGCTCTGACCAGGTTCTGTTACCCAGAATCCTTTGCAAAGCTCAAAACGTGGCTAAAAAAACATGTTTTCCTCACATTTCAGTGACAGAAAGTTCTGAAATCTGAGAGGAGCCACACATTTCCTTCCACCCAGTGTTTCCCCAAGTCTCCCGATAAAAATGATACCTCACTTGTGTGGGTAGGCCTAACGCCCGTGACAGGAAATGCCCCAAAACACAACGTGGACACATCCCATTTTTTGACAGAAATTAGAGCTGTTTTTTTCAAAGTGCCTACCTGTAGATTTTGGCCTCTAGCTCAGCAGGCACATAGAGAAACATACCAAACCTGTGCATTTTTTTAAACTAGAGACCTAGGGGAATCCAGGATGGGGTGACTAGTGGGGCTCTGACCAGGGTCTGTTACCCAGAATCCTTTGCAAACCTGAAAACGTGGCTAAAAAAACACGTTTTCCTCACATTTCAGTGACAGAAAGTTCTGAAATCTGAGAGGAGCCACAAATTTCCTTCCACCTAGCGTTCCCCCAAGTCTTCCGATAAAAATGATACCTCACTTGTGAGGGTAGGTCTAGCGCCTGCGACAGGAAGTGCCCCAAAACACAACGTGGACACATCCCATTTTTTTGACAGAAAACAGAGCTGTTTTTTGCAAAGTGCCTAGCTGTGGATTTTGGCCTCTAGCTCAGCCGGCACCTAGGGAAACCTACCAACCCTGTGCATTTTTGAAAACTAGAGACCTAGGGGAATCCAAGATGGGGTGACTTGTGGGGCTCTGACCAGTTTCTGTTACCCAGAATCCTTTGCAAACCTCAAAATGTGGCTAAAAAACACGTTTTCCTCTCATTTCGGTGACAGAAAGTTCTGGAATCTGAGAGGAGCCACAAATTTCCTTCCACCCAGCGTTCCCCCAAGTCTTCCGATAAAAATGATACCTCACTTGTGTGGGTAGGCCTAGCGCCCGCAACAGGAAATTCCCCAAGACACAACGTGGACACATCCCATTTTTTGACAGAAAACAGAGCTGTTTTTTGCAAAGCGCCTACCTGTAGATTTTGGCCTCTAGCTCACCCGGCACATAGGGAAACCTACCAAACCTGTGCATTTTTTAAAACTAGAGACCTAGGGGAGTCCAAGATGGGGTGACTTGTGGGGGTCTGACCAGGTTCTGTTACCCAGAATCCTTTGCAAACCTCAAACCATGGCTAAAAAAACAAGTTTTCCTCAAATTTCGGTGACAGAAAGTTCTGAAATCTGAGAGGGGCCACAAATTTCCTTCCACCCAGCGTTCCCCCAAGTCTCCCGATAAAAATGATATCTCACTTCTGTGGGTAGGCCTAGTGCCCACGACAGGAAATGCCCCAAAACACAACGTGGACACATTCCATTTTTTTGATAGAAAACAGAGCTGTTTTTTGCAAAGTGCCTAGCTGTGGATTTTGGCCTCTAGCTCAGCCGGCACCTAGGGAAACATACCAACCCTGTGCATTTTTGAAAACTAGAGACCTAGGGGAATCCAAGATGGGGTGACTTGTGGGGCTCTGACAAGTTTCTGTTACCCAGAATCCTTTGCAAACCTCAAAATGTGGCTAAAAAACACATTTTCCTCTCATTTCGGTGACAGAAAGTTCTGGAATCTGAGAGGAGCCACAAATTCCCTTCCACCCAGCGTTCCCCCAAGTCTTCCGATAAAAATGATACCTCACTTGTGTGGGTAGGCCTAGCGCCCGCGACAGGATATGCCCCAAAACACAATGTGGACACATCACATTTTTTGACAGAAAACAGAGCTGGTTTTTGCAAAGTGCCTACCTGTAGATTTTGGCCTTTAGCTCAGCCGGCACATAGGGGAACCTACCAAACCTGTGCATTTTTGAAAACTAGAGACCTAGGGGAATCCAAGATGGGGTGACGTGTGGGGCTCTGACCAGGTTCTGTTACCCAGAATCCTTTGCAAACCTCAAAACGTGGCTAAAAAAACATGTTTTCCTCACATTTCGGTGACAGAAAGTTCTGAAATCTGAGAGGAGCCAAAAATTTCCTTCCACCCAGCGTTCCCCCAAGTCTCCTGATGAAAAAAATACCATAGTTAGGAAATAGAATTACAAAAACATAGAAATTCACTTAAAAAAAACAAAGGTTACAAGGTTACAGGGATGTTATAGTTAGGTTCTGAATTTATTCGCACAAAACCATTGAATTTCAGCAGTTATAGTTAGTGCTATTGTAAGAAAATATAACTCAGAGCCTAATGTAACGATAACTTGAAACCTCACCATGCACTGCTAATTAGCGCAGATATCACAGCACTCAAGACAACTTCTTTAGCATCTTTGAAATTATAAACAAAACATTAGCAGTCAAAATATTGAAGAAAAAACTGTGCATGGCGGGGCACAAGTTATAGTTACCTTAGGCCGCAAGTTATGGTTTCTTGAAATAACTATGGTTTTGTGCAAGTAAATTCAGAACAGAACTACAACATCACTGTAACCTTTAGTTTTTTAAGTAAATTTCAATGTTATGTATATATATATATATATATTGTATATATATATATATATATATATATATATATATATATATATATATATATATATATATATATATTATATATAAATTACCAGTACATAGTTGTAGTTAGGACCATTTTTTCCATAGACAGAGTGTTTTTTTACTTCCCATTAACTTTGGCGCCTATTTGAAATGTTTAAAACATACATTCCAGTTGGTTCAGCTGCTGTGTTCAAAGTTCCAGGGTGATCTGTCAAGCGGAGGCTGACAAAAATTGGAGGTCCCAATACTACCTTGAAGTTGATGGGGACATTTTTTGAGAATATTACCCAGTGGAGACGATACATTGATGACATTTTTTTATTTGGGATTGTGATTTGGATTGTCTTCAGGTATTCATTGAATTGCTGAATGTATGTGACAGTAATCTAATATTTACTGAACATATGGATAACCATAAAGTAGAATTCTTGGACATCTTTATCTTTGAAACAGAAAGACATCTCCAAGTGAGTCTATGTACAAAACCTACGGCTAGGAACACATTACTACATTTTGACAGTTATCAACCCAACTGGCAACGACAGAGCATTCCGTTCAGTCAGTTCCTTAGGATTCGAAGGAACTGTAGCAACATCAATGAATATGAAAGGAATGCCAAGGTAATGAAAGAGAAGTTTTTCCAGAGAGGCTACCCATATCGGGTAATACGGGAGGAATTCAAAAGAGCTAAATATTATGATCGGAATGCTCATTTTGGTCCATCCCAGAAAAATCAAAGTAACATACAAGCCAGGAAGGTATGTGTTTTTAGACATTCACAATAAAATACAGGGAGTTATCAATCGTTATTGGAATATTCTGAATTCGAATGAAGAATCTACACCCCTTCCCAGGCCAATTTTTGCCTATAAAAGGAATTATAATTTGTGAGACAAACTGGAACAAGTGAGATTTAGAAATGATAATACATTTATACAAAAAAAGGGCAATAATACAGTTTTAGGCAACCATAGATGTGGGGCGTGTCAAGCATGTGCCCAAGCCCTGGTCTCTAACATCTTTCAATATAAAAAAAGAACGGTACAGCTGAGAGCGATGACCAACTGTCAAAGTTCCAACATCATATATTGTGTTGTGTGTCTATGTCACTTGGGCTATGTAGGTGAGACAGGTAGACAATTCAGGACCCGGTTTAGTGAGCACAAGTCAGGGATTAAGAATAGTCGCCTTCAAGCCCCTTTAGTGGATCATTGTTTAAAAATGGGTCACCAGTTTGAACATCTCAGGTGGACTATATTAGAAAAAAAGCAAAGAATCACAGGGGGATATTGATCAGTACAGGAAAAAAAGAGAAGTATTTTGGATATATTTCTTGGACACAGTCCATCAAAGACTAAATGAAAGGATTCCTCTGGACAATGCTCTGCTTTAATCACTCCTTCGTCAACTTACTTAATAGACCAGATGCAACATCTCTGGAGATCTATAAAGTATCTTTATGAGAATATAGATATATACAGTCTTATACTGTATAATCTCCATCTAGAAAGGCATAGTTTTTCACTAGCCCTGTCTCTTTCACTTACTATCTATGGTAATGAAGGAGTGGTTTTATATTTGAAACTTACATCTAGTATAACATGAAGTGGTAGTACGGCTTATGAATAGGAAAAAGGACCTTTTTGCTCTTTGTCCCTACAACTACATTGTTCAAGTTTGATTCTGTAAAGAATTGTCTGATTCAATATTTATTAAGTGGTTATCATGTAGGTACCAAGTATTACAGCTGATGTAGAAAGGGGAAAAGAAAGAATACATTTCTTTTTTGGATTGATAAGAGGAATTGTTTATATTCTGCTTTTGGCGCCATGTACAAACTTGAATTTGGTCCAGCTAAATCTTTCAGTTTACTTGATGGGGCCTGTGTTGTTTTCATTTCACGTTTATTAAGTGATTGTGTTTCTTTAATTTCCTTGCTCTTTTATTTCCTGACAGTGATCCCCTCATTTCATAACTGAGAGGGTGTGGGCGGTGGCTATTTTCTATTTTGACTCACTGTTTATATCAAACACATAAGAAACCCTTCTAAGATGGCAACCGCTTTGTGGGGTTGTCTCTATAGTTTGCTTAGTCCGTCACCAATTTTTATTACCCAATGGTTTCCTTCCATGGGTCCTCGTGGTTCACGCGTCCCAAGAGATCTCATATTGCAGGTGTCTGTGACAATCTCATATTTAAGGTGCTTCTCTTCCTGCGTGTCACCTTATATGCATGGCATTCGCTGGATCGTCTTCACAGAACAACTCCGCGAAAGCTAGGGATTCTTCTGTGAGCCGCAGGACAAAACGAGGAAGGTGATAAAAATGTTAAATTTTGGACGAGCGTTTATAAGGTAACATCTTGGTTGAGTTTGTAATTTGATAAAGGAAAGTGATTTGCAACATATGGATATAAGTTGAATATGAACAAGCTGCCTCTGCTTTTTTGGCCTTTTCTATCTAGGAGGCATATGTTTGGATGACTTATCAGGTACCCCACTCCACACAATCAGGAGTAAAGGTTCAATAGCCTCGTTGGAAAGCAGGAAGTGCCTGTTGGTAATACTTGCACTAGAACCTGTTAACC
The DNA here is from genome assembly GCF_031143425.1 of Pleurodeles waltl. Lineage (NCBI taxonomy): Eukaryota > Metazoa > Chordata > Amphibia > Caudata > Salamandridae > Pleurodeles > Pleurodeles waltl. Next base: position 475,443,726 of record NC_090447.1, on the reverse strand, counting down.
CATTATACACTAGCCCGTGCTCTGTTATGTAAATACATGTCTACTAATCTTTCTTTTTTGGCACAACAATAAGGGAGTCACCGATTCTATAGATGTCTTTTTGAAGTTGGTGTTATTTTTGTCAAATCTTTACCACTTACTAAGGCTACGGCTATGCACTGATATATTCCTTGCATGTTATTCGTTCTATTTTTTAGTGTTGTCCTTTTCTTCTTTTTTTTCTTTCTCTTACTTATTCTTCTTGTCTATTGGACTTGTCTGTATTTGTTTTCTTTGGCAAAAGACACAATTGATTTTTTTACTTTCTAGATACAAGCCTGAAGGCTGATTATTATTCTCCTGAAAAAAATCTTATTAATGTAAAATATATGTGCCCTGAGGAAGGTCGGTGACCCTTGATTGGGTCATGTCTCACCGAAACATGCGTCGGCATGTTTTGACCCGGACCAACATACTATTATATTTGGACAAGTTGGAAATGTAAGACACCAAAGCTTTACTCGCCAGTCACCCTTTTACAATGAGGTTCATACTATTTTAACCCTTTGATGGAAGAAGAAATTTTCTTCACTAAACATTATTTAAGAAATTAGGAGCATAGAGACATTATATAATACATCATATGGACATCATTTGGCACATCTTTATTGTTATTTTGCTATGCTATAGTTCGCCTGTATAGGGAGTAGCTTGCTATTCAGGTCTATTAGCCCTGAGTATGTTTCTTGTCTTTGCTTTATATCTAGTTGTCTCGTCTATAATTTTTTTATGGTGTGATTGTTGGGTGTGAGTGGTTTATACTATATTTTGGGTGTTTTGTTTCCCAGTATGTATATTTACAATTTTCATATAATTTCTATAGATGATACTGTATATTTATACAATTGTATTTTGAAATAAAAATATGTTAGTGTATATTTCATTTGGTGGTGCCTTTAGGATTGGTGTTTGTTGGCTAACTGTTTATCTTCTTGCTTTCTTCATTTTATAGTTGTTGCTTTTCTGCTTTGTAACCATCTTTGCTGATCTCTTTTTCGTTTTTCTTTTTTCTATTCTTCTTGTCTTGTCTTTTTTGTCTTTGTACCTTTACTTTGGTGTATCATTAGGATTCCTCATGTTAGGAACCTTTTTCCTGAAGTAGGATTTATTTCAGTATTACCCAATACATTTTTTACCCATTTTAACTCAAGGGGATTTTTCAAATTTTTGAGCATGACTACAGCATGAACTGCTGAACAGAATTCCACCAAATTCGACCGAAAGCTAACTCTTTATACAGAAAGTGCTTTTTGTGATTTGGTGTAAATTCCTTCAGTAGTTTCAGAGATATTAAAGTTTAAACAATATAGATCTCCGGGGACTTGAATCCTCTGTGGATCCAACAGTCCCTTTGATGATTACTGGTTGACTGCCAACACTTCAACGAAGAAGTGTTGACAGCCATCGTGGGACTCGGCTTAAAAAGGAAGGGTAACCCATGAGCCCCTTGCTTTGGTCTAGGTGTCCCTCATGGACCCCGCCAGGGGCAAAAAGCATTTAAAAAAAAGTTTTGGAAAAATCTGCAGATCTAGATCTGCAGATTTTCCCAATATTTTCTTTTAAAAAAGGACAGACTCCTGACCTTTCGCCTATTTTTTATTATGCCCCCCCTGATGGGTCATGTCCCAGGGACATTTGGGGATTGAATGAAGAGGGGGTACACTGGCCTCGCCTCCTGGGGCTTGTATTAGCCTTGGGGACCACCAGCTCCATGAGGTGATAACACAGGAATAAGCAGGGGCTGCGTGGCCCCCCATGCCTTGGGGTCCACCACCTACCCAGGGCAAAACATTAATTTCAAATCAGAGAGGCCTATACAGCCTCTTTCACAGCCCTGGGGACCACCACCTCCCTAGGGCTAAATGTGAAATTAACACAGGGGTTCCTGCGTGTCTCCCCCACAGCCCCGGGACCCTCCACCTCCCAGAGGAAATGTATTTAATTTAAGCTCCACAGCCCCAAGGACTGCCACCCCTCTGTGGCTGAAATAAAAGACTGACAGGGGTCCATTGTGGAGCCACAGATGTCCTTGGGGCCCACGACCCCCCAGACCCAGCTCTTGCTATATCCTGGGGTGCCAACACCTGGGTCATAGCTATTTGCTGTGACTAAAGCTCCTGCCAAGTCAGAGGAAACACTCCAGTTCCAGCAAGCAAGAGCTGTCAAACAGCTCTCACTTGCTAGAAGCAGAGGTTTCCTCTGTTTCCCTGCCTGCAGAGATGCATGTTTAGAAACTCCCCATCTGTGAGGAGATGGGAACTGGCTGGGACTACAGGGACCTTGAGGCACCCCATGAGGTACAATTGCACCCAGGGCAGATGGATGGGCCCTGGAGGGTGGGTCCCTTGGCCGATTTAAGCAGGGAAGGGATGCCATGCCATTTGAGGTGTTGCACAAATGCTTAACACATTGCCTCCTAAGTTAAGCCTGGCTGCTCTGTGCCAAGCTACTAGAGGGTGAGCACAGTTTGATTTAGGGTGTGTTGGTGACTTATCCTGACTAGGATTGTGGTTCCTCCTTGGACAGAGGGCATACCGCTGCCCTCCAGAATCTCCATTTATAGCATTGGTGATCAGCTGTGAGGAAAGGGCTTGTGTTTGTGCTCTGCTTTACAGTGACCTGGTATATACTACCATTCGACACAGAAGACCATTACACATTTTTTAATTCTCCTTTTCTTTCAATTGGTCATTTTTCTTAAGTTAACTCTTGTTTCACATTAAGACACCTGGGATTACTACTTTTTCACCAGTCATGCCTTGCCAGAATGTTCATGGATCTCAACTGCATAGTCTACTACACTAGGAGGGAGCTGAAGAAGTTCTGCCAGGAGAGGAGGCTGACTCTGAAGAAGAAGACCAATAAACAAGACCTACAGAAATCCCTATATGCTTATGAGGAATCATACTGGATAAAGGAAGCAAAGAACCAGGAGGGTGATGACTCTTGGTATCAGTCTGAGAAGGAGGACCCTTTTGCAGCTCTACAAATAGAGAATGCAGAGCACTGGTTGTAACTGGACTCTTCACCAGATTCCAAAACGGGCAGTGATTCTGAGAAGGTGGAAGAGGAGAAGAAAAATGACTCGATAAAAGCTCCAGAGGAGAGAGGGGATCCCACAGAGGGGGAGTCCTCTGCTGGATAAAATGCAGGAAGCAGTGTCTCCTCCCAAACCCTGTCTCCTGAGGAGTCAAAGGATAGACTGGCTGAGTGGGTCCTGAGGCAGCAGCTGCCCAACTGGCGGCAGAAGAGAAAAAAGCTGAGACAGGCAAAGCCCCTGCAGTGGAGAGGAGGGCTGAGGCTGAAAGGGCCTTAGAAAAGAAAAAGATCTTGCTGGCTCATTAACTGAAACTTAGAGAGGTCGTTTTGAAAGCCGAATAGCTGGAAAAGTCTAGCAAGAATAGTGGCAGTGAAACTACAGTGTCCAGTGTAAGGGAGTGATCCACACACCTATGGACTTGGTGGCATATTTATACTCCGTTTGCGCCGAATTTGCGTCGTTTTTTTCGATGCAAATTCGACGCAAAACTAACTCCATATTTATACTTTGGCGTTAGACGAGTCTAGCGCCAAAGTTCATGGAGTTAGCGTCATTTTTTTGCGTGAACACCTTCCTTGCGTTAATGATATGCAAGGTAGGCGTTCCCGTCTTAAAAAATGACTCCGATGCATATGCGTCGTATTTATACTCCCGGGCAAAAATGACGCCCGGTAGTGGGCGGGTCTAAAAAACCCGCATTAGCGCCGGATTTTAGCACCTGGGTCAGGGCAGGCGTTAAGGGACCTGTGGGCTCAGAATGAGCCCAGAGGTGCCCTCCCCTGCCCCCAGGGACACCCCCTGCCACCCTTGCCCACCCCAGGAGGACACCCAAGGATGGAGGGACCCACCCCAGGGACATTAAGGTAAGTTCAGGTAAGTATTTTTTTAAAAAAAAAATTGTGGGATAGGGGGGCCTGATTTGTGCCCCCCTACATGCCACTATGCCCAATGACCATGCCCAGGGAACATAAGTCCCCTGGGCATGGCCATTGGGCAAGGGGGCATGACTCCTGTCTTTGCTAAGACAGGAGTCATTTCAATGGGGGTTGGGAGTCGTAAAAAAATGGCGCAAATCGGGTTGAGGCGATTTTTTTGCCTCAGCCTGACTTGCACCATTTGTGGACGCCCATACTCCATTTTCCCCCTACGCCGGCGCTGCCTGGTGTACGTCGTTTTTTTTAACCCACACCAGACAGCGCCGGCGGCTAACGCCGGCTAACGTCATTCAATAAATACGGCGCCCGCATGGCGCTTCAGAATGGCGTTAGCCGGCGCTAATTTTTGGGGCGCAAAACTGCGTTGGCGCAGTTTTGCGTCAAAAAGTATAAATATGGGCCTTGGTGTTTGACTCCAAGGAGTGAGATTACATAGAGATGTGGTTTGAGGCATATGAGGTTACTCCAGAGGTACACAGGAAACCTCAGGAGGTTTGTGGTGCTGGCATATGGAGGCATATGCCTAGTGATGGTAGGAAAGACCTACTGGCTCTAGAGAAGAGGTGCAGGCTGAGTTATGCCACAAAGAAGAAGCCCCTTGTCAAGAGATATGGCTTCACTTCAGAAAAGGTCAGGTTGAGATGTAGAGACAAATAATGTTAATATGGCCCAACACAGTCTGGCCCTCCATGCAATGCCCATTTAAATCCTGCACCATTGTTATACTGGAGGCTCTAAAGACACCTTTATGATGATGGGCCCAACTACACCTCTCATTCAGGATGAGTACTAGGTACATTGGAGTGTGTCCTCCAAAAGTCTGAGTAACTATACATTTCCCAAATAAATGGCTCACCACAACATTATTTGACATGAGATGATTAAATCCATTTGAGACCATCTGTTCCAAAAATGTTTTTCTAAAATCAATTATCTGAATTCAAACAGATTGTTGTGTGTTCAAAGGTTCAATTTATTATTATAGCATGATTGCTTTTGTTAGGTCCAAGCAAGATGTATTTCAGCATTTCATGACATAGCCATCATGAATTTCATCTTGCCGACCAAGGGTTTTCTCAAGGCTATATAAGGAAAAAGGAAGATGTCACTTGCAACTACTTCTCCTTAGATTCTACCTTAATGCATGCAGATGAGTGTATTGATTCCAGGAGGGTCACCACGTGAAAACTGCACCAGGTCTGCATGGCTGTTTGCCTGGGAATGTCTATCTTGCATACATTATGGTGGTCATTACAACCCTGGCGGTCGATGTTAAAGCGGCGGTAAGACCGCAAACAGGCTGGCAGTAAAAATTTTGCAATTACAACCGTGGCGGAAACCGCCAGCAAAGACAGCCACTTTAACACTCCGACCGCCACGGCGGTACAAACAAACATTGCGCGGTCATTGGCAACAGACAGGCGGAGGACAAAGTACCGCCCACAGTATCACAACAGGCCAATCCGCAACCTTTTCCGGGGCGGATTCACCGCGGATAAAAACACGGTGGAAACAGGATTCCGAAGGGAAAACGCTCACCTCTACACACCCCACGAGGAACTAGGACACCATGGAGCCGGAACTCCAAATTCTCCCTGCGATAGTCTTCCTGCTCCTCTGCCAGGAGCATTGACGCCGGCGTAAGTACTGCACCTACGACACAGGGGAGGGGGGAGGGAAAAAACAGGGACACACACACGCAACACCCCCACCCCCACCCTCACCCACTACAACACACACACTAATATATATTAATACATGATAGTCACACCCCCAACCCCCCTGGAAGAATGCAAATACAAAAGGAAATTAGTGGAACCATTGTATATTAAAATCAAGTATGCAAAAATATATATATATATACCATTAACAAAATATACACCAAGCATAGTAGTCCAGGTAGTGTTCCAATTAAGTCAGTGGAACACTGGGCCCACACGGTATGGGCAAGGCCCACACAAGATCCCCGGCCATGACGGAGAGAACACTGCAGGGGCATCAGAGAGCAAGAAAACAGGCACCTCAGGGGAAGGGAAGGGGGGGCACCTCAGTCGGTTGAGTGCACAACGCCAAATCCACGAGAGGGCCACATGCCCACTGTTACATCCTGGGGAGTGTAAAGCCACAGTCTCTCAAGTCTCTACAGTGGATGGGTTGCCCACTGCCATATCCTGGGCGGTGCAAAGCCACAGTCTCTCAAGTCTCTACATTGGGTGGGTTGCCCACTGCCATATCCTGGGGAGTACAAAGCCACAGTCTCTCAAGTCTCTACAGTGGGTGGGTTGCCCACTGTTCAATCCTGGGGAGTGCAAAGCCACAGTCTTTCAAGTCTCTACAGTGGGTGGGTTGCCCACTGTTCAATCCTGGGGAGTGCAAAGCCACAGTCTCTCAAGTCTATACAGTGGGTGGGTCGTCCACTGTTCCATCCTGGGGAGTGCAAAGCCACAGTCTCTCAAGTCTCTGCAGTGGGTGGGTTGCCCACTGTTCCATCCTGGGGAGTGCAAAGCCACAGTCTCACAAGTGAATAACAGTCTCCACTGGTTCTGGAGGGGGCTTTGTGCCCAGAGTGCATCATCCAGCTAAGGACAGATGTAGTGGATGTATCTCTCCACTGGTTCTGGAGGGGGTTTTGTGCCCAGAGTGCTTCATCCTGCTAAGGACAGAGGTAGTGGATGTAAATCTCCACTGGTTCTGGAGGGGGCTTGGTGCCCAGAGTGCTTCATCCTGCTAAGGACAGAGGTAGTGGATGTATCTCTCCACTGGTTCTGGAGGGGGCTTTGTGCCCAGAGTGCTTCATCCTGCTAAGGACAGAGGTAGTGGATGTATCTCTCCACTGGTTCTGGAGGGGGCATGGTACCCAGAGTGCTTCATCTTGCTAAGGACAGAGGTAGTGGATGCAAATCTCCACTGGTACTGGAGGGGGCATGGTGCCCAGAATGTTTCATCCTGCTAAGGGCAGAGGTAGTGGATGTAAATCTCCACTGGTTCTGGAGGGGGCTTGGTGCCCAGAGTGCTTCATCCTGCTAAGGACAGAGGTAGTGGATGTATCTCTCCACTGGTTCTGGAGGGGGCATGGTGCCCAGAGTGCTTCATTCTGCCTGTGACGGACTCAGTAGTGTCAGTGCCCTTGGCGCTCATTGGCCAGCGTTGCTTGAGACTGCGGTACCCTGTTCAGCGTGCTTGAGATGGCGGTGCCCTGTTCAGCGGTGCTTGAGACAGCGGTGCCCTGTTCAGCGGTGCTTGAGACGGCGGTGTCCTGTTCAGCGGCACTTGAGACGGCGGTGCCCTGTTCAGCGGTGCTTGAGATGGCGGTTGCCTGCTCAGCGGTGCTTGAGACGGCGATGCCCTGTTCAGCGGTGCTTGAGGCACCGGTGCCCTGTTCAGCGGTGCTTGGCGCGGCGGGCTCCTTTGCAGTGACTCAGCTGCTGGCGGTCCTCTCTGTCCCAGCGGAGCTTCTGCTGGCGATCCTCTCTGTCCCAGTGGGGCTTGTGCTGACGGTCCTTTCTGGCTCAGCGGGGATGATGGCTGTGGCCTCCTGGTCAGCGGGGATGACAGCTGTGGCCTCCTGGGCAGCGGGGATGATGGCGGTCTCCTCCGCCGTGCTGCTCTTCCCAGACTTTCCTGCTTTCTTGTGGCCCTTCCCCACCTTGGAAGGTGTCGAAGCTGACTCCACACTCCCACCGGGACCCCTGGGAGCGGCTTTGGTGGCTGGAGTCTTCCCCCTCTCCCGCCGGGCACTGGCCAATTTCTGATGCTTCACAGGTGGGGGACTGTCTGTCCTGTGGTTCCGTGCCACACTGGCTGCCCTGGTGGCCGGTGCACTCCAGATTCCGGTGACTACAGGCACCACTGGTCCCGGAGATGTTGTGGCTGAGGTGCTAGTTCGGAATCTATGAGACGGACGGGGTGGGGGAGGTGTGGGAAAGAGGTCAAGGTTAGAAAGGAAAAGTTTTTGGGAGACACTGGGACGGGTAGCTGGAGGGGGTTTGGGAGTGGAGGAAGAGGTTGTGGTTGTAGGAGGTGTTCGTTTGCTGACTTTGGGTGAAGGTGCATGCGCTGGAGGCTGTCGTGAGGTGGATGGCTGTTGGGTGGGTGTGTGCCTGCGTTTGTGTATCTTGGGAGGTGGCGTCACAGACACACTGGGAGAGGACACAGAAGACGCGTGAATGGTAGTGGGGGTATTGACTGCACGTGAGCGGGGTGTGGTGGTGGGTATGCTGGTGATGGCAGTAGTGGCTGTAGATGTAGTGCATACAGGTGTGGGTGTAGACAAGACTGGGAGGGAGGAGGGAGACGATGAGGAGGGGGACACAGTTGAGGCAGTGGATGTTGGTGTGTCTGCATGTGTGTGATGCTTGCATGAGTGCCTGTGGGATGTGTGGTGCTTATGTTTGCCTGAGCTTCCCTTGTGTGTTGATGTGTGTGCATGCTGGTCTAGAGGTGTGCTTGGGATAGGCTGGGGTACGGGGGATTGGGTCTGGGTGGAGGAAGTTGGAGGGGGGAGGCTAGACACAGGGACAATGGCTGCCATCAGTGCTGAGGCCAGAGTCTGAAAAGCTTGCTGAAGGGCTGCCTGACCAGAATGAATGCCCTCCAGGAAAGCATTTGTTTGTTGCAACTGCCTTTCGACACCCTGGATGGCATTCAAAATTGTAGACTGCCCAACCGTGAGGGACTTCAGGAGGAAAAATGGCCTCCTCACTGAGGGCAGCAGGGGTGACTGGGGCAGGTCCTGAGGTCCCTAGGACGAAGGTGATGCCCACCCTCCCGGGTGAGCGGGCACGGGGCAAAGTCTGAGGGTCTGCTGGGAGGGCGGTGCTGGAATGGGGGGGGTGGCGGCTGTACCTGTAGATGGGGGAGGCACAGATGTTGCCGCCACTACAAGGGAGCTCCCATCAGAGGACGAGTCCGTGTCGCTGGTCTCAGCTCCTGTCCCCGCCGTTGAGCTCCCCTCGCCCTCCGTCCCACTGGTGAAGTCTGAGTCCGTACTGTGGCCCCCCATGGCCATGTGGGATGCAGCCCCCTCGTGCTCCGGTGCCACTGCTCCTCCGCCTGATGAGGCTAATGCACACAAGAACAGGGAGACCACAAAAAGGGGGCAGACAACAGAAGAAAGACATGTTGAGCGCATGCATTACCGCTACCGTTCGCGGACACGACAGGCACAGAATCGCCCTGCACTACGCCGCGCTCTTGGGCTCCACTGTTCAATTCCTGGGAAATGGCCTACTAGGCTATGGACGACATCTGCACACATGGATGACACAGGGGCATGACTAGGTGTATTTGGCACTCTACAGAGGTGGGGTGGGGTGCCACATGGCCTGCCTTACGGAGGGACCTTGCCTACGAAACTTGCCCTGGCCTAGGGAAACCCACAGCCCACCTCCCCCACCCAGACACCTCCACTGCACGCTAAATCAGCAGGATGAGAGTGTACTCACCCCCTTGTGGCTGCTGTGATGCCCTTAAGTGCCCATCCAACTCCGGGTATGCCACCGCCAGGATCCTGAACATCAGGGGGGTCATGGCATGAAGGGCACCCCTCTCACGTTGGGAGGCCATCCCCAGCTGAGCCTCCGCCTTCTTCTTGCTCCAGCGGCGAATATCCTCCCATCTTTTCCGGCAGTGGGTGCTCTGTCTGTGGTAGACCCCCAGGGTCTGGACATACTTGGCGATGGCACACCAAATATCTTTTTTCTGGTGGGTGCTGACCTACATGATTTGTACAGGGGGAAGAGAGACTTATTACCAACTGCACCGTCACAGTCATTGGCCCCCATCCCTACCCTTGGCATGTGGCACATGCAATCACCATCATTTCATGCACGCCGCACTCTCCACCCTTCATTCTTACATCCACCCCTCTCCACACAGGCATAGCCATACAGCATGCTCCCAGTGTACTTACCTGTTTGTCTGGAGGACCGTAGAGTAGCGTGTACTGGGGAAGGACCCCATCCACTAGTTTCTCCAACTCCTCCGATGTGAAGGCAGGGGCCCTTTCCCCAGACACTCGAGCCATTGTCTCTTCCAGACCGAGGTCACAGCAGCACTTGCAGTGTAGGTCCTTTCCTGTCGAAGATCAGGTATCCAGTGATTGAACAGATAGAAAATGGCGGTCATGTCCACGGCGGTGCGTACCGTCACCGCCGGCATACATCGTCATTGGCTCCTGGGACCCATAGGGTCCAATGTTAACCAATGCAGCATTGCGCCGCGGTCTTCGACCGCCTACCGCGACGGTGTACAACGTCAGCGCAGTTACCTCACATCCAATTGTCCCACTTTAGAGGTCAGGCATCCGCCATTTCAGGGGCCCACATGGTTTAATTTTTAACTGTGTCGCACATACCTAGGCCTAGACTCAACACACATACAGGCCACTTTTTAGATTATGATTGGTGTTCTGTGTAAGCTCTGGGTACGTACCTCTGAGTTGTTTGACTCTGTGCTTGCTGTTGTCCTTCATAGGCACCGTCACCTGGGACATGTGAGGAGATGGCGGCATCCTCCGGTGTACCGACCGTTGGTGGACCTGTCGACAATGGAGGAAAGACATGTGATCATCACCTACAGGCTTGACCGTGCCACAATCCAGGAACTGTGTACCCAGTTGGAGCCAGACCTGATGTCAGCTATCCGCCATCCGAAAGGAATCCCCCTCAAGTGCAGGTGCTGTCAGTGCTCCATTTCCTTGCAAGTGGGTAATTTCAAACAACAGTGGCCATATCATCAGGGATGTCCCAGCCTATGTTTTCCAACGTGTTGTCCAGAGTGTTGTCTGCCCTGCTGAAACACATGAGGAGCTACATCGTTTTCCCTCAGGTGGAGGATTTGCCAACAATGAAAGGTGATTTCTATGCCCTGGGACATATCCTCAACATCATAGGTGCCATTGATGGGACACATGTGGCTTTGGTCCCCCCCACAGGAGTGAACAGGTGTACAGAAACCGGAAGAGTTATCATTCTATGAATGTACAGATGGTATGTTTGGCAGACCAGTACATCTCCCATGTGAATGCCAAGTTCCCTGGCTCAGTGCATGATGCCTACATCCTGCGGAATAGCAGCATCCCTTATGTGATGGGTCAACTCCACAGGCACCGAGTGTGGCTATTGGGGGAGCACCTGGAAGCAAGACAGTGGGAATGATTGTCTGGGTCTGGGGATATCCCTATAGGTTAGTGTGTGTCTAACATTTGTCCCTCACCATTTGCAGGTGACTCTGGTTACCCCAACCTGTCATGGCTACTGACCCCAGTGAGGAATTACAGGACAAGGGCAGAGGAACGCTACAATGAGGCCCATGGGCGAACTAGGGGGGTGATCGAGCGGACCTTCGGCCTCCTGAAGGCCAGGTTCCGGTGCCTCCATATGACAGGTGGATCCCTATTCTACTCACCAAAGAAGGTGTGCCAGATCATCGTGGCCTGCTGTTTGCTTCACAACTTGGCTTTGTGACGACAGGTGCCTTTTCTGCAGGAGGATGGTCCAGATGGCGGTGTTGTTGCAGCTGTGGAGCCTGTGGACAGTGTAGACGAGGAAGCAGAAGAAGAAGACATGGACAACAGGGACTCAGTGATCCAGCAATATTTCCAGTGAAACACAGGTAAGGATACAAACCTGCCTACTACATGTACTTAAATACTACTACCTCTCTATTGTCTGTCGTTCTCACCCAGTGTATGGTCACTGAGTTGTCACTTTCCCTTACGATTTCACAGATGTGGGTCCCAATGTGTGACATCTGCTTTGATTCCTCATGGATAACAGCTGTGTGACATAGGTATGCTGACATTACAAATGAAAGAGCTTTTTCCCACAGTAATTGCTAATACAGTATTCCGAAATCACAGACTGACTCCAGATTGTTTTGTGCTTTAAGGGTGTTTATTTTAGTGCTCAATATTGGAGGGGGTAGTAAAATGGTGAGGGGTGATGGTGGAGGAATGTCCATGGGAGAGTCCAGTCTATTAGTCTCACAGGTATATTGACCTATTGGGCATAGGAAGTGGAGCTGGGGCAGTTTAAGGATGAACAGGGTGACAAAGTGGGACAGAAGGATGACATTCAGGGTGGTCTCATTTCTTGGCGGGGGTCTTGGCATCGTTCTCTGTCTTTGTCCTGGATCTCAGGGACCGTTTGTGAGGTGGTTCTCCCTCTGCAGGGGGTGGGGTGCTGGTGTCGTGGTCCTGTGGCGATGCCTCCTGTCCACTAGCGCCGGCGGAGGTGGTGGGCAGTTCATCGTCCAGGCTAGTGTCAGGGGCCCCTTGTAGTGCCACAGTGTCCCTCCTGGTGTTGAGTGCTTCCTTCAGCACCCCTACGATGGTGCCCAGGGTGGAATTGATGGCTCTGAGTTCCTCCCTGAAGCCCAAATACTGTTCCTCCTGCAGGTGCTGGGTCTCCTGAAACTTGGCCAGTACTGTTGCCATCGTCTCCTGGGAGTGGTGGTAGGCTCCCATGATGTTGGAGAAGGCCTCGTGGAGAGTGGGTTCCCTGGGTCTGTCCGCTCCCTGTCGCACAACAACCCTCCCATTTCCCCTGTGTTCCTGGGCCTCCGTCCCCTGGACCGTGTGCCCACTACCAATGCCCCCAGGTCCCTGTTGTTGTTGGGGTGGTGGGTTAGCCTGGGTTCCCTGTAGTGGTGGACACCCTGCTGATTGACATGTCCTGGGTACGGAGGTATGGCCACTTGCGTGAGTGCTGTGGTGGTGTTTCCAGAGGGCGGAAGGTCTGTGGTGGCCTGTGACTGGGTGAGGGGAACCGACTCTCCCGAGGTCCCTGATGGGCCGGGCTGGTCATCTAGATCCAGTTGGACAGAGGTGCTGTCATCACTGTGGGACTCTTCTGTTGGTAGTGTGGACATGTGTGGACCCTCCTGTCCGGTGACGTTGGGTAGGGGTACTGCAGGGGTATAAAAGGATGTTTATTACATCTGTGTGTGCCATGGTGTGCAATAGGTGGGTGACTGTGTACCCCAGTGCTTGCATTCCTGTGTTGGACCTTGTGTGATGATGTTTTAGGGGGGTGTATGGGTATGTGCTGTGTCCATGCTTTGTTGTTGCATGCAGGGCTTGGTGTTAGGATGTGTAGCTTGTGATGTTGGGACATTTGTGAGGAGTTAGAGTGATAAGGGTGAGGCTGATGGTGGGGGTATGTGCTGGCATGCAGGTAGGGTGGGGATGTAATAGTTAAGATGTAACTTACCAGAGTGAATTCCTCCACCTACTCCTGCGAGGCCCTCAGGATGCAGAATCACCAAGACCTGCTCCTTCCATGTTGTTAGTTGTGGGGGATGAGGTGGGGGACCGGCGCCAGTCCGCTGAACCTCAAGGTGGTGTCTTGAGACCACGGAACGCACCTTCCCCCGTAGGTCGTTCCACCTCTTCCTGATGTCCTCCCGATTTTCTGGGTGCTGTCCCACTGCATTGACCCTGTCCACTATTCTTCGCCATAGCTCCATCTTCCTTGCAATGGAGGTGTGCTGCACTTGTGCTCTGAATAGCTGTGGCTCTACCCGGATGATTTCCTCCACCATGACCCTGAGCTCCTCCTCCGAGAACCTGGGGTGTCTTTGCCATGCCATGGGGTGGTGTAGGTGATGTGTGGGGTGGTGTGTGGGGTGATAAGTGTGCTGATATGTAGTGGTGTGTAGTGTGAGGTGCGTAGAAGTTATGTGGGTGATAGTGTTGTGTGCCTGTGGATGCTAGTATTGTTGATGGTGGTGTCTCTCTCTGGCCTTCTCTCAGTAATTGTGGTTGTAGGGGTTTGTTGGTGATGTGGGTGTGTGTTTTATATTGTATTGGGTGTGTGGGAGTGGTGTGTGTATGTGTATCAGGTGTTTGTATTTTGAATTGTCCAATGTGGATGTGTTTTGTAAGAGTGTGTGTATTTTGAGAGCGGCGGTGTGTACCGCCAATGGAATACCGCGGTTGAAAGACCGCCGCGTTGATTCGTGGGTTGTGGGCGTATTTCTGTTGGCGTGACAGTGGAGGTTTTGTTTTTGCCAGTTTATCACTGACCTTTGGTGTGGCAAACTTGTGTGGGTGTCTGAGTTTTGGCAGATTCAATGCTGTGGGTCATAATAGCTGTGGCGGATTTCCGCTGCCGCAGCGGTGTGTTGGCAGTCTTCTGCACGGCGGTAAGTGGCTTTTACCTCCAATGTTGTAATGACCGCCTATATCTGGCACAGTTATAACATGACGCAAGGCTTTACAAACTGATGCATTGGGCACAATGTGTCAGTTTATAAATCTGGTGCTTAGTGCCACTGTTGCATCAAAAAATGATGCAGCAGTGGGCCAAAGGTTGTTCTCGATGAGGCCCTTAGTAGTCTTTTTTTGCCAGTGGTTCAAGTCCTTCTCATCATACAAATACTGGTCCCATGTAAAACATTGTGTTCAAGCTTATAAGAGCCAAGTATGAAGTGAGCATCCTTATTCAGACCATTTCTAATTGTCTGGAACTTCAAGATTAGTTCACTTTCACATTTGTGTAAGGCCAGTTTACGGTTGCCTCCCTTAGGATTTTTCCTTTGGATTTCAAGGCCTAAAAAGGTGAAATTATGTTGATGTTGATGATTGGTGAGAAAATGTTCGCCCAATGGATATTTTTTGTCCAGTGTCTGAATTTGTCAATACTGTTCTTGCATTCTTTGTTTAAAGGGGTGTATGGTGCTGCCAATATTTGCCACTTCAAAGGGGCAAAAGATTACACATATTACATATGTCCTTTCATAGTTAATCCAGTCTTTCATATAGTATGTAATACTGTTCATTTGGAGAGATTGCATTTAGTTTTTCCCCATTTTACAGATACAATAGTGGTGGCATGTAGCAAAACCTTTAGGTTTTTCCAGAAAGGAAGTGGACCTAGGGGACTTAATAATGAAATGTGAGTGACATAATTTCTGGCAAAGGTTCGGTGCCATCAAGAAACTGATTTGTGGATAGGGTTTCTACGCTTTTGAGATTTGTGGGTTATTCATCAGTTGAGCTCAATGTTTTCTTAAAACCTTCCTTATTATTTGTTGGCCATTCCAAAATCAGGTAATAAACTTGATTAGTTGGTTGGTCGTCCTGAGTTTCCTCTTATTAACCAATAGAGGCCTTCTGTCCAGTCGATCTACCTCTTCTCTTCCTGTTTTCAAAATTGCCAAATCATAGCCCCTTTCGATTAGCCTTTCTGTGATTTCCATGGCCTGTAGTTGGTAGTCTGCTGTTCTACTACCATTTCTTTTGGCCCTACAAAATTAATTCCTAGGTATATTGAAAATTGTGCTTTTTCAGGTGGCAGCTAGTGGTATGTAATATAGAATTGGATGCAGTGCTTTTCCTGTGCATTTTGAAGTTTAATTGAATGTTTCCCACAGAGGTGGTAAGATCCAAGTAGTTTACATGTTATTTTGGAAATGTCAGTTGCTACTTTGATTTCCCATTTGTTATCTGAAAGAAGATTTGTGTATTCCAATAATGATGATTCAGTACCTTGCCGTAGTATCAAAAATGCTGTCAATGTATCTCTCCCAAAATACAATATTCTTGATAAAGGTTGCACATCTTTTATTCCATAGCCAGTGTTTCTCCACTTCCCCCATCATAAGACAGGCATACAGTGGAGCAAATTGTGCCCCCATCTGAGTCCCCTGCCGTTGACAGTAGGGGGCATATTTATACTCCGTTTGCGCCGATTGTGCGTCAAAAAAGTTGACGCACAATCAGCGCAAACGTTGCCCCATATTTAAACTCTGACGCCCGAGCCCGCGGTCGACAAAATTCCGCCGTGTGCGTCATTTCTTGGATGCGGCAACCCGCCCTGCGTTAATCATATGCAGGGTAGGCGTTCCCGTCCAAAAAACGACGCAAACGGCCGTGTGTCGTATTTATGCTTACGGGCAAAAATGACGCTCGGCCGGGAGGCGGAGCCAGAAAATGACGCACAACCTGATTTGCGTCAAAATTTAACGCCTGGGTCAGGGCAGGCGTTAAAATGGGGCAAACACACCTGTATTTAATCAGAACACTCAGAACAAACAGCAGAGCAGCAGAGCAGCAACAGGGAGACATGGAGGTCATTCTTATCCAGCGTGCATGCAGACGCAGAGCCCAGCAGCAACAACAGCAGCTACAACAACATCAGCAGGGACCCCAAAGGCAGCGCAGAAGGAAGGAGAGAATATTCCGCCCAAGAACAACCCTTCAGGGCCTCAGGGAACACAACATCATACAGAGGTGCCGGTTGAACTGGCAGGCCATCCAGCAGCTGCTGCGAAACATTGAACAGCAGTTGGCCCCCACTTTGGTAACACCCCGCACCATACCAACAGAAACAAAGCTGCTTGCCGTACTTCACATGCTGGCAAGTGGCTCATTTCAAGCAACTGGTGCCCTGGTTGGCAGAATATCCCAACCATCATTCTCCGCATTTCTGCCAAAAGTACTGGATGCCATCATTCAACTGACACCCCGCCACATCTGCTTCCCTAACACACTGCAGAAGCAGCAGGAAACTAAACAGGGGTTCTATGCAATCAGTGGCTTCCCACACGTCCTTGGTGCAATCGACTGCACACATGTACGCCTTGTGCCACCTGCTGCGACTGAACACCTCTACCGCAACAGGAAGCACACACATTCAATCAACGTGCAGGCCATAGTCGATCACCAGGGATTGATCACCAACATTGTGGCTAAATATCCTGGGAGTGTACATGACTCATTCATCTTCCGTCACTCTACCATCAACCAACACTTCCAGGATGGACGGTATGGCAATGGACTACTTGTTGGTAAGTACAAAAACCTACTTATATACACACTGCACAGCAACCCTCTAGGACACATAACACATACACCACAACAGCAACATGTCAACAGGAACACACTGAGGTCCTGACATCACTAGCCATGTTTCTTAACTCACCATTGAACCTGTCACACATCGGAAATTACTGTACAGCCTAATGTGAAGACGTCAATGAGTGTGGTTGCCGAAATGTCACCTTGCAAATTGTAAGTCTCACAATGATTTTTACATTAATACATTGCTTAAGTCTAAAGGTATGGGATGTCCAGGGTACTTCCATATGAACGTACTAACAACACTTATAAATTAAACTCTACATTGAACTATCTACTCACCCCAAGTGAAGACACAAGGACACCTGTATCTCAACTCACAATGTTAGGGAGGGCACACTGCACTGAAAATCACCAAACAAACTGATGACAAACGGTTAGCAGACAAACACGTGCTCAGTCAAGGTAAAAACACAATGCAGATGGTATAGCCTACAAGTATAGGATGTCACATCAGTACACAAAAGAGTCACAGACAACACAAGACAACTACTGCCATGGACGGTCTTTTCAATAATGCAAGCTACATCAACATGATCCCATTCTGTTTTTTTCTTTCAGCTGATCAGGGGTATGGCATCCAGCCATGGCTAATGACACCATTTGGGAACCCTAGTACTGCTGCAGAGCGGGCATACAACGAGGCCCATAAGAGGACACGCAGCATTGTCGAGCGGACCTTCGGGATCCTCAAGTCAAGGTTCCGCTGCCTCGACATCACTGTTGGTAGCCTACTGTATTCCCCCGAGATGGTCTGTAGGATCATCCTCACATGTGCAATATTGCACAACATTTGTGTCAAAAGGAACATTCCCCTCCTCGAACCAGACCCATACATGCCTGAAGACGAAGAAGAGGAGGATGCTGGCCTGCAACAGGAGGGGGAACAACCAAACACGGCTGCTGGAGTGCGTAGGCGCCAACAGATCGTAAATAATTTCTTTTCATAATTATCAATATCACCACTTAATGCACTATTGTAAATAAACACTGATAACAAACACCACATTATGGTTTGGCCTATTCATTTCTGCCCACCTTTAGCTTGAAATATCAGAAGAAGAATGTCGTCTCATTGAGCAATAATGATTTAACAATCAGGACACAGAAAAATAGACTACAAATGTAATGGCCACCATACAAAGGTCACATACACACACAATGTAAATGACAGACATCCTGTACAGTTCACCTTTGAAGGGCAATAGCTGAGGACCACACATATGACACACATACATGTAGGAATCATGGATCATTGCAGCAGATGGCACACAACTAAAAAACCATCACTCAACTAGGGGAAAACAGGCCTCATACATCAGCCAGGTCACATGCTTATGCTTCAGGAACAGGAATGTATTACCAGACTCTTGGCAAAAGTAATTCCAACTACTTACTATCTTTGCACTGAGTATCTGTCACTAGAGTTACACATAAGCAGAACATACACAGCACAAGTGCTACACCTATGACAAGCATCCAGCACATCACTACCCATCTACATGTCAGCCCTTTTCTAAAAACATTACACACACCTGCGGCTGGTCACACCCCACCTGTCTGAAGAGGTCCCTGGAATGCTGATTTGTGTACACTAAGATTCCCTCATCTACACACACACACACTCACAAGAGTCATCCAGTGTGCCACACCCTTTCCTATGCCTACCATTGTCATAGTACCATCTTACTGCATGGAACTCAGCTCATATAATACACTGGCTTGGAGTTTTTAAGGCCTGGTATCACCTGTAGATTGATTCGCTTGTGAAAGGTACTGTAGGGAAATTTTCAGCAAATCTCATCTGACAGGACTAGTGAGACACTGATGGAGGCCACACCAGTGATCCCCTCCATGCACACCACCCAAATGTACATGCCCGTCCCTGCTGATGCCTCCTACAGCATAGATATTGGCATTTGGGCAATTACATCACTAAGCATTGCTACTAATGTTGCCGTGTAACACTGTATATGGTTTCATGTGTCACCTTCAAAACAACATAGGACATACACAGTGTGACATGTCAACTGTCTACTACTCCCTCTGACCAGTCCTAGTCAGAACACTGATTATGTAATTACTGAAAGAACTTGCTCTTGATTGACCCAGCATCCTGTCAGCCTGACTGGCACCTGTCCGTGGGTCACCCTAAGGATACCTGTGGTCCACCTATGGAGCACACGTGCTGTCCAAAACCTCTTGTACCTCAGACACTAATTTGTCATTAGCCTCATCAATGTGTACTCAAATACATAGTATTGCATCATCTGACGGTTATTTGTATCAGATTTGTGACAGTGCCCTTGAATAGCTAAATCATGGCCCTTCCGTTGTCTGGCACTCATTAATGCCTAAACTACAAAGTGTGACAAAGTGTGACAGTGGACCTGGACCATAGCGTTTGATGGTGTAAGTGGCCTCCATCCGAACCAGCAACCTCAGATAATGTCCATGAAAAGTCAACACATATGAGGACCCTGACAGTTCACCCGCAGAGTTACATTGTTCAAATAATAAAGATGAGTCGTGTGTGCTGAATACCAGCCATTTACTTATGCACAGAGGCTATGATGTTTCCTGATACATTACCATCCACAGAGGCCAACTGGAGTACAAATGTTGCAATGACACATGCCAGATCCAGACACCTGAGACATTCTCTCACTCAGCACACCAAGGTTGCCCAGTTGAAAGTCTCATTACACGTCTTCAGTGACAGGGTGGGACCATCCACGTGTAGGTGACCATGTCCTCAATGACTTTTCGCAAATTTTGCTACAAACGATACTCATTAGATACACAATTAGCTGCCACAAACTCATGAGGAGACCTGGACGTTAAAGTGACAACATACACCTTGACTGGATCAATATTGGACCACACACATGTACATGTACCATCCAATCAACAAAATGGTTTCAAGCAGCCGATCACATTAGTGTCCCAGTTGTAACCTAGCAGGAAGAATAAAACATGCCTCTAAACCAGGTAATGCATAAAGGGCCACATACATCCATAACCTATTTGCTATCATGACATAAGGAACGTTGAGATTTTGCAAACAAATCTATGCAAAATGGTATGTCAGAATTCTCCAAAGAATCAATAGGGCAAACGTCAAATGGGCAAATGGGATTACAGATTAGCAAACAGTGAATCATACCCAATTTGCTTCCATGGGCCTGCTGCTGATGGTTTAGCATTACTGAATTTGGGAAACCCTTGGATAAAGTTGCAAGTCTGGAAGAGCAAACCCTAGGGTGCTGGGGGCCTAAGTCCACCTCTGCTGCCCCCAAATATACATTTTTTATGCACATGTGAAGCACACACATGCATAAGGCGCATGTGTGCCCTACATGTCAAAAGTGAAACACATTTTAGATAAATTTAATCGTAAATAGGACATGGTTACCCCCAAAAAAAGTTTAGGCGACAATTGCACTACCTAATTGGCCTTTATTTAATTTTGAATAGCTTGATACATGTGGACACAATTTTGCTAAGGAATACATCCTGGTATCCCATTCATATTTTGAAATTAGCAATCAGCAATTACCTACTTATGTGTACAATTATGAGTAATATCCATTCTGGCCAATCATTACCATTGCACTGTGAATACCTTCTATACATCCTATAAGGGACATTTGCTATAGCTAACCCCAAAGTTTATCACTTATCACCGTTTGGTCATGACAAAATTCATTTCTCAATTTGACAAATGAAAGACATATTTGTAATAATGCGCCATATTTCCACGCATACAGCTTGTGCGTCAAAATTTTTGACGCACAGGAGTGCAGATAATACAGAGTCAAGAATATATTTCATAAATAGATATCATAATATCCTGCATAACATGGGTTCCGTTTTTTTGCATTATGCGTCATATTTCCACGCATACAGCTTGTGCGTCATTATTCTGACGCACATGAGTGCATATAATGCAGTCAAAAATATTTTTCATAATTACATATCATATATTGCTGCGGCTTAATTTTCAACTCTAGAACTGTAAAATATGCCTCAAACAAATATAATCTACCAATGATTAATTTTTTTTTGACTCTGCATTATTTGCACTCCTGTGCGTCAAAAAATATGACTGTGGGAGTCTGTTGTGGGTACTGTAATATAGGGGATAGTTGGGCTCTTCTTCTTAAGTTTTCTTTGTATTCCCCCACTCTACCTTTCCCCATTTCCCCCTTTTCCTTTTTCTACAACTTTTTACCCTTTTTCAGTGCTGACATGTCTGGTAGGCCACGGCTTTCCAGGATGGGTGAGGAGGAATAGGGGGGGTTTATATGGCTTGTTTGCCATTTCCTACCACTCATGCTGGAGGCTGGGGGTAGGGTGATACAGGGGTATCACACGGAGGCCCGTAAAGTCCGGTGGGGGAAGGTGCGCCATCACTTGGTGCGTCTATATGGTAGCCAAAGGAATGACCATCAATTGAAGCACCGCTGGGCTGATCTGATCTCCAGGGAGCAAGATCTGCTGGACCACCTGGGAATCAGGATTGGTGGCCATGTTGGTGAGTACAGATCAATTAAATGTGCAAAATTTAAAGCTGTGTAGTGACATGTGATGATTGTTACCCAATCTGCCAGATAAGTAGCTGACTGTGTGTAATGCTAGGGAAACATACTGGGTAATTGATGCACAATGTGAAGGATGACAATTGCTAGCAGTCAGGTAGCTCATGTTTTCTACACATACTGGTTGCCTGTAGCAGAATGTAATGTAGTGCCGCCTTTGTGTCAGACAAGCGACACATTAATGACGCAATTAGGACTCTACAGGTCACACTAGCCAGTGAAAAATGGATGTTGAAACATCATACCAACATATGTAGACACCATAGCTAGACTGACATTTGTAAACCCTACATGATGCTGAAAATGAGTGTTGTCTTCACGTCAATTGAAGTTAGCAATGTTGTCCACACATATGTCACATGTGTGTCTGGTTAGTGTGTAGGGAAAATGTTCTTGGAAGTGCCATGCCTTGTTGTGATAAATGTGCTCCTTCACATTTAATTGTTACATGCCTGATCTGAGCATGAACCATATTTGTTAAGGACTCAGGTGCCCTCAGCTAATATTTTAGACAGGTATTTATTGTCACTTGTGCCCAAATCAGAATAGGGATGGCAGTCCAAAGGTATGGACTAGGGTACAAACATCTATGTTTGGTGCCAATCACTATTGTTTGGACACATCAATGTATGAAACTGTAACAACATGAGGTATTGCCAAACTACCTGGCCCTCTGTACCATGTACCTATCAGTCACATATGTGTCATGACCACATAGGCTGTTTGAGAGGTCAGGCAGTCCTCAACTAACCAGCTTTTGGATGTCTCTCTTGGATGCACATGATGAGATGAATGCACACCTAAATTGTTAGTGCATACTAATGGAGGTGCATCTTTGCCACCACATGACTGTCCGGGCCACTGCATGTGTGTAGTAGGGTGTGTAACTGTAGCAGGAGACTCATCCGATGTAAATGTTGGGCATGAATAATTCCATGCAGTATGAGCATGTGTGAAAGTGTTTCATTACTCATGTCATATTCTCACATTGTCTTTGTATTTGCAATTGTTCGTCAGTACACGGATTCTGAGTATATTCTTTCTTCCATGCTTTACAAGTGGACCTGCACCGTACACAGTGGGAGAGGTGGCTCATTTTGAGGACCCCGACACCAACAGTGAGTGTTGCATGTGTGGTATTTTTTATGTTTGCTGGTGATGCATGATGGACTACTGTGTGTTCAACAGATTGCAAGGTTTGATGCGCTGCCCAATCATTAGTATTGTTCCATTATTGGGATTTCAGTTATCACTTCATTTTGAGTTGACCTATGCTTATCCATTTGTCTGATTTTGGGTCTGTAGGCCATTCCTTTAGGGCCCGCTATAGGGAATGGGGTGAGTCATGTGGAATACACTAGTTAATGTAAGAGTTGCTCTGGGACTCGTCTCGGACTGAGTCTGCATTTCAGACTGACATTCTCCCAGATAGCTTCTGCAAATGGCTTGTCTGAAATCTGCTGCTTCCCTAGTAAACAATGTACTGAGTACACTGTAGGTTGAATCTTCCGGGGGCATGTACTTCCACAAGTTGTACTAGAAGTGTGTGGGACTACAGTGCAACGGCCTAGGTGTACATGCTATTCATGATCATGGGTGTTCTTGCTCCTCTGTGTCTGTAGAAAAATATGCCTGACTGGTAGTATGTGATGTTGGCCTAGGTCAGTATATTTTGACATGTGTGGACCTTGGATAGGACAAGGTTTAGCTGACTCCGATTTGTTGATAGCCCTTCACTGGTGGTGTGTGTGTGGAGGCAAAAACATGTTGAGCTTTCTATACACTCCTGGGTGTGCATCGATTTTGGGATTGTTGGATGTTCTTCCCACCACCCCCTCAAAGTCAGCCATGTGTTTGGGAATAGGGTACCTAGGACTGTAGCAACCAGTATGTTACACATACTTGTGACCATTTGAAACTTTGTTTTGAACCTAGTGTACACACTCAGTTATGGCACATGAGTTCTTTACTAGCAAATCCAATTACAAATTGCAGATATTGAGGGTTGTGATTGTTATCACATACACTGACATATGGAGTCCAGGCAATAGGCGAAGGAGGTGCAGCATTAATGTAGGCTGCATTTGTAATTTTTATGATGAGAAGTTTAGGCTGATGTCACCCATCATGTAGATAATTGTATATGCCATGTGTGAGATGACCTTTGTATGCAGGCTTTCCATCTATTTCCTCTGAGACTTTCAATGATCTATATGGTGATATGAGCTGTTACAACTACAGTAAAAGTAATTTCCAATTGACCCATTGTGCTATTCTACACAATGCATTTCCTATGGTAAATAGTTGCCCTTTCTCTTCACAGCTGCAAACATGAGTGCCGCGCAGAGGCATGAACTTGAGAGGCGGGCCATGAGGTACCGACACATCCTGCAGGTGCAGTCGGGGTTCCGAAGGATGGCCCGAAAATACCAGTAGGATCGGGCCTCCGGAGCATGGTGGGCCTCACCACAGGGTGGTGAAACGTTGCGCCCTACAGCCCCCACCACCATATCCACCAGATCTCCCCAGGTGGCCCCAGCAACGGCGGGGACAGTTGTCCCTGCCTCTGCAGCACGACCAGGACCCATCAATATAAGAGCTGCAGGACAGTCCAGTGGGCTACGCTCTACACCCACACAGAGCACCTCTGCCGGCACACAGACAGCAGCAGCACCTCCAATTGACCCTGCGGCATTCCAGGCTTTGGACCGCAAAATGGACAAGTTAATTAGGAAGGTGGACAAGCTGAGCCAGGATGTGGCCTACATAAAGAAGCGGGTCAGGTCCATCAGGCGGACCCTACGGAGGGCCAACCTCTAGGACTTATATGGTCTATTTAAATTTATCCCTCCCCTCCCTCCTCTTTCCTTTTTATCATGATTAGTGTGCTTGGGGGATTAGTGTTAGGTTAGTATAGGTTGTTAGCTTAGTTAGTGTTAGGGAGGATGGTGGGGGGTCCTTATTCTTCCTACTTTTCATTATTGAGTGTGTGGGTGGGTGTGTGTGTGTCAATGTTAGGGTTCCTGTCTGTTTAGAAAAAAAAAATGTATATATATAATTTTTTAAAAAATACCAAAAAAATATATGATTGTTTAGGATAGTATAGTATATGTGTAGGTTAGTATGTGTTGTCCTGCATGTGTCCTGTCTCATAATGGTGGGTGGGGGTTGATGTTTTAGATCGATTCGTTATATGTGTAGAGTAAGTTTAGCTTAGGTTAGTTAGGGACAGTTGTGGGTTAGGAGTAGTCAGGTTAGATTAGTGTAGGTATGACTTTTCCCTTATTTGCCTCTGGTGTGATTACTTATGAATAAATCTATAGTTAACCCTTTGCATTATGTGTTAACTGCTACTTGATCATGGCCTTGCCATCAGTGTAGTGATTGCTGTTCTATGACATTTGTGTCCTATGCTACAAACCATAAAGAGGTTTAAAATGGCAGCTACCCCTGTGCTAACTTGGTAAGTATCCACCATTTGATAGAACCACCATTTGGAGTTTACATGGATCACAAAGGATTTGTGTTGATGAGTATGTTTTCTACATCACAAAGTGTGCTTCCAGACTTGGTATTGTGGGGAATTTTTTAGGTCGGACTGCAGTGTGATGTTCAGGGACATCTTTGTAGATGAGGTGTTGTTAACACTCTTGTCTTCTTGTCTTCATAGATCATGTGTGCAAAAAATCCGCAGGAGTACCTATTTGGAAGTTTACTCAGAAAGGTTGATTGATGCTGTGTTTAGTTGTATTTGCTTAGATTAGACTGCATAATTCAATGTATTAGTATTGCATGGAGACCACATTTATCAGCCACCATAAGTTGACTTTGATTTCTATTGATGGAGCATTATTCTGTCCAACACAGCATGATTGTGTGTGGTTTCTCCCTTCATCAGTTATTCTCATCAGGATGGGCAGGCTATGATGCAATCCTGGCCACTGCACAGATGTATCAGACTACATGATGTCAGGACAGTTGTATTGACAAGCTACATGGTTGTCACACAGGCACTTTTGAGTTATCTACTGCACAGTTGATGTGTCAAATTACACAGAGACATATTAGGTGTGCAAGTGCTATTTATTGATAGGTGCTGTAGTGCAATATGTACATTGTCCAGGTGTGCTGAGTCCGTTCTAGTGCAATCTTACATGGTGATCCTACAGAAGGGGAGTGGATGATGCGCCTGACATGCTGGGATGATGTTACCGACAGTGCAGAGGGACAGGATTTGACAATTAGTAGGAGAGAGACGTTCACTGGCAATGCTGATAAGTTATACAGTGGTTAGCAGAACAGTCATTGAGTATAGTTGTAGTGAGACTGGCACTTGACAAAACGTAGGACCTTGGTCAAAGTAGGCCATGGTGCAGGGACTAGTGCTTCCGGGTACTCTTCCGTGTGAATGTGATCTGTTCCATGTCTTCTTCTTCTGATGTGTGTGTTGCCTGCTTTGTCCTTGTTGTTGTTGGTTGTGAAGGGGCAACACACACCTCAGTGTTAGAAGACGTGGAGTCAGACATCCCTGTGGCTGCTCCCTGTGAAGGTCTTAAGGGCAGTACTGCAGCAAGGAGGGCCTAATGTTTTTTGAGAATAGCAGCTACATCACGAAGGTAGGCAGCCAGGTCAGCCCTGAGGGAGTCATGATTGCATTCATGCATGCAGTGGAAAGTTTGGGGTGCGAGGTGTTGTGGCAACTCCCTTACTGCAGTGGTGAATTCCTTTACAGTTTCTTGTAGTCCTTGCAGTATGGATGTTAGGGCTTGCATAGCTGCTGCCTGATCTGCAGATGACATCATGCACGAGCGCACCCCCTCAAGGCTGGCTGCCATATTTTGCATCCCCACCCGCACCTCCTTGGCCAGCTCCCGCTGTACTCCAACTACAGTTCTTTCAAAGCTGGTGCCAGTGTCGTCAGAGTCCTCAGCTGTATTGGAGCTGGCAGGTCTTGCAATTGGGGTGGTGGGTGGTTCTTCTGTGATGGCTGCTTGTTCTGTGCTCCTCCTTGTGACTGAAGGTGGGGTCTGGAGGGTTTCAAGGACCTTTTGGATGGTCTCTTGGGGAATGTTTATGGGCTCGTCACCCATGTCATCAGGGAAATCTGGGAAAGGCATATCGGCAGGAGATCCATGTTCCTCTGTAATGAAACACGGTACAATTAGTGTGTCTGTGTTGTGGCAATTTTGATGTAACATGCCATCCTTTTGATGAATTCACTTTGTGATCTTGTTTGGTATTGGTATCTGCTGTCCTTCATATGGGCATTGTTATAGGCCTATGGCCCACCTGTGTGTCACATGTATGATATTGAGTTATCAGACTTGTCTGCCTACTTGCCTCTAGGTGTTGCTTTATACCAAATAGAGAATAGCCAGCTTTTTGTCCTACTCGACCCTCCGTGTATATCCATTCTCATGGTGAGACCTTTCACTGACTGTGGGTGTTCTGATGGTCCTGGCAGCACAATTGCCTCTCAGGCCCTGCCCCAATCCCTGATTGTTCACATTGACTTAAATGTAATTGACATGTGGCATATCCTATGCATGGCAAGGTTTTGATGTGATATGGATGTAGACATTGTTAATGTATCCTGCTGATGTTGGGTAATGTGTGATACATTGGATTGCCCTGATTATCGTATCAATGTCCTATTTGGTCCTCTGACTGTGCAGGTGTATTTCAGTGACCAGTTGCATGTCTCCCCTCCTCAATGCTGTTGTCTGAGCAGTATGACATTTGTGATGTAGCCTTGTTTGCCAGGCACGGGAAGGACCCTGACATATGCAGCATGGGTGTGTCCTTAGTGCTGTGTCGCTCCTATTGCTGTTTAGTTTGGCTGATGTATGTGACAACTATGGGCATTGACATATGAGTGTACTGGGGCCTTTGTCTTGTTTCAGGGGATTGTTGCAGATGTCATCCTCACCCCCTAATTTAGGTATGTATGTTCCATGGGGAGGTTACTGCAATTGGCTACTATAGCTGCACAGAGATCAGAGGTGGTAGTATCAACTGTTGTTGCAGTTACATTGCAGTTGTTGTTTTGGCTAGAGGATTGCTGATAGGGCCCTAGTTAATGTAGGAGATATTTTGGCTGACGAGTGCCAGGATGTAAGTTTGACGTAGTGGCCTTCCCTCCTGTTGAGGCTTTCCCTTTGCTCCATTGTTGGCATGACAGGATGCCCCCATGGGACTGTTGTTGGTGTAGTGTTATGTTGTGCCCCAGCTTCTGTATGTGTAGGCCATGCCCCCATGCCATACCCCTTTACCCATGCCACTCCATGTATATGATGACTTACATGCAATGTGCAGTAGGTATTTCCCCCCTGCTTACAGTCAACATTATTGTATTTTAAATCCCCATGCGACTTACCCTGTATGTGCGTTGTCTCGTGGTACTCTGCACTGTCCTGTCCTTGAATCCCTGTGACGATCTCCTCGGGGATGACGGCTGCAACCATCTCCTCCATGTGGTCCAGGGCCTCCTGGTGTGCTGGACTCCCACCTCCAGTCTGCAGTGCTGCCTTCCTGTTCCTGGCCATTTTTTCCTTTGTCCTACGTTTGCAGTCATGCCAGCGTTTCTTACACTCGGTGACTGTCCTGCGTACTTCAGCCACACTGTTGATCTTGTCAATAATTTGTTGCCATATGGCCTCTCTCCTACTGATTGGCAACTTAGAGGTGATGAACAGTTGGTGCTGGTGTTCCGTCACCTCTTTAACCAGGATTTCCTGCTCCTCTGCATGGAAGCGACACTTTCTTTTTTTCTATATATGTCCTGGTTCTTGCATGGATCATCCTGGCTGGTTCCTGGTCTGCTGTCATCTTCCTGGGGTCTGTAGTGGCATCTGGGATCCATTTTGGCTCTCCTCTGCTGAAAGGGCAGTGTTCGCGGGTATTTTTGACGCTAGTGCGTAAAAAAAAACGGCACATATCCGGGTTGCGATGTCATGAATAGACCCACAGTCATTTACGCCGCGTTAACGTCGTTTTCCATTACGACTTGACGCGGCGATGTGCGTAAAAAAAATGACTCCCACCTGTTGATTGCGCCGCCGTGCGTCAAAGTATAAATTTGACGCTCGCCCGGCGCTACGAAATGGCGTTAGCCGGCGGTAAAATTTTTGACGCAAAACTGCGGCGACGCAGTTTTGCGTCAAAAAAGTATAAATATGGCCCTAGATGTTTTTATTAAATACCCAAAAACTGTGTATGAGACAGAATTCTACCATTTCCATAATTTTTTTATTCCTTTCTGCCCAATGTACCGATCTGGTGGCTAAAGATCTCCTTATAGCCTCTAAACCATACTTATGTCTGATTGAGGTGTAATGACTCACCACGTCCCCTGTTGCCATGACATAATTGGATTGCCATTCGATTTTATTCATTTTTTGAAGAATGTTCTTTGTGTTCCTGACATAAGAAAGTAAGTCCTACATAAAGGGTTGTAACTCACTATCGATAAATTCTTCACATGTAGAGCAAACAGAATTAATTCCTGAAATAATTTGTCATCCCTTTGGTAGAAAAACTGTTTATATCATTTAGGAAGGATATACATTGTAGCCATTGTTTGATATTTCATATAAAGAAATTGTTTTTCTTCTGGAGTTTTTAGTCCCTTAGTGCTCTACATGTCCAAGAGTTTAGATTGTTTGACTTTTGTTTCTTGTGAGGGATCATATTGTGATTTTTGCTAACAAATAAAGTCTGGAAAGAGGTGGATTGACTGGATAGAGGGACTCTATTGGTTAATAAGAGGAAACTCAGGACCACCAAGCAACCCCTCAGGTTTATTTCCCAATTTGGTAATGGCCAACACATAATAAGGGAGGTTCTAAGAAATATTGGACTCTACTGATGAACAACCCACAAATCACAAAAGAGTTGAAACCCTATCTGCAGATCTGTTTTTTGAAAGCACCAAAGCTTCACCACAAATTATGTCGCTCACATTTCATTGATGAGAACCTGAGGTCCCCTTCCTTTCTGAAAAAACCTAAAGGTTTCTTTACATGCCACAACTGTTGTATCTGTAATCTGAGAAAAAACAAAACACAATCTCTTGGAATTAAAAACATTACATACTATAAGAAAGACTGGCTTAACTCTGTGAACACTTATGTAATATATGCCATTGTTTGCCCCTGTGAACTGGCATACTTTGGCAGCACCATACCACCCTTGAAACAGAGAATATTGAAACATTATCAAAACATCCAGAGATCAGATATAAAATATTAATTGGTCGAACATTTTCTCACCAATCACCAACATCAACTTAATTTCACCTTTTTAGGCCTTGAAATCCAAAGGAAAAATCTTAAGGGAAGCAACCGTAAACTGACCTTTGAGAAATGAAAAAGTGAACTAATCTTAAGGTTCCAGACTACCAAAAAGGGTCTGAATGAGGATGCTGAACTTCATACTTGGCTCTTATGAGTTTGAATATAATGTTTAACATGGGATCAGTACTTGGATGACGAGAAGAACTTGAACTACTGGCAAAAAAAGAATACTATGTATGTGAAATAAATCAATTAGGCATTTGTGAGGCGGGGTATTCGAGATTTTGTACTAAACAAACCATATTTAATGAGACCACTTGAATTTGCCTCCTTCACTTTTTGGGGTGACGCTGAATTCTGTAACAGGGAGGTGGCAAGGAAATATTCTTCAATATTTGACTGCAGAATGGTTTAATAAGTTATATTAGGGTACATAAACAAATAGCATAAGCCCAATAGGAGGTGAGTCTCAATATTAAAGTATAATTAGGTTTGGGTCTGAATATGATCTCAGTCAACCAATAATCAAAATGAATAACACTCACATTCAGCCCATAAGTCATAGGTGTTTAAGTTCTTCAGAAGGTGGTGATATGACTCTGCCCATATACTTACAACTATCTTCCAGTTCTGAATAAGGATATACATTAAAAACAGAATTAAACATTCAAACAGTATTTAATAACAAGTATGTAATAATAGATGTAAGAGGTCCTAAAGTGAAATATACCACATTTACGAGTTATTTACATTTAATACAGTGATTTTAAAGGGCTTGACGTTTTAGGATATTTATTATAAGGTCATCGACACAATTTCTAATAATGGCACCACTTTAAGATGTCGTGGATTTAGGATTATACAAATGGGCACTGGGAGTAAGGGAAAGAAAAAGGTACTATGAGCTGAGCAACCAGGTGATTTTAAATATGGCCAGGGCATGGAACTCCTTAAATATTAGTGAATCAGTACATTCATAGTCCGGTAAGGAAGAGATTGGGGGTTGCTCTAGAATAGCATTGGTCTTCAATAAGGACTTTACATTGGAACTTGGTTCCTGTACCATTGTTTTCAGCAGAACTAGGTCTGGGCATTAGATTATAACTGCCCTTTGTAGAATTCTGTAAACTGGATAGCACAATTGTAGCAGACACTAGAATCAAGAGCCCATTAAGCAGTCAGGACAAAATGTTACATTTTGGACCACCTTTCTCACAGTTAGACAGATGATTTGATCTGTAGGACTTCTAGGGTGCTGTATTAATCAAGCAACAGAAATAGTTCTAGTTCTGTTTCAGTGCCATGTGAATTTGAGACACAGCTGCATAGATGTAATAATTTGGCAGCTCTTGATTAGTGTCCTTTGGTAAACAGTTAACTTAGACTGCTACAGAGATGTGTATAGACATGACTACAGGTTGGCTATTTGATTTTTGTTTCAGCAATTGTGATGTAATCTACAAACTTGGAGCGCTTTTAATAATAAGTTCCCACATATGTTTACAAAGGTAACTTTATTAATACACATGCCAGTGAGGACACTTTATTGTCTTTCCTGTCCTGTCCTTCTGTCTGTTTCTTTTTCACATGATGACCCTCCTGGAAACCACACACCCTTTTGCATGCATTAAGGTAGAATCTAAGGATACTTGGTTAAAACTGATATCTTCCTTTTTTCTTTATAACCTCGAGAAAGTCTTAGGCCCCCATGCCAAGAAAGGGTGAAACATGTGTTAGATATGTCATAAAATGCTAGAATACAACTTGTTTGGACCCAACAAAAATGGTCATGCTATAATAATAAATTGAAACTTGGAACACACAATAAGTTACTTGGACTCACAAGATTCATTTTACAAAAAAACATTTATGGAACAGATGGTCACATGGATTTAATCATCTCATGTCAAATAATATTGTGGTAAGCCATTTATCTGGAGAACCTATGGTTACTCAGGCTCTGAGATTCAGGGCAGGTAGAATCTGTCTTACCAGTCCTGTAGGTATTTTGTGGGTTCCTTCTGCAAGGTGCTGGATAGTTGGGTAGAATCTGTCTTACCAGTCCTGTGGGTATTTTGTGGGTTCCTTCTACAAGGTGCTGGATAGTTGGGTGAAGGGGAGAAATGTGTACACATTTGAGGAACCGTACAGTTTGTTTAATAGGGAGCACATGTTCACTAGCGATGGGTGGAAAAAATCACTCAGTTTGCAGAGTTGGCAAAGTTCCCGAATTCCTCTCTAAGCATGTAATGCTGTGTTCCCATCAAATTCCACCATCTAGTGCATGGCAGGAATTTTATTTCTGTTGGCGTGCTTGAGACTTGTTTTGGCAAGTGCCTGTGAGTGTCACAGTACTTTTAGGCCGCTTGCGAGTACACAGGAGATTTCCCCCCTGCTAGCATGGTTTTCAGCTGTGCTGGCACCTTACTAATGTGCCTTTTTCATGCCGCTGGTGATAATTCTAGTAAAAAATATGTTTTTGAGTGGATATTCTACTCCAAAAGACCGTTCAAGTTGTTTTTTAAGTGTGAGAAGCTTTTTCTTTACATTTTTCTACAGGAAGGGAAGAGACTCCAACTTATTCTTCCTGTCTGCAGGCTACTCCCAGTGCTTTGTCCATCTCCTGGTCATTTTTCAGTTATAGTTTGAGGGTGCTTACATACCATTGGATTTAAGGACATTGTTTTTGTGATATCACAAGTTAATTCAAAAACTATTGTATAAGGCTTTTGTTTCTTTGATAGGGCATGCACCACTATTTCTTTGTACTTTTATTTGATTTTTAAATTGCATTGTGGTGGGTGGTGGGAGGCCTGGAGTTTCAGTTATTTGTTTTGCATTTTGCAACTTTTGTAAAGGAAAAATGTTACACAGTTCAGTACATTTTCTTCATGGTTGTTACATTTGCAATATTTATTTTTATTGCTATGTAGCCTAGTCTGCAAACAGGCCATCCAGCCAGTAGGCCCAGTACTAGCCATAAGTGTATGAAAGAACTGTTTCTGTGGTATTTGCGGTTTTCATGAAAAAAAACATTTTATGGCAGGGGTAATATTTGATGCCATGGAAAGATGTCTATTGTTGTAAAATGTGTATAGGTCATTTAATTTTCATGTTTGGCATTACTGAATTAATGGCAGTGATTTCTTCAGTGTGGCCAAGTCTCCTTTGTCTGGCCAGTGTGGATGTGTAGTGTGTTTGCCATACGTAATCATTTGTCTCTGTTCTCCATGGCATGTGGACAGGTGGTATTTTGTGTAGTCAATGTCCATAGGCCACAATGTGTTCTTGTTTTCCATGCCTCCTTGCTTATTAGCTGACCACGTGGCTAGCCAGTGTGCTTTTAACATAAGTTCATTGTTGTGGTCATGCCTACTTGCTTGCCATTGTTGTTTGTTGACCATGTGGCTGGTGGCCATTTTGTGTAACCAGCTGGTGTGCTTTTGCAATAGGCTTTCATGTGTTCTTTGTTGTAGCCATACCTCCTTGCTTGCCTTTGTTGCTTGTAGACCATGTGGCTTGTGGCCATTTAGTTTAGCCAACCAGTGAGCTTTTGCCATAGGCCTGCATGTGTTCTTTGTTCCTCCATGCTTTCTTGCTTACTGTTGTTGTTTTACCATAGGGCCAGTGGCCATTTTATGCAGGCAGTCAGTGTGCTTTACCAAAGGCTTTCATGTGTTCTTGGATCTCCATCTCTCCTTCCTTGCTGTTGTTGTTTGACCATGTTGCTGATGGCCATTTTGTTCAGCAAGTCATTGAGTTTTTGCCATACACTTGCATGTGTTCTTTGTTCTCCATGCCTCCTGCCTCCTGGCTTGCTGTTGTTGTTTGACCATGTGGCTTTATTCCATTTTTTAAAGCCATTTTCTAGGGAGATTTGCAGCAGAGGGCTATGGCTTTTTTTGTTCATTTTTTTTACTTTTCTCTGATATCAGTTTAGTAATATGTTTCTGGATCATTGTTGTGTGTGTGTGTGTGTGTATATATATATATATATGTATATATATATATATATATGTATATATATATATATATATATATATATATATACACACACATATATATATGATGAACAGTGCTTTATAATATATGCATTTTTTATTTTGCATTTCTCACCTGCTAATCCTTGCCTCCCAAAGGGTTTCTCATGCTCCTGTAGTACATCAGCAATGAATTTTCATTTTTTTATTATTTTTTTATTTTATGGTCCTAATTTATTTTTTATTTTAATTGTTTTTATTTCATTTTTTTATTTTTGTTTTTTTGTTTTAATTTTTTATTCTATTTTTGATTCTTTTTATTTTTATTTTATTTGTTTTAATTCTTTTGTTTATTTCTTTTTTCTTTTTTTTGCATTTTGTCTACATTCATCCACCCCTGACTGTGCTAGGTGCACAACCAGAAAACAGCATTAGTTTTTAAGGATTATTTAATTTTCCCCTGTGCCCTCTTGTCTGCCATAGAAGCATATCAGCCTTCAGTTTTTAAGGAATATTCCATTTTCCCACACACTTCCTTGACTGCCACAGGTGTCTTTCTTTGAATAGATGCACATAAAGCAAAGAGTCATATCTGTATGTTTTTATCCTGATTGGAAATGCAATTTTATGTTATGGTGGTGTGGGTTGACTTTAAAAAGGTTGGATATACTGTTGTTAATTATTTAGAATAATAACTTAGGTAATCAATGCCACTAAATTAGATTTTCTTTTTCTGTACTAATTCAAACCGCAACAATGCCACTTCTCACTAAATGTTTTCTGGCTTGTTTTCTTTTAGGTACACAAGAGAAGAGACATCACCCACAGTACTGCCAGACAGATGGCCTGTACAGAGACACTTGACCACACAACATGTGACATGAGTCCTCCAATTTCTTCCACAGTGCCACTGCCTACTGACAGGTTCCAGATGGCCCCAAAGAATGGAGCTTCCAAGTAAATGGCCAGTGAGAAGAAGCAGCATTTCACCATTGGTGTGCTGATCACAGCCTTTTTACGGAAAGTTGGACCTACTGCTACTAGCCTCTGGGGAGCAGCACTCCTGCATCAATGGCATCACCCCAACCTAAGCCAAGCCCATGTCTGTCAGCAAGGCAGCTACTGTAATCATGGCAATGCCGATGACAAGTGACATTGAATTGGATTAGTCCCTTTCAAAAAGCAGTACCCAATTGTTGCAGGAAACTGAGCAAAGTGGTTGGCAGATGCAGCCAGCAACATTAGATCATTCTGAAGTAGGAGCAGAACCGGAGGTTGAGATTCCTGCAAGCAAAAACTCCTCTTTGAGAATCATTGGTTCCCAGAACTCCAGCAAGAAAAAGGAAGGCTACTCGACCATCTTCTCCAAGCACCCCTTCTGTTGATCTCTACATGGATTGGACACTGGCAGAGTCTGAGACATGCCAGAAGAGGCAAGAGAAAATAAAAGTTCCTGAAAGTCTTAGAAATATTGAAGGGGATGATGAGCTAGTCATTGTCATGGAAGCTGGCTTAGAGGATACCCACATTACCCCTCCTATTCAACCTGAGGGATATGGCACTGGTACTACCATCAGCGCCAACTTCCATTTTTGTAAGGCCCCCACTGAGACCTGCATCAACCCCTTCCTAAGTAGAAGTATGCACTACAGAACCTACCTCCAGTTCTTCTTCAGGCATTGGCACTGGCACACTAAGAAATGTTTCCTCCCCAGTTTGAGACTTTTTTTACAATTAGTAAGCAGGAGGATAACATTGCAATATGCTCCATTTGCCAGACGAGTGTTCATTGAGGTAAGCCTGGTTCACACTATGGTAGTGAAATCAAAAAGACCCATATGAAAAACACAACACAATCTGTCTGGTGAGAGGATTATCGTACAAACATTGCTGAAGGTGATGGTGGGGAAAGTAAGCAGAACGGGGAATCAGCTCCAATCACAGCGGGGGCTGAAAGATAATGAGGAAGAAGAGGGTGACAACTTTCTGCGAAGCAGCCCTGTCCCCAGCAGTGAGCCAGTATTTCCCACCTTTGCAACCTAGAAATCGCACAAGAGGCAGATGGAGACACCAGGGCATAGAGTCACTGCCTCAAGGCACACAAGGAGTCTACCACCACCAACTTCTCAGAAATCACCTGTATCAGTGGACCAGACTACAATTATGGCCATGCTTAAGCAACAGGACCCCTACAAACACAACCACCATACGGCACATTTGTACAATGGGAAGTAGGCTAAAATGATAGCATTGGACCTCTTCCCTTTTTCTTTTGTGGGAATAGTGGGATTTTTTGAATTTGTGGCGGTCATCTATCCAAAATGGAAGGTTCCCAGTCAGATCTCTTTTGCCAGAGTTGCTACTCCGCTGCTCCATCATGATAAGCTGAAATTGGTAAGACAAGGTTTGCAGCAAAGTGTGGTTCACCCTATCCACCTGATGACAAACATGTAGACCAGTTGTCAAGCAACTGATGACATGTGTATCATTGCACACAGTAAATCATTTTCAGGGGATATGCAACAACTTTCTACAAGTCTGGGAACTGAAGATACCTTTAAGGGGGTGTGGCAGCATGCAACAGTAGCCATGTTAGCCATGGAGAAATCCCATACAGCTGTAAACATCTTAGATTAACTTAACGGCAGGGTGTGTGAATGGATGCAACCCAGAAGTATAAGAATTGGGTTTGTTGCCACAGACAATGGCAGTAATATGGTTAAGGCATTGGTAGATGGTGGCTATTTCAGGGCTCTGTGTTTGGGTCATTGCGTCAATCTGGTTGTGCAGGACTTTCTAAAAAAAGGAGACATAGGCCCTCATTACAACATTGGTGGTAAATCCTGCTTAC
Source organism: Pleurodeles waltl (assembly GCF_031143425.1). Lineage (NCBI taxonomy): Eukaryota > Metazoa > Chordata > Amphibia > Caudata > Salamandridae > Pleurodeles > Pleurodeles waltl. Next base: position 475,407,124 of record NC_090447.1, on the reverse strand, counting down.
CGCCGTGCAGAAGACCGCCAACACACCGATGCGGTAGCGGAATTCCGCTACAGCTATTACGACCCACAAGCCGGAATCCGCCAAAATCCAGACACACACACAAGTACACCACACCAAAGGTCAGTGATAAACTGGCGATAACAAAACCTCCACCATCACGCCAACAGGAATACGCCCACACTATCATGACCCTCGAATCCACGCAGCGGTCTATCAACCGCGGTATTCCATTGGTGGTACACACCGCCGCACTCAAAGTACACACACATATACAAAACACAACCACATTGGACAATTCGAAATACACTAACCTGATACACATACACACACCACTCCCACACACTCAATACAATATAAAACACACACCCACATCACCCGCAAACCCCTACGACAAAAATTGAGAAAGAAGCACAGAGAGAGACACCACCATCAACAATACTAGCATCCACAGGCAAACAACACCATCACTCACACAACATCCACGCACCTCAGACAACACAGACAAACACATCCCCTCACACATCATAACACACACCACCCCACACATCACCCACACTACACCATGGCACCACATAGACAATCCAGGTTCTCTGAGGAGGAGCTCAGGGTCATGGTGGAGGAAATTGTCCGGGTAGAGCCACAGATATTCGGATCACAGGCGCAGCACACCTCCATAGCTAGGAAAATCGTAGACAGGGTCAACACAGTGGGACAGCATCCAAGAACCAGGGATAACATCAGGAAGAGGTGGCACGACCTACGGGGGAAGATGCGTTCCATGGTCTCAAGACACCAGATTGCAGTTCAGAGGACTGGAGGTGGACCTCCACCTCCTCCCCAACAACTAACAACATGGGAGGAACAGGTCTTGGCTATACTTCATCCTAGGGGCCTTGCAGGAGTAACAGGAGGAATGGACTCTGGTAAGTCAAATCTTAACTATTACATCCCCCACCCTACCTGCATGCTACCACATACCCCACTCTCACCCTCACCCCCATCACTCCAACACCTCACATATGCCCCACTATCACAACCCACACATCCCAATACCAAGCCCTGCATGCAACAACTAAGCATGGACACCCATCACCAAAGCATGTCCACTACACATACCCACACAGATCCCCAAACCAACTATCGCATAAGGTCCTACACAAGAATGCAAGCACTAGAGTACAGGGTCACCCATCCATTTCACACCATGGCATACACAGATGCAATAATCATGCCTTTACACCCCTGCAGGACTCCTACCCAACATCACCGGACAGGAGGTTCCAGACATGTCCACTCCTCCCACAGAAGAGGCACACAGTGATGACAGCATCTCTGTCCAACTGTATCAAGATGACCAGCCCGGCCCATCTGGAACCTCGGGACAGTCGGTTCCCCTCACACTGGCACATGCCACCACAGAGCCTCCCCCCTCAGGAAACACCAGCACAGCCCCCACCCAGCGGGCCCATACCTGTGTCCCCAGGACACGTCAAGCAGCAGTGTGTCCACCACTACAGGCAACCCAGGCAAACCCACCACCCCAAGAAAATCAGGGACCTGGGGGCAGTGGCAGTTTGCAAACGGTTCAGGGGACAGAGGAACAGAAAAACAGGGGAACTGGGAGGACTGCTGTGCCACAGGGAGAGGACAGGCCCAGGGAACCCACTTTCCACAAGGCCCTCTCCAACATCATGGGAGTGTACCATCATTCCCAGGAGACGAAACAGTATTTGGGGATCAGGGAGGAACTCAAGTCCATCAACACCACCCTGGTCACCATTGTAGGGGTGCTGAAGGACCTTGTGAACACCAGGAGGGACACTGTGGCACAACAAGGGTCCCCTGACACTAGCCTGGATGATGAACAGCCCACCACCTCCGCCGGCGCTAGTGGACAGGAGGCACCGCCACAGGACCATGACACCAGCACCCCACCCCCTGCAGATGGAGAACCACCCCGCAAATGGTCCCTGAGATCCAGGACAAAGATAGAGAACAATGCCAAGACCCCCACCAGGAAATTAGACCACCCTGAATGTCATCCTTCTGTCTCACTTCGTCACCCTGTCCACTCATCAACTGCCCTTGCTCCATTTCCTATGCCCATTTGGACAATGCACCTGTGAAACAAATAGATTGGACTCTGCCAGGGACAATCCTCCACCATCACCCCTGCCTATTTTACAACCCCCTCCACTAATTTGCACTGAAATAAACACCCTTGAATCACAAAACAATCTGGAGTCAGTCTGTGCCTTCACAAATGTGTATTTGCAATAACTAAGGAAAATAGCAATGTCGATTGCATTGTCAACATACCTATATCACACAGCTCTAGTCCATGAGGTAATAAAGCAGAGGTCACACAGTGGAACCCACATCTGTGAAATGTAAAGGCAAAGTGACAAGTCAGGATCCATACACTGGGTGAAAGTTACAGACATATGATAGGTCTAACAATTGTATGAGATGTGTGAGCCAGTGACATCTTCTTACCTGTGTCTCACTGGAAGTATTGCTCGATAACGTTGTTTCTGTTGTCGATATCCTCTTCTTCTGCCTCCTCTTCTTCACTGTCCACAGGCTCCACAGCTACCACAAGACCTCCTTCTGGACCATCCTCCTGCAGAAAAGGCACCAGTCGTCGCAAAGCCAGGTTGTGCAGCATACAGCAGGCCACGATGATCTGGCACACCTTCTTTGGTGAGTAGTAGAGAGAACCACCTGTCATATGGAGGCACCGGAACCTGGCCTTCAGGAGGCCGAAGGTCCTTTCGATCACTCTCCTAGTTCGCCCATGTGCCTCATTGTAGTGTTTCTCTGCCCTTGCCCTGGGATTTCTCAGAAGGGTCAGTAGCCATGACAGGTTGGGGTACCCAGAGCCACCTGCAAATGTTGAGGGACAACTGTTAGACACACACTAACCCTTAGGGACAACCCCAGACCCAGACAACTATTCACACAGTATAGGGTCCTTGTCCTCACCTATTAGCCACACACGGTGCCTCTGGAGTTGCCCCATCACATAAGGGATGCTGCTATTCCTCAGAATGTAAGCGTCATGCACTGAGCCTGGAAACTTGGCATTCACATGGGAGATGTACTGGTCGGCCAAACACACCATCTGCACATTCATTAAATGGTAGCTTTTACGGTTTCTGTACACCTGTTCACTCCTGCGGGGGGTACCACTGCCACATGTGTCCCATCAATGGCACCTATGATGTTGGGGATATGTCCCAAGGGCATAGAAGTCACCTTTCACTGTGGGCAAATCCTCCACATGAGGGAAAACGATGTAGCTGCGAATGTGTTTCAGCAGGGCAGACAACACTCTGGACAACACGTTTGAGAACAGAGGCTGGGACATCCCTGATGCAATGGCCACTGTAGTTTGAAAAGACCCACTTGCCAGGAAATGGAGTACTGACAGGACCTGCACTAGAGGGGGGATTCCTGTAGGATGGCGGATAGCTGACATCAGGTCTGGCTCATAATGGGCACATAGTTCATGGATTGTTGCAAGATCAAGTCTATAGGTGACTATTACGTGTCTCTCTTCCATTGTCGACAGGTCCACCAGCGGTCTCTACACCGGAGGATGCCTCCATCTCCTCACCTGCCACAGCGGACATGTCCTATGGATGAGAACAGCGAGCAGAGTGTCAGCCAACATTGAGGTATTAAAAAATGTATTATTGCACACATTTGTCAATCAGCAATGTGCCTGTCACTGTGTGTATGCAAGGCCTAGATAGGTGTGACACACTTAAAAATAAAGCCATGTGGCCCCCTGAAATGTCGGCAGCCTGACCTGAAAGGTGGGACAAGGGGATGTGAGGTAACTGCGCTGGCGTTCTACACCGTCGCGGTAGGCGGTCGAAGACCGCGGCGCAATCCTGCATTGGTTAACATTGGACCTTATGGGTCCCAGGAGACAATGACGATGTGCGCCGGTCGTGACGGTATGCACAGCCACGGACGTGACTGTCATTTTCTGTCTGGGGAAAGGGCCCCGGCCTTCACTTCGGAGGAGTTGGAGAAGTTAGTGGATGGGGTCCTTCCCCATTACACGCTACTCTACGGTCCTCCAGACAAACAGATGAGTACACTGTGAGCATGCTGTATGGGCAATGCCTGTTTGGAGTAGTGTGGATGGAAGATACGGGGGGGCCTGAGGCCTGCATGAGCGGACAGTGAGTGTATGTGCGTCAGGGTAAGGGTGGGAACGTGGGTCAATGACTGTGACGGTCTGGACAGTTAAATATTTTCCTTTTCCCCTGTATTATTCCTCTAGGTTAGCGCCCACCAGAAGAAGGATATTTGGCGTGCCATCGCCAAGGACGTCCGGACCCCGGGGGTCCACCACAGATGGAGCACCCACTGCCATAAAAGATGGGAGGACATTCGCCGCTGGAGCAAGAGGAGGGTGTGTGAGAAGGTAGCCTCTTTCTAGCCTTGTTACCCCCACTTTTGGCCTGTTTGTGAGTGTATGTCAGGGTGTTTGTCACTGTTTTCACTGTCTCACTGGGATCCTGATAGCCAGGCCTCAGTGCTCATAGTGAAAACACTATGTTTTCAGTATGTTTGTTATGTGTCACTGGGATCCTGCTGGTCAGGACCCCAGTGCTCATAGGTTTGTGGCCTATATGTATGTGTCACTGGGACCCTGTCACACAGGGCCCCAGTGCTCATAGGTGTGCATGTATATGTTCCCTGTGTGGTGCCTAACTGTCTCACTGAGGCTCTGCTAACCAGAACCTCAGTGGTTATGCTCTCTCATTTATTTCAAATTGTCACTAACAGGCTAGTGACCAATTTTACCAATTTACATTGGCTTACTGGAACACCCTTATAATTCCCTAGTATATGGTACTGAGGTACCCAGGGTATTGGGGTTCCAGGAGATCCCTATGGGCTGCAGCATTTCTTTTGCCACCCATAGGGAGCTCTGACAATTCTTACACAGGCCTGCCACTGCAGCCTGAGTGAAATAACGTCCACGTTATTTCACAGCCATTTTACACTGCACTTAAGTAACTTATAAGTCACCTATATGTCTAAACCTTTACCTGGTAAAGGTTAGGTGCAAAGTTACTTAGTGTGAGGGCACCCTGGCACTAGCCAAGGTGCCCCCACATTGTTCAGAGCCAATTCCCTGAACTTTGTGAGTGCGGGGACACCATTACACGCGTGCACTACATATAGGTCACTACCTATATGTAGCTTCACAATGGTAACTCCGAATATGGCCATGTAACATGTCTATGATCATGGAATTGCCCCCTCTATGCCATCCTGGCATAGTTGGCACAATCCCATGATCCCAGTGGTCTGTAGCACAGACCCTGGTACTGCCAAACTGCCCTTCCTGGGGTTTCACTGCAGCTGCTGCTGCTGCCAACCCCTCAGACAGGCATCTGCCCTCCTGGGGTCCAGCCAGGCCTGGCCCAGGATGGCAGAACAAAGAACTTCCTCTGAGAGAGGGTGTGACACCCTCTCCCTTTGGAAAATGGTGTGAAGGCAGGGGAGGAGTAGCCTCCCCCAGCCTCTGGAAATGCTTTCTTGGGCACAGATGTGCCCAATTCTGCATAAGCCAGTCTACACTGGTTCAGGGACCCCTTAGCCCCTGCTCTGGCGCGAAACTGGACAAAGGAAAGGGGAGTGACCACTCCCCTGACCTGCACCTCCCCTGGGAGGTGTCCAGAGCTCCTCCAGTGTGCTCCAGACCTCTGCCATCTTGGAAACAGAGGTGCTGCTGGCACACTGGACTGCTCTGAGTGGCCAGTGCCACCAGGTGACGTCAGAGACTCCTGCTGATAGGCTCCTTCAGGTGTTAGTAGCCTATCCTCTCTCCTAGGTAGCCAAACCCTCTTTTCTGGCTATTTAGGGTCTCTGTTTCTGGGGAAACTTTAGATAACGAATGCATGAGCTCAGCCGAGTTCCTCTGCATCTCTCTCTTCACCTTCTGATAAGGAATCGACCGCTGACCGCGCTGGAAGCCTGCAAACCTGCAACATAGTAGCAAAGACGACTACTGCAACTCTGTAACGCTGATCCTGCCACCTTCTCGACTGTTTTCCTGCTTGTGCATGCTGTGGGGGTAGTCTGCCTCCTCTCTGCACCAGAAGCTCCGAAGAAATCTCCCGTGGGTCGACGGAATCTTCCCCCTGCAACCGCAGGCACCAAAGAGCTGCATCACCGGTCCCTTGGGTCTCCTCTCAGCACGACGAGCGAGGTCCCTCGAATCCAGTGACTCTGTCCAAGTGACCCCCACCGTCCAGTGACTCTTCAGCCCAAGTTTGGTGGAGGTAAGTCCTTGCCTCACCTCGCTGGGCTGCATTGCTGGGAACCGCGACTTTGCAGCTACTCCGGCCCCTGTGCACTTCCGGCGGAAATCCTTCGTGCACAGCCAAGCCTGGGTCCACGGCACTCTAACCTGCATTGCACGACTTTCTAAGTTGGTCTCCGGCGACGTGGGACTCCTTTGTGCAACTTCGGCGAGCACCGTTTCACGCATCCTTGTAGTGCCTGTTTCTGGCACTTCTCTGGGTGCTACCTGCTTCAGTGAGGGCTCTTTGTCTTGCTCGACGTCCCCTCTCTCTTCAGGTCCAATTTGCGACCTCCTGGTCCCTCCTGGGCCCCAGCAGCGTCCAAAAATGCCAAATGCACAATTTGCAGCTAGCAAGGCTTGTTGGCATTCTTCCGGCGGGAAAACACTTCTGCACGACTCTCCAAGGCGAGAGGGATCTGTCCACCAAAGGGGAAGTCTCTAGCCCTTTTCGTTCCTGCAGAAACCTCAGCTTCTTCTGTCCAGTCGAAGCTTCTTTGCACCCGCAGCTGGCATTTCCTGGGCATCTGCCCATCTCCGACTTGCTTGTGACTTTTGGACTTGGTCCCCTTGTTCCACAGGTACCCTAGATTGGAAATCCACAGTTGTTGCATTGCTGGTTTGTGTCTTTCCTGCATTATTCCTCTAACACGACTTCTTTGTCCTTAGGGGAACTTTAGTGCACTTTGCACTCACTTTTCAGGGTCTTGGGGAGGGTTATTTTTCTAACTCTCACTATTTTCTAATAGTCCCAGCGACCCTCTACAAGGTCACATAGGTTTGGGGTCCATTCGTGGTTCGCATTCCACTTTTGGAGTATATGGTTTGTGTTGCCCCTATCCCTATGTTTCCCCATTGCATCCTATTGTAACTATACATTGTTTGCACTGTTTTCTAAGACTATACTGCATATTTTTGCTATTGTGTATATATATCATGTGTATATTTCCTATCCTCTCACTGAGGGTACACTCTAAGATACTTTGGCATATTGTCATAAAAATAAAGTACCTTTATTTTTAGTATAACTGTGTATTGTGTTTTCTTATGATATTGTGCATATGACACTGAGTGGGACTGTGGTAGCTTCACACGTCTCCTAGTTCAGCCTAAGCTGCTCTGCTAAGCTACCATTATCTATCAGCCTAAGCTGCTAGACACCCTATACACTAATAAGGGATAACTGGGCCTGGTGCAAGGTGCAAGTACCCCTTGGTACTCACTACAAGCCAGTCCAGCCTCCTACAGGGTGGAGGCCCAGTTGGGGATGGCCTCCCAACGTGGGAGGGGTGCCCATCACACCATGACCCCCCTGATGTTCCAGATCCTGGCGGTGGCCTATCCGGAGTTGGATGGGCACTTAGGGCATCACAGCAGCCACAAGGGGGTGAGTACAGTCACATCCATCTGACTGTGCGCGCATTACGAGGTGTCTGGGTGGGGGAGGTGGGCTGTGGGTTCCCCTAGGCCAGGGCGAGTTTTGTAGGCAAGGTCACTTCGTGAGGCAGGCTATGTGGCACCCCAACCCCACCAATGGTAAGAGACAACTACACCTAGTCAGGCTCCTGTAACTTCCATGTGTGCAGCAATCGGGCATAGTCCTTATACCCCATGTCCCTGTGATTAATTAGGGAACTCTGAGTGCATGGCGTAGTGCAGAGGGCTGCTGTGTCTGTAGTGTCCGCCAACGGTAGTGGTATTGCATGCGCTGAACATGTCTTTCTTCTGCCTTCCCCCCCTTTTTGTGGTCTCCCTGTTCTTGTGTGCATTAGCATCATCAGGCGGAGGAGCAGTATCACCGGAGCAGGAGGGAGCTGCATCCCGCATGGCCATGGAGGGCAAGACAACGGAGCCTGAAGCCACCAGTGGGACGGAGATTGAGGGGAGCTCCACGGCGGGGACAGGAGGTGACATAAGCGACAGCGACTCTCCCTCTGATGGGAGCTCACCTTGCGGTGGCGGGCCCCTCTGTGCCCCCGCATCAACAGGTAGAGCCGCCACCCCCCTACCAGCACTGCCCTCCCAGCAGCCACTCAGCGTGTGTCCTGTGGCCGCTCACCCAGGAGGGTGGGCATCTCCTTCGCCCCAGGCACCTCAGGCCCTGCCCCAGTCAGCCCTGCTGCCCTCAGTGAGGAGGCTATTGACCTCCTGAGAACCCTCACTGTTTGGCAGTCTACCATTCTGAATGCCATCCAGGGTGTAGAGAGGCAGTTGCAACAAACAAATGCATACCTGGAGGGCATTCCTTCTGGCCAGGCAGCCCAACAGAGAGCATTTCAGGCTCTGGCCTCAGCACTGATGGCAGCCATTGTCCCTGTGTCCAGCCTCCCCCTCCAACTTCCTCCACCCAGACCCTGTACCTCAGCCTAGGCCAAGCACACCATCAGACCAGCATGCACACACCTCAACACACAAGGGTGGCTCTGGCAAACATAAGCACCACACATCCCACAGGCACTCACACAAGCATCATACCAATGCAGACATACCTACATCAACTGCCTCCACTGTGTCCCCCTCGTCCACGTCTCCTTCCTCCCTCCCTGTGTCATCTCCACTCACACCTGCATGCACTACATCTTCAGCCACTACCTCCATCACCAGCACGCCCATCACCACACACCGCTCACTTGCACTCACCACCCCCACTACCATTCACACATCCCCTGTGACCGCTACCAGTGTGTCTGTGAGCCCTCCTCCCAAACTACACAAATGCAGCCACACACCCACCCAACAGCCATCCCCCTCACACCAGCCTCCAGCCCATGCACCTTCACCCAAAGTCCGCAAACGTAAACCTCCTACAACCACTGCCTCTTCCTCCATTCCCAAACCCCCTCCATCTACCCGTCCCAGTGTGTCTAAAAAGCTTTTCCTGTCTAATGTTGACCTCTTCCCTACACCTCCCCCCTGTCCGTCCCATAGGGCTCGCCTTTCCAGGTCCCAACCCAGCACCTCAGCCACCACATCACAGGGCACAGTGGTGCCAGCAACTGCAGGCTTTTGGAGTGCGCCACGCAACAGGGCTGCCAGTGTTCCACGGATTGAGGGCAAGGACATTCCGACACCTCCAAAAGTAAAAAAAAAGTTGCCCACATCCCGGAGGGAGAAGGCGAAAACACCTGCCACCAAGGGCTCAGGCAAAACAAAAGTGGATAGTGACAAGACAGCTGTGCCACCATCCAAGGTGGGGAAGGGCCAGAAAATCAAGGGCAGGTCCACGTCGATGCCAACCTGCATGGCGGACAAGACCGCCACCAGCACCACCACCAGCACCGCCACCTGCACCGCCACCAGCACCGCAGTCACTGAGCCCGCCACCAGCACCGCAGTCACTGAGCCTGCCACCAGCACCGCCGCCACAAAAACCGCTGCCAGCAACGCCGCCACAGAGCCGGCCGCCAGCATCGATGCCATAGAGCCCGCCGCCAGCACCGATGCCACAGAGTCCGCCGCAAGCACCGATGCCACTGACACTGCCACCAGCACCGCCAGTGGCCGCACAACATCCTGAGCCAGTGGCACCACCACAGACATGGCTGCCATCCCCAGTGGTCAGTCGTACGAGGCTGGTGGTCAGTTCCAGGAGCCTGGGCAGCTTGCATGTTGCAACACCATCAGTGGAGTATCACATCCACTACCTCTGTCCTTGGCAGGATGAAGCACTCTGGACACAAAGCCCCCTCCAGAACCAGAGGAGTATCACATCCACTACCACAGTCCTTGGCAGGATGAAGCACTCTGGGCACAAAGCCCCCTCCAGAACCAGTGGAGTATCACATCCACTACCTCTGTACTTGGCAGGATGAAGCACTCTGGGCACAAAGTCCCCTCCAGAAACAGTGGAGTATCACATCCACTACCTCAGTCCTTGGCAGGATCAAGCACTCTGGGCACAAAGCCCCCTCCAGAACCAGTGAAGACTGTTATCAACTTGAGAGACTGTGGCTTTGCACTCCCCAGGATAGAGCAGTGGGCAACCCACCCACTTGAGAGACTTGAAAGACTGTGGCTTTGCACTCCCCGGGATAAAGAGGTGGGCAACCCACCCACTTGAGAGACTTGGGAGACTTTGGCTTTGCACTCCCCAGGATACAGCAGTGTGCATGGGGCCCCCTCGTGGAGCTGGCGTTGTGCACTCATCCGGCTGAGGTGCACCCCCTTCCCTCCCCCCTGAGGTGCCTGTTTCATTTCGATCTGATGCCCCTGCAGTGTTCTCTCCATTTGGAGTCTGGTATCGAGTGTGGGCCTCACCCATGCATTTTGGGCCCAGTGGTCCACGGACTATGAATGGTGCACTATCGGGACTTGTGTAGTTGGTGTACATAATTGTTTATACTGTATTTCAAGTTTTGACGAATGGATTTTTATTTATTTCAATCGTTCAACTCATTTCCTTTTGTCCTTGTGTTCTTCCAGGGGGAGGGTGGGGGTGTAAATGTAATGTTGCAGCATGTATTTGTGCGTATGGTGTTGCGGGTGAGGGTGGGGGTGGGGGTGTTGCATGTTGCGTGTGTGTGTCACTCTTGTTTCCCTCCCCAATCCCCTGTGTTGTAGGTGCAGTACTCACCGTGGTCATCGCCACCGTCTTTGTTGCTCCTGGTAGAGGAGCAGGAATACAATTGCAGGGAGTATTTGGAGTTCTGGATTCATGGCGTCCTGGTTCCTCGTGGAATGTGTAGATGTGAGTGTTTTCCCTGCCAAGTCCTGTTTCCTCCGTGTTTTTGTTCGTGTTGGTTCCGCCCCGGAAAAGGTGGCGGATTGGCCTCTCATAATAGTGTGGGCGATACATTGTCTTCCGCCTGTCTGTTGGCGGTGACTCCCGCAGTGTTTGTTTCTACCGCCGTGGCGGTCGGAGTGTTAAAGTGGCTGTATATGTTGGCGGTTTCCGCCATGGTTGTGATTCCATTTTTTTTACCGTCGGCCTGTTGGTGGTCTTACCGCCGTTTTAACACCGACTGCCAGGGTTGTAATGAGGGCCATAGTTAACTACATACTGGGTCCCTGCAAAAGAATCTGCACTTGTTTCAACCATTCTTTCAAAACCCAGAAGTAGTTGCGGATTATTCAGTGTGCTAATTGAGTACCAGTTAAAACCCTCATACAGGAGGTGCCAATACTTTGGAACTCGACCTATTAAATGTTGCAATGTCTGTTTGAGCAGTAGAGACAGATCTCTGACTCCATCAGTCAAAGAGGAGGGGGTGCAATTTGGAAAAGCATGACCATGGATGCGCAAAAATGGGTCTTAGTCAAATGCCTGACACATATGTTACTCCCTTTTGAGGATTTCACATGAGAAGTTATCAAGGAGGACAGTAAGATGGGCCAAGCTATTCCTTTGCTGCATCTATTACAGTACCAGTTTTAAAGGTGTCTGAAAATTTCACAGGTATGAATGAAATCGCAAAAGAGCATGCCTTGGTTGACCGCTTAATCCTTTGTTTGGCTATTAATGCACCACTGCAAAGAGACATCATATTGTCCAAACAGTACATCTGTGCCACACTACTTGATTCATGATCCCAAAAAAATATGTCCACTTTCATTCCTTCTTCTAGAGGGGATGTTTCAAAATACAAGTCCTGTACTGCTGAGCAAGCCAAAGACCAGAAGGTCTGGGTGCTGCCTTCAAACTTCCAAAGAGGGCAGTCTTATCTCACAGCAGCCAACACCAGCAACAAGAACACCGGCAACAACCACAACAACATGAACAGAAGAATTGGTTTCAATCTCTGCATGGCTTGGTTTCAAGTGGCAAATCTTAAGGCCAGTGCAAAGGCAAACGAGGTTGGGCATGTGGCAACACCAATGGCCAGTCAGAGGGTGTTCCAGGAGTATCCAGATGACACAAAAGAGGTCTATGTGGATCAACACCCATTGGTGTATTGGGATACAAAGATGAGTCAATGGCCAGAGCTCAGCAGGCTAGCAATAAAGTATCTGGATTATCTGGCAACCAGTGTGTCTGCTGAGCATGTGTTCAATGCAGCTGGCACAGTTGTCACAGTGAGAAGGACCAGGCTCTCACCTACAAATGTGGAGAGATTGATACAAATTAACCAAGACTTCATATCACACAATTACACTGTTCCTGAAATACCACAAAAAGAGGAGAAGGATGACTGGTCAGAGTCTAGTGTGTTAGCAGATCAGCTTCTGGGTGAACCACCTGAGTTTGAGACCTGAGTTTCTCTGACTTAGTAGGCCACCAAAGACGTTTTCATTATTTATCAGCAAACTGCTTTGCTAACAATAAAAGGGGGGTAAAGCTAGTGGAACATTAGGTTTGAGTGTGACTTGCTGACTTGTACAGCCTCACCATTTATTCACATTCATGATCAGATTGGACGTGGGCCAGTGTGCAGTGAAGAAGCCTCCCATTCCCTTCAGGACATTAGAGACAACTCCTGCCTACTTCCACTGCCTATCCTTTATGTCTTCACCTAGCAGGGCTGCTCACAAAGATCATTGATTTACAAGGCTGCCAAAATCCAATGTGTTGCTGGCATCACAGAGGAAGTACAATTGTGTACCTACTACCATCCTTGAATTGGAAGAGGTAACTATTGCACAAATGAGTGGATATATATTATTGAGTAACTGGGAGTGGTGATTAATAATTTATGTGGTGGCAGACAGTGAGGGAGGGTGTTCAACTAATTTGTGAACTTGATTTTGATGAAGGTAATTGTTGGGGTCTGATGGGTGATCATTTTTCCCGACGGTTATTGACCCTTTCAAACTAAACACAATTTACCTGCAGTCCACTCCTTTTTTTATGTTTTTTCAAAGACCAGACCAGTCGATTTAGTTAACCAGCACAAATCTTCACAAAATAATCCAATTCTGTTTCTCTACTTCTTCTTCAACAGCAGTGCACTACAGGTCAATTTTGCTCATTTGGGAGTAGAACAGAGTTACTTGGAGTCCGGAGGAGGATGGCAGGACTCAGGGTGGTACTACCTCAACAGCCAGAAGAAGGAAATTATTAACTTCAAAGGAATATGATGATGATGATGACTCTGAGGCTTAGTACTTAGTTCTGTGGACTGGAGAGAGATGCACTGATTTGAAAAATGCTGCTGCTTTTTTTCATCAGTCTAATCATCACCAGTTTTTCAAATGTGAAAATCTCTGGTGAAAAATTTAAAAAAGATCCTCCCTTGCTTCAACCTACAAGCTAAGAGCAGAAATTATTGCACATTAATTGATGTTGAATGAGTCAATGCTGTTTAAAAATGGAAGTGAATAACTGTTTCTACCAGTATTTACAAACACATTTATTAATGATAAAGCAAACAAATATTATTGCAGTACCATTTATCAGTCCACACCAAGGATAACATGAAGTAGCAGGTCGTGCTCCTGGTGAAAAACAAATCTGTCCAGTAGTGTTCTACCTGATACCCACAAAAGAAAATACCAGCAGTATGGTCAATGCAGTGCTGCACTGGCCTCCAATGTGGTTTCACTCTGCCAGTCTGCAGCCCTTGCTAGGTCCACCACTTAGGTATTCTAGGGCATGATTAGTAAGTCCTGCAAACTTCCTCATAGAATGTTGAACCATGTGACACCAGTGCGGCACCGGAAGGCTAAAGATCATTCTTTTTCACGGTGGGCCTTTTACAACAATGACCATCTTGGGGAAGAATTGTATAAAAATACTAAAAGCAATGAACCTTGACTTCAAAGAAAGCACTGACAAACAACAGGAGAGAGCATGCATACAAGGACTGAAAGCAATTAAATTAAACTTAAAGTAATAGGATCCCCTTACAGAGTCATTGGCCTAGCACTGTTGTAATACTGTATTCTAAAATCCTGATAACATGGGTGGAAAAATTTCTGGCTTTGTATTATCTAGCAATTTATGTTTGTTCCTTGTGAATGGAAAATGTCAAAGAAGAAACAATCCAAATATGTCAGTTAGTTTAGTGTGTTTGAGTCTGATGTTGCATGTATATTCAGGAAGATTATGGTGTGTGATAGTGAAATTTGTTTGTTGAATATGTTTTTGAGTGTCACTTGAATAGAAAGAAGGGAGTAATGTGTAGAACAGAAGATGTTCTAGATCACCTGAGGGGTGTTGGCAATGCCAGTGAGCAGCTGAAGAAAAAAAACAATGTTTATACAGCCATTCCCGAGTCCAGAATGACCTCTATGTTGTCCATAAATTGCATTGTAAGATGAGTGGCAATCCTTTATGCATTAGCATTAGCTTCCATATATCTAGCCATTGTGATGGTGGTATGGGGACTATATTATACTTAATGCATGATGCATCCTCTTGTCCATACAAATAGGAGAGGTTTTCTTAAGTATTTTATAGATTGTAGAGACTTTGGTGGTCATTCCAACCCTGGCAGTCGGCGTAAAACCTGCAGCTAAACCGCCAACAGGCTGGCGGTAAAAAAAATGGAATTCCGACCCTGGCAGAAACCGCCAACAGAGACCGCCACATCAACACAACGCCCGCCACAGCGGGACAAACAAACAGCGCAGCGGTCACCGCCAACAGACAGGCGGGAGTCAATGTACCGCCCACCCTATCACAACACACCAATCCGCCACCTTTTCCGGGGCGGTAGCCCCGCCGATAAAAACATGGCGGAAACAGCCATTTCAAACGGAAAACGCTCACCTCCATACACCCCACGAGGAATCTGGACAGCATGGAACCCGAACTCCACATCCTCCCAGCGATTGTCTTCCTGCTCCTCTACCAGAAGCACGAACGCCGGCGCAGAAGGCAACGGTGAGTACTGTACCTACGACACAGGGGAGGGAGGAGGAGAAAATATTACAGGGACACACATACGCAACACACCCACCCCCACCCTCACCCACTACAACACACACATCAATGCACAGTAATACATCACAGTTACCCCCCCGAAAACCCCCGGAAGAATGCAAAGACAAAAGGAAATTATTCTAAACATTGGAATATATTGTATTATTGGCTGAATTATATATATATATATATATATATATATATATCTACACATCAAAAACAACTATTTACAACTATTTACACAGGATACCTGACTCCATCGGAGAGAACACTGCAGGGGCATCAGATAGGAAAACTACAGGCACCTCAGGGGGAAGTGAAGGGGGGGCACCTCAGCCAGATGAGTGCACGACGCCAGATCCACGAGGGGCCTCCATGGCCACTGTTCAATCCTGGGGAGTGCAAAGCCACAGTCTCTCAAGTATCTGCAGTGGGTGGCTTGCCCACTGTGCCATCCTATGGAGTACAAAGCCACAGTCTCTCAAGTCTCTGCAGTGGGTGGCTTGCCCACTGTGCCATCCTGGGGAGTGCAAAGCCACAGTCTCTCAAGTCTCTGCAGTGGGTGGCTTGCCCACTGTGCCATCCTGGGGGGTGCAAAGCCACAGTCTCTCAAGCGGATGACAGTCTCCACTGGTTCTGGAGGGGGACTGGTGCCCAGAGTGCTTCGTGCAGCCCTGCCCGACACAGATGCGGGCCTGCCCCTGCTGCTAATGGGCCAGCGGTGCTTGAGACGGCGGTGCCCAGTTTAGCGGTGCTTGAGACGGCGGTGCCCAGTTCAGCGGTGCTTGAGATGAAGGGCCCAGTTTAGCGGTGCTTGAGACAGCGGTGCCCAGTTCAGCGGTGCTTGAGACGGCGGTGCCCAGTTCAGCGGTGCTTGAGATGAAGGGCCCAGTTCAGCGGTGCTTGAGACGGCGGTGCCCAGTGCAGCAGTGCTTGAGATGAAGGGCCCAGTTCAGCGGTGCTTGAGACGGCGGGCCCAGTTCAGCGGTGCTTGAGATGAAGGGCCCAGTTCAGCGGATCCGGCCATGGCGTGCAGGTCATTTGCCACCTGTCCTGTGGCTGGCGGGGCCTTCCTGCCCATCTGTCGGGTGGCTGGCGGGGCCTTCCTGGTCTGCAGTACCGGGCCTGTTGGTGTCCTCCTGCCCACCTGGGATGGGGCTGGCAGGGCCCTCCTGGCCAGCTGGGCTGATGGCGGTCTCCTCGGGCGTGCTGCCCTTCCCAGCCTTCCCTGTTCGCCTGTGGCCCTTCCCCACCTTGGGCGGTGTGCCACCTGTCTCCACACTTCGTGCCGGAGCCATGGTAGGGATTTTAGTGCCTGGTGTTTTCACCCTCTCGCGCCGGCCGCTGACTATCTTTGGGTGTTTCTCCGGGGGTGGGCTGCCCGTGCCTTGGCTCCTTACTGAACTGGCTGCCCTTGAGGGTGGGGGACTCCAGAGTCCATGGCAGACTGTCATCACAGGGCCCGGTTTTGTGGTTGGCTGAGGTTATGAACGGGACTCTTATGAGATGGACGGGGGGGGAGTTGTAGGAAAGAGGTTAAGTTTGGAGAGGAATTGCATTTTAGGACCAGTGGGACGGGTAGGTGTAGTGGGTATGGGAGTGGAGGAAGAGGTTGTGGTTGTAGGAGTCTTAAGTCTGGTGTCTTTGGGTGGCTGCCTGCGTTTGTGTATCTTGGAAGAGGGGGTGACAGACACACTGGGAGAGGACACAGGGGACGTGTAAATGGTAGTGGGGGTAGTGACTGCACGTGTGCGGGGGGTTCTGGTGTGTGTGCTGGTGATGGACGTAGTGGCTGAAGATGTTGTGCATGCAAGTGTGAGTGGAGACGTGACAGGGAGGGAGGAGGGAGACGAGGAGGAGGGGGACACAGTGGAGGCAGTGGGTGTTGGTATGTCTGTCTGTGGATGTTGCTTGTGTGAATGCTTGTGTGATGTGTGGTGCTTATGTCTGGATGAGCTTCCCTTGGGTGTTGAGGTGTGTGCAGGCTGGTCTGATGGTGTGTCTGGGATAGGCAGAGGTTCAGGTGATAGGGTATGGGTGGAGGAAGTTGGAGGGGGGAGGCTAGAGACAGGGACAATTGCTGCCATCAGTGCTGAGGCCAGAGTGTTGAACGATCGCTGAAGGGCAGCCTGACCAGAATGAATGCCCTCCAGGTATGCATTACTCTGGTGCACCTCTCTTTCAACACCCTGGATGGCATTCAAAATGGTAGACTGCCCAACAGTGAGCGTCGTCAGGAGGTCAATGATCTCCTCACTGAGGGCAGCAGGGGTGACTGGGGCAGGGCCTGAGGTGCCTGGGGCGAAGGAGATGCCCACCTTCCTGGGTGAGCGGGCACGGGGCAAATGCTGAGGGGCTGCTGGGAGGGCAGTGCGGGTGCGCTGGGTGGCGGCTGTACCTGTTGTTGCGGGGGGCACAGATGTTGCCGCCACCACAAGGGAGCTCCCTTCAGAGGACGAGTCCGTGTCACTTATGTCTGCCCATGTCCCCGCTATGGAGCTCCCCTCGCCCTTCGTCCCACTGGTGTATTTGGAATCCGTTGCATGGCCCTTCAGGGCCATGTGGGATGCAGCTCCCTCGTGCTCCGATGCCACTTCTCCTCTACCTGATGATGCTAATGCACACATGAACCGGAAGACCACAAAAAAGGGGGGGGGAGAAAATAAAGACATGTTGAGTGCATGCATTGGCGACACCGTTGGCGGATAGGACAGACACAGAAGCCCCCTGCACTACGCCGCGCACTTGGGGTCCACTACTCAATCCGTGTGATATGGCCTAAAAGCCTATGGACGACATCTGCACACTTAGATGACACAGGGCCATGAATAGCTGTACTTGGCACCCTACAGAGGTGGGGGGGTGGGGGCACAGGGCCATGCTTTACGGAGGGGCCTAGCCTACAGAAATCGCCCTGGCCTAGGGATACCCACAGCCCTCCTCCCCCACCCAGACACCTCCACTGCGCGCAAAGTCACCAGAATGAGAGTGTACTCACCCCCTTGTGTCTGCTGTGATGTCCTCACGTGCCCATCCAAATCGGGGTAGGCCACCACCAGGATCCGGGACATCAGGGGGGTCAAAGTCCGACTGGCACCCCTCCCACGTTGGGAGGCCATCCCCAGCTGAGCCTCCGCCGTCTTCCTGCTCCAGCGTCGGATGTCCTTCCATCTCTTCCGGCAGTGGGTGCCCCGTCTGTGGTGGACCCCCAGGGCCCGGACGTCCTTGGCGATGGCACGCCAAATGTCTATCTTCTGGTGGGCGCTGACCTATCTGAAATGTACAGGGGGAGAAAAAGAGTCATCACCTTCTGCACCCTCAATGTGAGTGCCCCCCCATCCCTACCCTTGCCATGGCACATCCTGTCATCCGTTGTTTGATGCATGCCTCATTCGCTCCCCTTCCCACCATCTTTCATCCACCCGACTCAACACAGGCATTGGCCACAAAGCTTGGTCCCAGTGTACTTACCTGTTGGTCTGGAGGACCGTAGAGTAGCGCATACTGGGGGAGGACCCCATCCACGAGTTTCTCCAATTCCTGAGCAGTGAAGGCAGGGGCCCTTTCCACAGTCACATGAGCCATTGTCTCTTCCAGACCGAGGTCACAACAGCACTTGCAGTGTAGGTCCTCTCCTGTCGAAGATCAGGTATCGAGTGATTAAGCAGATAGAAAATGGCGGTCACGCCCGCGGCGGTGCGTACCGCGGCGGTGCGTACTGCGACCGCCGGCGCACATCGTCATTGGCTCCTGAGACCCATAGGGTTCAATGTTAACCAATGCTGCTGTGTGCCGCGGTCTTCGACCGCCTACCGCCACGGTGTGCCACGCCAGCGCATTTACCTCACATCCCATTGTCACACTTCACAGGTCAGGCAGCCGCCATTTCAAGGGCCCACATGGCTTACTTTTAACTGCGTCACACATACCTAGGCCTTGCATCAACACTCATACAAACCATTCAATGCACTGGGAATCGTGTTTTGTGCAAACTGTGCTTACGTACCTGTGGGTTGATTGACTCTGTGCTTGCTGTTGTCCTTCATAGGCACCGTCTGCTGGGACAAGCGAGGAGATGGAGGAATCTTCCCGTGTACAGACCACTGGTGGACCTGTCGACAATGGAGGAAAGACATGTCATACTGACATACAGGCTTGACCGAGCCACTATTCATGAACTGTGTGCCCAGCTGGAGCCAGACCTGATGTCACCCATCCGCCAACCCACAGGGATCCCACCTCTAGTGCAGGTGCTGTCATTACTCCATTTCCTTGCAAGTGGGTCATTTCAAACAACAGTGGCCATATCATCATGGATGTCCCAGCCTATGTTTTCCAAGGTGTTGTCCAGAGTGTTGTCTGCCCTTCTGAAACAAATGCGGAGCTACATTGTTCTTCCTGAGGTGGGGGATTTGCCAACAGTGAAAGGTGATTTCTATGCCCTTGGACATATCCCCAACATCATAGGTGCCATTGATGGGACCCATGTGGCTTTAGTCCCCCCCAGCAGGAGTGAACAAGTGTACAGAAACAGAAAGAGTTATCATTCGATGAATGTACAGATGGTGTGTTTGGCAGACCAGTACATCTCCCATGTAAATGCCAAGTTCCCTGGCTCAGTGAATGACGCGTACATCATGCGGAATAGCAGCATCCCTTACGTGATGGGTCAACTCCAGAGGCACCGTGTGTGGCTAATTGGTGACTCTGGTTACCCAACCTGTCATGGCTACTGACCCCATTGAGGAATCCCCGGACAAGGGCAGAGGAACGGTGCAATGAGGCCCATGGGAGAACTAGGAGGGTGATCGAGCAGACCTTCGGACTCCTGAAGGCCAGGTTCAGGTGCCTCCATATGACAGGTGGATCCCTATTGTACTCACCAAAGAAGGTGTGCCAGATCATCGTGGCCTGCTGTATGCTTCACAACCTGGCTTTGCGACGCCAGGTGCCTTTTCTGCAGGAGGATTGTCCAGATGGGGGTGTTGTAGCAGCTGTGGAGCCTGTGGAGAGTGAAGACGAGGAAGCCGAAGAGGACGACATAGACAACAGGAACACAGTAATACAGCAGTATTTTCAATGACACACAGGTAAGATTCAAACCCGGCATATTACATATACTTAACCCCTACTACCTCTCTACTGTCTGACCTTTTCCCCCAGTGTATGGTAACTGAATTGTGACTTTCCCTTCCAATTTCAGAGATGTGGGCCATACTGCGTGACATCTGCTTTGTTTCCCCATGGACTACAGCTGTGTGACAGTGGTATGTTGGCATCACAATGTAAATATGAATTTTGGGACGGTAATGTCTAATACATTAGTACAAAATCACAGCCAGACTCCTGATTGTTTTGTGCAATAAGTGTGTTTATTTCAGTGCTCTATTATGGTTGGTGATTGCAAATCGGTGAGGGGTGATGGTGGAGGATTGTCCATGGCAGAGTCCAGACTATTAGTATCACAGGTGCATTGTCCAAATGCCTGTGGAAAGTGGAGCATGGGCAGTATAAAAATGGACAGGGTGTCAATGTGGGACAGTGGGATGACAATCAGGGAGGTATTCTTTCCTGGCGGGGGTCTTGGCATCTTACTCTGTCTTCTTCCTGAATCTCAGGGCCCGCTTGCGGGGTGGTTCTCCTTCTGCAGGGGGTGGGGTGCTGGTGGCCTGTTGGTCCTGTGGCGGGCCTCCTGTCCACTAGCGCCGGCAGAGGTGATAGGCAGTTCTTGGTCCATGCCAGTGTCAGCGGCCCTTTGTCCTGCCACAGTGTCCCGCAATGTGGTGACTACCTGATTCAGAGCCCCTACAATGGTGGCCAGGGCGGAACTGATGTTTCGTAGTTCCTCCCTGAACCCCAAATACTGTTCCTCCTGCAGAAGCTGGATCTCTTGAAACCTGGCCAGGACCGTCGCCATCGTCTCCTGGGAGTGGTGGTAGGCTCCCATGATGGAGGAGAGGGCCTCGTGGAGAGTGGGTTCCCTAGGCCTGTCCCCCCGTCGCACAGCAGCCCTCCCAGTTCCCCTGTTTCCCTGGGCCTCTGTCCCCTTGACCGTGTGCCCACTACCACTGCCCCCAGGTCCCTGTTGTTGTTAGGGTGGTGGGTTGACCTGGGTGCCCTGTAGTGGTGGACACACCACTGATTGACGTGTCCTGGGGACTGAGGGATGGGCCCGCTGGGTGGGTGCTGTGCTGGTGTTGCCAGAGGGGGGAAGGTCTGCTGTGGCCTGTGGCCTGTGGCTGTCTGAGGGGAACCGACTGTCCCGAGGTCCCCGATGGGCCGGGCTGGTCATCTAGATCCAGGTCGACAGAGGTGCTGTCCTCACTGTGGGCCTCTTCTGGGGGTGGAGTGGACATTTGTGGACCCTCCTGCGCGGTGACGTGGCGTTCGGGTCCTGCAGGGGTATAAAAGTATGGTTATTGCATTTGTGTGTGCCATAGCGTGTAATGGGTGGGTGTCCTTGTACCCCAGTGCTGCCATTCCCGTGTGGGGGCTTTTGTGACAGTGATTTGGTGGGGGATGGGTATGTGCAGTGGGCATGCTTTGGTGATGGGTGTCCATGCTTTGTGGTCGCATGCAGGGATTGGTGTTGGGATGGGTGGGCGGTGATGGTGAGACATTTGCAAGGAGCAGGATGTGATGGGGGTGAGGGTGGGGGTATGTGATAGCATGCAGGTAGGGTGGGGGATGTAATAGTAAAGCTTTGACTTACCAGAGTCCATTCTTCCAGATACTCCTGCGAGGCCCTCCGGATGCAGGATTGCCAAGACCTGCTCCTCCCATGTTGTAAATTCTGGGGGAGGAGGTGGGAGTCCGCCGCCAGTCCGCTGCACCGCGATGTTGTGCCTGGATACCATGGAATGCACCTTCCCCCGTAGGTCGTTCCACCGCTTCCTGATGTCTTCCCTATTTCTTGGGTGCTGTCCCACAGCATTGACCCTATCGACTATTCTGCTCCATAGCTCCATCTTCCTGGCAATGGTGATGTGCTGCACCTGTGTCCCGAATAGATGTGCCTCTACCCGTACAATTTCCTCCACCATGACCCTGAGTTCATCGTCCGAGAACCTGGGGTGTCTTTGTGGTGCCATGGGGTGGTGTGGGTGATGTGTGGGGTGGATTGTGTGGTGATGTGTATTGGTGTGTTGTGTGAAGTGCGTGGAAATATTGCTGGGTGAAAGTAAAATGCGCGTCTGGGTGCTCAGTTCTCTTTTTCTCAGTGCGTGGTACCGATTCTGTAGGAGTGGGGGTTTGAGGGCGATGTGGGTGTGTTTTTTATATTGTATTGGGTGTCTGGGAGTGTTGTTTGAATGTGTATCAGGTGTGTGTATTTGTAATTGTCCAATGTGGGGATGTTTTGTAAGAGTGTGTGTATTTTGAGCGTGGCAGTGTGTACCGCCAATGGAATACCGCGGTTGAAAGTCCACTGCGTGGATTCGTGTGTCGTGATAGTGTGGGCGTATTTCTGTTGGCGTGACGGTGAAGGTTTGGTCATCACCAGTTTCTCGCTGACCTTTGGTGTGGCGGACTTTTGTGGATGTCTGTATTTTGGCGGTTTGCCTGTTGTGGGTCAGAATGACCGTGGCGGTTTACCGCGGCGGTATGTTGGCGGTCTTCTGACAGCGGTAAGCGGCTTTTACCGCCAAGGTTGGAATGACCACCTATATGGCTTTTAGAATTTAAGGTATGGCGAAAGTTGAGACAGTCTGCTTTATGTGGTTTGTTAAAATGCCTGAAGGCAACTTTGAGCAACAAATTATACAAATCAATTGGTTGGAGGGCAAATTTAGCTGTTAATGTGCAAAAGTTAATAAGTCTTCCAGGAGTACAATGCTCTTGACATATAATAAACCTATACAGGCCCAACGTTCCCAGAAAGACGGGCTAGGATCAAGTTTTATAGATGGATTGAACCATAGGGAGGCAAAGTCAGAGTCTTTAATCCTATGAGGGAAGCATTTATCTAATCTTTTGACAGCTGCAACTTAATCTTGATTTGGTAAGAATGGGGAACCTTAATGTGTTTTGTTTTTAGGATAATGATGGGTGAGAGAGGGGTGGCTAGGTCGAACTCTATGTCCACCCAAGTAGGGCGAAGATGAGTCAGTGGGTGCAACCACCAAGTGACTGGCCCAAATAGAAAGACAATTTGGTAAAAGAAGAAGTTGGGGAGGTTAATACCACATTGGTTTTTGCTTGATTGCAATTTATGCAAAGAAAGTGTTGCCCTTTCCCTTCACAAATAATAGTTGAAATTGGAGCATTGAGAGATGTGAAGAAGGAGATGGAGCATGTTGGAAAATGGCATTCTCTGAAGGGTCTCCCAGAACTTTTTGCATTCCTCTGCCTCTTTTTCTGATCTCGTTTTTGTTGCCTTTCAGACTCTGGGTACTTTACCACTGCTAACCATTGCTAAAGTGAATGTGTTAGCTCCCTAAATCATGGCAACATTGGTTCATACCCAATAGGCATATTTAATTTACTTGTAAGTCCCTACTAAAGTGCAGTACACGTGTCTAGGGCCTATAAATTAAATGTTGCTAGTGGGCCTGCAGCACTGATAATGCCACCCAAATAAGTAGCCCCTTCACCACGTCTCAGGCCTGCCATTGCACAGCCTGTGTGTGTAGTTTACTGCCACTGCGACTTCACATTTAAAACTACCTGCCAAGTCTTAAACTCTCCTTTTATTATATATAAGTAACCCCTATGGTAGGCCCTAGGTAGCCCACAGGGCAGGGTGCAATGTAAGTAAAAGGCAGGGCATGTACTTGTAAGTTTTATATGTCCTGGTAGTGAAAAACAACCAAAGTAATTTTTCACTATTATGAAGCCTGCTTCTCTCATAGGCCGGGATTGGAAATTTCCTAATATACTTTTAAGTGGTATTTTCTGATCTGAAAGGAGTGGCATTGCCATGTTTGGTGTGCTTGGAATGGTAGTGAGAAATTCTGCGTACTGGTGAAGTTGGATTTCACATTACTATTTTAGAAATGACACTTTTAGAAAGTAGGCATTTCTCAGCACTTACTACTCTCTGTGCCTTTCAGTCTGTCTCCAATCCACATCTGGCCTGTGCTCCCCTTGTGCATTCCACCAAGGCATTCAGCTGCATCGGCATCCACCTGCATAATGATGGGTCTTCCTGGGTGGATGGGCTCTCACTTACACTTAAAAGGCTAGTGGCCTGCCCTCACACAAAGCACTGATAACCTAGAGAGATCTCCTGGAAGACAGACCTGGGTTGAAAGGTGAACTGGTGCATTTCAAAACTACTCTTTTAATCCTCTTCCACTTTTAAGCCATATTTGAAAATATTCCGTGTCTGTGACCCCCTCAAATCAGACACTTCTACACCTACCACTGGACACTGTCAGAAGGACCACCATGCTGCCCAAAGGATTCATCAGGACTGCTTTCCTGGAAGGACTGCTCTCCTGCTTGTTGCCCTGCTGCCTGCTGTTTACTGACTCTGCTGGAAGGACTTTGTCTTCCCCCACAAGTGATCTCCAAGGGCTTGGACTGAGCTTGCCTCTTGTTAAGAAGTTTCAGGGCCATCACAGACCTCATTAGAGGGAGAAAATCCACTATGCCAGTAAAACAGATGCAACTTCTGTAAAAATTGACGCACCGCCTGTAGAATTGTCACAACTCCTTTCTCGTGGCTGAAAAATTGCTGCCGGCCTCCTGAATCGATGCAGCACCTAATTAATCATCGCAGCGAATTTAGGGTTTTCCAGGCATTGTTCCTCTTTGTCAAAATATCCCTGCACCGCAGTAGGGAGCCAAGGCTGTACACCCACAAATAGATGCATCCCCTTGCCTGTGAGGAAGGAATCGACGCAGAACCTCTGCTACGCCGGTAAAATTGATACATCGCTTTACTTTCTGATGCATCACCTCCTATGAGGCCCATGACATTGTTATTTTTGATGCATCCCACATACTTTGTGCTACAAAGATACAACAATTGATTCCTATGGATTAACACTTACCTAAACTTCTAAAAAGTGATATCTTGATTTGTGCATATTCGATTCTTCTTCTTTTGGTCTTTTTTTATTCAGATAAATGTTATCTATTTTTAAAAACTAGAGTGGAGTACTTTTTGTGGTGTTTTCACTGCGTTACTCTCTGAATTTTTGCTCAAATGCTTTATATTACCTTTTAACTTCAGCCTGCCTGCTCGGTGCCACCGTAGGGTGAGCACAGAATAATTTAAGTTCTGTTGTGACTTTCCCTGACTAGAATTGTGGTCCCTACTTGAATAGGGTGCATATCTCTGCCAACTGGAGACCCAATTTCTAACAGAGAGGTGCAGGGGTAACATATTAAGATAGAAGTTGACTTGAGGTGCAATTAGCATCTTAACTGTTTCAGCGTTACACCACAATGTAATGAATTTTAGAGAACATTCCTCAGTAAGCTTTTCAATTTTTGAAAGGAATGATGTTTCTATATGGTTCTTAGTTTCCAAAATGGACTTTGTAAACTCCATACCGAAGTATTTCAGTTTGCTTGGCTGCCATTTAAGATTTGCAGATGATGCCATGAATGGAAGACATAAATTGTTAAGGGGAAGGATTTCAGTTTTCTCACTATTTAAAGAGTACCCAGTGACCTTAGTGGACTCTGTGGTTACATTTAAAATTTCAGGATTAGCACTCTCTACCTCGGTGGAGAAATATTATGATTTCATCTGCATATGCAGTCACTTTCTAAGAGCCCCCTTTGAAATTGATACCTTTGATTGTTTCCAATAATCCAAATAGAATGTTGTGGAGGTTCAATTGAAAGAAGACATAGTACAGGGGATAAAGGACAGCCTTGTCTCGTTCCTTGAGCTGTGTCAAAAGCTTCTGAAATATGTCCATTCAAATTAATATAGACTATTTAGTTCTAGTAGATTGTCATGGCCAAGCAAATAAATCTAGCCCCTATACTAATCTTCTCTAAAGTGGCTTGGAGGAAGGGCCAGGAAACCTGGTTGAACACTTTTTCTGTGTCCAGAGCAATTGCCATAGTTGGAGAGGGAAGAAGTTTTGCTTTCTCTAAAACATGAGAGAAGGTCCTAATGTTATCAGAAGCAAGGTGTCCTTTTACAAAATCTGTCTGAGAAGGGTGTATAAGTAACAGGCGGACTTTCTCAAGTCGTAGTGCCAAAAGGTTATATTCATTTCGTAGCCTGTATTTAATAATGAGATTGGTCTAATTTGTTTGTATCCAGGGGGACCTCCCCTTCTTTAGGATTACCACTATATGTACCTCTAAGAAAGAACCTCCAAGTTTACCCACTGAGTCTAATTTATGAAAGATGGTGAGACTCTGAGGCTGTAATATTTGTTGGCAGGTCTGGTAAAAGGAACCTGGAAGACTATCCACTCCAGGAGCTCTGTTTGGTTTAAACAATTAAATACCAAAGCAAATTTCTTCCCATGTAATAGAGCTATTAAGTTGAGCAAAGACCCCCTGTGGGGCTGTGGACAGTTTGAGAGGGTCTAAAAAGTACTTCCATGCAGCTACATAGTCATTATTACCTAGGTTTGCAGGATTATATAATTACAAATAGAATTTATGAAAAGTCTCTTGAGGGCAAGAGCGAGCACTTTCCCAGTTGTATTTCACTCTAATACGTTTCTGCATTTAGGATTGGTTCACCACATGTCAGCGCTTTGCTAAGTATCTTGTTGTATTCTTATTTAAGTTGCTTGATTTTGAAGGAATTGTTAGACTTAAGGTATTTGAATCTCCTGTTCTAAAACTTGTATTTCTTTCTCTAAGTGAGTTAGTTTGGAGTTCAGCTGCTTGTATTTATATGTCATAATGCTTAACATCACACCTCTCATGGTAGCTTTCACAGCATCCCATTGGGTTCATACACCAACATTAGAGGCAATATTTTCATTGAAAAAATTGGTTAGCACTTGTCCCACTGTATTCCTGGAGGTCACATCCTCAATAACCTCATCATTCATTCAATGGTGATGCAATAGTAGGCTCAATGGTAGGACTAATAGTGATTGAAACAGGGAGTTGCTGATAAAAAGTAATCTATTCTGGATAACGAGTCGTGAGTATGAAAGTAAAATGTAAAATCACTACCGGTTGGGTTATGAAGGCGCAATATATCAGTAAGTTCATTCTCTTCAGTAATTTTGTGAACCAAAGAATGCGTTCAGGTGGGTCTATATATAAAATGTAATAATCTGGCCACCAGTGTGGTGCCATAACGTAAATTCAAGTCTCCTGTGAGGATAAGCTTTTTGTTTCATAGGATTTTGAAAAGTTTCTGGTTTAGAGAAATCAAGGTGAAACCCCTGTTTTTCTTGTTATGGGTAGGGGAACAAGCATAGTCAGCTATCCAATTTTCTTGCATGCTACGGGCTTCAGTTGGGCCGGCTCTTGTTTCTTGGAGTAGAAGGATATCACTTTTCAATTTCCGGCAATAGTTTAGAACCGTTTTCCTTTTGATAGCATGGTTCAACCCGTTGGTATGAAGGGATACAATCTTAAGAGAGACCTGGGGCATATCTAAAGTTTGGTCTAAATTGGGCATTCTTTATGTCTAATGAGGGAGATTCCAAAGAGAAAGAGGGGAATAGAAGATGCAAAAGGGAAAGGAAAAGGACATGCTTAGTCTTATGTACACATAGCATTTTCTGTTACACGAGAGAACCAAAACATTTGTTTCTGATTTTCATTGTAGGTAAACAATACCTAAATAATGCAGAAACTAACCCAGACCGCCCCGAAGCAAGAATGGGAGCCGTGAAGGCCTTGGAACAAAAATACAGCAGCTGGATTGTGAGACTGGACCAGATCTGGAATATGACAATATAATAAGTAACCTTAGTCTGATATGATTAGCATACAAAGGTTCATAAAGCATGTAGTGAAATAGAATAGTAACATTTTCTTGAGACGATTCACCATAGAAGATTAACTGCAAAAGATAGAACACATTAAATCGTTAACCTTGAAAAGGACCATGGCCTGTTTATATATAAATATATATCAAACATTAATCCAACCAAAGTTTGGTGTCATAGAGGAAAAAATAAGACATATATAGTTAGAGTTGGGATAAGAGATCTAGAGGATTATGGGAATTCTATAGGGTATGATAAGGTAACTTTACTGGTTTAAACATGCATGTTTAACATTAGATAGGCCATCTCAGATGTGTATGCATAAAACAAAAACTGCCATAGTCCCAGGGTTTATTGAATACAGTACCAGAATCTTGGTTAGACCTAAAAAAGGAAAAACAAGCACTTGCTAAGGCTTATTAAGAGCACAAACAGTGAACAAAAACAAGTATCCAATAACAGCTGAAAGCTAGTCTAGTAGCAGAACAACAATAACCACAAGACCACAAAATCATGTCTAATAGAGAACTTGTGAAGCATAAATGCGAGTGTAATATGCAATATGGTATCTGCAGTCGATGTGACATCTGACTGTGGGTTGTTTGGTGTATAAGTGTTTCTAACTCAGTGGATCATCAAAGATAAGTGGGGTACCTTCAAAGATGTTTGCAGCTTTGCGGGTCCGATAAAGGAGAAAGGGATCTTCAGAGACGGAGTTCTTGGTGAAGATCTAGAAACATTTTGCTATGCTCTACTGTAGGCTTTGCAAATCTTTCCAGCTGAAAAATGTGATTCTTTTCATACAGTCAAGGATCATTTCAGTTTGCTGAAACCTTAGAGGTCTGAAGATGAGAGCTCTTGGTATGTTTTGTGGATCCTGTGACCAGTTCGATCTCAAAAGTACAATCAAAAGTGAATTCCAGGGCCTGAGAAATCCACGCTTCATGAAGGAGATGCAAGATTTAGTGGAGTGTTCTGATTTTTCAGGTAATCCAAATATTCTGTGGTTGCCTCCCCAGTTTCTTACTTCCAAAGCTGAAATCTCCCTCTCTATAGAGGATGTCTCCCATGACATTATATCCAATGATTTTGTAGCAGAGCACTGTTCATCTTCTACTTTGCTGATGCAATATTCTGTTTCTTCCAGTTTGTTAGTTAGTGCTCGTACATCCTGTCTATGGCCACCCATTTATGATTGATGGCATTTTGTGTTCGCTTTGGGTGACTGAGTGAGATCATGAAGAGCATTGAGTTTCATCAGTATAATGTGTATCCAATTTGTGAAGTCCAGTTTTCCTTTTACCAGTGAATCCGGTGATGGGGATCTTGCTTTGTTCTGTTTTGACCATGTGTGAAGCATGTGATCTTTCTCGCTTGTGTCTGCGTTGGGTATATAGCTTAGAGTATTATACAGCTTGGAGAATAGAGGGTGCAAAGGACAACACCTTATTAGTGTTTAGTGGTAAAAGATTCCTGGTGTAGAGGTATAAGATAGTACTTTTGTATTCAGTAACAGCTGAGTGACATGACGTTGAATATACTGTAGAAGTGGTGGAGTAAGCAGGACCACGGCTGAAACGTAGGATAAGACGAGGTCCCCTGATTATAGTAAATCCATAATAGGTGAGCTTAGGATAATCATCATTAAGGTGAGAGTAAGGTGAATGTGCTTAAACTTTAGGCTGTGTGAACCCTTTTACATTAGGCATAGTGTCCCCTTTAGACACCTTGGCCTTTGGAAAATAAGAGTATTTGCATCAATGAATGGTATCTATTGAGAGAAACAATTTTTGTCTAAATTAGTCCATACCGCTCACAGCCACATCCTGAGATGGTTGCAGGATAAAGTGTACAGCACCAGAGATGACAAGGAAACACCCAGTGTAATTTTCTAAAACAGCCTTGAACACACGTTTGGCCAATATTTGGAGGTATTAACCACTACGCTGTTGCTTGTCACTAGTTAGTTGCCCCTTGATGTTCAGCCACAGCAGACATCATTATCTGACACCATATGAAGTAGCTATAACAACGTTGGAAGTATTTGACAGTATTTGATAGAATTTTATAGTATTTGAAAGTGTTTGACAGCTCACCAGTAAAACAGTGGAATAGAAAATAGAACAGAAAGGACAGTGGAACAGAAGCGCATTACTTGTGAAAACATGAGATGAAGCTGGCACATCAGTCAATGTGCATGTGTAGATTCATTGTATAGTGACACAAAACAGCCTGTTCTGGACATCACTAAGCAATGATAGGAACTAGTCTTATCCTCTTTTAACATCCCACAATGTACCCTGTTGTTGAGATACTTTTCCAATACAATGCTAAATATGATAGAATTATCCTCAGTAGGCAGCCCTCCGTACTTTGCCATATTTACCCAAGTCAAACAAATTGACAAGTTTATCCTTATTGCTTAACAATGTTCCTAAATAACCCTATTGACAAGAGTGTTGAAGCGAGTCACATAACCTCGGGGTAAAATATCTCAGCTGGAAGACCATTAGCAGAGCATCATTGGGGCTTGCGTATCATTCACAGCTGACATTTTGAGGAAAGGATTCCGTTATCGACCCATAACAAGATATCTTTATTAAAGTACTTTTAGCTTGGCACATCAAAGTCTGTTAAGCACCTCCCAGGGGAGAGTGAGTTACATGATGGCCCTCTTAGCATCAGGGAATTATCCTAGACACCACAAAGTGGTATGAGTTCAGATTGTCGAGAATTTGAGGAGAAAAGAGTGCCATTTTAATTAATGGAGATGTTGGGATCCATACGTGCCAGATCACAGACAAGCTTGCAGCACCGCACAAACCTCATGGAGCTTTCAATAATCAGTCACTAAAGCCTCATTGGTATTCATTTGCCTTTTTGGATACTGAATAGGTGCTTGAGGAGATCAAAGGCCACCTTTTAGTGTAAATAAGAAAGAGGGACTGGGAGAGTTAAAGGTCCAGTATACGTGCTCCCTACATATAAGCCTATATAACAAAAAGTATACTGTTCCAAGGGTGTCTGCCTATGTTAATCATCACGGGCAATTAATGTCATCAGGAGTACCCTCAAGCATCAATTACGATGCTGAGCATCATCATCGGGTTGACTCCTCGCCGGACCGGCACTGCAATATCCGACGGGCCACCACTCGAAAGTGGTAGGCTCTATGACCGAAAATGATGTTACTGATCAAGTAGAGTCAGTGAAATATGATAATGTGTGGTGATAAGAAAGGAGAGTAAACGGTGTATTAAAATTGGCTCTGAACACCAAAATGTCTTTAATACTATATGTAGGAGTCAGGCCAAGATTAAAAAATTGAATCAAGGAGTCTAAAGGGGAGTAATGTGCCCCACACTCCTTAACATAAAGTGAGGAAAGGAGGAGAACTGCTCAATCCTAACATTAAGGGGTCGACATGTTTCACGCCTAAATGGTCTGTTAAAGATCCAGCGGCGTTTCTTCAGGACCTTAGAAAAGATAACTTCTCCTTAAAGACAAATAACAATAAGTGCTGGAAGGTCACTTACAGTGTATGCATTAAATAGTCGCTGTCAGTCGTCTATTAGGTCGCCCTGAAATAAAAAAGACACACAGACAGACATAGAGGACAGCAAAATATGCATTGATATATACAGGTGAGTCAAAAAGCCCAGTATCAATACAACAAAAATTCAATGAATCCATTGTCGCTCAAAAAACGTGATCAAATTCATTCAGCATGGAAAAGAGGGGCTTACCATCCCATTTTGAGAAAGGGCCTCATGAGGACGCTAAAATCCCGACCAGAGACGGAACCGCTCTATCAAAGGTAAGTAAAAGAAGGGTACAAAGTATAGACAAGGGACCAGTTAAGTCAAAAGTATTGTTAAACAGATCTGATCATACATTTAATCTTGTCACATAGTCCAAAACCACTTTGTAAAAATTGTAGTATGAAGGTGGAATTCGGTACATTACCCCAACCTTGAACTACAAGTGAGCTCATGGCCCACACTTGTCTTTAAAAACAGATAGTCGACATGCAAGTATCCAGCCATAGACAGAAAAGTCCCGTCTATCTCAAATGTCCAATGCCCGGGGAGTGAGAGTGCAATGTCAATCTTATTTTACCGCTAAGCGAATCGTGGAATATGCTGTCTCGCGTGTTTGTGTAAGTAAAAAAGGAATTAGCCTTATATTTTTAGCGAGACCGCTTGTT
Source organism: Pleurodeles waltl (assembly GCF_031143425.1). Classification (NCBI taxonomy): domain Eukaryota; kingdom Metazoa; phylum Chordata; class Amphibia; order Caudata; family Salamandridae; genus Pleurodeles; species Pleurodeles waltl. The sequence continues at coordinate 475,374,917 of NC_090447.1, read as the reverse complement.
CGCGAATTCGCGGGTAAGTAAAAAAGAAAAAAGAAAACAGTCAAGCGGAAACCGCTGCATCTGCCTCTTCGCCACTGACTTACTTGGGAATGGTCGCTGGTCAGCACTGCACCTACCCTGGGGCGCGTCCTCGAAGACAGGAGTAACGTGAAGCCGGTGTGTTTTAAGGCTTCGTTAGTTTACTCGGCAGTGTCTCTCACAACCGACACTGAAGAAGGACATACAATCATATGAGCAAGTCTCATGAAAGATGGCGGCCGCCATATTGGAATGGTTTTGAAAATGTTCACAGTTGACGTCTCGAGCTGCGATCTAGAGTGGAGTCTATTTCACTTGACTCAAAAAAACACAAAAACATTTCTGGCTCAGACCATGAAATTGTTGTATTCGGTCTAGAGGTAACAACTAGCTCTTACTGATAATTATTCGGGACCCATTAGTAAATAGTACCGAATCAAGTATCTAAAGATTATTTTGACAGTACTAAATAAGGTTCTAAAAAAAAAAATTTTTATTCTGAACATTCGTTCTGGGTTGTCAAAATGATTCGTACTTATTATTAAGCTGTACCCTACTAGAAATGATGCCATATTGTTTGGATCTGAATTACTGAGACACTGGCAAACAGTTATGAGCTAGAGAGACGGACAGGTCATGGGAACAAAACTGTACGTCATATCAAATGGTAAACGATCTCTCAAAAACAGAAATGTAACTATCCCACTAGTAGAACCTCCTAAAGTTGTCTCTTAAATAACAGGTCAGTTCAGAAAGAACATGTACAGAACTGAGTTTCTAAACCGAACATCAGTGTCCGTCATAAGGCAGTTACGATGAAAGGGTGCACCATGGGATCTCGTCATTTAGACCTGTGTCAGCTGTTTTTAATTTGTAAATCCAGCGTTGTTCAGTCCTCAATAGAAATCTGGGATCTCCATCGTTACGTCTGGGTACTTGTAGAACAACCCACCAAAGGTCATTAGGACCGTGATTAGCTTCTAAAAAATGTATGCTCAGTTTTGTAGTGATTCTCGAGCATCTAATGTTGCTACGGTGTTCATTAATACGTAGTTTGACTGGTCTAGTCGTCATACCTACGTATTGTAGATCACATGGACAGGTTATCAAGTAAATGCAGTTCCGGGTGTTACAATTCGTATGTTGGGTCAATCGCCATGAACCTACATGTTTCAGATTTAGAATGTCTACCTTTTTAGTTAAGGGACAAACATTGCAAGAACCACATGGATAATGTCCGGAGACAGGAGGTAAATTCCACAGAGTGGACTGCTCATGTGGTTTATCGTATACAAATGGTCGTGTATGGATCACCATGTCTCTGATATTCGGAGATCTTTTGAAAGAAAACAATGGTTTATCCAGAGGGACACCTCCGCTCTGTAGAATGGTCCACCGTTTATTAATAAGTTTTTTAAGGGTGTTGGACAGCGGGGTATAAGTAGATACACAGGTCAGTCGTGTTAGGTCGTTCCGTGTAGCAGGTGCCAGTAAAGCATCACGGTGGTTGTTGCGGGCTCTTTTATAGGCCGGCTTAATGACCTTAATAGGATAGTGTCGTTCCTGTAATTTAGTTTTTAATTCATCTGCTTGTCGTTCAAACGCTTCTATCGTAGAGCAATTCCGGCGTAGTCTCAAAAACTGGCCAAAAGGTAGGTTGTCACGTAAAGCTCTCGGATGATGGCTCTCATAAAGTAACAGGCTATTCCGATCTGTAATTTTGTTAAAGGTATCGGTGACCAATTTACCTTCCACAATTTGAATTCTTAAATCGAGGAACGACACTTGTGTGCTGGAGACATGAGCTGTGAACTTTAGAAAAGAATCTAAAGTGTTGATCCAGTTGATAAATGGGTCAACTGCCTGTAGGGGTCCTTGCCAGATAATCAAAATGTCGTCTATGTAACGACGCCATAACTTGATGTTGTCATAAAAGGGATTAGTAGATGGTAAAATGAAGAGTTTTTCCAACTGAAACATGTATAGACATGCCAGGCTAGGAGCGAAAGTGCTACCCATAGATGTACCTCTTATCTGATGATAGAGTAAGTCTTCGAATTGGAAGAAGTTTTGTGTCATAGCCAGGTCAGCACAGTGCATTATAAAGTGTACCGGGGTCGGGGAAGTCCAAGATTGATGGAGAAGAGCGGACTCGACCACTTGCAGAGTTGCTGCCTGGGGGATGTTCGTGTATAAAGATTCAACGTCTAAAGTAATCAAAACCTCGACCCGTGTAGATAAATTGATAGTCTCTATGAGATTGAGGACATCTTTGGTGTCCCTCAGATAGGTGCTCGAACTCTTAACTAAAGGTTGCAAGAATGTGTCACAAAAAGTGGAGAGTGGTTCCAGAAGTGAGCCAATGCCTGATACTATGGGGCGACCAGGCGGGGGTAAGATCCCTTTATGGATTTTAGGTAAGCAATAGAAGTAAGGTATCCGGGGGTGACTGGTAGTCAGAAAATCAGCTTCCTTAGAAGTGATCCAAGCGTTAGATTTTGCCTCGTTAATCATACGTGTGATCTGGGACTGTAGATTGTCTGTAGGGTCCCGTTTTAGAGGTGCGTAGTACGTGGAATCACTTAACAAGCGAAGACATTCTTGTCTATAATCAGTTGTATCCATAATCACAATGGCCCCTCCCTTATCAGCTGGCTTAATTACTATAGATGGGTCTCTCGATAGAGTTTTAAGAGCTTCACGTTCTGGGCCAGGTAAGTTCACAAATGGTTGTTTAGGCATAACCTGGTCAAGATCAGAAAGGACAGCTTTTTCGAAAGCCAAAACTTCACATGGAAGAGAGTGTGCTGGGGGCATGAAGGTAGAAGGTTTTTTTAGGCCTGAGTCGTTGACGGGCACAGGTTCGGGTCGATCTTTAAAGAAAAAGTGGAGTCGAACTTTTCTAAAAAATTGAGATAATTCACAATTTAGACGGAAGAGATCTTCCTGAGGGGTTTGCACGAAACCTAAGCCTCTATTCAGGACTTTTACTTCGTGTTCTGACAATTGCCTATGAGACAGATTCACCACTAAATCTTTGGAGGAGCGGTCTTGTTCTGGCTTCTCGTGATCATCTGTGGTTCCTCTCGTCCCCAATGTACTCTTCTGCCTCTTCCTCTCCTTCTGCCTCTGCCTCTGCCCGGGCCGCGGCCTAAAAAAGGACCGTATGGTGGCATCGGGCGGGGCTGGAAAAAAGGATACGGAGGTTGCCAAAACATCGGTTGGTTATGAGGGTACTGAGGAAAGTTGTAAAAAGGTTGAGACGAACCTTCATCAGTACTCCATCCGTCTGAAGATGAGCTACTACTATAGTAACGTGGTTTCTGTTTGTTAAAAGTTGTTGACTCATCTGATGATCGAGATTGAGTATCTGTTTCAAAGTCATCTTTGATATATGGATACACCTTCTCCCGTTCAAACTTGCCTATATCTTTTTGGAGTTTGGAAATTTTCTGCTGAGTAAGGAACTCTTTCGTATCACTAAGTTCAGCATTAATTTCCGAAAGGCGGCTCTTAAAAGCCGCTAACGTCACTGTGGTTTTGATGGAGCTTTCTACACAATTAATCTGAATAGTAATAGATTCAGCTAGTCGTTTTGAAGTGTTGATAATCAACACCAACCAGTCACGGGTGCATTTCCATGCCACCTGGGCCCAGTCTTTCCTGAAGGCCAAATCATGCAGGAAAATCCTGGGCATGTTGGAAACTAGTAACCCGTTTGGTGCAATATTTGCTCTTAAATATTCAGTCATAATAGTCCCATGCATGATGGTTTTAATCAGATCACGTTTGAGCGAAGATAATTTGTCCCAGTCTTCCTTCAAGCTACCTGAAGGAACAGTACCTTCATGAGCGAGGATAGACGGGGTCTGTAAAATAGCTGAGACAACGTCGTCGTCGAAGCTGAGGCCTTGGAAATTATCCATGGTCAATACATATACCTAAATATATTAATGATTGGTCCCACAGCAGGTCTGCTGTACAAATTGCTAATAAGAAAGAGGGACTGGGAGAGTTAAAGGTCCAGTATACGTGCTCCCTACATATAAGCCTATATAACAAAAAGTATACTGTTCCAAGGGTGTCTGCCTATGTTAATCATCACGGGCAATTAATGTCATCAGGAGTACCCTCAAGCATCAATTACGATGCTGAGCATCATCATCGGGTTGACTCCTCGCCGGACCGGCACTGCAATATCCGACGGGCCACCACTCGAAAGTGGTAGGCTCTATGACCGAAAATGATGTTACTGATCAAGTAGAGTCAGTGAAATATGATAATGTGTGGTGATAAGAAAGGAGAGTAAACGGTGTATTAAAATTGGCTCTGAACACCAAAATGTCTTTAATACTATATGTAGGAGTCAGGCCAAGATTAAAAAATTGAATCAAGGAGTCTAAAGGGGAGTAATGTGCCCCACACTCCTTAACATAAAGTGAGGAAAGGAGGAGAACTGCTAACATTAAGGGGTCGACATGTTTCACGCCTAAATGGTCTGTTAAAGATCCAGCGGCGTTTCTTCAGGACCTTAGAAAAGATAACTTCTCCTTAAAGACAAATAACAATAAGTGCTGGAAGGTCACTTACAGTGTATGCATTAAATAGTCGCTGTCAGTCGTCTATTAGGTCGCCCTGAAATAAAAAAGACACACAGACAGACATAGAGGACAGCAAAATATGCATTGATATATACAGGTGAGTCAAAAAGCCCAGTATCAATACAACAAAAATTCCATGAATCCATTGTCGCTCAAAAAACGTGATCAAATTCATTCAGCATGGAAAAGAGGGGCTTACCATCCCATTTTGAGAAAGGGCCTCATGAGGACGCTAAAATCCCGACCAGAGACGGAACCGCTCTATCAAAGGTAAGTAAAAGAAGGGTACAAAGTATAGACAAGGGACCAGTTAAGTCAAAAGTATTGTTAAACAGATCTGATCATACATTTAATCTTGTCACATAGTCCAAAACCACTTTGTAAAAATTGTAGTATGAAGGTGGAATTCGGTACATTACCCCAACCTTGAACTACAAGTGAGCTCATGGCCCACACTTGTCTTTAAAAACAGATAGTCGACATGTAACACCCGGAACTGCATTTACTTGATAACCTGTCCATGTGATCTACAATACGTAGGTATGACGACTAGACCAGTCAAACTACGTATTAATGAACACCGTAGCAACATTAGATGCTCGAGAATCACTACAAAACTGAGCATACATTTTTTAGAAGCTAATCACGGTCCTAATGACCTTTGGTGGGTTGTTCAACAAGTACCCAGACGTAACGATGGAGATCCCAGATTTCTATTGAGGACTGAACAACGCTGGATTTACAAATTAAAAACAGCTGACACAGGTCTAAATGACGAGATCCCATGGTGCACCCTTTCATCGTAACTGCCTTATGACGGACACTGATGTTCGGTTTAGAAACTCAGTTCTGTACATGTTCTTTCTGAACTGACCTGTTATTTAAGAGACAACTTTAGGAGGTTCTACTAGTGGGATAGTTAAATTTCTGTTTTTGAGAGATCGTTTACCATTTGATATGACGTACAGTTTTGTTCCCATGACCTGTCCGTCTCTCTAGCTCATAACTGTTTGCCAGTGTCTCAGTAATTCAGATCCAAACAATATGGCATCATTTCTAGTAGGGTACAGCTTAATAATAAGTACGAATCATTTTGACAACCCAGAACGAATGTTCAGAATAAAAATGTTTTTTTTAGAACCTTATTTAGTACTGTCAAAATAATCTTTAGATACTTGATTCGGTACTATTTACTAATGGGTCCCGAATAATTATCAGTAAGAGCTAGTTGTTACCTCTAGACCGAATACAACAATTTCATGGTCTGAGCCAGAAATGTTTTTGTGTTTTTTTGAGTCAAGTGAAATAGACTCCACTCTAGATCGCAGCTCGAGACGTCAACTGTGAACATTTTCAAAACCATTCCAATATGGCGGCCGCCATCTTTCATGAGACTTGCTCATATGATTGTATGTCCTTCTTCAGTGTCGGTTGTGAGAGACACTGCCGAGTAAACTAACGAAGCCTTAAAACACACCGGCTTCACGTTACTCCTGTCTTCGAGGACGCGCCCCAGGGTAGGTGCAGTGCTGACCAGCGACCATTCCCAAGTAAGTCAGTGGCGAAGAGGCAGTTGCAGCGGTTTCCGCTTGACTGTTTTCTTTTTTCTTTTTTACTTACCCGCGAATTCGCGAACAAGCGGTCTCGCTAAAAATATAAGGCTAATTCCTTTTTTACTTACACAAACACGCGAGACAGCATATTCCACGATTCGCTTAGCGGCAAAATAAGATTGACATTGCACTCTCACTCCCCGGGCATTGGACATTTGAGATAGACGGGACTTTTCTGTCTATGGCTGGATACTTGCATGTCGACTATCTGTTTTTAAAGACAAGTGTGGGCCATGAGCTCACTTGTAGTTCAAGGTTGGGGTAATGTACCGAATTCCACCTTCATACTACAATTTTTACAAAGTGGTTTTGGACTATGTGACAAGATTAAATGTATGATCAGATCTGTTTAACAATACTTTTGACTTAACTGGTCCCTTGTCTATACTTTGTACCCTTCTTTTACTTACCTTTGATAGAGCGGTTCCGTCTCTGGTCGGGATTTTAGCGTCCTCATGAGGCCCTTTCTCAAAATGGGATGGTAAGCCCCTCTTTTCCATGCTGAATGAATTTGATCACGTTTTTTGAGCGACAATGGATTCATTGAATTTTTGTTGTATTGATACTGGGCTTTTTGACTCACCTGTATATATCAATGCATATTTTGCTGTCCTCTATGTCTGTCTGTGTGTCTTTTTTATTTCAGGGCGACCTAATAGACGACTGACAGCGACTATTTAATGCATACACTGTAAGTGACCTTCCAGCACTTATTGTTATTTGTCTTTAAGGAGAAGTTATCTTTTCTAAGGTCCTGAAGAAACGCCGCTGGATCTTTAACAGACCATTTAGGCGTGAAACATGTCGACCCCTTAATGTTAGGATTGAGCAGTTCTCCTCCTTTCCTCACTTTATGTTAAGGAGTGTGGGGCACATTACTCCCCTTTAGACTCCTTGATTCAATTTTTTAATCTTGGCCTGACTCCTACATATAGTATTAAAGACATTTTGGTGTTCAGAGCCAATTTTAATACACCGTTTACTCTCCTTTCTTATCACCACACATTATCATATTTCACTGACTCTACTTGATCAGTAACATCATTTTCGGTCATAGAGCCTACCACTTTCGAGTGGTGGCCCGTCGGATATTGCAGTGCCGGTCCGGCGAGGAGTCAACCCGATGATGATGCTCAGCATCGTAATTGATGCTTGAGGGTACTCCTGATGACATTAATTGCCCGTGATGATTAACATAGGCAGACACCCTTGGAACAGTATACTTTTTGTTATATAGGCTTATATGTAGGGAGCACGTATACTGGACCTTTAACTCTCCCAGTCCCTCTTTCTTATTAGCAATTTGTACAGCAGACCTGCTGTGGGACCAATCATTAATATATTTAGGTATATGTATTGACCATGGATAATTTCCAAGGCCTCAGCTTCGACGACGACGTTGTCTCAGCTATTTTACAGACCCCGTCTATCCTCGCTCATGAAGGTACTGTTCCTTCAGGTAGCTTGAAGGAAGACTGGGACAAATTATCTTCGCTCAAACGTGATCTGATTAAAACCATCATGCATGGGACTATTATGACTGAATATTTAAGAGCAAATATTGCACCAAACGGGTTACTAGTTTCCAACATGCCCAGGATTTTCCTGCATGATTTGGCCTTCAGGAAAGACTGGGCCCAGGTGGCATGGAAATGCACCCGTGACTGGTTGGTGTTGATTATCAACACTTCAAAACGACTAGCTGAATCTATTACTATTCAGATTAATTGAGTAGAAAGCTCCATCAAAACCACAGTGACGTTAGCGGCTTTTAAGAGCCGCCTTTCGGAAATTAATGCTGAACTTAGTGATACGAAAGAGTTCCTTACTCAGCAGAAAATTTCCAAACTCCAAAAAGATATAGGCAAGTTTGAACGGGAGAAGGTGTATCCATATATCAAAGATGACTTTGAAACAGATACTCAATCTCGATCATCAGATGAGTCAACAACTTTTAACAAACAGAAACCACGTTACTATAGTAGTAGCTCATCTTCAGACGGATGGAGTACTGATGAAGGTTCGTCTCAACCTTTTTACAACTTTCCTCAGTACCCTCATAACCAACCGATGTTTTGGCAACCTCCGTATCCTTTTTTCCAGCCCCGCCCGATGCCACCATACGGTCCTTTTTTAGGCCGCGGCCCGGGCAGAGGCAGAGGCAGAAGGAGAGGAAGAGGCAGAAGAGTACATTGGGGACGAGAGGAACCACAGATGATCACGAGAAGCCAGAACAAGACCGCTCCTCCAAAGATTTAGTGGTGAATCTGTCTCATAGGCAATTGTCAGAACACGAAGTAAAAGTCCTGAATAGAGGCTTAGGTTTCGTGCCAACCCCTCAGGAAGATCTCTTCCGTCTAAATTGTGAATTATCTCAATTTTTTAGAAAAGTTCGACTCCACTTTTTCTTTAAAGATCGACCCGAACCTGTGCCCGTCAACGACTCAGGCCTAAAAAAACCTTCTACCTTCATGCCCCCAGCACACTCTCTTCCATGTGAAGTTTTGGCTTTCGAAAAAGCTGTCCTTTCTGATCTTGACCAGGTTATGCCTAAACAACCATTTGTGAACTTACCTGGCCCAGAACGTGAAGCTCTTAAAACTCTATCGAGAGACCCATCTATAGTAATTAAGCCAGCTGATAAGGGAGGGGCCATTGTGATTATGGATACAACTGATTATAGACAAGAATGTCTTCGCTTGTTAAGTGATTCCACGTACTACGCACCTCTAAAACGGGACCCTACAGACAATCTACAGTCCCAGATCACACGTATGATTAACGAGGCAAAATCTAACGCTTGGATCACTTCTAAGGAAGCTGATTTTCTGACTACCAGTCACCCCCGGATACCTTACTTCTATTGCTTACCTAAAATCCATAAAGGGATCTTACCCCCGCCTGGTCGCCCCATAGTATCAGGCATTGGCTCACTTCTGGAACCACTCTCCACTTTTTGTGACACATTCTTGCAACCTTTAGTTAAGAGTTCGAGCACCTATCTGAGGGACACCAAAGATGTCCTCAATCTCATAGAGACTATCAATTTATCTACACGGGTCGAGGTTTTGATTACTTTAGACGTTGAATCTTTATACACGAACATCCCCCAGGCAGCAACTCTGCAAGTGGTCGAGTCCGCTCTTCTCCATCAATCTTGGACTTCCCCGACCCCGGTACACTTTATAATGCACTGTGCTGACCTGGCTATGACACAAAACTTCTTCCAATTCGAAGACTTACTCTATCATCAGATAAGAGGTACATCTATGGGTAGCACTTTCGCTCCTAGCCTGGCATGTCTATACATGTTTCAGTTTGAAAAACTCTTCATTTTACCATCTACTAATCCCTTTTATGACAACATCAAGTTATGGCGTCGTTACATAGACGACATTTTGATTATCTGGCAAGGACCCCTACAGGCAGTTGACCCATTTATCAACTGGATCAACACTTTAGATTCTTTTCTAAAGTTCACAGCTCATGTCTCCAGCACACAAGTGTCGTTCCTCGATTTAAGAATTCAAATTGTGGAAGGTAAATTGGTCACCGATACCTTTAACAAAATTACAGATCGGAATAGCCTGTTACTTTATGAGAGCCATCATCCGAGAGCTTTACGTGACAACCTACCTTTTGGCCAGTTTTTGAGACTACGCCGGAATTGCTCTACGATAGAAGCGTTTGAACGACAAGCAGATGAATTAAAAACTAAATTACAGGAACGACACTATCCTATTAAGGTCATTAAGCCAGCCTATAAAAGAGCCCGCAACAACCACCGTGATGCTTTACTGGCACCTGCTACACGGAACGACCTAACACGACTGACCTGTGTATCTACTTATACCCCGCTGTCCAACACCCTTAAAAAACTTATTAATAAACGGTGGACCATTCTACAGAGCGGAGGTGTCCCTCTGGATAAACCATTGTTTTCTTTCAAAAGATCTCCGAATATCAGAGACATGGTGATCCATACACGACCATTTGTATACGATAAACCACATGAGCAGTCCACTCTGTGGAATTTACCTCCTGTCTCCGGACATTATCCATGTGGTTCTTGCAATGTTTGTCCCTTAACTAAAAAGGTAGACATTCTAAATCTGAAACATGTAGGTTCATGGCGATTGACCCAACATACGAATTGTAACACCCGGAACTGCATTTACTTGATAACCTGTCCATGTGATCTACAATACGTAGGTATGACGACTAGACCAGTCAAACTACGTATTAATGAACACCGTAGCAACATTAGATGCTCGAGAATCACTACAAAACTGAGCATACATTTTTTAGAAGCTAATCACGGTCCTAATGACCTTTGGTGGGTTGTTCTACAAGTACCCAGACGTAACGATGGAGATCCCAGATTTCTATTGAGGACTGAACAACGCTGGATTTACAAATTAAAAACAGCTGACACAGGTCTAAATGACGAGATCCCATGGTGCACCCTTTCATCGTAACTGCCTTATGACGGACACTGATGTTCGGTTTAGAAACTCAGTTCTGTACATGTTCTTTCTGAACTGACCTGTTATTTAAGAGACAACTTTAGGAGGTTCTACTAGTGGGATAGTTAAATTTCTGTTTTTGAGAGATCGTTTACCATTTGATATGACGTACAGTTTTGTTCCCATGACCTGTCTGTCTCTCTAGCTCATAACTGTTTGCCAGTGTCTCAGTAATTCAGATCCAAACAATATGGCATCATTTCTAGTAGGGTACAGCTTAATAATAAGTACGAATCATTTTGACAACCCAGAACGAATGTTCAGAATAAAAATTTTTTTTTTAGAACCTTATTTAGTACTGTCAAAATATTCTTTAGATACTTGATTCGGTACTATTTACTAATGGGTCCCGAATAATTATCAGTAAGAGCTAGTTGTTACCTCTAGACCGAATACAACAATTTCATGGTCTGAGCCAGAAATGTTTTTGTGTTTTTTTGAGTCAAGTGAAATAGACTCCACTCTAGATCGCAGCTCGAGACGTCAACTGTGAACATTTTCAAAACCATTCCAATATGGCGGCCGCCATCTTTCATGAGACTTGCTCATATGATTGTATGTCCTTCTTCAGTGTCGGTTGTGAGAGACACTGCCGAGTAAACTAACGAAGCCTTAAAACACACCGGCTTCACGTTACTCCTGTCTTCGAGGACGCGCCCCAGGGTAGGTGCAGTGCTGACCAGCGACCATTCCCAAGTAAGTCAGTGGCGAAGAGGCAGTTGCAGCGGTTTCCGCTTGACTGTTTTCTTTTTTCTTTTTTACTTACCCGCGAATTCGCGAACAAGCGGTCTCGCTAAAAATATAAGGCTAATTCCTTTTTTACTTACACAAACACGCGAGACAGCATATTCCACGATTCGCTTAGCGGTAAAATAAGATTGACATTGCACTCTCACTCCCCGGGCATTGGACATTTGAGATAGACGGGACTTTTCTGTCTATGGCTGGATACTTGCATGTCGACTATCTGTTTTTAAAGACAAGTGTGGGCCATGAGCTCACTTGTAGTTCAAGGTTGGGGTAATGTACCGAATTCCACCTTCATACTACAATTTTTACAAAGTGGTTTTGGACTATGTGACAAGATTAAATGTATGATCAGATCTGTTTAACAATACTTTTGACTTAACTGGTCCCTTGTCTATACTTTGTACCCTTCTTTTACTTACCTTTGATAGAGCGGTTCCGTCTCTGGTCGGGATTTTAGCGTCCTCATGAGGCCCTTTCTCAAAATGGGATGGTAAGCCCCTCTTTTCCATGCTGAATGAATTTGATCACGTTTTTTGAGCGACAATGGATTCATTGAATTTTTGTTGTATTGATACTGGGCTTTTTGACTCACCTGTATATATCAATGCATATTTTGCTGTCCTCTATGTCTGTCTGTGTGTCTTTTTTATTTCAGGGCGACCTAATAGACGACTGACAGCGACTATTTAATGCATACACTGTAAGTGACCTTCCAGCACTTATTGTTATTTGTCTTTAAGGAGAAGTTATCTTTTCTAAGGTCCTGAAGAAACGCCGCTGGATCTTTAACAGACCATTTAGGCGTGAAACATGTCGACCCCTTAATGTTAGGATTGAGCAGTTCTCCTCCTTTCCTCACTTTATGTTAAGGAGTGTGGGGCACATTACTCCCCTTTAGACTCCTTGATTCAATTTTTTAATCTTGGCCTGACTCCTACATATAGTATTAAAGACATTTTGGTGTTCAGAGCCAATTTTAATACACCGTTTACTCTCCTTTCTTATCACCACACATTATCATATTTCACTGACTCTACTTGATCAGTAACATCATTTTCGGTCATCGAGCCTACCACTTTCGAGTGGTGGCCCGTCGGATATTGCAGTGCCGGTCCGGCGAGGAGTCAACCCGATGATGATGCTCAGCATCGTAATTGATGCTTGAGGGTACTCCTGATGACATTAATTGCCCGTGATGATTAACATAGGCAGACACCCTTGGAACAGTATACTTTTTGTTATATACACCTTTTAGTGTAGCCCACGTCTGGAGCTCTGCTTTAACGTCACCACCTTCGTCGGGTGCTAGCCACACACCCCTATGATGGGTTAATCATTATTCTAACCTGTCAGTTTTCACTTTTGTCATATGTTTTATCAAATCTTCTTAGCCAGCTCTATTTGATTCATTATTACTTTTTTGTGTGGGAAATGTTACCCAATTTTATTAGAATATTCAGGGGTTAGTGACCTGCAAAAATTGAGTTCACCACTACTGACTCTCCTGCACTTGCTATTGCCAGAATGTTTAATGTCAAGATTGGGTTGGATGAAAAATGTGCCTTAGTGGCAGAAAAATTTGTTATACTCAAGGCTCTTGCAGAGAATTGCACAACTGAGAGTGAAGGCAAGGCCCTTAGTCAAATTCATGTCAGTCTTTACATTTAATAACTATGCTGTTGCCTTGATTTAGATTGGTAAGCATAGCCAACATTTCTAGATAAAGGCATGTCCTCAGTTACGGATCATTTCCTGATCTCTCAAGGTGTTTTGACTTGCGCTCTCGTGTCAAGGTTTATTTATTTATGTTGGATCTTATAAAATGCAAATGTTCATCAAAGACTCTGTAGCTTGGCACTACTGGAAAATCTTCAAAATACTAGATGAGTAGCAGGAAGAGAACACAGTCATTTGGAAGACCACACGCCATTTGCAGGGAACATCCAAGTTTTTAGGAGCTTCTGAAACCAAAAAAAAGCTGGATTCCCTCATAAGGAGGAAAGGTAGGCTGTTCCAATGGTAAGTAATAGCAACAAAAATGGCCCATCCACCTAACGTTTTATGATGAAACATAGGAACCACCAATCGATTTTCCTTGACAGATCTTAGGAGCCAGGTGGGCAGTACTAATGGAGTTTAGCGCACATAGGAGATATAGGGGAACAAACAGCTTTATGTAGCACATTCACAGTTTTAAAAAGTAGCCCCTGTTTGACCAAGAGTCAATGAAAAAACTAGAGGGCTGAAGAGATATGATTGTGGGAGAGAAGCCCTAAAGCAGTTGTGGTGGCAGAATTCTGGACCAACTGCAACCTTTAGATCAGAGAGTATGGTAGTTCAAGACAGACAGAATTCCAGTAGTCCAGACAGAAGTGCAACAAAGGTTTGAGATCAACCACAATCCCTTGATTGTGAGTGCCTGTTTCTAGACAGCTTACACTCCTGCCACTGGGGTTATAGTAAAACCAACACTAAAACCCAATCAAATGATGGCAAACACATACATTGTTCAACAGTAGTCCCAACCGTCTTGCTTTCAACAGTGAGATGTTGTACAAATGAATTCATGGTGACCTGTTTGAGTCTGCACTCTTCTTCTGATGCTACTATCAAGGGGTTTTGGTGCCACTAACAAACATATTGATGGACATCTAATACTAATAGCCTACTGTAAGCTTCAACCAGGTGCAACATAAGACCCATGTTTTCCTCGAGTTTGCTTTTAGTTGTTCTTATTCTGCTTACCTCATCAGTACTAATCTGAAATGTGGTATCTAGGCAGTGGTATGTACCCTGTCTAAGTAGGTTCCCTCACTCTAGTCAAGGTAAGGGAGCCACACACAGCTAAGAAAACTGCTCACCTCCCTGGTAGCTTGGCACGGGCAGTCTGGCTTATCTCAGAGGCAACGTGTAAAGTACATGTACACACACACGCAGTAACACAGTGAAAACACCACAAAAGTACTCCACACCAGTTTAGAAAAATAGCCAATATTTATCTGACCAAACAAGACGAAAACATCAAAAATCCAACATATACATCACTTTAATTTTTTTTAATGCAATTGTGGCTCCTTGAAATCAATAATGCCCTTGACTGAGGCAAATTACCTGGGAAGTGTAAAAAACAAAGACGATATGGCCCGAGGGGAAGTGATGCTTCAAAAGAGCCATAGATGCATCGTTTTTTTACTGCTGCAGGGGAGGTAATGCATTGGTTCCTTACTGCTAGGCAGGGGAGGTGATGCGTCAGTTCTTTACTGCCACAGGGAAGGCGATACATAATTTGTAGCATACAGCATTCCTTCCTTACTGTGGTGCGGTGTCGATGAAGAGAATGGCACCCAGGGACAAAGTGTCGGTGATGCTTCAGGAGTCAAACTGCTATGCGTCAATCTCACTGCGATGAAGCAGGCACTGCACACAGAATCAGGGTGGTATGTCATGGACTTCAGTGATGCAGTGCCTGAAAATCAGACTGTGGTGGTTCTTCTGAGGAGCTGAGATGGAAAGCTGGTTCCTTCATTGAAATCCGTGGTCATTGCATCAAGGGGGAACCACACTCTGGTGCAGGCAGTGGAGATGAGTCGAATCCTTCCAGCGATGCATCAGTTTGAAATGATGCGGTGAGCTGATGTGTAGATTTTCTTTTTGGTAGCACCAAAACCTCCTTCAAGGTCCAGACTGGATTTGCACCACTTGGAAGAACAGGAGAGGAGCCCACATGCTGGCAGATGAAGTCTTTGATGTCCCTGGGACTTCTTAACAGGAAGCAAGCTCAACTCAAGCCCTTGGAGAACCTTGAAAAGCAGGATTTAGAAGGCAAAGTCATGTTCTTTCACAGGCCAGCACAACAAAGCAACAGGTAGAATGGTAGTCCATCCTACAACCTCCAGCTCCTCTGGCATGATGTCCTCAGTCCAGAAGTCTTCTAACTTTATGGGGCCTGAGGTGCAGTACTTATACCCCTTTCCGTCTTTGAAGTAGGCAAACGTCAAAGATAAATCTTTGTAGTGCACAATATCCTGCCTTTTGTGCCCTGTCCCCAGACACCTTCCAAGGGTTTGGAGACTGCTTTGTGCAAGGGTAGGCACAGCCCTATTAAGGTGCATGTATCAGCTCCTTCCACCATTCTAGCTCAGGAAGACCCATCAGGATATGCAGGACACACCTCAGCCCTCTTTGTGTGCCTGTCTAGAGTAATTTCACAAACAGCCCAACTGTCATCCTGACCCAGATGTTTTTTCCACTGCCAGGCAGAGGTACAGAATAGTTAAGCAAGAAAATGCCCACTCTCTAAAAATAGCATTTTCAAACTTACAGCTCAAGCACCAACTTCACCAAAAGATGTTTTTTTTTTAATTGTGAGTGCAGAAACCACAATCTCTCTATCTCTATCTGTTCCCAATGTTGAATTACACTTAAAAGGTTTTTCAAGAGAATCCCCATATTACCCTATAGGAGAGATAGATCGTGCAATATCTGGACACGTATAACACACCAGTACATGCCCTACCTTTTAAATACACAGCATCCTGCCCAGCGGGCTGCCTGGGACCTACTTTAGGGGTGACTTACATGTAGTAAAAGGGAAGGTTTGGGCCTGGCACGTGGATGGGCTTGCCAGGTAGAAATGGCAGTTTAAACTTGCCCATACAGACACTACAGTGACAGGTCTGAGATATTTTTACAGAGCTACTCAGGTGGGTGTCACAATCAGTGCTGCAGGCCGTCTAGTAGCATTTATCCAACAGGTCCTGGGTACACATAATACACTGTACTAGGGCCTTACTAGTCAATCAATTAAGCCAATCATGGAGAAAACAATCATCCATATATTTTAGACGGAGAGCGTATTCATTTTAGCTCTGGTTTGCAGTGCTAAAGTGCACAGAGTTCCAAAGCCAACAAGAAAAGGTCAGAAGAAATAGGAGGAAGAAGGCAAAATGTCTGGAGACAACCCTGTACAAAGGGCCAGATTCAACAAGCACCATCAGAGCTTATAAGGTGCTATAATCATTAGACAGATTCATGTCGAGGTTAAAACCACTCAATCATGGGAGACTATAAGGCAGTCGTTTTATTGTTACCAAGAGGTTTAGAGTCTAATGTGCACATTGATCTTACATGTGCCAACCATTCCGTGAATTCAGGGGGCGAGAAAAGTCAATCCTTTTTCTGCGCATTTTGTGTCTAACTATCACTATTGAAAAATACACGTTTTTTCCATTTCATATTTCCCACTTCATCCACCTCCTCTTGTTGCTCTCTGAATATAATACGTAAGGGGCTTGTATTGATACCTTGTTCAGTGCTTCAGCTATTACCAGATTTATATTATCCCAAAACACTTTACCGCAAGTCATTTCAAAAACATATGGAGATCATCCAATTTCAATAGGTTGCAATTCTTAAACAGAGGTTCCTTTAGGTTAGTTATCTTCAAGAAAATATAAAAGGTCCAAAATGCCCTGAGTAAAGTAAACAAATGGTTCCTTTTACATGCAGCAAGATTTATAATGCCATAAAAGATGCCAAAAGATAATTGCCATAAACGCTCCAGCTGATCACTTAGAAAACATTTTTCCTAAATTCTATGGGCGGGTACAAAATGTAATCCTTAGCTTAGCATAAAAGATTGTACTACTTTGCAATCTCCCAGATTATCTTCTTGAGCTAAAGGACACAGGCCCTCATTCTGACTTTAGAGGGCGGCGGAGGCCGCCCGCCAAAGTCCCGCCGGCAGAATACCGCTGCGCGGTCAAAAGACCACCGCGGGTATTCTGAGTTTCCCGCTGGGCGGGCGGGCGACCACCAGAAGGCCGCCCGCCCGCCCAGCGGGAAACCCCCTTCCAGGAGGATGCCGGCTCCGAATGGAGCCGGAGGAGTGGAAGGGGTGCGACGGGTGCAGTTGCACCCGTCGCGATTTTCAGTGTCTGCCACGCAGACACTGAAAATCTATGTGGGGCCCTGTTAGGGGGCCCCTGCAGTGCCCATGCCAATGGCATGGGCACTGCAGGGGCCCCCAGGGGCCCCACAACACCCGTTCCCGCCAGCCAGGTTCTGGCGGTGACAACCGCCAGAACCAGGCTGGGGGGAAGGGGGTCGGAATCCCCATGGCGGCTCTGAGGATTCCTTTGGGCAGGGGTAAACCGGCGGGAAACCACCGGTTACCCTTTTCTGACCGCGGCTTTACCGCCGCGGTCAGAATTGCCCATGTAGCACCGCCAGCCTGTTGGCGGTGCTACCCCCGGCCTGGTCAGAATGAGGCCCACAGTGTCTGAAGTTTCTTGCAGTTTATATGTATTCTCTGATATGCAAGATAGCATTTGGAGATACTTAAATTTATAAGCTAGCCCCTGTCTGTCGATTAAGGTCAATCCACTATTTTAATGTATTTCCAGCTAGCAAATCACCCCATTGTCTAATTCCTGCTTCATTTAGATAAGCACATGACCCATCTTTCAGAAATTCTGGTGTTCCAGGGAAGTCCCATATGGGTGTGATCGTAGAATAGTATAGTATGGACCACTCATCCCATAGATTAAACAATAAGATTGCAGCTGACTTTAGGATCTTCAACCAAATCTTTTTAAAGTACTTCAGATCTCTAAACTTGTAAAGGCATCCTGTCTCTGTACCATAGATCCCTACCATGGCACTAAACATCTGGACTTTATCTGTAGCATACGCTTCATTGGGGGTGTTTAAGAGAAACCTAAGTGGCTTCAAATGCAATGCTATGCAATACAGATGAACATCCAGCAATTCCAAACCCATGTTCTGTAAAAAGCTATTAATGTTCCCCTGTATCTTATGAATTGTTTCCAAATGCTAAAGAATATAGCTAAGCAGGAACGTTAGCCCTGAAAGTATGCTCATTTTATCTCACTTCACACCTTCTTCAAATTATTCTCTGTTAGTAGGTCAAGATTATGATTTATCAGAGTTCCCAGATAACTCAGGTCCTTTTTCACCAATTGCTTCTGCTAATCTTGATACCAAACCATAATTTCTGTCTTATCCTGGTGAGTGCATATCCCAATATTACCCCAAAGTCGTTGGATAGGCATTCAAAGCTGCAAAAAGATTCTTTAGCATTGCTGGTATATATTTTTAGGTCAACTGCTTAGAGCCCTAATTTATTAGAGGATTCCTGTACAACAAATGGGTTGATGCCCCCAGGGCTAACAGCTGTATATATGGATTGAAGAGAAGGGAGGGTGGGACATTCCTGTTGGGTACCTCTTGTAGGAAAGTACCATCTTCCATTGCATGTTACCCCCTTTTTTACCTCTATGTCAGTATGTTTTTGCCTCTCTCACTGGGATCCTGCTGGTCAGGACCCCAGCGCTCCTATTTTATGGCCTAATGTGTGTTTCTGTATAGTGCTTGACTCTGTCACTGAGGCTCTGCTAACCAGAACCTCAGTGCTTATGCCCTCTCTGCTTTTAAAGTTGTCACTGTAGGCTAGTGACTTCATTTACCGATTTCAATTGGCACACTGGACTCCCCTTATAAGTCCCTAGTATAAGGTACCCAGGTACCAAGGGCATTGGGGTTCCAGGAGATCCATATGGGCTGCAGCATTTCTTTTGCCACCCGTAGGGAGCTCAGACAAACCCTTGCACAGGCCTGCCATTGCAGCCTGTGTGAAATAACACACACGTTATTTCACAGCCATTTTCACTGCACTTAAGTAACTTATAAGTCACCTATATGTCTAACCTTCACTTGCTGAAGGTTAGGTGCAAAGTTACCAAGTGTGAGGGCACACTTTCACTAGCAAAGTTGCCACCACATAGTTCAGGGCCATTTCCCGGGACTTTGTGAGTGCGAGGACGCCATTAAACGCTTGCACTACATATAGGTCAATACCTATATGTAGCTTCACAATGGTAACTCCGAATATGGCCATGTAACATGTCTAAGATCATGGAATTGTGCCCCCATTCCAAATCTTGTATTGGGGAGCCAATTCCATGCATCCTGGGTGCTCCACCATGGTGCTCCCCAGTACTGCCAAACCAGCTCTCTGAGGCTTGCATAGCAGCTACAGCTGCTGCCACCTCACGGGCAGGGTTCTGCCCTCCTGGGGTCTGGGCAGCCCAGTTCCAGGAAGGCAGAACAATCCATTTCCTCTGAGAGAAGGGTGTTACACCCTCTCACTTTGAAAATAGGTGTTACAGGCTGGGGAGGGGTAGCCTCCCCCAGCCTCTAGAAATGCTTTGAAGTGCACCAATGGTGCCCTCCTTGCATAAGCCAGTCTCCCCTGTCCAGCACCACCCCAGGGGTGGTGCCCAGAGCTCCTCCAGTGTGTCTCAGTCTTCAGCCATCTTGCTTTGCAAGGTGTGGGGACAGTCTGGAGGGCTCTGAGTGGCCAGTGCCAGCAAGTGATGTCAGAGACCCCTCCTGATAGGTCCTTACCTGATAAGGTAGCCAATCCCTCTCTCAGGGCTATTTAGGGTCTCTCCTTTGGGTTCTCTTCAGATTCTGCTTGCAAGTTTCCTTCAGGAATCCTCTGCAACTACTACTTCATCCTCTAACCTCGGATCAACTGCAGCCTGTTCCAGGAACCGCTGTAACAGCAACAAAGTATCCACAAGGGATACTTTTCCTCTGCAACTTCAGCTCCAGCCAGCAACTGCAACAGTTTACATGGTGTGCATGCTCTGAGGACTCCCTGTCTTCATCCTGCGCCAGAAGGACCGAAGAAATCTCCTGTGGGGTGATGGAGTCACACCCCTGCTTACGCAGGCACCTTCCAAGACGATGACCGGTACACTTGGACTCCTCTCACTGTGACAAGCGTGCTCCTAAGGACACAGAGGGTGGACATTGTCAACACAGACTGTCCTGAGGTCCTGCTGACGCAATTTGGAGGAGGTAAGACCTTGCCTTCCCTGAGAGCGATGGTACCCCTGTGTACTGCATCTTCTTCACCTTTTTAGGACTATGTGCATTATTTGCAAAATTCCTTCATGCACAGCCTGGCCCAGGTCCCCAGCACTCCAGCCTGTGACGCTCAACTCACTGAGTTGTTCTCTGGCGGCGTGGGACCTTCCTTTGTTGTACTGCACAACTGCATTTTGCATCTCCTTTGTCCCCATGTCCTAGGACTCCCGTGGGTGCTGCCTGGCATCCTTAGGGCTCTCTAAAGCACTAAGAGCCTCCTATTCCTTCTCACACAGAGTTAAGGACCCCAGGTCCCTCCTGGGTCCATCCAGTGCCATTTTGATGCTAAACACACTTTTGTCTTGACCAAGGCTTCTTGGCAGCCTCCAACACGAAATCATGTCTACATCCATCTTCACATAGTGGGACATCGTTTGCATCATGCAGGAATCTGCTGGCATCTTCCTAGGGTGCATTCCTACAGCCATCAACTAACCGGGGACTCTCCTTTTGCACCCTCTTCTGGGTTGGCAGGGGCTTCTGCCCGTCCTGGAACTTCTTTCGACTTCTGAACTTGGTCCCCTTCTTTTGCAGGTCTTCAGGTCCAGGAATCCAGCAGCTGTTGTTTGCAGCCTTGGTTGGTTACTGCATAATCCCAATCAGGAGGTATAGTGTGTCCTAAGGAAACTTGAAGTACTTCACTCCTGCTTTTTTGTGATCTGGAGTGGGAAAATTGACTTACCTTTACTGTATTCTTACTCTCCCAGCGATTCTGCACACACTACACTTGTCTAGGGGGAAATTTGTAATTTGTATTTCACTTTCTATGTATATGGTTTGTGTTGCCCCTAGACCTATTTTCTCCCTTTGCATTCTATAGCATTTCCTATTGCTTGCTCTGTTCTATAACTCATTACTTGTCTAATTGTTGTATCTACAATATATATTGTGTATAATACTTACCTCCAGAAGGAGTATTGTCTCTAAGATATTGTTGGTACTGTGTCACCCAAATAAATACCTTTATTTTTGGTAAAACTGAGTATTGTCTTTACTTGTGTATAAGTACTGTGTAACTATAAGTGGGATTGCATGAGCTTTGCATGTCTCCTAGTGCAGCCTAAGCTGCTCTGCTATAGCCACCTCTATCAGCCTAAGCTGCTAGAACACTACTACTTCACTAATAAGGGATAACTTGACCTGCTATAAGGTGTAAGTACCCAAGGTACCCACTACAAAAAAGGCCAGCCTCCTACACCTCTGCTAATAATGAGGCTCTCTGTCAAACCCCAATAAATAGAACCTTATCTACAGTATACTGTTGGAGTAAAGTGCTTTTAACACATCTATAAAGATATCCAGAATTCCTAATAATTTTTAACAAGACCATACATAATCTAAATGCCTCCAGTCAAGGCTTAGGTCACGTCAAAAGTTAATATTGCCAGGTGAGCCATATTAGCCAGATTTATAAAACCTATTGATGCCTGAATTTGTTTCCCCAGCAAGAAACCTTTTTGGTTTTGATGGATAACCTCCTGTATTACCTCTCCCAACCTTCTGGTCAAAATGCCTCCAAAGATCTTATAATCTGCATACAACAAGGAGATTGGGTGGTAGGTTTCAGTTATTTTGGGGTTTTGTTGGGTTTTAAAATTATTGCAAAAGTTGCTTATCCCAAGATGGTGAAGATTCTAGTCTCAAAACCAACATATTTTAAGAATGGGAATATCTAATTTGCTAAATCCTCATACATTCTCCCAGTATCACATCAGACCCAGCAGCATCCCCCTTCTTAATTTTTTTATTGAATGAATGGCGTTATTTGTAGAGAGCATCAGCTACCCAAAAGAGTATCCCAGAGCTACAACATGAAAAGATGAGGCAATAGGTGGAGGTTACTGGCTAAAGAGATATGTTTTCAAGGATTTACAAAAGGCCTATTCACTTTCTCAGAAACTAAACTGCACTGTAGAGAGATTCCATATTTTAGCTGAACGTACCAAAAAAAAAGCACCACCACATCTAGATTTTCTAAACAAGGTGCCAATATTAAGTGTGATTTAAAAGACCGTAGGCTTCTGTTCTGCTGGTACTCTTTAATTCTTTGGTTCAGGTATTGGGGGCCAGTGTTATAGAAGGCCCGATGTACAAGCATGAGTGCTTTAAAATTAATCTTTTTGCTAATGGGTAGCTAGTGCATTTTGGTGAGAAAAGGTGAAATAGGGTTTCTCTTTCGAAGGTTACAAAAGCAGAAAATCTTCAGCATTTTACATTATCTTTCGGTGGTGCATCAGGCAAGCAATTTGACCTAGGTACAAAGGGCCATATTTATACTTTTCGACGCACAACTGCGCCAACGCAGTTGTGCGTCAAAAAATTTAACGCCGGCTAACGCCATTCTGAAGCGCCATGCGGGCGCCGTATTTATTCAATGACGTTAGCCGGCGTTAGCCGGCGGAGCTGCTTGGTGTGCGTAAAAAAAAATGACTTACACTAGGCAGCGCCGGCGTAGGGGAATATGGAGCTTGGGCGTCAAAAAATGGGGCAACTCAGGCTGAGGCAAAATTTTCACCTCAACCCGAATTGCGCCGTTTTTTTTTACTCCCAACCCCCATTGAAATGACTCCTGTCTTAGCAAAGACAGGAGTCATGCCCCCTTGCCCAATGGCCATGCCCAGGGGACTTATGTCCCCTGGGCATGGTCATTGGGCATAGTGGCATGTAGGGGGGCACAAATCAGGCCCCCCTATGCCACAAAAAATATTTAAAAAAGATACTTACCTGAACTTACCTTAAGTTCCCTGGGATGGGTCCCTCCATCCTTGGGCGTCCTCCTGGGGTGGGCAAGGGTGGCAGGGGGTGTCCCTGGGGGCATGGGAGGGCACCTCTGGGCTCCTTCCGAGCCCACAGGTCCCTTAACGCCTGCCCTCAGCAGGCATTAAAAAATTACGCTAACAAGGGTAGACGTAATTTTTTTTGACCCGCCCACTCCCGGGCTTCATTTTTGCCCGGGAGTATAAATACGACGCACATGCCTCAGAGTCATTTTTTAGTAGGGAACGCCTCCCTTGCATATCATTAACGCAATGAAGGTGTCCACGCTAAAAAATGACGCAAACTCCAAGATCTTTGGCGCTCGACGCGTCTAACGCCAAAGTATAAATGTGGAGTTAGTTTTGCGTCGGATTTGCGTAAAAAAAAACGACACAAATCCGGCGCAAACAGAGTATAAATATGCCCCAAAGTGCTCACATATTCCAGCCTGTATAAAATCATGACTCCGACTACGAGCCTCCCAAGGAAGAAGGGGTAAGAATTGTCTGAATGCCCTTGACATACATATACAATTTCTAGCTGCTGAATGGATCTGGGCATTGAAAGACAATATGGGCCTAATTTAGATATTGAAGGACGGGTTACTCCGCCACAACAGTGACAGACATCCAATTTGACAAAATCTAAATCCCTCCGAATATAATAGGATTTAGATATCAGCAGACAGGATATCCTTCGCTGCTGTGATGAAATAACTTGTCACCAATATCTAAGTCAGGCCATATATTAGCAAAGATCACTCTCAGATGTCTAGATGGTTGTTTAGGCAGAGGGGAGCTTGTTTATCGCTGGGCCATGTGTCAGACAAATCCTGATTAGGATTTGACCATTACAGGAGGATTTTAGTTTTACCTGGTTTGCATTGTAGTTCATTAACCCTGAGCCAGCCTAGGATTGCTTTGATGCAGTCAGGAAATGTCTCCTTGTTGATGTCAGAGTCACCCCCACTGGACAATACTAACTGTATATTATCGGCATAGGAGATTATAGCAATGCTGAATGAGCCTACCAAGACTGCGAGCGAAGACATGTTAATATTGAATAATGTAGGACTCATTGCAGAGCCCTGAGGTACTCCAAATTTGAAGGATTTAGCCTTGGAGAAATGTTGCTTTATCCAAACTCCAAACAGATTGGACTCTAGCCGCTAAGAAAGAAATCAGCCACTTTAAGGTCAGTCCCCCATTTCTGATATTAGACAGGCAAGGCAGAAGAGGGTCATGGGAGGCAGTATGAAATGCTGCAGACAACTGTATTAGAATAAAGGTGGCATTTTGGCTTTCATTCAAGCACCATTTTAGAGCCTCAGAAATTTCTAGTAGGGCTGTGTTGGTACTGTGCTGTGTGCAAAATCCCGATTAAGATGAATGGACGAGAAGGTTAGATTCTACATGAGCTGAAAGCTGCTTGGTAACCACTGTCTCCAAGATTGTTGTGGCTGTAGGCACAATAGAGATAGGTCTAAATTTAGCCAGAATCTTGCTGTCAGCAGTGGTCTTCTTCATTGATGTAATAACACTAGCCATTTTCCAAATAAGTGGAACCCATCCTGCCTGCAGGGAGGCGTTGAACACCATCTCATACAGTGAACTAATAACATCTGCAATTTGTCAATTTGAAGGGGACAAGCGTCTAATGGAGAACAAAATTTACAGGACATAAAAATGTTTTCAATTCTTCCTCACTCAGTGGTAAAAAAGGCATTCAAAGGATTAGCTCAAGTTGATACAGGAGGCACAGAAGATTAAGCAAAGGAGAGAGAAGACAAAGTTACTGAAAGTTTGTTTGCATGTTTTTAATGGCCTCAAAGATTTCTTCTTCTAGTATTTTGTGATCTAACTTCCCTCTGCCCTCGAAGGACAGAGACAGGAGCTGCATGGAATCTAGACACCTCCCTATGTCTTATGTATAGGGGACATAGTATATTTATATAGGACCTGAGACAACTTAGGCAAAGCAGTCGAAATTTCCTCCGGCTGCATTAATTCCTCCTTTGTCGGCTCTGCCAGTATCCGTTTAATATTGTTACAAGAGGCTTGGGTTTTCAAGCACCATACCAATATTTTACCTGCATTTTACCTGGATTTTCATTATACTCATATTTCTGTAGCCTACTGGCTTCCCATTTCTCTCCCTGCTTACCTTCATATAGAGTCCTGCGCTCCTGCTTGTGGGTCATTATTTCTCTGTTAAACTGCCTGTGTTGGCAAACTCTAAGGGATCACACAACATGTCTCCCATCAACTGTGTCTGTTTCTGCAAAGCTTCCTCCACTCTTTTCTTTTCTATTTTCCCTCCTCTTATCCATTTAATTATCGCATCCTGCATTACCTTTGCCTCACAACAATCCATATTTAGTTCCATGTACTCCTTTGTGTGATTCTGTAAATGTGTGGAAACACAACACGTACTAGAAATCTTCTCTCTGTTTTCTCCCTTTCTGACTGTGCATTCATTATTCCTTTCTGTTTGCAGCCAGATTATTTTACGGTCCGAGATTACTGTGGGGATATATTTGACTTGCTTCACTTTCCCTACACACCAGTGATCAACAAACCAAAAGTCCAGCCTAGAGCAATCACTGTATATCATGCTGTGAACAAAATAAACCCTTTGATCTCCCATCTTCTCCCTCCAAATATCTCTTATCCCAAAGTATTCTAACATGTGCTTCAAGCTATTTGTCACCTTAAGGGAGTTTATGCTTGTGCTCCAGTTAGACATATCCAAATTGTTATTCATCAATATATTGAAATCCTCTCCCTATTGAATGAGGGCTCTATATTCCAAGAGCTTATCAAACAGACCTCTTAATGGCTCTGGGACATCAACATTTGGGCAATAATATTCCACATACACATATTTAGAGTGCCTAATGCTCACCTCCACATCAAGCATCATCCTGTGCATTACCTCCCGTCCCTCCCTCACCTTCCTTTAAACCAATGAGGCTCCCTCCCTCCCCATAGACCCTCCCTTCCCCTTAAACCCCCTTCGCCCCCACCACCTCCTGTTCTTTTTTGTCTAGCCTGCTAGACTTACCTTCTTCTTCCTCCTCCACGGCGGGGCATGGGGGTCCTCGATTTTGCTCTCCTCGGGGCTCAGAGCTCCTCGGGGAGGGTTCCTGGCGGTCGCGTCTTCGGGAGGCGGGCATGGCTGCCTTGAAGACGCATCCTGGTCTGTCGGCTCTTTGCGGCTGGGGCTACAACTTCAGGATCTTCGGCTCACAGGGACGAGCTGATGTGCCGGTTTGGATTTTCTGAGTTTTTGGCAGTAGGACGGGCATTCTCCCCGCGTTTTTAATGATTTGGACTAATTGTTTATGCATTGCCATTTGCTGTTCTGTTTTTTAGGGGGAGGACTTTTCTCCTTTATTTGAGGGGGTGGGGGTCCTATGGCTGGCATTTCTTGTTTATATCATGCCGAAGGTACCTGCTAAAAGACGTAGGATTGTGTCCTCTTCCTCTTCATCAGGGGAGGATGTTGAGGTTCCTCTCTCCACGCTTGGGGGTCACCAGGTTCCGGTGGGGGCTTCTACACCTCTCATGTACAGAGAAGAGGTTCAGGACATGATGGAGGTGGCTGTCTCTCATGCTCTCCAAGCAGGGGTGGCCAGGCCTGGTCATTCTCCGGCGGCCCGTCCTCCTGGGACTGTGGAGAGGTCCTCTTCTTGTGATGATGATGATGCTCCGTCTACTTCTTCTGGTGGGAAATATGTCTCCAGGGAAGAGATGTGGGAGGTGATGTCTCATGTTCGGGACAATTTAGGTTTTCCTGTTTTTCAGCCTACAGGGAGGGATTCGCACTTGTTCCCTCAGTATCAAACACCTTCAAGGTTTGCCATGCCTTTTCAGGGCCCTGTGAAGGATATGGTACTCTGGGAGTGGAAGGATGTGGACAAGTCTCAGGTGCCAAGATTCCTTCAGAAACTGTACTTGCTGGAAGGGGAGGATGTGTAATCACCCTCAGTTAAACTGGATTCCATTCTGGCGACCCTGATTGGCAAGACGGCGGTCAATCCAGAGGATTGTGTGCCTGCAGATGCCACTGACCGTAAGGTGGATTCTGGTCTTAAGAGGGCGTTTGCGGCTGAGAATTTGGCCCTCAAAGCGGGTATATTTTCTGCTTATTCGGCACAATCTTTGGTGCAGGATTTTGACAAGCTGGCGGTGGCTGTTCAGGAAGGTTCGGAGTGCTCGGAACTTCTGGCTGTTATGGAGCAACAGGCCAGGTTGCTGGCAGACACGTCTTCTGATGTGGTCCGTACTTCAGCTCTGGCATCGGGAGCTTTGATTGGGGCTCGTAGGTCCCTCTCTTTGAGGTTGTGGAAGGCAGATCCTGGGGAGAAATATGCTCTCCTGAGACTACCTTTTGAGGGGTGTAATTTATTTGGTGATCAGTTGCCTTCCATGCTTTCCAAGGCCTTTTAGGAGAGGAAACACGCATTGCCTTACAAAGGTGGTTCTTCTTCTGGCAAGGGTTGGCGAAAGCATTCGCGCTCATCTCCCAAAATGGATTCCAAATCTTTTTCTTTCAGGAAACGTCATTTTCAGCCCCGTTTTTCTCCTAAGAAGTCTGCCCCTTCGAGTCGGGATGGGTTCAAGAAGGGGTCCTGACAATCATTGTGGGCCTGGCATAGGGCCGGTTGGGGGACGGCTGAGGCACTTTCTTTCCGTGTGGCAGGAGAGTGTCAGCGTTCGTTGGGTGCTGGACATTGTGGACAATGGCTACGCCATAGATTTCGAAGTGGTGCCTCCAGATTCTGGGGTGCGCCCCACTCCTCTGCCTGCAGACGGGGTCCAGAGACAGGCGTTATTGGATGGGGTCCGGGACTTGCTTCTCAAGGGGGCCATCTCCCAGGTTCCTGTGGGGGAGAGAGGTCTGGGCACTTATTCTGTCTTGTTTCTGGTTCAGAAGGTGTCAAGGGGTTTTCAGCCTGTCCTCAATCTGAAAGGGGTGAATTCCTGGATCAGGACTGTACATTTCCGTATGCTGTCCATTCAGACAATATTTCCTCTGGTCAGTCCGGGGGATTTCCTGGCATCTCTGGATCTGCAGGATGCTTACCTGCATGTTCCAGTGGCTCGGTCTTCTCAGCAATTCCTACGCTTTGCAGTAGGCCTGGACCATTTTCAGTTTGGTGTTCTACCATTCGGCCTCAAGTCCTCTCCCCGCATTTTCACCAAGGTGCTGGCCCCTATGGTGGCTCTTCTACATTCAGAAGGGGTGTTTATTCATACTTATCTGGACGATATTATAATCCAAGCGTCCTCTCAAGGGCTGTTGCCGAGGCATGTGGCCCGGGTTCTGTTGGTCCTGCAAAACCAGGTTTTTTGGGTCAACTGGGGGAAGTCAGATTTGGTTCCTTCCCAGGATCTAGTTTTTCTCGGGGCTCGGTTTCTGACTCTTCAAGGCTTGGTGACTGTGTAGGAGAAGCGGTTATTGGGCCTCCAGTCTCTGGTGAGGTTGATCTTGTCGCAGCCTGCTCCCAGAGCCCTTCAGTGGTTGCCTCTGCAGGGTCATTTGGCGTCAGTGATTTTTCTAGTACCCTGAGCACGGTTCTATCTTCTTTGCCTGATAAACTGGTTCCTGGTTCATTGGTCTCCAGGGTCAAGTTCTCTTCGGGCGCAGATTCCGGTGTCGAGGTTGGTTCGCAGGGAGTTGGGTTGGTGGCTGGTGCCAGCTCAACTTTGTGTAGGGGTGTCTTTATCTCCTCCTCTCCCGGTGGTAGTGACGACCGATGCCAGCCTCTCAGGTTGGGGGGCTTGGATGGGGTCGGCTCAGATCCAGGGGTTTTGGTCGCCTCTGGAAGCCAGACGTTCCTCGAATTGGTGGGAGTTGAAGGCGATGCTTCTAGCTCTGATTCATTTTCAGGACTCCCTGAAAGGTGTAGCGGTTCTTATTCGGACAGACAACTTGGTGACCAAAGCTTACGTGAACCGGCAGGGGGGGACCAGGTCGTGGGCTCTGTTCCGCCTTGCCAGGAAGATTTTTGTTTGGGCTCAGAAATGGGTTCTTTCCCTGCGTGCCACCTACATTCGGGGGGATGGTCAATGTTCGGGCGGATCTTCTGAGCAGGGTAATTCCTTCCTCTCAGCTTTTCTCCCTCCGGTGGTCTCAATTTCATCATCTGGTTCACCTATGGGGTCTTCCGGTGGTAGATGTGTTTGCGTCTCCAGAGAATGCAATACTCAGTTGCTTCTGCTCCCGGTTTCATTGTCTCAGGCTTGGGCGGTGGACGGGATGTCGTGTCCTTGGCCTCAGGGTCTTTTGTATGCTTTCCCGCCCTTTCAGTTACTTCATGCGTTTCTGGTGAGGGTACGTCTTCTGAAAGCCAGGGTTCTCTTGATTGCGCCCCATTGGCCGAGGGCAAATTGTTTTCCGTTGCTTCAGTAGATGGCTTCGGATCACGTGTGGACTCTTCCTCTCCGTCCGTCGCCTCTGGAGTTTCCTTGCCTCTCGATGGGGTCATTGAGGCAGTTGCACTTGACAGCCTAGAAGTTAAACGACTGGGTTTGACGGGTTTGGGGGTTCCGGTAGCTTTGAGTTCTACTTTACTGGCTTCCCGACGGCATTCCACTTTGCTGTCTTATGGTCAGCAGTGGAAAGTTTTTTTTTTCTTGGTGTTTCAGACATGGGTTGGCTCCTACGTCTGCTTCATTTTTTGATGTGATGCAGTTTTTACAGGATGGAGCCCAGTTGGGTTTGTCTGCGGCTTCTCTAAGGGTGCAGTGGGTGGTGATTCAGGCTTTTAGGGGTCCATGGCGTAATCTGTCTGACGAGTGTCGTTTGATGCCAGGGTCATCTTAACTTGTTTCCTTGCCCGGTGCGGTCCTTTCCTTCCTGGGATCTTTCGTTGGTATTGGTTGCTTTGCCTGTTGCTCCTTTTGAACCTCTGGGGGCCTGTGACTTGCGTCATCTTTCTTTGAAAACTTTTTTTCTGGTCGCCATCACTTCGGCCCGCCGTTTAGGGGAATTGGGGGCCTTGGCCTGCTCGTTTCCTTTTTGTAAGGTTTTTCCGGATCGAGTGGTGCTTGTTCCGGTTCCTTCATTTGTTCCCAAGGTGAATTTGTCTTTCCATACTCGCCAGGAGGTCATCCTTCCTTCGTTTTGTCCGGATCCTTCCTCGGATGAGGAGGTTCGGTTGCATTCTTTAGATGTGCGTCGGGCCTTGTTGGAATAACTACGGGTAGTTGCCCCTTTCCGTAAGGGTGATTCTCTATTTGTGAATTTTGGTCCGGCTCGAAAAGGGGAGAAGCCATCCACGGCTTCCTTGATTCGGTGGGTTCGCTCGCTGATACTGATGGCTTATTCTTTGAAGGGGGTGGTTCCACCCCAAGGGATTCCGGGCCGTTCTACCAGGGGTATGGCGGCTACGGTGACGGAGCTTCAGGGCGCCTCTGTGGTGGAAATTTCAGGGCTGCAACTTGGGCCTCACCTTCGACCTTTGTTCGTCATTACAGACTGGCGGACTTAGGCAATTTGGAGTCAGTATTGGGTCACTGTGTCTTGTCCTCTATGATGTACTAGGGGGGTGGGGACTCTGTGGTCTTTATTGGTTGTGATTAAACTTGTTGGAACTCAGTGTCCGTCTCCTGTTTTCTCTTGCTATGTCTCATTGGTTTAAAGAAAGGCGAGGGAGGGACGGGAGGTAATGCGTCCATTACTTACGTTAATGGCATTACTCGTAGTCCTACTCCCTCACCTTCCTTTCCGTTCCCTCCCGCCCTCCCGGTACAGACCGCCTGAGTTGCTACTTGGGCTTGTTTTTGTACAGGAGGTGGTGGGGGTGGGGGTGGGGGTTTAAGTGGAAGGGAGGGTCTATGGGGAGACAGGGAGCCTCATTGGTTTAAAGGAAGGCGAGGGAGTAGGACTAGGAGTAATGCCATTAATGTAAGTAATGGACGCATTTCCCTAAATAGTCTCTTTCTCATTTTGTTGTGCTTCAGGTGAAGAGGAATAATTGTATTTATTTTTCTCCTATACGCTCTGCTCCCAGTGGAACCTAACCATGACCACAGCCCTAACCTTAACCCCGAGGAACACTCCAAGCTTTCTGTTTGTTTGTGTTTTCTCTCTCCCCTCCATTATTATTCAAGCTTCTTTGCTCATATAAGTTAACTGATACATGCACTGAACTCCCACCTCCTAGCATAGTGGCCTGCAACCTTCAGTTAGATTTAGAAGGAATGGCATGAGTACCCCGTATTGATCCTAGACAAGAAAGTATAACTTGGGGTGTTTGCACTTTTTTCTTTATTTATTTATACATAGATTGAAAGCTGTGTTGCTGAGTGTTGGAGCAGGCCTTCTCAAGTTCTGCTTTAGACACTTTCCCTTGTCTTCATATGTAGATGATGTGGTCCTCATCTCCCTGACTTTGAATGGCTTGCAACATGTTGTCCCAAATCATGCTAACGTTATGAGCTTCCTAGGTTTGGTTACTGACATGAAAAAGCTGAAGCTGATAGTTATTGGTAGGCCACAAAAGTTTTCTTGTAATTGGTGGACAGTGTATTGAAAGGGTGGATTAATTTACATATATGGAAATATTGTGTCTAATTTAAATTATGCCCCCCTTTTCAGGGATCGCCAGTTGTTCCACAGGAAATGGTAGCATGTACATTCCAACTGTGCTTAATGTGTACAAGGCTAAAAGCGGAGACATGGCATATTTGTTGCAAGAATATTAAGAGTTTCACTATTTTCATTTTTTTTGCAATTGGTAGGCTGTGCTGCAATACTTGGAACGTCATTATCAAATGGGTTCCAATTGATTTTGGATCTCAATTTGGGCGTATCCTCACGAAACTTTCACCAGGGAAATCATCAGCACTTTGATGATGGATCAGTTGTCATACCAAATCTCATGATAGAGTCGCCCTAATATGAGTGACCTCTGCAGAGGTTGAGCTCATATGTTGAAACCCATCATAATTGTCTTTTGCAAACAAACAGCAAATTGCCTGATTTATTAGAATCGTATTACAGTGGGCACAGAAACATGATGTTCGTAAAGCGTATGGTAAGGTCTTATTTTATGACGAGTTTTTTTTAAATATTCAGAAACCCTATTGATAGTAGCTACTTGGTTCATATGAAAGGAATCTGATGCCAGGATTGGTCTGACGACAGAATTGGTCTGATTGCTGGAATTATTAGCTTCCAATAATGAAATAATAAGACCTTTACCAATATAGCTGTTGCAGCAACTTACATTTGCGCCAATTCTGTATGAAATGCTATTTTTTATCCAGTGTTTTAAATAAGCCCATGTACAAATATCTAAAACCTATTGGGATAATTAACTGCAGAGCAGCTTTCATGTATCGATTCAGTTGCACTCTGTTAATATGCTGCTCTTTGGCTAAATTTCTTAGGAGATCAATTAAAATCGGAAAGATCCCCATTCATTATGTATTTTACTTGTAGGATCTGGTTTGATTAATAATTTGATTTTTTTTCTTAATGTATGATTTTCCATTTTATGATGTATTTAGCTTTTTTGGTACTGTTCTATTGTTCCATTGTGTTTTTTAACCTGTGGTGGAAATAAACACAAGGGATGATGATGGAAATGCTTCGTTTTTGATCCCTAACCATTAACATTTTTATCCTGGACAGCTCTACAGCAAACTTAGCATAATTAAATGTATCCCAAATACTAAGCAAGTCCCACATTGTGTATGGACTCATCAAACACCTCCAAATTTGTTAGCAAATCGAACAAGCACTGCCAAGCCCAATTGGCCTTTTAACTGAAAATGCAAGGTAGACGTGTAGACTTTGCTAGTGCGTGCTACTATAGATCACTCCAACCGAAAGTAAGCCCCTTTCTCCAGTATGTTGCAGTACCTTTGGCAGTTACTAAAGGTCAGTGGAGTCAGACACAAACCCTTTCAATGTCAGGCTCCCTGGATTCAGACACAAACCCTCCTGGTTCTTGTTTTTACACCACCTAGGAGCATTTCGGTCACACAGGCCCTCATTCCGACCCTGGCGGTTTTAAACCGCCAGGGCCGGGGTAGACGGAAGCACCGCCAACAGGCTGGCGGTGCTTCCTGGGCAATTCTGACCGCGGCGGTAAAGCCGCGGTCAGAAAAGGGGAACCGGCGGTTTCCCTCCGGTTTTCCCCTGCCCCAGGGAATCCTCCATGGCGGTGCTGCATGCAGCGCCGTCATGGGGATTCCGACCCCCTTCCCGCCAGCCTGTTCATGGCGGTTTACACCGCCAGGAAGAGGCTGGCGGGAACGGGTGTCGTGGGGCCCCTGGGGGCTCCTGCACTGCCCATGCCACTGGCATGGGCAGTGCAGGGGCCCCCTAACAGGGCCCCATAATGATTTTCAGTGTCTGCTTTGCAGACACTGAAAATCGCGACGGGTGCCACTGCACCCGTCGCACCCCTGCAAATCCGCCGGCTCCATTCGGAGCCGGCTTCATCTTTGCGGGGGCTTTCCCGCTGGGCCGGCGGGCGATCTTCTTGAGATCGCCCGCCGGCCCAGCGGGAAAGTTGTAATCACCGCCACGGTCATTTGACCCCGGTGCGGTGTTTGGGCGGTTTCCGCCCGGCGGGCGGTGCCCGCCGCCCGCCGGGGTCGAATGAGCCCCTCAGTGCTTTAACTTAATGAATTATTTTCTCCACTACTAACATCAGGAAGCTACATTCTTTTTTTGGATCTGTGTCAATAGCTTTTGCCAGGCAGTTAATATTCTGTCTTAATTCCTCAAATGCGCCTTACATCATAGCACAGAAGGGAAAAACTTGTCATCACGGAAGTAATAATTTGCTCTTTCCTATGGCCAAGACGACGCCATTAGTTAAAATAATTAGAGTGACTCCTCCCAGAAGTTATAGAAATGCATGTGAACCATAATATTAATTACTTTTTCACAACCCAGTATTAGGACATTTATTTAGAACATAGAAAACAAGCAAAAATAGTTGTTCCAGTAATAGTGAATATGCACTTTTATAATCAAGCCACAGCCTCCCTGTAATCTGGCCTGCTGTAAATAACGACATAGTCAACTTTTTACCATTTGTTCTTTGTACTCTGAGCAAAGTTTATTTAAGGGCATATGCTCTATTAATAATCGTCACGTATCTTGTGACTGAAGGAGAAGTGATAGACACCTGTGCGACACTTAGTAAATATTTAAGATTCTGCAGCCTGATTACAGCAAGGAGATAAGTCTGACTCAGAGGATCTCTAGAAACAGCCTAAAGTAATACACCCTGTTTCAGAGAAGATTTGTGTTTACCTCAAAGACCTTTAATAGCATCCTAGAGTACTGCAGTCTGCTATCCAAAATTAGTTGAGCTTTACTACAGAGGTATCTTAAAATGATATAAGGTAGTACACCCACCAACAGAAAGGGTTCGTGTCTGACTTCTTATGGTGAAGTCAGATTTTAAATTATAATTTTGAAAATGCATTTTTAGAAACTTGCCATGTTCCTGCCATAGTCATTTAGTGCCTGCAGCCTGTCTCTGGGTCACATCACTGGGTACAGCTGACAGTTGGGCTTTTTATATTCTTCCTACACAGCAGCCACAGTAGAGAGCATAGGTGTGCCTGAATGGGCCATCAATTTAGGATGGGAGGGTGGAGCAGGGCACAACCCTATATACACTTGAATAGGTTGTGGCCTGCCTCTACACAAAGGGCTGAGTCCACCCTGTAGTTAGTCTGGAGCCAGGACAGGGAAGGCATGATGCCAGGGGACTTCAAAGGGAAATCTCTAGAAGCTTCCCCCACTTCAAAGGTAGGCGCAGGTATAAATATTGGACCCCAGACCCTCACTCTTTAGTACATTTTTGGACCTGTAGATATTCTGCAAGGAAGAAAGACTGTTGTGTGATTGACAGGATTGCAACTCTGCTAGACTGCTGCTCTGTAGGACTGCTGCCCTGTTATACTGACCTGCTGCCTCCTGACCTCTAGCCTGGGTGAAAACACCGGACCTGTAACTGTTGCATCCAGGACCCCAGAGTGACCCCAATGGATAGCTGGCTGGCTTCCTGACTATAGCCTCAGGGATAAAATGCTCCAACAACTTTGAACCCAGCACCTGGACTCTGTCATCTGTGAGACCTACATTGCTCAGTGTGCCACCCTAGTACTGGACGCTTGGAAGTGGGCTTGAAGGTGGTCTGTCAGCTCATCTGTGGACCCAGCAGTACCAACGCATCTCCACTGCTCAGTGGGACAATCCTGAACAGAACGAACATATTACCCTTGTACTGCCAAGCATTTGTCGATGGTAGCCTTGATGACGTAGGTTCTCACATTGCAGCCTCACAGCTCTTTGGAACCAATGCATCACCTCAACTGTGTGACACATCCTTGATGCTCAGCTTTGCTCAAACCCTTATTTTCTCAAACCCTTGTCAAACCCTTGTCGACGAGCTTCTGGCCAATGATGCATGACCTCACATCTCAGTTCTGCAGCTCCTCAGGACCGACACGTCACCTTGGCTGCATTATGCATCCTCAGCAAGGGACCTCGCAGTACTCCACAAACCAGGATTTAAGATATTCTTGTTCAGAGGGACTAACTTGGTCCCTGTAGCTGGCCCACGCTCCTTCATGGTCGACCTAAACTTGTGACTTTGTCCTGGTCTGGTGTGACTAGATAGCCACAGTTGGAGCTTTGTGCTCCTTGCCACTATTTTTACTGGCATCTTTAAGATTGTATAGCTGAGATTCTACTGATTATTTTGTTGTTGTTCTGTTCTTGATTAATGTATTAAAATGACTTTATTTTTCCAAATTGGTGAGGGATTTTTCTTGTGGTGTGTTTTTACTTTATCACTGTTTGAAGTGCTGCATAAATACTTCACACCTTGCCTCTAAGTTAAACCTGACTGATCTGTGGCTAGCTACTGATTATTGCTTTCATAGGGTTTGACCCTCCCCCAGCCAGTAACTCAATTTCTTACGTTCACAAATCACAGCACAGTTATTTTTATTGTAATGCTCCTTTGCGTCAAGGAGAGTAAATCTGTACCAGAATACTTTGAATTAAGTGACACACTGATAAAATACACTATGGGGTCAAGACATGTAAGTGGTTATGCTTCAGGGGCTCTGCAATTTCCATGAAGATTTCCAGGTTATATAGATTAACTAGATTTTGCTTGTTCCACATGCAAGATATCACGAACACTTGAACCAATTGGCACATGCAAATACAACATTTTTCACTGATGGGTTATTCTATGTTTGCAAGCAAATGATGTGTGAACATTCAGTGACATCTAGAAATGCTGGGTCAAGCTTTCACCAACACTGATGAAATCTATGTAAACCGCCCCTTACATCTTTCAAATAACCAGTAAACAACTTGCAAACGTTTACTGTAGCTGTTTCAATTCCTACACTGCGGCTCTTTCGATGCCTCATTTCCACTGGTGTATTTGCCTACAACTTCACCTCATTAATCTTAGGGCCAGGTTTACTAAAAAGTGGCGCAGTACGGAGCTGCACCAACATTTGCAGCATCACACCGTGTCTCTTTAGAAATGCAGGGATATGCCGTATTTACTAAAATACAGTGCACTTCTGTGTTTCCCCTGACGCCAGTGCTACATTTATCTGCCAGCGCCAACACAGGCATCCTTGCACCGTGGTGCAAGGGTATCTGCATTGATGAGATTGATTAATTATGTGGAGCAAAGTGCTCCTTGGTGCACATAAACAATCTGCAATGGTAATTTGACACTTCTATGTGTGCTGCATAATGCAGCACACATAGATGTGCCAAATCACATTTTTTAATTATTGTTTTCTGTGCAGGAAGGTGTCCCTTCCTGCACATAAATAATCATTCATGGCCTTTTGCTCTTTCTATGTGTGCTGCAGAATGCCGCATGCATGAAAAAAATAAAAAAATTAGGATTGATAAAATAATTCCTCCTTGTTGTGCCATGCTAACGCAACCCCTGGGATGCCATACGTTTTTGGTGCTGCCACAGATTTCAGACTTGTTGTAAATCTGGGGCAGCGTCAAAAGCAATAGGTGTTGCAGTGGAATGCCCACAGCAACACACGTTGCATGGGGCCATATTTACAAGCTGGCATTGAGCCACCAAAAGGGGCTTAGTGGGGGGGCGTGGCCAAGTCGTCAATGGAGTCGGACGTGTAGTCCGGAGCTCAGATTGCTGTACCCGGTCTGAGGGGCAAATATCATGTTGGGGTGCTGTTTTGACCCCACAAAAGAGATCCAGCCCGAGGGGGACTCAGCAAAATAAGAAGCGATGACCACGCGGCGGTGGAGAATGGCACCCTTAGGCATTGCGGAGGGCTGCCCTGTGAGGGACCTCCGGCCACGATCCTGACAGCGTGCACATAGCCGTTTGAAACCAGGAAAGGCAGCCTGGCGGCAAAGACCTGTGGAAGGATCCCCCCTGCATGTGAGGCAGATGGGGAGACCTGGGAGGAACCAGAGGCACATTGACAGCCCATGGACAAGGTGGTGAGTCCGGGAGCGGGGGATGGAGCGGTCGCCATTTTCTTTTCTACTCCTCACGTATCGGAGCATGAGGAACGGGCCTGAGAGAGGACCCAGAGCCGGGAGACACTGAGGAGGAGGTGGGGCTGGGAGATCACAAAACCCAGAGATAGAACGGCTCACCCAGGAAGGTATGAGGCGGGAAGTTCCTGAATTGGTGCACAAACACAACACAGAGAGAAAGGGTGGAGAAGTGCTAGATCACTGGAGGAGCATGGATGACCACAGTAATTTCGAAGATTTGAGTGGAACTGAGATGCCCCATTAACAGACCGGCAAATGGAAGGCCAGGAATAGCGACGGTCCCCGCCATATGCACCCGTGCACCACAGTGAAAACAGAATAAACAAGTAAATACACTGCAACAGCTGTAGAACTGTGAAAACTGGGAACTCCAGGGTGGACACATATTCCCTCAACCCCCAGGTGAAGAGGGGGAAACAAAAAATGGGTAAGGAGGCACTGGCCGGGCCCCCTCCAAAAGTCTATATGGGCGAGGAGACGGGGGAACAGAAGCACTGACGAAACACACCGAAGAGATGCTGGCGGCCATACAGGACTCAAAGACAGCCGTAGAGAGTCAAATCGCAATGCTTGCTGGGGAGCTTCTGTTCCCCCGGTCTTCTCTGGGACAACCACAATAAGCTGAAGGATTGGGTCAAAGCAACAGAAGAGATAATGCATGAGACGACCCAGCAGGTGAAAGCACTCACGCAAAAACCCGCACTCATGGTTAATGAAGTGAGAACTCTGGCCATTAAAGTAGAGGACGCTGAAAGCCGGTCTCAGTGATACAATATACGCCTGGTGGGAGTCCCTGAAAAGGTAGAGGGCCCATCACTAGAGCTCTACATAGAAACATGGCTGTGCGACGTGGTGTTACGGGGTGCGCCCATGAAATTCTTCTGAGTGGAGCGGGCTCACAGGATCCCGGCTGCCCCTCGACCGCCAGGAGGTATACCCAGGACCAATAATAGTGCGATTGATGAACTTCAGAGATGTGATCCTCCAAGAGACACGCAAAAGGGGCCCCTGGAAAATCGAGGGAGAAGAGATTTAACATTTACCCAGACTATACAAACCAGGCACAGAAACAACGGGCAGCATTTGCCACAGCCAAAAAAGTCCTCCGATACAATGACATAAAATATGCACTGCTGTACCGGCCGAAACTTCGGATTGAATATGAGAAAATAACATACTTCCTGGGAATTCCTCTAGAAGCCTGGGAATGGATAAGAGGATGTCAAGACCTCGATGATGCGTAAAAAGAAATGCAGAGGGTCAGGACTCCGGTGGGGGCCGTCCCGTGCCGTCACAGGAACAAATAAAAGCTGCGCAGAAGAAAGCTGTCAAGGACCTTAG
Source organism: Pleurodeles waltl (assembly GCF_031143425.1). Taxonomy (NCBI): domain Eukaryota; kingdom Metazoa; phylum Chordata; class Amphibia; order Caudata; family Salamandridae; genus Pleurodeles; species Pleurodeles waltl. Next base: position 475,335,797 of record NC_090447.1, on the reverse strand, counting down.
GGGAACAACTAAGATACAACGGAGTGATAGCTGGAGGGAATCAGAGAAGGACACTTGTGGGACCGGAACACAGCATTCAGGGTCGGGAACAGAATCTGAGACGGAGCCACAGCCTTAGGTGACCCCAGTGACACCAGACATGCAAGGCTGACAGATACTTTTGCAACCACTGATAAAAAAACAGCACATCCTAGAGCCGCAGCCCAGCGAAAATGACCAAAGGGAGAGCCGGGAGGGGCATGGGGGAGACCTCTGGGGCCACTGTGTCTAGTCCTGCCTTCTCCTCATACACCCCTCAGAGATGGGAAGGCGGAACATAAACAGTGGACAATGACAGACGAACTATGACATTGGCAAAAATCCACACATCTGAAAGATGCACAATGGGGAATGAGGATCCCTAATCAGGGGTTTGGCTAAACAAATACCGTGAATTGAGGGGGTGGTTAATTTTACAATCACAGCACAGTAAGGTAGGGTGGGGGTAGCTGGGGGGAAAAAATTACAGATTATTTCATACAAAGGCGGGATAATGAACTTGAAGTTGGTACAAAGGATATGGGGAAAACACAAGAAAGCACTCCCCTTAAAACCAACAATAGACTCACATCGATAAAACTACTTCCATGGGTACTGAGAAATTATCCATCCTCACATGTACCGTAAATGGACTAGGAAACAAACATAAAAGGAGCCTCATACATAAAGCCATATTTAGGTACAAATCAGATATAATATTTATGCAAGAAACACATCTGGTGAATACACAATAAAGCTATGGAAAGAGGTAAATACAAGCTACTGGGACAAACACAGTTTACGTCTGGATCTAGGTGGGGCCCTGAGACTTATTAGAAAAGGCCTCCCATTCCATACTACATGCACATGGGCAGACTCACACGTCTATTATATAGCAGTAGTGAGGATATATAAAAATATGCCTATACTACTAGTTAATGTATATCTACCCCCGGGTCTGCAAGGAGGGATACTCCAAAAAATCGGTACAATACTCACAACATCACCACCAGCATCCATCGTATTGGGAGGTGATTTAAACATGGTGATGAATACGGAGTTGGACAGGGCTAGTATATCAAGGACAGATGTCCCAATAGGGGGAAACTGGAGTGCTTTACGCAAGCAATGGGCTTATGTGATGTGTGGGGGTTTCTACAAGGGTAAGAAAAACGGTACTCCTACTATTCAGCAGTCCACGACATGCACTCTCGACTAGACTAATTTCTGACCACGGCGGACATGCTGCCGAGAAATAAAATGCTAGAATATCGGGCTAGGGGAGTTAGTAACCATGCCCCGCTACAGATGACAGTGTCTCTGGGCCCCCGACCGCCAGGAAAAGAATGACGCATGCAAACATGGCGATTACAAAACACAAAGGTGGTCGAGGGCCTAGAGTAAGTCACTCAGTGCTACTTCACTGAGAATAAGGGATCGGTACAAAGCCCGATAGTCCTATGGGAGGCCTATAAAGCCATTGTTAGAGGGGAGATAATAGCAGGAGAAATAGGAGAAAGACGGCACAGAGAGAAAAGACTGGTAACAATAGAAACTGAACTCATAGCATTGGAACAGAGATACACAACACACCTGATACAAGAAATTTAAAAACAGATGAATCAAACAAGAGAGGAATACAATATAGTAACTCAGGATGAGGTAAGTCAACAATACTTACTACAAAGCAAACGGCTATATGACGCTGGAAATAAAGCAGGTAAACTGTTGGCATGTTTGGGAAGGAAGGAACAAAGTGATTCCCACATCAGGAAAATTTGGACAGCTGAAGAGAAAATTTGGACAGCTTAGGGACCCTAAGGGAATAATAGAAGAATTGGCAGACCAAATGGAGAACTTCTACAAATCCTGCATAACAATTCCAGAGGCAGAAATAGATAGCTTCCTAAATTATTGTCCCTTGACATGTCTATCCCCGCAACAAACAGCGGATCTCGAGGAGGAGATCACTGAGGAAGAAATGTTGGCAGCGTTGGGTTAACTACAGAAAGGGAATTCGCCGGGACCTAATGGACTTCCCCTAGAGTTTTTTCAGAAACTCAGGTCGGGGCAGATAACACACCTACATGCAGCATTGCATCACGCTGTTGAAATTTGGAACCTTCCAGCCGAGATGAGAACAGCGATGATCATCCTACTACCCAAACCAAACAAACCCAGAGATCGAGGGGATTCTTACTGCCCGATCTCATTATTAAACGTTGATGCCAAAATACTGGCAAAGACCTTGCCAATCAGACTGAGTGGGGTGATGGTGACCCTTGTCCACCCCGACCAAACAGGGTTTATACCGGATGCTCTAAAGCCCTAAATCTCCAAAGGCTCCATAATAATTTAGCTCTAATAACACACTCGACTAAAGAAAGAACAATCGTTTCCTTAGATGCCAATAAAGCATTTGACTCAGTAGAATGGAAATATATGTTGGGCATGATGGCCAAGATGCGGTTTTGTCCCAGATTTAGGAAATGGGTAGAGCTACTATACAAAAGACCAACATCAAAAATGAGGATAAACGGATACACATCGCTGGAATTTGACCTTCACAGAAGGACTAGGCAGGGGTGTCCTCCATCGCCGATGTTATTTGCATGCCGACCGAGGGGCTAGCTAACTGAATAAGGACAGATCTATTGATAAGAGAATGGCCAACAAATAGTGATGATGAGCATCAGATTTCGCTCTACACGGATGACATGCTATTGTATCTAACTCAGACACATTCCTCAATGGGCCATCTGGGAGACATATTCTGAACATTTGGAGAGGTGTCAGGATTCAGTGTAAACTGGGGTAAATCACTTTTGTTTCCCAGGATATGGGGGATTAAACAGCATACAATGTTACCAGTTAGAGTGGAATTGGAGAAATTCAAATACCTAGGAATTTGGATATCAGAAAAACCCCACCTACACTACATCACTAATCTCCAACCCCTACTGCTGTATATACATGGATTGGTACAGCGTTTGCTGTTTTCATTGAATACCTAAGAAGAATAAAGGGCTTACATTTGGAATGCTTGGATGTGCCGTGGTTCTTTCAACTTACCCTACTGCAGAGATTCGAAATGGATACTAAGCATTGGCAAACCCTCCCGATCTCATTGATGGGAAGGGCAGCACTTTTTAAGATGGTAGCATTACCTCGTTTCATACATATTCTACATCACTCCCTATACCAATTCTAGAAACATTCTTTTGCCAGGCACACTCCCTACTACGAATACTACTATGTTCAGGAGGGCAACCCAGAATCAAACCGCGCCCTTTACAAAGACCAAAATGTGAGGGGGGTATCGCGCTGCCAAATATCAAGATATACTATGAGGCAACACAACTTAGCATAATAAATAGTTGGGCTTTTGCTACACAAGATGACCCAGCCTTTAGCGGGGACAGGGAAATGATGCACAAACATAGTTACCTGCACTGACTGTATGGGGGCTGGCCAAACCCTACATTTAGCCCAGCAACAAAAATGGTCATACAAACTTGAACACAACCTACTGAAGAGATGGGATGGGCCACACGTCTGACTCCCAAAACACCTTTAAGGGAAGGAAGCAAGCTACCCAAGATAGATCCCCTAAAGGGCTATAAAGGCTGGGATAACATATTTAGCTGACACATGGGATGCAAACGGGGAGGCACCATTCTCACATCTTCAAAATGAATACCAAATGTCAGATACACAATGGCTACAATATGCCCGCCTTCAGGCAGCTCTGAAACACAGTGTTCGTGTAGAAGAAGAGACACAGGCACATGCCCCATTAGAAATGAGACTCTTAGAGGGGAGGATACAAAACAAAATAAATTATAAAACAAATGTATGGTACAATCATGAGACACACACAACCCTCTTTGTCTACTCTATGGGAACAATGAAAAGGTGACTGTAAAGACTTAGAAGAGGAGGACTGGGCAGAGGCTCTGATCTTTCTGGCGTAAGTAGCTATTCGAGCATCCCTCAAACTAATACAAATTAAAATACCACACAGAGTATACTATACAAGCCATCTGCTCTTTAAGATAGGGAGTGCAGCAAACAGCAAATGTCTATGGGGATGCGATGTGGGAGAGAGGGAATGTTTTATCACACGCTGTGGACCTGTCCCCGGGCCGTCAAGTTCTGGGAGGAAGTGAGGGGAACCCTGAAGCGTGTGACAGAGACTAGCATGGAAATGACACCGGAGTCAATGATACTGGGGGTATGGGGCCACACCGAACACACACGATATCAAAAACTACTGATTAACTTAGGATGTATGATTGCAAAAAGGGACATAGCTAGGAGATGGGGATTGAGGCCAGCACCAAGTCATGATGAATGGAGAGAGGGTTTGGATAGATGCCGCATACTGGAAAAAGAAATATACAGAAATAGAAGTAATGAAAAAAATGCAAGAAGATATGGGGGAACTGGGAAATGGGATAGCTCAATAGCTGCCAGAGGACCAACAGTGCTGTTAGGAAGTCACACAATTCAAACACAATACAGGTCAGAGAAGAGAAATCCTTAATGAAATATACTGACAGGGGGGGAGGGTGGAGAGAATTGAGGGACTTTTAGCCTGTGATCGTTATAGTTTATGTATTACGTCAGGGATACACAAAATGTTGTTACAATTGCTATTTTATATATGAAAACAACAACAAAAAACGTTTAATTAAAACAAAAAAGGGGCTTGTGTTGCACTGCACGGCGCCACCAGAGCTTCACAAAAACTGATGCTCTGGTGGAGCAAGGGCCTTGTATATCTGGCCTTTAGTGTGTACCCATGGTAATTTTACACCCTTCTCTCTCATAGGAATGCACATTCTGCTTATATAAAGAAAAATCTGAAAGTATCTCTAGTAGAGGTGGGTTGAAAATTATGCAAGTTGCAAACAGATGAAATTCTCTCTTTTTCTTCGAGAAGAGAAATATTAGACTTTGAAATCCACCCAAGTTAGCTCTCCGGGCTATCAAAGACACACACAGATTTCCAGCATCTTGTGGTGTTCATCATGAGGTTCTCCCTGGCCAGTACAATATTCTGCAGGTAGGACTTAAAAAAACACCATGAACCAGCAGAAGTACGTATGAACCAGGAAGTTCACTGCAGTTTGTTGGCTGCCTCCTTGGCTTCCCACCTTTTTTAAACCAGAGGCAGGCAGAAACATATCCACAAATATTTGTGGGATAGTGCATAGAATCACTTCAGTTTACAGCAGAATGAAAATGATTACCCAGCCCAAAGCACATACTTTAGGAGTGAAAATAATAATTGCTGTTCTTTAACTGTGTTTCCTCTTGATAAAGTCTGTTTATTATTTTTACATGCAAGCTACTTCAACAGGTTAACGGTTATTTCATGTGGTATGTGATTATTTCACTCATATCCACCGTTTTTAAAGCAAAAGAACATTACATTTGTGTGCATTGCATATTTGATGATAAATCAAAAACAGACAAAGCAAACAAGGAGGGTGAGAACAGGGCCTAGAAGCTCCTCCATGCACAATCTGGAAGCAAGCATCCAACCCTAAGGTGCCCAATAGCATACCTCTATACTCTCTGCCAAGGCAGCATGTCTTAGATGAGATTAAAGTGTACCACCTATACACGAACCTCCACCAGGGCAGCATGTCTTAGAAGAGATTAAAGTGTACAGCCCATACACGAACATCATTACAGTTCATCATTGGTACACTATGTACTTTTTGTGTGACCCCCATATTGTTTGAGAAAAACATTCTCTGCAACCCAGACCTTCATACACTGACCAATTGGCACCAAAGCACAAGACTACATTTTTTCGGTTCTGCAATGGGGGAGCGGGGGTTGCATGACCCACATTGTTGTGCAACATTTTGCCTGACCACCACCATTCTAAACTTACAATCTTCCCATATCTACATATCTCCAGAATGCATTGCTTCACTGTGGGTTCAACGGGAATTTTACACTCAACAGGAAAGCTATTACTTTTTCCAGTATGCAGTTAGCTTGGGACACTACCAAGTAGTGTATGTTTATTCACATTTGTTCACAATCCTTCAAATAATTGTCTGGATCCATTCATAGAATCTGTAAGGAAATGCCTCCTTGGCATGGTTACCCCCTGACTTTTTGCCTTTGCTGATGGTAAATTTTGATTTGAAAGTGTGCTGAGGCCTGCTAACCAGGCCACAGCACCAGCGTTCTTTCCCTAACCTGTACTTTTGTTCCACAATTGGCACACCCTGGCATCCAGGTAAGTCCCTTGTAACTGGTACCCCTGATACCAAGGGCCCTGATGCCAGGGAAGGTCTCTAAGGGCTGCAGCATGTCTTATGCCACCATGGGGACCCCTCACTCAGCACAGACACACTGCTTGCCAGCTTGTGTGTGCTAGTGAGGACAAAACGACTAAGTCGACATGGCACTCCCCTCAGGGTGCCATGCCAACCTCACACTGCCTATGAAGTATAGATAAGTCACCACTCTAGCAGGCCTTACAGCCCTAAGGCAGGGTGCACTATACCATAGGTGAGGGCACCAGTGCATGAGCACTGTGCCCCTACAGTGTCTAAGCAAAACCTTAGACATTGTAAGTGCAGGGTAGCCATAAGAGTATATGGTCTGGGAGTCTGTCATGCACGAACTCCACAGCACCATAATGGCTACACTGAAAACTGTGAAGTTTGGTATCAAACTTCTCAGCACAATGAATGCACACTGATACCAGTGTACATTTTATTGTAACATACACCCCAGAGGGCACCTTAGAGGTGCCCCCTGAAACCTTAACCGACTATCCGTGTAGGCAGCCTGCCACACACCAGACATGTTGCTGACCACATGGGGAGAGTGCCTTTGTCACTCTGTGGCTAGTAACAAAGCCTGTACTGGGTGGAGGTGCTTCACACCTCCCCTGCAGGAACTGTAACACCTGGCGGTGAGCCTCAAAGGCTCACCACCTTTGGTACAGCACCACAGGGCACTCCAGCTAGTGGAGTTGCCCGCCCCCTCCGGCCACGGCCCCACTTTTGGTGGCAAGGCCGGAGGAGATAATGAGAAAAACAAGGAGGAGTCACTGACCAGTCAGGACAGCCCCTAAGGTGTCCTGAGCTGAGGTGACTCTAACTTTTAGAAATCCTCCATCTTGCAGATGGAGGATTCCCCCAATAGGATTAGGGATGTGACCCCCTCCCCTCAGGGAGGAGGTACAAAGAGGGTGTAGCCACCCTCAGGGCCAGTAGCCATTGGCTACTAACCCCCCAGACCTAAACACCCCCCTAAATTCAGTATTTAGGGGCTCCCCAGAACCTAGGAACTCAGATTCCTGCAACCTAAGAAGAAGAGGACTGCTAAGCTGAAAAACCCTGCAGAGAAGACGGAGACACCAACTGCTTTGGCCCCAGCTCTACCGGCCTGTCTCCCCCCTTCTAAAGACACTGCTCCAGCGACGCTCTCCCCAGGGACCAGCAACCTCTGAAGCCTCAGAGGACTGCCCTGCATCTAGAAGGACCAAGAACTCCTGAGGACAGCGGCTCTGTTCACCAAAGACTGCAACTTTGCAACAAAGAAGCAACTTTGAAACAACTTTTGTTTACCGCCGGAAGCGTGAGACTTGGCACTCTGCACCCGACTCCCCCGGCTTGACTTGTTGAGAACAATCACTTCAGGGAGGACTCCCCGGCGACTGCGAGACCGTGAGTAGCCAGAGTTGCCCCCCTGAGCCCCCACAGCGACGCCTGCAGAGGAAATCCTGAGGCTGCCCCTGACCGCGACTGCCTGATTCTAAGATCCGACACCTGGTAACGACTCTGCACCCGCAGCCCCCAGGGCCTGAAGGATCCGACCTACAGTGCAGGAGCAACCCCCAGATGGCGCTCTCCCTTGCCCAGGTGGTGGCTACCCCGAGGTGCCCCCCCCTTGCCTGCCTGCATTGCTGAAGAGACCCCTTGGTCTCCCATTGCTTTCTATTACAAACCCAACGCTTGTTTGCACACTGCACCCGGCCGCCCCGGTGCCGCTGAGGGTGTACTTTCTGTGTGGACTTGTGTCCCTCCCGGTGCCCTACAAAACCCCCCTGGTCTGCCCTCCGAAGACGCGGGTACTTACCTGCTGGCAGACTGGAACCGGAGCACCCCCTCCTCCATTGAAGCCGATGCGTTTTGGGCACCACTTTGACCTCTGCACCTGACCGGCCCTGAGCTGCTGGTGTGGTAACTTTGGGGTTGCTCTGAACCCCCAATGGTGGGCTACCTTGGACCCAAACTTGAACCCTGTAGGTGGTTTACTTACCAGCAAAAACTAGCAAACTCTTACTCCCCCCAGGAACTGTTGAAAATTGCACTAAGTGTCTAGTTTTAAAATAGCTATATGTGATTTATGTGAAAACTGTATCTGCTATTTTACTAATTCAAAGTTCCTAAAGAACCTACCTTTCATTTGAAATATTACATGTAAATCTTGAACCTGTTGTTCTTAAAATAAACTAAGAAAATATATTTTTCTATACAAAAACCTATTGGCCTGGAACTGTCTCTGAGTGTGTGTTCCTCATTTATTGCCTGTGTGTGTACAGCAAATGCTTAACACTACTCCTTTGATAAGCCTACTGCTCGACCACACTACCACAAAATAGAGCATTAGTATTATCTCTTTTTGCCACTATCTTACCTCTAAGGGGAACCCTTGGACTCTGTGCATACTATTCCTTACTTTGAAATAGTGCATACAGAGCCAACCTCCTACATTGGTGGATCAGCGGTGGGGTACAAAACTTTGCATTTGCTGGACTACTCAGCCAATACCTGATCACACGACTAAATTAAAAAAATTGTCATTAGAAACTGATTTTTGACATTTGAGCTATTTTTCTAAATTTTTTAAAGTCCTGCTAGGGCCTTGTGTTAGTCCCTGTTAGCATTATTTTAGAGTTTAAAAGTTTGTGAAAGTTCTAGAGCATTGCCAGGAAGATGGAGCTATGGCAACGAATAGTGGACAGGGTCAACGCTGTGGGGCAGCATCCACGAAATCGGGATGACATCAGGAAGCGGTGGAACGACCTACGGGGGAAGGTGCGTTCCATGGTATCAAGGCACAACATTGCGGTGCAGAAGACTGGAGGCGGACCCCCACCTACTCCCCCAGAATTTACAGCATGGGAGGAGGAAGTCTTGCACATCCTGCATCCTGAAGGCCTTGGGATTTTGGATTTGACTTACCAGAGTCCATTCCTCCAGCTGCAGGAGTAGCTGGAGGAATGGACTCTGGTAAGTCAAATCTTAACTACTTCATCCCCCCACCCCACCTGCATCCCAAATCATACCCCCACCCTCACCCCCACCCCATCACACCTACTCCCTGCAAATGTCTCACCATCACAACGCACCCATCCCAATACCTAGCCCTGCATGCGTCCACAAAGCATGGACACCCATCACCAAAGCATGCCCACTGCACATACACATCTCCCCCACAAGCCACCCTCACAAAAGCCCCCACACAGGAATGCCAGCCCTGGGGTACATGGGCACCCACCCATTGCACAATATGGCACACACTGAAGCAATAACCATACCTCTATACCCCTGCAGGACCCGAACGCCACCACACCGCCCAGGAGGGTCTAGAAATGTCCATCCCACCCCCAGAAGAGGCCACCAGTGATGACAGCAGCTCTGTCTCCCTGGACCCAGATGACCAGCCCGGCCCATCAGGGACCTCGGGACAGTCGGTTCCCATCACACAGCCACAGGCCACAGCAGACCTAACCCGCTCCGGGAATACCAGCACAGCACCCACCCAGCGGGCCCATGCCTCTGTCTTCAGGACACGTCAATCAGCGGTGTGTCCACCACTACAGGGCACCCAGGTTAACCCACCACCCCAACAACAACAGGGACCTGGGGGCAGTGGTAGTGGGCACACGGTCCAGGGGACAGAGGCCCAGGGAAACAGGGGAACTGGGAGGGCTGCTGTGCGACAGGGGGGGGGCAGGCCCAGGGAACCCACTCTCCACGAGGCCCTCTCCTCCATCATGGGAGCATACCACCACTCCCAGGAGACAATGGCTACGGTACTGGCCAGGTTCCAGGAGATCCAGGTCATGCAGGAGCAACAGTACATGGGGCACCATCGTCGGGGCACTCAACCAGATTGTCACCACATTGCGGGACCATGTGGCACCACAAAGGGCCCCTGTCACTAGCATGGACCAAGAACAGGCTACCACCTCCGCTGGCGCTAGTGGACAGGAGGCCCCCACACAACAACAGGCCACCAGAACCCCACCCCCTGCAGAAGAAGGACCACCCCGCAAGCGGGGCATGAGATCTCGGAAAAAGACAGAGTAGGATGCCAAGACTGCCGCCAGCAAAGAATACCCCCTGATGTCAGCGGACGGTGCCTAGGAAGGACAACATGGAGCACAGAGTCAAGCAACCCACAGGTACGTTCACACAGCTTGCACAGTACACGATTCTCAATGCATTGAATGGCTTGTATGAGTGGCAATGCAAGGCCTAGGCCTGTGTGACGCAGTAGAATTTAAGCCATGTGGGCCCTTGAAATGGCGGCTGCCTGACCTGTGAAGTGTGACAATGGGATGTGAGGTCAATGCGCTGGCGTGGCACACCGTGGCGGTAGGCGGTCGAAGACCGCGGCGCAAAGCCGCATTGGTTAACATTGAACCCTATGGGTTTCAGGAGCCAATGACGATGTGCGCCGGCGGTCGCGGTACGCACCGCCGCGGGCGTGACCACCATTTTCTATCAGCTTAATCACTCGATACCTGATCATCCACAGGAGAGGACCTATACTGCAAGTGCTGCTGTGACCTCGGTCTGGAAGAGACAATGGCTGCTGCGACTGGGGAAAGGGCCCCTGCCTTCACTTCTGAAGAATTGGACAAACTCGTGGATGGGGTCCTCCCCCAGTATGCGCTACTCTACGGTCCTCCAGACCAACAGGTAAGTACACTGGGACCATGCTTTGTGGCCAATGCCTGGGTTGAGTGAGGTAGATGAAAGATGGTGGGGAGGGGAGCGAATGAGGCATGCATCGCACGACAGATGAGAGCATGTGCCATATGGCAAGGTTGGGGAGGGGGGGCCACTCACATCGACCATGCAGAAAAGTGATGATATTTCTTTTCCCACCCTGTACATGTCACATAGGTCAGCGCCCATCAGAAGATCGACATTTGGCGTGCCATCGCCAAGGACGTCCGGACCCTGGGGGTCCACAACAGACGGGGCACCCACTGCCGAAAGAGGTGGGAGGACATCCGCCGCGGGAGCAGAAAGACCGCTGAGGCTCTGCTGGGGATGGCCTCCCAACCTAGGAGGGGTGCCACACGGCAATTGACCCCCCTGATGTCCCAGATCCTGGCGGTGGCCTACCCCGATTTGGATGGGCATGTGAGGACATCACAGCAGACACAAGGGGGTGAGTACCAGCAAATTCTGCAATATTAGCGCACAGTGGAGGTGTCTGTGTGGGGGAGGAGGGCTGTGGGTATCTCTAGGCCAGGGCGATTTCAGTAGGCTAGGCCCCTCCGTAAGGCATGGCCCTGTGCCCCCGCCCCCCACCTCTGTAGGGTGCTAAGTACAGCTATCCATGGCCCTGGGTCACCTATGTGTGCATTTGTCGTCCATAGGCTTGTAGGCCAAGTCACAATAATTGAGTAGTGTACACCGAGTGCGCGGCGTAGTGCAGGGGGCTTCTGTGTCTGTCCTCTCCGCCAACAGTGTCGCCAATGCATGCACTCAACATGTCATTATTCCCCCCCCCCCTTTTTTTTGGTCTTCCTGTTCATGTGTGCATTAGCATCATCAGGCGGAGGAGAAGTGGCATCGGAGCACGAGGGAGCTGCATCTCACATGGCCCCGGAGGGCCATGCAACCGACTCCGAGTTCACCAGTGAGACGGAGGGCGAGGGGAGCTCCACAACGGGGACCCGTGGAGACGTCAGCGACACAGACACGTCCTCGGAAGGGAGCTCCCTTGTGGTGGCGGCAACATCCGTGCCCACCGCTACAACAGGTACAGCCGCCACCCAGCGCACCAGCTCCGCCCTCTAAGCAGCCCCTCAGCGTTCGCCCCGTGCCCGCTCGGCCAGGAAGGCGGGCATCTCCTTCGCCCCAGGCACCTCAGGCCCTGTCCCAGTTACCCCTGCTGCCCTCAGTGAGGAGATCATTGACCTCCTCCAGACGCTCATTGTTGGGCAGTCTACCCTTTTGAATGCCATCCAGGGTGTAGAAAGGGAGGTGCACCGGAGCAATGCATACCTGGAGGGCATTCATTCGGGTCAGGCTGCCCATCAGCGATCGTTCAACGCTCTGGCCTCAGCACTGATGGCAGCCATTGCCCCTGTCTCCTGCCTCCCCCCTCTAATTTCCTCATCCCAGTCCCACTCCCCTGTTCCTCTGCCTATCCCAGACACACCTACAGACCAGCCTGCACACACCTCAACACCCAAGGGCAGCTCATCCAGACATAAGCACCACACATCCCACAAGCATTCACACAAGCAACATCCACATGCAGACGTGCCAACAGCCACTGCCTCCTCTGTGTCCCCCTCTCCTCGTCTCCCTCCTCCCTCCATGTGACGTCTCCACTCACACATGCATGCACACCACCATCAGCCAGTACGTCCATCACCAGCACACCCACCAGAACACTCCGCACACGTGCAGTCACCACCCTCACTGCCATTTACACGTCCCCTGTGTCCTCTCCCACTGTGTCTGTCACCCCCTCTTCCAAACCACACAAACGCAGGCAGCCACCCACCCAACAGCCATCCACCTCACGACAGCCTCCGTCACAAGCACCTGCACCCAAAGACAGCACACTTGACTCTCCTAAAACCACATCCTCTTCCTCCACTCCCATACCCACTGCACCTACCCTTCCCACTGCTCCTAAAAAGTTTTTCCTCTCCAAAATTAACCTCTTTGCATCACCTGACCCACCCCCTCCATTTCGTAAGAGTCCAAACAGCACCTCAGCCACCACAAGCCCTGCACCTACAAGGACCATAGTCCAGGGCTATTGGAGTCCACCAGCTTCTAGGGCAGCAACATCGGCCAGCAGCAAGGGGACAGCCAGCCCACCCCCTGGGAAAAAAACTAAAAAAGGGAAGGGCCGGCGTGAGAGGCCAGAGATGGCAGCCCCCAAAGGCACTACCCTGGCACCGTCACCTGGCACATCCACAAAGGGAGGCAAGGGCCCCAGAGAATCGGCGAAGGAGGGCAAGGGCAGCAGGGCGGACAAGTCCGGCAGCAGGCGAGCTGCCCAGGAGGGCCCCACCAGCCCCATTTCGGGTGTGAAGGAGGACACCCACGGGCCCAGGACTCCAGCACAGGAGGGCCCCGCAAGCGAAAGGTCGGATGGCGACTGAGTGGAAAATATAGGCCCGACCTGGTTCCCTGGGAACACATGTCAAGCACCGCTGAACAGGGCCCGCCGAGACAAGCACCGCTGAACAGGGCCCCGCCGTGACAAGCACCGCTGAACAGGGCCCTTCAAGACAAGCACCGCTGAACAGGGCCCTTCAAGACAAGCACCGTTGAACAGGGCCCCGCCGTGACAAGCACCGCTGAACAGGGCCCTTCAAGACAAGCACCGCTGAACAGGGCCCCGCCGTGACAAGCACCGCTGAACAGAGCCCCGCCGTGACAAGCACTGCTGAACAGGGCCCTTCAAGACAAGCACCGCTGAACAGGGCCCGCCGTGACAAGCACCGCTGAACAGGGCCCCGCCGTGACAAGCACCGCTGAAGAGGGCCCCGCCGTGACAAGCACCGCTGAACAGGGCCCCGCCGTTACAAGCACCGCTGAACAGGGCCCCGCCGTGACAAGCACCGCTGAACAGGACCCTTCAAGACAAGCACCGCTGAACAGGGCCCCGCTGTGACAAGCACCGCTGAACAGGGCCCGCTGTGACAAGCACCGCTGAACAGGGCCCCGCCGTGACAAGCACCGCTGAACAGGGCCCCGCCGTGACAAGCACCGCTGAACAGGGCCCCGCCGTGACAAGCACCGCTGAACAGGGCCCTTGAAGACAAGCACTGCTGAACAGGGCCCGCCGTGACAAGCACCGCTGAACAGGGCCCCGCCGGGACAAGCACCGCTGAACAGGGCCCTGCCGGGACAAGCACCGCTGAACAGGGCCCCGCCGTGACAAGCACCGCTGAACAGGGCCCTTCAAGACAAGCACCGCTGAACAGGGCCCCGCCGTGACAAGCACCGCTGAACAGGGCCCTTCCTGTCAAGCACCGCTGAACAGGGCCCCGCCGTGACAAGCACCGCTGAACAGGGCCCTTCCTGTCAAGCACCGCTCCGCTGGGCCCTTCATCTCAAGCACCGCTCCGCTGGGCCCTTCCTGTCAAGCACCGCTCCGCTGGGCCCTTCATCTCAAGCACCGCTCCGCTGGGCACCGCCATCTCTGAACTGCTCCGCTGGGCCCTTCATCTCAAGCACCGCTCCGCTGGGCCCTTCATCTCAAGCACCGCTCTGCTGGGCACCGCCGTCACTGAACTGCTCCGCTGGGCCCTTCATCTCAAGCACCGCTCCGCTGGGCCCTTCATCTCAAGCACCGCTCCGCTGGGCCCTTCATCTCAAGCACCGCTCCGCTGGGCCCTTCATCTCAAGCACCGCTCCGCTGGGCCCTTCATCTCAAGCACCGCTCCGCTGGGCACCGCCGTCTCTGAACTTCTCCGCTGGGCCCTTCCTGTCAAGCACCGCTCCGCTGGGCCCTTCATCTCAAGCACCGCTCCGCTGGGCCCTTCCTGTCAAGCACCGCTCCGCTGGGCCTTTCATCTCAAGCACCGCTCCACTGGGCACCGCCGTCTCTGAACTGCTCCGCTGGGCCCTTCCTGTCAAGCACCGCTCCGCTGGGCCCTTCATCTCAAGCACCACTCCGCTGGGCACCGCCGTCTCTGAACTGCTCCGCTGGGCTCTTCCTGTCAAGCACCACTCCGCTGGGCCCTTCATCTCAAGCACTGCTCCGCTGGGCCCTTCCTGTCAAGCACCGCTCCGCTGGGCCCTTCATCTCAAGCACCGCTCCGCTGGGCCCTTCATCTCAAGCACCGCTGGCCCATTGGCAGGGCCGGATCTGTGTCGGGCAGGGCTTCACAAAGCACTCTGGGCACCAGTCCCCCTCCAGAACCAGTGGAGTCTGTAATCCACTTGATGGACTGTGGCTTTGCACTCCCCAGGATGGTACAGTGGGCAATCCACCCACTGTAGAGACTTGTGAGACTGTGGCTTTGCACTCCCCAGGATGGTACAGTGGGCAATCCACCCACTGTAGAGATTTGAGAGACTGTGGCTTTGCACTCCCCAGGATACATCAATGGGCATGGAGCCCCGTCGTGGATCTGGCTTTGCACTCATCTGGCTGAGGTGCCCCCCATTCCCTTTCCCCTAAGGTGCCTGTAGTTTTACTATCTGATGCCCCTGCAGTGTTCTCTCCAATGGAATCGGGTTTCGTGTGTGGGCTTTGCCCATGTGTTTAGGCCCATTGGCCCACAAACAATGGCTGATAGCCAATATGGGCCGGACTTTTGACCTATGTATATATTGTTCATGATGTAATATATTTTATTTATCTATTTCATATTTCACTTAACTTCAAATATGCTATAATATACTTCAATTTTAATGATCATTTTATTTTGTCTTTGCATTCTTCCGGGGGGTTTGGGGGGTGTCACTCTGAGTTGTTGCTCTGCATTGATGTGTGTGTTGTAGTGGGTGAGGGTGGGGGTGGGTGTGTGGCGTATGTGTGTCCCCGTAATTTTTTGCCTCCCCCCTCACCTGTGTCGTAGGTGCAGTACTCACTGTTGTCGTCTGCGCCAGCGTTTGTGTTCCATGTAGAGGAGCAGGAAGACAATGACTGGGAGGATGTGTAGTTCCGGTTCCATGCTGTCCAGATTCCTCGTGGAGTGTGTAGAGGTGTGCGTTTTCCATTCGAAAAGTCTGTTTCCGTCGTGCTTTTATCGGCGGGGCAACCGCCCCGGAAAAGGTGGCGGATTGGTGGGTCGTGATAGTGTGGGCGGTACATTGTCTCCCGCCTGTCTGTTGGCGGTGACCGCCGCGCTGTTTGTTTGTTCCGTCGTGGCAGTCGGAGTGTTAAAGTGGCGGGCTGTGTTGGCGGTTCCCGCCAGGGTCGGAATTCAATTTTTGGGACCGCCAGCCTGTTGGCGGGTTGGCTGCCGCTTTAACACCGACCGCCAGGGTTGGAATGACCCCCATAATGTCTAATGCAGGTGAGAATGTGGTGGAACTCGACACCACCCCTTACCTCCATCTTAGGATGAGAGAGCTGAGGTCTCTCTGCAAATTAAAAAATATCAAAGCTGGTTTAAACCCTACCAAATTACAGCTCCAGGAGCGTTTGGCAGAGTTTGCCATAGACAACCCCTCTGAGGGTGACCTCCTAGAGGAAGAAACTAGTGATGTGGAGGGAGTCCCACCTCCAGTCCTAGTTAGGGAGAACAGGGTCCCTCAAACCCTGACTCCAACTGTGATAGTCAGAGATGCTGGTTCTCTCACAGGAGAGTCCAGCAGCTCTGGAAACATTGAGGACAGCCTCAATGAAGATGACCTCATGCTAGCCAGGATGGCCAAAAGATTGGCTTTAGAGAGACAGCTCTTAGCCATAGAAAGGGAAAGACAAGAGATGGGTTTTGGTCCCATCCATGGTGGCAGCAACATAAACAGGGTCAGAGATTCTACTGACATGTTGAAAATCTCAAAAGGGATTGTAACTAAATATGAAGATGGTGATGACATCGCCAAATGGTTCACAGCTTTTGAAAGGGCATTTGCAACCAGAAAAGTAAGCAGATCTCACTGAGGTGCTCTCCTTTGGGAAATGTTCACTGGAAAGTGTAGGGATATACTCCTCACACTCTCTGGAAAAGATGCAGAATCCTATGACCTCATGAAGGCTACCCTGATTGAGGGCTTTGGATTCTCCATGGAGGAGTATAGAATTAAGTTCAGGGGGGCTCAAAAATCCTCGAGCCAGACCTGGGTTGATTTTGTTGACTACTCAGTAAAAATACTGGATGGTTGGATTCAAGGCAGTGGTGTAAATGATTATGATGGGCTGTACAATTTATTTGTGAAAGAACACCTGTTAAGTAATTGTTCAAATGATAAACTGCATCAGCATCTGGTAGACCTAGGACCAGTTTCTCCCCAGGAATTGGGAAATAAGGCGGAACATTGGGTCAAGACTAGTGTGACCAAGACTTCCACCGAGGGTGACCAAAAGAAAGGGGTCACAAAGCCTCCCCAGAGGAAGAGTGTTGAGACATCCAAAGGGAAAAATAGTAAAGAGTCTTCTACAGGCCCCCAAAAACCTGCACAGGAGGGTAGGCCCAGAGCCTCTTCACAATCCAATTTTGGGTACAAGGGTAAAAACTTTGATCCCAAAAAGGCCTGGTGTCGTAGCTGTAATCAGCCTGGACACCAAACTGGAGACAAGGCCTGTCCCAAGAAAAATTCCACTTCTAACTCTACTCCAGCTAACACTGGAATGGCTAGTCTCCAAGTGGGATCAACAGTGTGCCCAGAGCAAATCAGGTGTCACACTGAAGCTACATTAGTCTCTGAGGGTGGGATGGATTTAGCCACACTGGCTGCCTGGCCCCCTAACATGCAAAAATACAGGCAGCATTTCTTAATTAATGGGACAAGTGTAGAAGGCCTGAGGGATACAGGTGCCAGTGTCACCATGGTGACAGAGAAACTGTTTTCCCCTGGTCAATACCTGGCTGGACAAACTTATCCAGTCACCAACGCTGACAATCAGACTAAAGTACATCCCATGGCTATGGTAACTTTAGAGTGGGAAGGGGTCAATGGCCTGAAACAGATGGAGGTCTCCTCAAATATCCCTTTAGACTGTTTGCTTGGAAATGACCTGGAGTCCTCAGCATGGGCTGAGGTAGAACTGAAAACCCATGCAGCCATGCTGGATATCCCTGAACTGGTGTGTGTCAAGACAAGGGCACAGTGCAAGGCTCAGGGTGAAAAAGTGGTGTTGGAGCCTGGAAAAAGGGCCCAACCCTCCAAGAGGAAAGGAAAGAGAAATGGGGAACCAGTTGCAACACAACAAGAAAAAGAGAACCTCTCTTCTCAGGAAGTTTCTGCCCTCTGAGGGAACTGAGCCTCTGGAATTAGGACCTTATCAGGTTGAGCTCCTAGGCCCAGGGGGACCCTCAAGGGAACAGTTGTGTAAGGGGCAAGAAACCTGTCCCTCTCGTGAAGGCCTTAGGCAGTAAGCTGCTGAAGAGTCCAATGGAAAGAAAACAGGAACACATAGGGTCTATTGGGAAGATGGACTCCTTTACACTGAGGCAAGAGATCCCAAACCTGGTGCCACTAGGAGGGTGGTAGTGCCTTAGGAGTTTAGGGAGTTCATTCTGACCTTAGCCCATGATATTCCTCTTGCTGGGCATTTGGGACAGACCATGACGTGGGAGAGACTAGTCAACCACTTCTATTGGCCCAACATGTCCCAGAAGGTCAAGGAGTTTTGTGTCTCCTGTGCCACCTGTCAAGCCAGTGGTAAGACAGGTGGACACCCAAAGGCCCCCCTCATTCCACTTCCAGTGGTGGGGGTCCCCTTTGAAAGAGTGGGTGTGGACATAGTGGGTCTACTTGAACCTCCCACAGCCTCAGGGAACCTAAACATACTAGTAGTAGTGGATCATGCTACTAGATACCCTGAAGCAATTCCCCTTAGGTCGACTACTGCCCCTGCAGTAGCCAAGGCCCTCATTGGTATTTTTACCAGAGTGGGTTTTCCTAAGGAGGTGGTGTCTGACAGAGGTACCAACTTTATGTCAGCATACCTGAAACACATGTGGAATGAGTGTGGGGTGACTTCCAAATTCACCACACCATACCATCCACAAACCAATGGTCTTGTTGAGAGATTCAACAAAACATTAAAAGGCATGATCATGGGGCTCCCTAAAAAAACTCAAAAGGAGAGGGGATGTCCTCTTGCCATGTCTGCTTTTCGCTTACAGAGAGGTGCCTCAGAAGGGAGTAGGGTTTTCTCCCTTTGAACTTCTGTTTGGCCACCCTGTAAGGGGACTACTAGCTCTTGTGAAAGAAGGCTGGGAGAGACCTCTTCATGAGCCTAAGCAAGATATAGTGGACTATGTACTAGGCTTACGTTCAAGGATGGCAGAGTACATGGAAAAGGCAAGTAAAAACCTTGAGGCCAGCCAACAGCTCCAGAAGTTTTGGTATGACCAAAAGGCTGCAATGGTTGAATTTCAGCCAGGGCAGGAAGTCTGGGTTTTGGAGCCTGTGGCTCCCAGGGCACTTCAGGACAGATGGAGTGGCCCTTACCCAGTGCTAGAAAAGAAGAGTCAGGTCACCTACCTGGTGGACCTAGGCACTAGCAGGACCCCCAAGAGGGTGATCCATGTGAACCGCCTCAAGCTCTTCCATGACAGGGCTGATGTGAATCTGTTGATGGTAACAGATGAGGACCAGGAAGCTGAGAGTGAACCTCTCCCTGATCTCCTCTCCACAGACCCTAAAGATGGCTCAGTTGATGGAGTGATCTATTCAGACACCCTCTCTGGCCAACAGCAATCTGACTGTAGGAAGGTCCTGCAACAGTTTGCTGAGCTCTTTTCCCTAACCCCTGGTCAGACACACCTGTATACCCATGATGTGGACAAAGGAGACAGCATGCCTGTCAAAAACAAAATATTCAGACAGTCTGACCAAATTAAGGAAAGCATCAAGGTGGAAGTCCACAAGATGCTGGAATTGGGAGTCATTGAGCACTCTGACAGCCCCTGGGCTAGCCCAGTGGTCTTAGTCCCCAAACCTCACACCAAAGATTGAAAGAGAGAGATGAGGTTCTGTGTGGACTACAGAGGACTTAATTCTGTCACCAAGACAGATGACCATCCCATTCCAAGTGCAGATGAACTCATAGACAAACTAGGTGCTGCCAAATTCTTAAGTACCTTTGACTTAACAGCAGGGTACTGGCAAATCAAAATGGCAACAGGAGCAAAAGAAAAGACAGCATTCTCCACACCTGATGGGCATTATCAGTTTACTGTTATGCCTTTTGGTTTAAAGAATGCCCCTGCAACCTTCCAAAGGTTGGTGAATCAAGTCCTTGCTGGCTTGGAGTCCTTTAGTGCAGCTTATCTTGACGATATTGCTGTCTTTAGCTCCAGCTGGCAGGATCACCTGGTCCACCTGAAGAAGGTTTTGAAGGCTCTGCAATTTGCAATTAGCAGGCCTCTCTATCAAGGCATCCAAATGCCAGATAGGGCAGGGAACTGTGGTTTACTTGGGTCACCTTGTAGGTGGAGGCCAAGTTCAGCCACTCCAGCCTAAGATCCAGACTATTCTGGACTGGGCAGCTCCAAAAACCCAGACTCAAGTCAGGGCATTCCTTGGCTTGACTGGGTACTACAGGAGGTTTGTGAAGGGATATGGATTCATAGTGACAGCCCTCACAGAACTTACCTCCAAGAAAATGCCCAAGAAAGTAAACTGGACTGTAGAATACCAACAGGCCTTTGACACCCTGAAACAAGCAATGTGCACAGCACCAGTTCTAAAAGCTCCAGATTACTCCAAGCAGTTCATTGTGCAGACAGATGCCTCTGAACATGGGATGGGGGCAGTTTTGTCCCAAACAAATAATGATGGCCTTGACCAGCCTGTTGCTTTCTTTAGCAGGAGGTTACTCCCGAGGGAGCAGCGTTGGAGTGCCATTGAGAGGGAGGCCTTTGCTGTGGTTTGGTCCCTAAAGAAGCTGAGACCATACCTCTTTGGTACTCACTTTGTAGTTCAAACTGACCACAGACATCTCAGATGGCTAATGCAAATGAAAGGTGAAAATCCAAAACTGTTGAGGTGGTCCATCTCCCTACAGGGAATGGACTTTATAGTGGAACACAGACCTGGGACTGCCCATGCCAATGCAGATGGCCTTTCCAGGTTCTTCCACTTAGAAAATGAAGACTCTCTTGGGAAAGGTTAGTCTCATCCTCTTTGGTTTGGGGGGGGGTTGTGTAAGGAAATGCCTCCTTGGCATGGTTACCCCCTGACTTTTTGCCTTTGCTGATGCCAAGTTATGATTTGAAAGTGTGCTGAGGCCTGCTAACCAGGCCCCAGCACCAGTGTTCTTTCCCTAACCTGTACCTTTGTTTCCACAATTGGCACACCCTGGCATCCAGGTGAGTCCCTTGTAACTGGTACCCCTGGTACCAAGGGCCCTGATGCCAGGGAAGGTCTCTAAGGGCTGCAGCATGTCTTATGCCACCCTGGGGACCTCTCACTCAGCACAGACACACTGCTTGCCAGCTTGTGTGTGCTAGTGAGGACAAAATGATTAAGTCAACATGGCACTCCCCTCAGGGTGCCGTGCCAACCTCACACTGCCTCTGAAGTATAGATAAGTCACCCCTCTAGCAGGCCTTACAGCCCTAAGGCAGGGTGCACTATACCATAGGTGAGGGCACCAGTGCATGAGCACTGTGCCCCTACAGTGTCTAAGCAAAACCTTAGACATTGTAAGTGCAGGGTAGCCATAAGAGTATATGGTCTGGGAGTCTGTCATGCACAAACTACACAGCACCATAATGGCTACACTGAAAACTGTGAAGTTTGGTATCAAACTTCTCAGCACAATAAATGCACTCTGATGCCAGTGTACATTTTATTGTAACATACACCCCAGAGGGCACCTTAGATGTGCCCACTGAAACCTTAACCGACTATCCGTGTAGGCTGACTAGTTTTAGCAGCCTGCCACACACCAGACATGTTGCTGGCCACATGGGGAGAGTGCCTTTGTCACTCTGTGGCTAGTAACAAAGCCTGTACTGGGTGGAGGTGCTTCACACCTCCCCCTGAAGGAACTGTAACACCTGGTGGTGAGCCTCAAAGGCTCACCACCTTTGTTACAGCACCACAGGGCACTCCAGCTAGTGGAGTTGCCTGCCCCCTCCGGCCACGGCCCCACTTTTGATGGCAAGGCCGGAGGAGATAATGAGAAAAACAAGGAGGAGTCACTGGCCAGTCAGGACAGCCCCTAAGGTGTCCAGAGCTGAGGTGAATCTAACTTTTAGAAATCATTCCCCCAATAGGATTAGGGATGTGCCCCCCTCCCCTCAGGGAGGAGGCACAAAGAGGGTGTAGCCACCCTCAGGGCTAGTAGCCATTGGCTACTAACCCCCCAGACCTAAACACACCCCTAAATTCAGTATTCAGGGGCTCCCCAGAACCTAGGAACTCAGATTCCTGCAAACTAAGAAGAAGAGGACTGCTAAGCTGAAAAACCATGCAGAGAAGACAGAGAGACCAACTGCTTTGGCCCCAGCTCTACCGGCCTGTCTCCCCCCTTCTAAAGACACTTCTCCAGCGACGCTCTCCCCAGGGACCAGCAACCTCTGAAGCCTCAGAGGACTGACCTGCATCTAGAAGGACCAAGAACTACCGAGGACAGCGGCTATGTTCACCAAAGACTGCAACTTTGCAACAAAGAAGCAACTTTGAAACAACTTGCGTTTCCCGCCGGAAGCGTGAGACTTGGCACTCTGCACCCGACGCCCCCGGTTCGACTTGTGGAGAACAATCACTTCAGGGAGGACTCCCTGGCGACTGCGAGACCGTGAGTAGCCAGAGTTGCCCCCCCTGAGCCCCCACAGCGACGCCTGCAGAGGGAATCCCGAGGCTCCCCCTGACCACGACTGCCTGCTTCTAATATCCGACACCTGGTAAAGACTCTGCACCCGCAGCCCCCAGGGCCTGAAGGATCCGACCTCCAGTGCAGGAGCGACCCCCAGGTGGCCCTCTCCCTTGCCCAGGTGGGGTGGTGGCTACCCAGAGGAGCCCCCCCCCTTGCCTGCCTGCATCGCTGAAGAGACCCCTTGGTCTCTCATTGCTTTCTATTACAAACCCGACGCTTGTTTGCACACTGCACCCGGCCGCCCCTGTGCCGCTGAGGGTGTACTTTCTGTGTGGAGTTGTGTGTCCCCCGGTGCCCTACAAAACCCCCCTGGTCTGCCCTCTGAAGACGCGGGTACTTACCTGCTGGCAGACTGGAACCGGGGCACCCCCTTCTCCATTTAAGCCTATGCGTTTTGGGCACCACTTTGACCTCTGCACCTGACCGGCCCTGAGCTGCTGGTGTGGTAACTTTGGGGTTGCTCTGAACCCCCAACGGTGGGCAACCTTGGACCCTAACTTGAACCCCGTAGGTGGTTTACTTACCTGCAAAAACTAACAAACTCTTACTCCCCCCAGGAACTGTTGAAAATTGCACTGTGTCTAGTTTTAAAACAGCTATATGTGATTTATGTGAAAACTTTATATGCTATTTTGCTAATTCAATGTTCCTAAAGTACCTACCTGCAATACCTTTCATTTGAAGTATTACATGTAAATCTTGAACCTGTGGTTCTTAAAATAAACTAAGAAAATATATTTTTCTATACAAAAACCTATTGGCCTGGAATTGTCTCTGAGTGTGTGTTCCTCATTTATTGCCTGTGTGTGTACAACAAATGCTTAACACTACTCCTTTGATAAGCCTACTGCTCGACCACACTACCACAAAATAGAGCATTAGTATTATCTCTTTTTCGCACTAACTTACCTCTAAGGGGAACCCTTGGACTCTGTGCATACTATTCCTTACTTTGAAATAGTGCATACAGAGCCAACCTCCTACAGAATCTTACTCAGCAACACTTTGTATAGTAGATTATGTGGAGAGTTGTAACAGAACAACTATTAAACCAGACTTAATTATCACTTCCTTAAGCATCTGCACCGCCACTGACCACTCCTTCTCTATTAAGCCCCCATGTCCTGTACCCATTTTTCTGCCAGTCCTCAGAGGCTATCTACTGCATTGTTAATAGTCTCTTTATAAATGATAGTTATTGCCATATTTGGGAGAGGCTCAATCAGTATTCTGTGCTCCAGGGGATTGCTATCCCCAGTTGATGTATCTTTAGAAACACAAGCATCAAGCACATATTGAAGTTGCAGGTATCTCTATTTGGGCCATCTGGGACTCCCTCTAAAAGTTTTAATGGGTTTGAGTTCTGTCTGGCTCCAAATGTTCCCCATTTTACACATTCCACAATTTCCAAAATCTTTATAATCTTCTAAATTCTTTCATCTGGTCACTAACTGAATTAGGGGGAGGGGAGCTGTGAGCATTGTGGCCTAATGGAGAAGGGGTCACCTGGTCAAATTGTCAAATAGCTTCAATGGTCAGAGTATCTATTTGTTGCCTGCAGGCTTTCATTCACTCCTGCTAAACAAGGTGTTTTAATAAAAAATTATTAATGAGTATTCATGTATTCTGAATAATGGATTTGCGTAGAAAATGCATTAACCTAGAAAAATAACGCACGCATTTGAAAATGTGATCATGATGAGTGGCCGCCAATGTTCATAAAGTCAACTTATTAATGGATTACTATTATGAAATGTTGAGCATATATTTGGTTAATGTAGTAATATGTCATATTGAAGGTTATGCATTATGAAATTGCTTTATTAATTGAAAAGTCTTAACTTAGCGGAGGTTTTGGCCTAGTTGCACGGCCTCAAGTCAAGCTGTATTTCTAAACCGATTAATGAAATAGCCATTCAGAGAATTAAACTGTGATTTTCCACTGTACTGTCTAAATGTGCTCGTAGCTAAAAGTCTTTCTCATGAGAATCGCTTGCTAGATTATGCTGTTCTTACTAAATGTAACATTATGGGCCATATTTATACTCCGTTTGCGCCGAAATTGCGTCGTTTTTTTTGACGCAATTTCGACGCAAAACTAACGCCAACTAACGCCATATTTATACTATGGCGTTAGAGGCGAATAGCGCCAAAGTTCCCGGAATGTGCGTCATTTTTTAGCGTGAACCCCTTCCTTGCGTTAATGATATGCAAGGGAGGCGTTCCCGTCTAAAAAATGACTCCCAGGCCTTTACGTGGTATTTATACTCCCGGGCAAAAGAGACGCCCGGGAGTTGGCGTGGCAAAAAACGGCGCATTTGCGCCACTTTTTAACGCCTGCTCAGGGCAGGCGTTAAGGGGCCTGTGGGCTCAAAATGAGCCCACAGGTGCCCTCCCATGCCCCCAGGGACCCCCCCTGCCACCCTTGCCCACCCCAGGAGGACCCCCAAGGATGGAGGGACCCACCCCAGGGACATTCAGGTAAGTTCAGGTAAGTATAATTTTTTATTTTTTATATTTTTTTTTGGTGGCATAGGGGGGCCTTATTTGTGCCCCCCTACATGCCACTATGCCCAATGACCATGCCCAGGGGACAGAAGTCCCCTGGGCATGGCCATTGGGCAAGGGGGCATGACTCCTATCTTTACAATGATAGGAGTCATGTTGATGGGGGATGGGCGTCGAAAATAAATGGCGCAAGTCGGGTTAAGACGATTTTTTCGACGTAACCTGACTTGCCCCATTTTAAGACGCCCATGCGCCATTTTCCCCCTACGCCGGCGCTGTCTGGTCTACGTGGTTTTTTCCCACGCAAACCAGGCAGCGCCGGTCTGATTGCGCCGTCTAACGCCATTCCATAAATACGGCGCCCGCATGGCGCTTCAGAATGGCGTTAGACGGCGCAAAACTTTTTGACGCTAAACAGCGTTAGCGCAGTTTAGCGTCAAAAAGTATAAATATGGGCCTATGAGTGTAAAGTGTGTAAGACTGACTTTCTCAGGAGAAGAACAATAGAGAGACTGATCCGAGTATAAGTTGCAGCAATACTGTTGCCTGACAAGCCGGACGATGAGGACATTACAAGAGAAGCCAATCAGCGAAATGTGAACCGAGTACTAGTAGAAATTACAGATTTGAAATTTTAGTTTTATTGGACAAAGTGTGAACATGCGATCCCTTGACCAATAGGGACTTGGGAAGTAGTTTTAGGAAATGTAACTTAACAGGACTGCACTGAGAAGAAACAAGCATTTTGCCTTTTGCCACTTTCATCATTTCTTGAGCGTCTTGACAAGAGGCATACTCAACTTTATTGCTTGAAGATTTTGCCTTTTCTGAACTTTGATGCTGAATCCTGATGTCTTGCTGACTGAACTGATGTCCTGATGATGAAGACTGTCTTAGCTTGCTGATCCAATTGAGGAGAGGTATTCTTTTACCCATGTGTTTTGTTATGCCTATTGCTTTTCTTTCTAGGTACCAACCGTACTGTTTTGATAGAGCCATAGTTAGATGTTTTCCAAATTTGTGTTTACTAAATTGTTTTGGATGAAGCCCCACATGCTGATGCTAATCTGATGTTAGATAAGGATCCTCACTATTGAGAATTTGTTTTAGGAATTAATGTCTGATGTCTTTTCTTTGCTGAATCTAAATGTATGTGATATCTTTGCACAATTGTTCTTATTAATAATTTACACTGTAACTTTCAAATGTGTAGTAGTTCAAGCTTTGATTAGATTGTGTTTCTTCACAGGTTTGGACAGCCAGTGTTGTTTGTATATGTGTATTGATTTTGAGATTATTTTACATGACATTAGCTTTCTTAATATAGGGAAATAAACATTCTAACTTTTACTGAAAGGTGTGGTTATTCATGACCTTTCAGTCATGGTGAGTGACAATTACTGACTCCATTGATTACTACTGCTATTGATTATCATTGAATATTGAGATTATTGATTAATAATTGATTAGTGATCTCCCTGTACTGGATCTAGGGTGTGAACATCTTAATTGCGAGTCAAAAGGTTCATCAACCTATTCCCGTCCCCTTGTAAGTTTACTTATTAATGTCAGACGTGTTAACACTCCCAGTACATAAGGCAGGAGGTTTCTGCTGCACAGTTTCCTATTCAAGACCAAACTACTACGACCAGCTGAGATGCCCAATAATCCCTCTTTCAAACCCTGGAGGGCAAAGCCCCCATCATAACCCCGCCCCCAACTAAGTTTATTAAGGACAATCCTAGGCGCACCATTATACCACAGCAACATTTGAACTTCTGCTTCGATTTTAATAAAGAAGGCCTCTAGGCTTAAATACGGTTTATTCTGTAGGCCATATATAAATTAAGGAAGTAGAACCATTTTAAATAGTTCTATGGTATGTTAATGTTTTTATGTCACTGATTGCTCCCAAAAGATAAAAATAGTTTTACTCTCCCCCATCAACCTTTCCCTGCAGTGATGTCAAATGCAGACGAACAGAGGGGTCGAACCCCACCTTCACTTTGCTTCATTTTCCGTTTAGTCGTGAACAGCTGGGGCTGCCGGAGGTGCCACCCTGTACCATCTGGGTATCTGTTTAAAGCCTGGGATCACAGTTTCTGTCTGACACGAGAGCTAAGAATCGGTGTCCTATCTTTCAGATGTAGATTAATGGAGTGATAATAATTGAGTGCAAAACTGTCTGTTAAGGGTTTGAACAAAATTACGTTCGATAGGATTCCTGGGTAGATATAACTTTCTGTCCTTCACACCAATAAAAATAAAATGCATCTTCAACCATGAATATAATTATGCGTCAGTATGGGCTTTTATACAAGTACTAGGGCCCATATTTATACTTTTTGACGCTAAACTGCGCTAACGCAGTTTAGCGTCAAAAAGTTTTGCGCCGTCTAACGCCATTCTGAAGCGCCATGCGGGCGCCGTATTTATGGAATGGCGTTAGACGGCGCAATCAGACCGGCGCTGCCTGGTTTGCGTGGGAAAAAACCATGTAGACCAGACAGCGCCGGCGTAGGGGGAAAATGGCGCATGGGCGTCTTAAAATGGGGCAAGTCAGGTTACGTCGAAAAAATCGTCTTAACCCGACTTGCGCCATTTTTTAACGACGCCCATCCCCCATCAACATGACTCCTATCATTGTAAAGATAGGAGTCATGCCCCCTTGCCCAATGGCCATGCCCAGGGGACTTCTGTCCCCTGGGCATGGTCATTGGGCATAGTGGCATGTAGGGGGGCACAAATAAGGCCCCCCTATGCCACCAAAACAAAATATAAAAAAAAAAAAATTATACTTACCTGAACTTACCTGAATGTCCCTGGGGTGGGTCCCTCCATCCTTGGGGGTCCTCCTGGGGTGGGCAAGGGTGGCAGGGGGGGTCCCTGGGGGCATGGGAGGGCACCTGTGGGCTCATTTTGAGCCCACAGGCCCCTTAACGCCTGCCCTGAGCAGGCGTTAAAAAGTGGCGCAAATGCGCCGTTTTTAGCCACGCCAACTCCCGGGCGTCTCTTTTGCCCGGGAGTATAAATACCACGTAAAGTCCTGGGAGTCATTTTTTAGACGGGAACGCCTCCCTTGCATATCATTAACGCAAGGAAGGGGTTCACGCTAAAAAATGACGCACATTCCGGGAACTTTGGCGCTATTCGCCTCTAACGCCATAGTATAAATATGGCGTTAGTTGGCGTTAGTTTTGCGTCGAAATTGCGTCAAAAAAAACGACGCAATTTCGGCGCAAACGGAGTATAAATATGGCCCTCGGAGACTAATGAAAGGAGTCCTGCGTTTTAGAGCACTAGCTTTTTACCACAGCATGATCTTCTTGTCTTCCTAGTAGAATACCACCGGAATTACCAAAAATGTCATTAAATCAGAGAAAATGAACAGGACCTTGAATTCGAGACTTCTTGGGACATTTCCGCTGTGACGCCTCTCTTCAGATTTTTTGAATGCTGGTTTTATGCATGTCTGAAGTTTGAAGGCAAGATGTAGAGCCCTATTTTATTTCAGAGGTGAGGTAGTTTATAAGATTGAGCATTGTTGAATTTCTATTTGCAGCCTTCGTGAAGTTCCGTGGAAAGGTTTTTCGCTTTGCCGTTTACACGTGAAGTTCATGACCTTTTCAACATTATTTATTGCAGATATCCTTTTTTAACATTAACAGATAGGTCTGCACAAAAGAGATGTTTCCTAAAAATTGTTGGTGTTCTTTTTCTGCGTATTGCTATCGTGCCTTAAAAGACTCCACGATGAGGAACATCTGCAAAATTTGCCGTTGAGCATAGAAAAGCTTTGTAAAAAGTATACTTACCTATGAGTGTTCTAAGTTGATTAATATTTGACATATTACATGGTAATGCCCTCCTACAGGTGCTATTTTAGAGGTTACCTGGCCTCTTTTCAATATGAATTCCTGAAACACAGGCATAGAGTTCTAATAGAGGGGAAAACACATAGGGGCATATTTATACTCTGTTTGCACCGAATTAGTGTCATTTTTTTTTACTCTAATTCGGTGCAAAACTAACTCCATATTTATACTTTGGTGCTAGACCCCTCTAGCACCAAATTCATGGAGTTAAAGTCATTTTTTGAAAGTGGAGACCTACTTTGCCTTAATGAGATGCAAGGTAGGCGTTCCCGTGCAAAAAATGACTCTATGGCCTTAACGCCATATTTAGGGGCATATTTATACTCTGCGGCATATTTATACTCTGTTTGCACCGAAGTAGCGTCATTCTTTTTTTTACTCTAATTCGGTGCAAATCTAACTCCATATTTATACTTTGGTGCTAGACCCATCTAGCACCAAGGCCCTGATTTAAACTTTTTTTGCACCACATTAACGTCATTTTATGACGCAAAAGTTGCGCGAACTTACAAAATATTGCCCCTTATTTATACTTTTTGCTGCAAAACTGCACTAACTCAGTTTTGCACCAAAAAGTTTAGCACCGGCTTGCACCATTTCTGTGCACCAGCCGGGCACCATATTTATGGAATGGTGCAAGCCGGTGCAAAGGGTAGGCTAGAGTTTTAAAAAATTACTTTAGTCGGGTGGGGCTGGCAGTATAGAAGAAGAGGGTTTAGCACCAAGAAATGGCTTTAGGCAGGTTAGAGTGAAAAAAAAATGACTCTAACCAGATTAGCGTCATTTTATGGTGCTAACCCTACCATGCCACATGACTCCTGTCTTAGAAAAGGCAGGAGTCATGCCCACCACCCCAATGGCCAGCACAGAGGACAGGAGTCCCCTGGGCATGGCCATTGCTCCCTGTGCCATGTATGGGGGCCCATTTCAGGGCCCCCTATAGCACTTTCAAAAATAAAATGCACTTACCTGTACTTACCTGGGATGGGGTCCCCCATCCTCGCAGTCCCTCTAGTGTGGGTGGGGGTGCCCCTAGGGCCTAGGGAGGGCACCTCTGGGCTTATTCCATTGTGTTCCACCATGGAAATGGGGCCACAGGTCCCCTAACGCCTGCCCTGACCCAGGTCTTAAAAAATGGGGCAAAACAAGCTTTGCCCCATTTTTTGACCCCTCCTCCCTCCCTTGCACCATTTTTACATGGGAGTATAAATATGGTGTTAAGGCCACAGAGTCATTTTTTTGCACAGGAACGCCTACCTTGCATCTCGTTAAGGCAAGGTAGGTTTCAACTTCCAAAAAATTACTTTAACTCCATAAATTTGGCGCTAGACGGGTCTAGCACCAAAGTATAAATATGGAGTTAGTTTTGCACTGAATTAGAGTAAAAAAAAATGACGCTAATTCAGTGCAAACAGAAGAGTATAAATATGCCCCTTAGGCCCATATTTATACTTTTTGACGCTAAACTGCGCTAACGCAGTTTAGCGTCAAAAAATTTAGCGCCGTCTAACGCCATTCTGAAGCGCCATGCGGGCGCCGTATTTATGGAATGGCGTTAGCCGGCGCAAGCAGACCGGCGCTTCCTGGTGTGCGTGGAAAAAAAACACGTAGACCAGGCAGCGCCGGCGTTGGGAAAAAATGACGTTAGGGCGTCTTAAAATGGGGCAAGTCAGGTTGAGGCAAAAAAATCGCCTCAACCCGATTTGCGCCATTTTTTTACGACGCCCAGACGCCATTTCATGACTCCTGTCTTAGTAAAGACAGGAGTCATGCCCCCTTGCCCAATGGCCATGCCCAGGGGACTTGTGTCCCCTGGGCATGGTCATTGGGCATAGTGGCATGTAGGGGGGCACAAATAAGCCCCCCCTATGCCACCCCAAAAAAATAAAAAAATATAAAAAATTATACTTACCTGAACTTACCTGAATGTCCCTGGGGTGGGTCCCTCCATCCTTGGGTGTCCTCCTGGGGTGGGCAGGGGTGGCAGGGGGGGTCCCTGGGGGCAGGGGAGGGCACCTGTGGGCTCATTTTGAGCCCACAGGCCCCTTAACGCCTACCCTGACCCAGGCGTTAAATAGTGGCGCAAATGCGGGGTTTTTTGACCCGCCAACTCCCGGGCGTGATTTTTGCCCGGGAGTATAAATACGACGCATTTGAGTCGCCGTCATTTTTTTAGACGGGAACGCCTTCCTTGCATCTCATTAACGCAAGGAAGGCGTTCACGCCCAAAAATGACGCTATTTGCCCATACTTTGGCGCTAGACGCGTCTAACGCCAAAGTATAAATATGGCGTTAGTTTTGCGCCGAATTTGCGTCGAAAAAAACGACGCAAATTCGGCGCAAACGAAGTATAAATACGGGCCTTAGCGTCAAAAAATGATGCTAATCAGGTCAGAAACATTTATTTTGACTCAAAACTGCCTAACATCATTTTTTTTTAAGCTAGCCTACTCTTTGCACCGGCTTGCACCATTCCATAAATATGGTACCCAGCTGGTGCTAAAAAATGGTTCAAGCCGGTGCAAAACTTTTTGGGGCAAAACTGCCTTAGTGCAGTTTTGCACCAAAAAGTATAAATAAGGCCCATAATGAGCAATGTAGTCCCCGACAAAATGCCAGAGTAGAACATAGGGCTACCTGGCAGTGCCAGAAGGGATGATCTGACAGGTCAGTGAGTGGATCTTTTTTTAGGCTGTTTGTAGGCATATTTTATGGCTTGGTGGGCCGTTTTTAGGATTAATGTTTGCCAAGACTTTTTGATTTTACTAGACTATATCTAATATACTACCACAAAGGCGCTTTCAGCCACTCCTTTTAAACCATTGGTCTGGTGTTGTGTCAATTACATTTTGCTTCCGCTCACAGTATCAGATAACATGGAGCATTGGCTCAGCCTACTTAAGCCGTTACTTAACTTTAATTTTAGTGAGTGTGTTTTGCTCTTTCACAAGGAGCACATCTGCATACTTGCTATTTCCCTTCAGTGGCAGTGTTTTCGTTTTTATTTTATAATTATTTTAGTGTTGCCTTTGGTTTTAGAGCCTGATGTGATAGCAGGAGGCTTCCGATGTGAACCCAGGGCACATTCCATCTTCATAATATCTCAGCTCCTGCTAATGCTGTTCTGAATTCCTTTTGGAGTGTTTTGCTTTTCTAACTGCTATTTCACAGCATAGCAGATTGCGTTCATTTAAAATTGTTCTGTATTGTTATCCTATTTTTACTTGTTTGCTTCTCTCATAGTTTCTTTCCTTCTCTCCTGATTTCTCTATTTCTCTCCTTCCCTCCTTCTTTCTCCTCTCCTGCCTTTTCCCCTTCCTTCTCTCCTCCCCTTCTCTCCTTCTTTCTCTCCTTCTCATCCCTTCTCTCCTTCCTTCTCTTCTACTCTCCTTTTCTCTCTCCTCTCCTTCTCTGCTTTCTTGCCTTATTTCCTTCTCTCCTTCTTTCTTTCATTCTTTCTCTCCTTCTCTTCTCTTTCAATCATTCTTTCTTTCCTTTCTCTCTCTCTCTCTTTTTACCCTTTTTATCTACTCCCCTTCTCTCCTTCTCCTCTTTCCGTCCCCTCTCTCCTTTGTTCTCTCCTTCTTTCTCTCCTTCTCTAATTTTTTTTCTCTCCTTGTCTTGTTCATTTGCTCCTTCTCTCCTTTCTTATCTCTTCTCCTTCCTTCTCTCTTTGTTTCTCTTCTTCTCTGTCACCATATCCTTGTTTCTTCTTTCTCTCCTTCCTTCTCTCCTTCCTTCTCTCTCTCCTTCTTCCTTCCTCTCCTTGTCTCCTTCTCTCTCCATCTTTCCTTCTTTCCTTCTTTCTTTCCTTCTCTTCTACCCTCTACTTCTTTACTCTCCCTTTCCCATTCGCTTTCTTGGCCTTCTTTCTAGCTTCTCCTTTCCTCTCTGCTTTTCTCCTCTCTTTCTCTCTTCTCTCCATTCCTTCTTTTTCTCCTTCTCTCTCTCTATCTTCTTCTTTCTCTCCTTCCTACTCTTTTTCTTACTCTCTGACTATCCTTCCTTCTCCCCTCTTTATCCTTCTTTCACTCCCTCTTTCTATCCGTTTCTCATCCTTTCTCTCCTTCTCTCTCCTTCCTTCTTTCTCTCCTTCTCTTCTTCCCTCTTTCTTTGTTTCTTTCTCAAAGGCAAGAGGCTTCCAGCCAGTGCCAGACTGATTGACTTTTTTAGGTCTGTGTTGCCAAGACCTTTTACTTTTACTAAAATAATGACTACAACTTATAATTCATAGGGATTTTCAGTCAGACTTCATCCATTATTTTGTGGTTGATCTCTTTCATTTTTTTCTTCCACCCACTCCAGCATGCTTTAAGTAGCAACAATAACAGCCCACATCAGACATTCGCTGACTTCACTACGAGTTAAGGCATGTCTTCCTTTCACACAGATCACAAGCACACAAGGTAGTTCCCTTCAGTGCCAGGAAGTACTAAGGTATTTTGTGTTTTTAGGAACATGATTTTTGCCTGTAGCAACTTTATTTTAGATACTTGAGGGCTTGGCATGTTCCCAAACACTAAAGTTTTGCCAAAGAATGAAAAGCAAAACAAGAATTGCCAGAACGTTGGTATCTAGACCTATTGGCTTTGACAATGCTTGTTTACTATTGATTTATCTGATATTATCAGAACGATCCCCTGCAGCAAGCACCAATGTACACACTCACATACTTTGCAAAAAACCCAAACAACATTTCGTTTCAAGGTCAAACTACCTTAATTCGCAGAATGTGACCCACTTTTTTGTTATTTGATTTGCTAATGGGGGTCACTTTTATCTTGGTGCTTGGAGCTCTTTTCTGTCCTAGTCCAGGCTCTGAAAAGTGCTGTAAAATGATTAAGCTATCTGTGCATATGTGGTTTACTGGGCCAAAACACCGCTTTCACAAGTGCCCTACAGACTGCAAATTATCCCATCCACCTTTCTCGTATTTTCTTGGTGAATGTTACATAAAGACATACACTTACATATATGTACATGCATAGCGAGCCATGCTGTCGCTGTCAACCAGTTACAAGTAGGTGTGACAAACTTCGTACGAAGTCGCAGTGCTCATAGGGGCATCTAAACAAGGGAATTGTGTGTGTTTTTTAATTAAAGCTTACTGTCACTACATGAAGTTCTATGTAGGAATGCATGGTGTAATATTGTATATAAACAATATTTTCTAAGGGAGGACACTGGCAGGTATTTATTTACTAGCGCTGGATTGAGAGGGCTCGAGGCAAAACTGCGGCCCTACTCCACCACAGTCAATAACTATCAATAAGTGCCCTCCCTCTAGACTAATATTGCTGTTGTAAATCAACATATTAAAAACGTGAAATAAATACTGCCTTTAAATGTTACTGATACTTCACAAAGCTACAGATAAGACAAACTGCTGCATTGTTTTTGAAGATTATACCACAACCACTTTAATACAATGCTGTTGTTCTTGAATTTTCTGTTTTATTAATATTTTGATTCATTATTGGTACTGTCCTGACTTTGCCCAGGCCTGAAATCTTCAACACCTTAGATCTTCAATGGCTGCCTTTGCCACTTTAGAAGTACCAATACTGATTGCCTTCGATGTTGCACTGCGATCAATACCTTCATGCACCCCATATGGGAATATCTTTTCATTGCTCAATATTGGAATACGATCAACCAGAACCTTAGAATGATATTCAGACACCCTATCAACTCATATCCAAAATGGGCCAAATGGGAATTATGGTCAGTTTGGTGGGGGGGTCAGTGGAAGTGCTTGTATTAATAGACATCAGATTACTGATCATCAAGTGAGACATAGCCCAGCGGTCGAGAGACAGGGAGGCTCCAACACTGGGTGAATGGTGCGGAGGGAAGGATCACAGCTCAAAAGTTGAAGAAACAATCTACAAAGGGAGACGTTGTGCTAAAAAGAACCAGAAAATCAGGAGGTCCTGAGGGAGCCATTATGGCCCATATTTATACTTTTTGACGCTAAACTGCGCTAACGCAGTTTAGCGTCAAAAAATTTAGCGCCGTCTAACGCCATTCAGAAGCGCCATGCGGGCGCCGTATTTATGGAATGGCGTTAGCCGGCACTAGCAGACCGGCGCTGCCTGGTGTGCGTGGAAAAAAACCACGTAGACCAGGCAGCGCCGGCGTAGGGGGAAAATGGCGTTAGGGCGTCTTAAAATGGGGCAAGTCAGGTTGAGGCAAAAAAATCGCCTCAACCCGATTTGCGCCATTTTTTTCGACGCCCAGACGCCATTTAAATGACTCCTGTCTTAGTAAAGACAGGAGTCATGCCCCCTTGCCCAATGGCCATGCCCAGGGGACTTATGTCCCCTGGGCATGGTCATTGGGCATAGTGGCATGTAGGGGGGCACAAATCAGGCCCCCCTATGCCACCCAAAAAAATTGAAAAATATGAAAAATGATACTTACCTGAACTTACCTGAATGTCCCTGGGGTGGGTCCCTCCATCCTTGGGTGTCCTCCTGGGGTGGGCAGGGGTGGCAGGGGGGGTCCCTGGGGGCAGGGGAGGGCACCTGTGGGCTCATTTTGAGCCCACAGGCCCCTTAACGGCTACCCTGACCCAGGAGTTAAATAGTGGCGCAAATGCGGGTTTTTTTGACCCGCCAACTCCCGGGCGTGATTTTTGCCCGGGAGTATAAATACGACGCATTTGCGTCGCCGTCATTTTTTTAGACGGGAACGCCTTCCTTGCATCTCATTAACGCAAGGAAGGCGTTCACGCAAAAAAATGATGCTATTTGCCCATACTTTGGCGCTAGACGCGTCTAACGCCAAAGTATAAATATGGCGTTAGTTTTGCGCCGAATTTGCGTCGAAAAAAACGACGCTAATTCGGCGCAAACGGAGTATAAATACGGGCCTACATGTCATTTCCACGCTGCTCTGGAGACTTTTTCCTGGGCCACCCTCTTCCTTTGCCCTCGCAAATTATAGTTCATTTTACTTGGTACTCCATAACAGATCAATACCCACCCTACTGCGAAAAAAGTATTTTAGTAACTTTAGAGGGCACGCTGCTTTAATTTCCAAAGCTTTCAGTAAA
Source organism: Pleurodeles waltl (assembly GCF_031143425.1). NCBI lineage: Eukaryota > Metazoa > Chordata > Amphibia > Caudata > Salamandridae > Pleurodeles > Pleurodeles waltl. The sequence goes on along the minus strand of NC_090447.1, from coordinate 475,299,577 downwards.
ACATTGTATTTGAAGTTTTTGTGTTTCTGCATTCCCTTTAAAGGAAAATTTAAACAAAAAAGATTAAGGTAAGTAATATGAGCAGGTTAGATAAAATGCTTAAAAATCCACAGATTTTTCGACATTGGCTAAGACTCTGTGGTTGGGGTCAATACTCTATACTGCTGCGAATGGTTTTGCGAGCGGAGTAGAGAGTTACTGGCCCAGACAACAAAATTAAGGCACTTACTGCAAAATGTCAAGCAAAACAATACATATACTGCAAAATAAGTTATCAGCATTGGGGTTTCAATGTAGGTCATGCGTCTTCAGGATTTCTGAATGGTAAAAGACCACGAGAAGAGAAACCGACTCATGCCTAGGAGGATGAGACCCAAGACTTTTGGTGATTCCCTTCAAATTCAAATAATAAATGAACTCAAAGACCATCACCATAGAAACCTGTTTGGAGAGAATGACCTAGACCAGTGGTTCCCAAACTTTTTCGATCCCCGGCTCCTTTGACCTATTGGCCGTGTTGGCCACGGCTCCCCATTATGTTACTTTTTTTTGGCGGGTGGGGGAACGTAATCCCAGCCTGTACCTGTACCTACACTATTTACAGTTTGACTTCTTAATTCTCTCGTTCAGGTTCCTGAAAACCATTTATTTTAAACTATTTCTTTTCTTTTGTCATAGGGATATTATTAATGGTACTCTGGCGCCCTCCGCTGGTCACAATAATTAATGCAGGGGGTTTTGTTTCCAAAACCACGGTGAAAAGCTACCGATTAAAAGCACCTCCGAGCGGTTTCCAGACTGTGTGCGGCGCCCCTGGCTAATTTTGACAGCGCACCAAGGAGCCGCGGCGCACAGTTTGGGAACCACTGACCTAGACAGTTACCCACCAAAATACTGCGTTCCAATACAAACACAAATCATCAGACTAGCCTTAAAAAAAGGTGGTATAATCGCTCCATGATATGAATTCACCACTAAAATAGTTCAAGAACTCAGCAAAGATGATTTCTCGAAGTGGCAGTGATTGAAATAGGTTAAAACATAGGCTACACACAAAATATAGTTTGTTATGTATACTATTTTTATATCATTGTAGGTCATCAATGTAATTGTTTTAAACACACCTCAATAAATCTTGTAAATTCTTTATGCTGCTCAAATGTTAGTGTTTTGACTTTGAGTGAAAAGGTAATAGAAAAAAACTAATTTACATTTTTATTTTCTCTATGGAACTTCACATTGGGTTATTTGCTAATGACGGCGTTAGTACTGTGTAGCATAATTTCTGTCGAGCCCTCACGTTTTGAAGAATGGACAGTGGTTTACGCCACGCAGCCACAGGGGCAAAACCTTAGTAAATAACACCGACAGGGTCAAATGAGAGGTGGCATTCGATTACAACTTTAATGTTATGTAGTGCGGCTAGGGATGATAAGCAATCAGGACACATACTCGCTTTGCATGAGTGTGTTTGTTCATGGGCAAGGTGTATGTGTGCATTGAACACTCTAGTATACTAAATTTATAAAAGATTATTTAAGTTAAAAGACATTTTGCGAGAGTGTACTCTTTTAATGAACACCGAAAAAACATCGCTTCTATCTAGTTAATAATGTTTGGCGAATATTTAGCGAAAGGACCTGATTACAATTAGTAGAAAATAGATAGCGCTGTAAATAATAGCGTTGTTTTAAGAATCACGTTGAAAATTTTGTTTTTTCCGCCAAACCTCCAAAACCTAACTCTGTCACTCTGATGGTCATTACAACCACGGCGGTCTTTTTACAAGACCGCTGAGGGACCGCTGTGCTGAAGATCGCCAGTGCTGGCGGTTTTCCACTCGGTACATTATGACCACTGGCAGCCCTCTGTTCTTTTCCGGATGGGGAGCCGCAAGCAGCCATACTGGCAGACGGCGGGGAAGTGGAGGTAGCTACACCTCCACTGCCCCGTCAACAGAACACCGCCCACCGAATCACGTCCTGTGATTCGGCGTGGCGGTGTTCTGTTGACGGGGCGCTGGCGGCAGAGCTGCCCCTATGGATCCCGTCCCCTCCCGAAGGATCAACGGACCAGGTAAGTTGATCGTCCGTTAGGGGAGGGGGGATGGGGGGGTGTTGTGTGATGTGTGGGTGCATGGGTGTGTGTGTGTGTGTAAGTAGAGGGGGTGTGTGAGTGCATGTATGCATGCGGGTGTGTTGTGTGTTTGGAAATCAGTGCATGTCTGTATGTATGTATGTCTGTAGGGATGTGTGCGTGTATGTCTGAATGTGGGTGTGTGCGTATGACTGTGTGTGTGTGGCTGTTGGCATGCATGTTGGTGTGCGTGCGGGTATGTGTGTTGGTGGTGCCTGCGTGCGTGTCGGGTGTGAATGTGTAATGTAATGTTGGGGGTAGGGGTGGGGACGGGGGTCCTGCCACCTTTGGGGGGTGTAGGGTAAGGACTCGGGTGGGGGAGACCCCTATCAGTGCCAGGGAAGGAATTCCCTGGCACTGATAGTGCTCACCGCCATGGATTTCATGGCGGTTCCTAACCCCATGAAATCCATGGCGGCCAGCAGGGTCATGATACTGCCGGCGGTATTGTGACGACCACCTGGCTGGAGACCCTGTTCTCCAGCCCAGCGGTCGTCTCCGCCCTAGCGGTCGGATCGGAGAAGTGGCGGATGACCATGGCGGTAACCGCCATGGTCATAATTCCAAGATTTTTACCGCCAGCCTGTTGGCGGTAAGACCGCCGCTTCTCCGCCAACCGCCAAGGTTGTAATGAGGGCCTCTGTTTCTTAAAAAAATACATCCCTCAAATCAGAAAAACATTACAGTTTTGATTGCATGCCACAGGCGAGAAGTAAATCACATGATGTAAAAACAGCTTTGGCTAGTAGAAGAGTGAGAACGAGCCAGGGCACTAGAGCATGCCTGAAGGCAATCATATAATTCTTTCGACCACAGGCCATATCTCTGGAAGTGCTAATGTAAGACTTGTCAGTTTTGGGCTGACTGGTGTATTACATGATTCAAAAGTAAATTAGGAACAATCAACATCCTTAGACAATGATAAATGACTACTAGTCACTGTAACTTTAAAGGAAAGTGCACTCAACACAATAACATATCAAAAAGCAAAATAACAAAACAAAATAAAATAATAGCATAGAACATAGCAAAACTAAAAAAAAACGAAGGAAGTACAATCATATATAGGGAAACAAGCAATAACACAAGGGGGTCTTGGGAAGAGCGCCGATGTCGGAAGTCACCCCCCGGGAAGTTTGCGGGAGATGGTTCAGCCCATTGGCGCCGTTTTGGGAGCCGTTTTGGACTTCATGGGGCAGCATTTTGGTAGCCTGGGGCTACCCTATAAAGGGGACGTACACTTTAAATTGTCACCATTTTTTGCAGTGACACAGTGGTGGTGAGAGGCAGGTTTTTCCCTGCCCTCCAGCCCGTAGTGTTAAGAAGTTTGCAGGGGGGGATGTTTCTTTTTTCAGGGTGCAGTAGGTAGGCCCTATTGGAAAGGGGTGCACGGGAGGGGAGTTTTGTATCACTGCTTGGAACAGGTGCAGGCGAAGACAGGGAATGGGCACATGGCAGATGATAACGGATGGGAAGAAAATATGACAAGACAGTTGCATATTGAACGAGGGTGGACGGTAGCAGGGCTACGAAGATAACATGGAGCTTTAGGGGCTGGAGACTTGCATGCTCAAGAGGCTAGCAACTGACTATTAAGGTACTAGACAGATTAAACAGAAGCAGGACGAAAGGAGGACTGGACTAATGAGCGGCAAGTTTAAGGGGGAAAGGGTTGGATAGGAGAGTTTATGTATAGTGAGGCTTTAGTTTTGTAAGGCACAAGGCCAAGTACAATAATTTGTGAGTGCACCTGTTTCCAACAAAGCAGCCTTTTACACACAAAAGGGAGTAATGGTGCTGATGTATTCTCCCGCAATACGATAATGGAGCACAAAATCACAACATCACGAAATTCAGAGAACGCTTCATGTGACAACAAAATGCAAAAAGTATACACAAACGTTCATGGCACACATTAACACCTCTACAAATGTATTTTCAAATCCTAAATGAATTATAGAACTCTTCATTGTGAATGAATAATGTTTCATCCCACTTGTTTGTGTAGGGCAAGTCCTTGCCACACAAGAACTGCTTGAGGTCTCTTTCCACACAAAAAAGATTGGAAGATGAGGATGACATCCCCAACATACATATGGGTCTTAATTTCTCTCCATAAACCTGATCGTGTTTCTAACCTCTGGAGTCATAATTTGAATGAAACTTTGATACATTGCCATGATTGCCCTCCTCTTTATATTCCAACTTTCTGCTGTATTCTAAACTATGGCCCTTCAAGAATCACATGTGTTAAGGTATCTGATTAATATGTTACTGCAAGTGGGAGCCATATCTTTGCCTTCAAAGGTCAATGTAAAAGAACCACTTTTTCTCATCATTATGTACTTGTCCAACTCCCATCAAGCTGTTTTGCTCTATTTTCTAACAAACCTACAGAAATGAGAAAATATGCATCAATTTCTAGAAATAAACTGAAAATTGTCAGCATTCTGGACCAAGTAAGACTAATTTTAGACCAAAGCTGATCATTGAAACCATGCCACTGTCTCTCTTTGGTGAGTTGATGATGATTAACTGATGATGGAGCCTGAACAGCAACTTTGTGGATGCACAGATTTTCTAGGACCTGTCATTAGTGTCCAAAATCTTCATCCATCATCTTATCATCTGGTTCCTCATCGTAGATGTTACAACAGGTACCACTACTAAGGCTTATATCTTTTCTTGTTTCATGTTTTGAAACTGTGTCCGTTCCTCCATTTTGATCCTAAATAAAGCAAGTCAGCTATGGGGGTCCCAATAGGTTCTGCTATTTATCTTGTTCTCACTAAACTATACCTATGATACTGCAGTATTGCACTACTCCATTGTGATATATGTTTTGGTGTACGCTGAAAAAATCAATTTTGTCCTCAACTTCGTGATTCACTGTGGCATACAACAGGCCTGAAATTGAATCTAATGTGATGCCTCCTGTGGAAATACCTACATTATACAAAATATACTTTTATAGAGCTCCCTGTCAGAAAGATTTTGTGCCAGGTGGCATAACCTAAGTAAGCAGACCTTCGACTTTTATAGCCAGTTGACCTCAGTGGTTAGGCTGCGACACTGGCAGGTTTGTTTTCAATGGCAAAGTCTCAAAGTCCCCTCCTCCCCCTGTAAATGTATTGCTAGATTCAATATTTGACAATGCACATTTCCACCTGTTACCTTCATAAGAAAGAAATCAATCAGTGACTCGTTTCTGAAAGAGGCATCAGGTTGGCCCTTTTCCGTGGAAACGGGTGCCATGTTTTCTGTCTGACTAAATCGTTTTCTGTTTCTTAAAAGCTGTTCAAAATGCTGGGAGGTCCAAATTACAGACATCATCCAGTTATTGAGCTCAAATTGACACACTCCTATACAAAACTTCACCAAACAATACAAATTATTGTCTCTCTTACAAACAGGATTTGATAAGGAAACAGCTTTGCAGCACTCAATTTCAGTCATCAGACTTTATATTTACATGTACATTTTGACAATGCAAAAAAACATCATATGTGTTAACGTTTATAATTCAGTCCCTTAAACATTGAGTTCGAAACAGGCCTCATAGTAATTTTAATTATGTCAGAATAATGGGAGTAATTTTGATAATACTGCATTACTCTTTAATACAGGATTACCGATAATAATTCAATTACTCCCCATTGCGTACTTCAGAGTAATTTGGGGGAAAATTCTACAGTAAAATCACATTTAGTGAGTGGCTACTCATGCTGCTGTTTGTGTTCTGTTGCATGTAGTGCAATTTTCTTAGTTCAAAATGCAGCCAAGGTGTATTTTGCAGTAAGAAACTTATGCTGAATGCCATGAGTAAGTTGGGAGGAAAATCCTACTCCAAGTGCCTATTTATCAACAGTGGGTGGCGACTGGTGCTGTTTTTCATGTTCTGTTGCACATTGCAGTATTCCTTAGAGCAAAATGCACACTTGCACCCATTTGGACACAAGCAGGCATTTTTGCTCCAAGAAAATAATGCTTATTGCAGAATTACTCTTCGTGTATATTTTTGCATAATCCAGCAGAATTTTCAAGTAATTCCACATGATTACGCTACACAGAATTGTACAAATGATGCCCATCCCCAGGTCCAAAGCACAGCAACAGGGATATGTAATATACAGCAAAGGAGAGACTCACCAGATTTCGCAGTATGTCCACTAAAATTGTAACATGCACTAGGAAATGTGAGCAAATCACATAGCTCCAATTTTCACAAGGCAAGATTCATGTACAGGTCACTAGTTTAAGAGTAGCTGATACCTCATAATCTTGTGGTCTTCTACAACCCATACAATGCTGTATTTACAAGTGGAAGTATGTATCCTGTTGAAGTTATTTAATGCATATAAGATGAACCTACGACCATGTGATCACAAAAATGTGTATAGTGTGAAATCAATATTTAAATATATGGGGTTAATCAATTGTAAGAAAAAGGGCTTTTTGCTAGATGCTGATTTTCCAACTCTGAATGTGCCCTGGGCTCTGCTAACTAGTCCCAGGGCCAGTGCTCTCTTTAAAAGGTATACTTTAGTTAGACATGATTACGATTGGCTCTGACAATTTACCTGTAAATTCCTAGTGCATGGCAGTGCATGTAGATTAAGAGACCCCATTCTACTTAATGCACTTAAGTGTGCAATGCTGTGGTGTCTGCTGTCCCATTAAAGCCAACCCTGCTTTGCAGGCTGCTTTTAAAATAAAACTGTATCCAAATTTGACTTTGGAATTAAAACTACCTCCAAAGTCTAAAACTAACTTGTAATCACATTTAAGTCACCCCTAAGGTCTGCCTTCGGTGCCCAAAGGATAGGGTGCCTTGTAATTGAAAGCAGGGACATTATAAAAAATATTTTATATGCCCCAGTGCGGGAAAAATTGGCAATTTCATTTTTCACATTGTAGCACTGCTAGCTCGATAGGCTAACACAGGAAGGCTTTGTTAAACTTTAATACAGTCTAACTTTTGAATGGAGTGAGCTTAAACAGTGATTCAAAGTACGAAAATAGTAGTTACACTAAATCACAACAGTTTGCCAAGGTTATATATACTATTACTATTGCAGGAACTGTTTTCATATAGTTACATAAAATCTGTCCTATAGCAGTTTCTTCCGATTGGTCAGCAATTGACAGGCAGAGCCAAGCTGCTCTGATGAGGTGTGAAGTGGAATTGGCTATAAAAAGAAACCATCTGGGGGGAGGAGATCTGCTGCTGCAGGTACCAGGATAGGAAGGGGGCTGGGTAGCTAAACTGGTCTTCAAAGGTAGAAACACAGACAGTTCAGGACCCAAGCACACTCCCCACATCTTGCACCCACAGCCAGATAGAGCCTCTCTAATCAGATTAGGAGAGGGTCTGGAAGGGGTAATGTTGAGAAAAGCTAGAAACACTTGTGGTTTGGCTTACCCAGGCCTGAACCTCCGGGAAAAAGTTTTTCCACTATGTTTTCTTGTGAAACAGTGCTTTCTGGGACAAAAATATGCCACACTTCTAAGGAAGTTGTCATCACAGAGGGTGGTACCTTGTACTCCATTGGTCATGGGTGACCCCTGCATGACTTCCCAGAGACCTGAATAAATATGGGAGAGATGCCCAGCAGCTGAGATCCCTGCCTGGAAACATCAAAAGGAGAAGGATTGTCCTACTCAACTCCTGGTCTGCACAATAGAGCACTACACTCACAAGGACTACACCTGATGCACACTCTGGGCTTCACAAAATGAAGACTATGCCTTGTTTACAAGTATAAAGAGTGGAATCCCTGAAAGCAACATGTATAAAAGAGCTACAAAAAGTCACCTACACCAACACCATCAAGAAGAGTCCAGCTTACTGATGTACAGTGGACTTTTAAGTATGTGGCCAGGTGCATTGTGGGAATTGTAGTCCCAACTCCCTCGGGAGCAAATAAAAGCTTCTAGAGGCCTGCCTGGTGCTGCGGACCCTTCAAAATACCAACAAGCCCTTCTGGAATAAGATCCAGAAGTGTGGAATCATTTGGAGAATTTTTGGTAAAAAGCTCCATAAGTAAGTTGACTGACTCGTCGTTGAGAGTCAAGCCGGCGACGCCAAACCATGACTTGGCCTGAAATTCAAGTTTGCCTCACTGAAGCCTGGAGCTCTTTGTTGTTGAAGATGAGAACCAAGACTTCCAGTAATCACTGATGCTTCACGCGAAAGCATGCCGCCATGGTCAAAGAGCAATTTGGCCTACCGAGGAGACTCACTCAACATTGAGAGAAAACGCTCCAAAAAACGGACTAAGTGTGAAGGTAAAAATGTGACCAGCCCTAATCACTTGTTATATGCAGTCCAGTCTTCATCGCGATTAGCCTAAAACATTGACTTGGTCATGGTCCATCATGACCAGATTGCTGTGGTTGGTGCTTTTTACTTTTAGGCTCTGGAAAACACTTTTTTTTAAAATATTTAAAAAATTCATAATTTTGGTTCCCTACATTGGATTTTTGACATTGTGGTGTCCTTTTAAAGATAGAAATGTGATCTTTGTTTATGAATTTGTGTTGGATTTTTATTGTGTGTTGTGTCTTACATTTTTACTGTTTTGTTGATATTAAGTGCTTTACACACCTGTCTCCTACGTTAAGCCAGACTGCTCTATCACCCAAGCTACAAATGGTTGAGCAAAGTTTAATTAATTGAGACTTTGAATGGATCTTATTTGTGATTGTGGTGTTATTACTAGCTGTTGGTAGCTAGCTGCACCTACTAATAAACCACTTTCCAATAGCAATACAATCCCGGTATCCATTTTACATCAAGTTGTCTCAATGTTTTTGGTCACCTTTTTTCACATCTCTGGCTAGTTTGTCAATTCCAAATAATTTCAGTTTGATATTGCTTTGATGCTCTTGTTCATAATGAAATCTCATGCCTAATCCATATGTGATATGTTAATGCATTCACATTTTACAGCGTACCTACAGTCAGTGCACCCACTGTGCATTGAAAATAGAGACTGTCAAAGTTGCAAACATTTATATATACTGTTATATTAAAAGACAGTTAAAAATTAAAATTTAAGTTTTCTTCATAGCTTGCTTTTGAGTTATGCATTTATGGGCATTCAACCACGTTTTACAAAGCTACATAGAAGAAATGTACAGGGATGGGAGGAAGCAAGATTTTCAGATGGGTTTTTAATGGTTTAAGATGACATTTTATCATTGAAAGTGATTTATGACAAAACTTGTCATTTTCAAAAACTACACAGGTCAATGAGATTCCAGTTATGTTCCTCTATGTATCTGATATTCTGTTATTATTAGTTGAATTTCAGAATATCAGAAAAGCTGTTCATGCGGGGTTATCCCTGAGACCTTCTCCTTTCAATATTTGAATTCTTTTAACTCTATGTTTAAGACTCCTATCATTATACCCTTGATCTAACAATCAAGTTAAGACCACTTCACTTTCATGATCAAGGAGCTTTTCCGTGCTACAATTTCACTTTCCACAGATCCGTTCTCCAAAATGCATGCTTTTCTCTAGTGGATGATGGCAACTACTGGTGGTATGATTTTTCTGCAGTAACTTTGCAAAAAATGGTTGATAGTTTCCTTCCTCTATCTATTCGAGATCAAGAACATTCAGAAAAAAAATCAAAAGTGCACAGTGAGATGAGTATTGAGATTGCTCAATTTTTGAATTTTCACAAATTCAAGTAAGTCAGAATGGCTGCTTCTTTACACAATAAAATATCATCAATTAACTATAGACAAAGATAGACATTTTCTGTAAGCATTCTCACTGTCTGTTTTATGGGATAAATATACATTTCATGATTAATGGTGCCCTATGAAGTTACTTCAGAATTGCAACAAGGCAAATACTAGGCTCCCAAGGAATACTTTCCATTTATACTAATATAGTTCCTGATAAGTTTCTTATACTGGAAAGTATTGACCTACCTTTAGGGAGGCTTATATGTTTGTGATTTTTGGGGACCAATAAAATGTATCTATTCTATCTTTTTATTACAAAGAACATATTTATGCCCTGTTGATGACAGAAGACCCTTTTTATAGCACCAAACTGTTCTATGTACAAAAGGCCGAACTGTTGGTAAGTTGTCATAATTATTTGATAGGGTCTGCTAACTGTCGAGTCACTTCTTGAATACAATCTGTTCTATCCAGGAACCCCAGGTTACCACATTCCTTTTTTGGCTTAACGATTTTATAAAAGTATAGTTTGAGATCTTGCAAACTGTACCATTGTTCAGTGGTTACATTTACCCAGACATTGCTCTTGAACTCACTCATATTTGAAATGAAATTACATCACAATGGCATCACTGAAAGTGTCAATGAATCTGCTATGACAGCTGAGGCAGTGTTGGGTCTAGCTAAAAGCCAGGCCTGTGCATGAATGAACCGGGCTTAGCCAGAAAGTGCTCAATTCACCCCTTCTTTCAACTGGATTTTTCTTCCCTTCTGAAAAACCTTCCTCTTCAAAACAAAACATTAATATTTCACACACACTTCATAAAATCTCAACGTATTTCATTAGAACTTTTTCATTTTTAGTGAAGCCCTTATTTCCCTGAACATTTCAAATTTAAAAAAAACACACAAGGCAGTTTCTATCTCACCTATGTATTCCTGTCTCCTGTTGTTGAATGCGAACTAAGTAAAATATTCCCTACCTATAACCCAAATGCTTCTCTATCCCTCAACCTTTTGGCTGGGTTGGAGGTTTCCTGGTATTTAGGAAGGAGCCACCTGTTCTTCACTTTCACCTCTCCGTCACCATCCTCATCCTGTGCTTTAAAACCATTATTAATGGGAATCGAATCAGTTCTCTGTTTGGAGTTCTGTGCACCAGCTAGAAGTGCTCCTCCTCCAGCTTTGTCTGTGTCCGAAAGCCAGCCTCCTACTTCCTCATTGCCATCATGTGGCTCTTGCCTCTCTCTTCTGTCAGACTTCACCTTCCTTGCTGGCCTCTTTTTATTAGTGGTGTTCTATTCCGAAGCATGTTTCTGCTTCCTGGCCGCATCCCTCTCTATGATGACCTTGGTCCTTTATCAAGGCCTATTTAGTTTCTTTCCATTTCAATAGAAGATAGTGTTACTGTGTTAATTCCCTGAGTCCCTTCCTGTTCTGGGCCCTGGACAGTCTGTGTCTCCTCTCATCAAACTTGAGTCTGTTTTCTTTTTGCTGAGTGCTGACTGCTGAGAAAAGGGAAAGCCTAAGTGCACTGATGTAGTGCAAAAGAGCTTTGCAAGAGTTGGGGAGAAACAAAAACTGTGTGTTCTTTAAGGTAGAGAAATAAACTGTTGTGTGTTAGATTATATTTTGCTCTAAGATAATTTTGGCATTAGATTGCAAGATAATGGTATTCTAAAAAGAATGGGAAAAATAAATATGTTTATGGTGCTGAACACTATGCTTATTCTTTACAAAAGAAAAAGTATATTGTGCTCGACTAAACTGGGTTCGTAATGTTTTAGATCAACGTTCTAGATCCTTGAAAAAGTGATTTACACGAGTCCTGTTTTGTGCCCCCACTGTAGCTGAAATTGTCTAACACAGTAAGGCCCATATTTATACTTTTATAGCGCCGCATTTGCGTCGTTTTTTGCCGCAAAATCAGCGCAAACTTACAAAATACCATTGTACCATTGTATTTTGTAAGTTTGCGCCGATTTTGCGTCAAAAAACGACATAAATGCGGCGCTAAAAAAAAGTATAAATATGGGCCGTACATTGTTTGTATCTATGGACTCAAAATAGAGACTGGAAAGAAATGGTGAGATGGGTAGCCAGAGAGTAATGGCTGACATGATAATAATTTCAGTGGATAATTCTGATCAGGCATGAACTGGAAGAGAAAAGATTTGCAGCTGAACCAAATAGGCTTTTTTAGTTACTGCTATGTCATCCCCCCCAGGGCAGAATCGGTTGACTGACATTAGAAAATTGTTTGAAATGTAAAGGGGATATATGCATTACAGGAGGTTTATGACATCCTTGCATAAGGATCTGTCAGAGAAATTATTGAAGTTAGTCTTTACAACGTGACTTCTAATTGCATATTCATCATGTATAATAAGCTAGTGCAACATATAAAATAGCATGTTTGGGAGGTATAGGGTCAAAGGTGATAGGCAAGGAGGATTTTTTAAAAGTAATTTCGATTGGGTGTATTAATGTTCTTTTGATTTTATAGCAGATGTATTCATTGTACTATATTGTTGAAGGAAATGTGTGGCTTAATTGACTGACATGATGGAAAGGGGGCTTTTCCACAAAAATGGCATGCTTTTTTAAACCTAGATGGCCAAGATTTTCTCAACGTTTGTGCTTGAAGGGGAAAACAATGGAAAGTGCTGTAAAGTGGTGCAGACACAAGCAACTGACCAACCACAGGCAAAAACGACTTTCTAGATGAAATTATCCTTTGAGCTCCACCCAAATCTCTTTCAGCCATTCGCCTGTTAATGCAATGTGCTATTAGGCAGGATCACCCAAAGTAGGACTTGGCATTGCCCCCAATGATAAAGCCACATGTAATATGTGCAAGCACATGGTTAAGATGTCTAACACCTGATATACCAATGTGTGACGTGTGTTTCCCACCAAAGCTTACTTCTTAGATATCTGACCATGTACAGTGGTCCACAAAAAGGAAATTGTACTGGAAAGTGTACCTCCCGTACAAACACTAGGTTATACACCTTTGCTCCCCTTTGCACCTTAGCCTTTCAGTAGACCATAAATAGGAATGTTCGGGACAACAGCTTTGCCTGTATGCAGAATCGCTTATTAAGCCCCTAATCCCAAATGGTATGCTGGAATGCTTATTTAAAATATATTAAAATACCATTTTAATTTTGTTCTTTTACGGTGCCATATGTTGTAGCGTTGATGGAAATCAACACACTAAGGTTAATTAAAAAAATGTTAACAGCCCGATTATTTGCAAAGTATTCAGAAAACAGTTTTCTAGCATAGGAGCCGGACAACGTATTTTTCTGGTCTTATATAAGAAATACAATGATCTATTAAGGGTAGAAGTGAATTTCTGCAAAATACTTTATAAAATGGTACAGCACACGTCATCCAGCATTATCTTAAATATTTGAAAATGCAAAGCAAGGCTTAGAAAAACGTTTCGCAGGGCACAGCTCTTCCACACATTATGGTAGATTTTCTCAATAAAAAATGAAAATAACACATTTGGCAGAGTACAGACTGTTTTTTAAAAGAAAAATGAAAGATCATACGATCTCCCAAGGAGGATACCTTTCTTAGACTAACACACATTTGTGGATGATAATTAAGGTATCATGCGTGCAACATTGCATATTGCATTTTTCTGTTTTAAATAAAACAGTTCTTTCCATCTGTCCAGCACAACATTCTTTCTGTGTTTTGACAGACACAATTATGGCGCCATGCTGATTGTTAAGGTCAGATATTGCAAATAAAAACAAAGCCATGTGAGCTACTTAAAATACATTTCTCCATTTGTTTTTGGTTCAGGGCTCCTTTTTCTGACGCATATTTATTAATATCACTGGAAATGTTTACTTTTGCAGTTAACCATACACTGACGCTATAAATTATTTTTTGCTTGTAATGTAGAAATAATATGTTATTATCCATTAGCAGTAACATGTGAATCTAACAGTAACTTCTTATACCTTAGTGAGGGCCATTTACGGGTTCATATAATCAGCCTTGAGAGAAAAACATTAAGCGCTACGTTGAGTGATTGGTAAAAAAAAATGATGTGGCATCCAGTATAGGAACAGTTGCGTAACGATGATGTCATATGTTGCACTTGACCAAAAAAATTGCATTTTTCATACGCTGCTAGGCATTACACAATGATGTAAAAGCAACATAGAGGTGAAATATGCAGCATTTCTATTCGAGTCACACTGCCCAAGACACATTTCTGTGCAGTGGCAATGGCCAAGGGGTAAACCAGGAACAGAGTTTTTTTCACAGAAATTGCACGTCTTGGGACATATTTATCAGAGCCTGCAACACGTTTGCACCACGTAAAATGGTACATGCGTGATGCAAGGCTCTGTTTCAGTTTCTTTAAACAATGCAAAGCCACACTGCGAGGCTCTGAGTGGCCTCCTAAATCTTGAGTAAGGCAACGCAATGCTAATCGCTGCTTCACCTTACTCTGCGCAAGGGAGTTGTTCCATGGGCACTGCTGTAGGTGTTCCCATGCAACTCCCATGGTTTTGATGTATTCCCAGATTTAACTTATTAAGATACTGAAATCTCAGCCATTGTGCCACAAATTAGACTGCGTGAAAACAAAGCAATGACATAAGATGTGAAAATAGAATTCAGTGAAAATATATAAGTGACTGCAAGTTGGTAGCTACATCATCACTGTTCTCTCATTATAAAATTTAAAACAAATGAACATGCAACTGCAGTATAAAACTGTTAATTTTAACTTAATCAAAAGACCATTGAAAACCGTTCTATTCGAACAATCCTTAAGCATTTATACCATATCATTGTATAGGTGTGCCATATAGTCAGCACGTCTGCTGAAAAGTATCAAAATCCTTACCACTTTTTCGTGACCTAAGATGGTGTAGATACAGCAGTAAACAGGATGAGAAGACCCACAAGAACTGTCTGCCTATTTCGTCTGTAACTTGATGCTACATATGTTTAACGTTGCTCCCAATATCAGATGAATAGCACGCCAAGGTGTATGTGAGTGTGTGTGGTGTGTGCGTGTGTGTGTGTGTTTCTGTGTGTGTGTTAGTTATAATTGTTGGGGACCTCCTGTTGCATTTTCTCCAATAATTGTGTGTAGGTAGTCATGCATATTATTGCAAAACAATTACTTTTGCAAATGATGAATCTGTTAATTTATTCTGGTTTCATTATCACAAATCTACTGTTCCTTAAGGCACTATGGATGACCAATCCTTAGAAAATATGGTACTAACTCAATTCTCATAGACTATAGAGAAAAGAAAAATAGTTTGGTCATTGTCGTAGTCAAGCGATGTTTTTGTTCTTTTCTATTTGTCTCTCTTCCCCACTCCCTCTCTGTCTCGCTTCTTTCTGTTTCGTTTTCAAATCTCATATGCTCATCATCTCCTTGCTGGTGCTGTTGATGGATAAGCCAGCTCAACAAATCTTTACACTGAATATCCTCATAAAAGGAATACAGCAATATAGGAAATTATTTTCTAACATTTAATTAGTGCAAAGACAACAACAATGCCTTTTGAAGTGTTTTGACTAACAAGGTCTTTTTGCCAGATTCAATAGATAGATAGATAGATAGATAGATAGATAGATAGATAGATAGATAGATAGATAGATAGATAGACATATAGATGCATGCTGTGGTTTAAACACCATATTCCACAGGGTACCATGAAATATGGAAAATATTTCATAGTCCCATGCAAAATGTGAGATTAGTTATTAAAATGACAGCCCCAACTTTGTTGCAAGGTTATCTAATTTAGTGGTAAGAATGCAAATTATGTGGCACATTCTCTGGCAGTATCATTATAAAACATTTTAAACTAATTGCAAGAATAAAGCTATTGATGGCAATATGACAATGTTATCATCATCGGCAGGTTTATTGCCCAACTTTTTGCCTCCCTCCTCCTATTGTTCTGACAATCTTTTTGTTGGCTTTAGGACTCTGGGCACTTTACAACTGCTAATCAGTGCTAAAGTACATGTTCTCTCTCCCCTAAAACTTGGTATGATTGACTTACACCTGTGTGGCATATTTCATTTACCTGTAAGTCTGTTGTAAATTGATACACCATACACCGAGGACCTGTAAAATAAATGCTACTAGCTGGTCTGCAGCGCAGATTGCGTCAGCCACAGAAGTAGCCTTTCAAACCTGTCTCAGGCCTGCCACTGCAGTGTCTGCATGCATAGTTTACTGCCACATTGTCTTGGCAATTCAAACTATTTGCCAAGGCCTAAACTTCCCTTTTAATACACCTATATCACCTTTAAGGAAGGCCCTAGAAAGCCCTATGGGCAGGGTGCAGCGTACGTGAAAGGTAGGACATGTGATTATATGTTTTACATGTCCTAATAGTGACAAACAGTCTATTTCCTTTCTCACTACTGTGAGGGCTGCTCTTCTCATAGATTAGCATTGGAAATTCCCTTATGTATTTTTAAGTGGTAATTTCTGATCTAGGAGGAGTAGAGTAGGCATGTTTGGTATGTTTGAAATGGTAGTGAGAAATCCTGCTTACTTGTATAGTTGGATTTCATATGACTAATTCAGAAATGCCACTTTTAGAAAGTGGGTATTTTTGTGTGCTTATACCTCCAATATTTTTCAGAAAGCCACAACACAGGAGGGGCTGGGTGTGACAAAAGAGGCATCTGTATCCATCTGCATACTAATAGTCATCCTGGGATAAGGAGAGAGCGGGTCGTTCACAAATTACATGTCACTAGGCTGTGTCATGCACTCACACAAAGGACTGATTTACCCCCTACTGATGTCCAGAGCCAAGACTGGGTTGAAAGCATTTGTGTTACACTTAAAAGGGTTCCTTTGAAGTCACCCCTTTATTAAAAAGACATTTTTGAATATAAGTACAGGGGTTCTGACCCCATGATATTAGAGCACTTTTGGAACTGGGAGTCCCAGAAACATTATTGTGCTGCAGGTAGGGACTCATCTGGACAGCTGGGGCTAAACAGAAATGCAATATACTGGGTCCTTCATACCATTCAGCAAGTCGCAGGTAAAAGGGCAACAAAAGAAGAGCAGTGCAGATGAGTCCCTACCTGCAGCGCAATAATTTTTCTGGGACTCCCAGTTCCAAAAGGGCTCTAACATCATGGGGACGTGATCAAGGCTGCTTGACAGTCGAAACGCGTTGTGTGTGGTCATAAAATTACCAGCTTTTGACTTCCCGAGTGTGCGTTACTGTGAAAGTTTTGAATTTTGTATATATATATAGGCCGATTTGAGCTGTGGCTGCTTCATTCTTGAGTCAATAAATGATTAAATCACTTCTCTTGGTGGAGTGCTCAACCGAACATTGTGTAGATATATTACATTGAGGGATCGGCTTGCCCTTGGTTTGAGCACCGGTGTTGGAGTGTGGCGCCATTAACTGAGCCGCTTTGTTTGTTTGAAGTATATATATATATATATATATATATATATATATATACATATTTAGTCACTGAAAAAATAAAGAGCAAAGTGATGTAATAGTTAGGAATTGCAATATTGTAATATCTTACTTTATATTTAAAAACAAAAACCCTTAGATACTTACTGAACATACCAAAGCTTTATGTGGCATTATAGTTAGATGATAATGTCAGCTTTAAACTAACAAAACCACTAAAGTTATGGATATTTCAAATAAATATAACTTGTGTCCTAAAGTGTCTGTAAATGGTGCAATCGCCATGCATAGTTGTCATCAATTATTTCATTTGAGGTGTTGAGGTGATGCTATCAATTATGTCATGAAACATGTCATGAATAGGAGAGGTCATTAGAAGTGAATGGTGCGGGCATGAGTTATAATTACTTTACGGAATGATTTATAGTTACTTGAGATAATGGTAACTGGTGAATTTCTATGGTTTTGTGTTCCCTGCTTAAGGGACCGGCTTCCAGAGGGAGGTAGCCCCCCCCACCCCCCCCAGAATTTAAATAGCCTGTGGGATAGGGTCCCCAGAGCATATGCAAGGCTTAGGGAGGGTAACATCACGCACCACTCCACTAAATATTAAAATCGGCCATGGGTGATGGGGTCCCTGAGGCCTCTGCATGGCTCAAGAAGAGGGACTGCATTTCCCCTCCAGTTTACAAAATTAGCCCTGGAGATGGAGACCTTTGTAAGGCTTGAGTGGGAGGGGCAGCTTGCCGCTCCCTAAACACACAACATACCATTGACCTACCAGGCACTTGTCTATTCCAGAGGGCTCATTAAAATAAATAAATAAATAAATAAATAAAGTCTGCAATTTTGGTTACCAAGGATCAGCAGTGCTGATAAAAAAATTAAAAAAAAATTGCTTCATGAGAACCCTCTGGGCCCCTGCACCTGGCTTAGATGCATAGAATACTCTATGCTTTTCACAATTGTTTATGGGACACAGGACTGAGTCTCCGAGTCTGGAAATGGGCTCTGCCTCATCCTTATTCATGTGGTGGCAGAAAAACAGATGATTTCTTTTGACCTCTCTGATCTGCAGATCCTCTGCAGTATGAAATAGACCATTATTTTTACACCTTAACTTCTCAAGATTGACACCAAATCACAAAAAGCATGCTTTCTGGAACAAGATCTATAATTTTTCCAAATTTGGTAGAATTCCATTCAGTCATTTTGGCTGCACTGGTGTCTAATTTTCCTGTGAAACATTGCACGGGGAATGAGCATTTTGGGACTCCCACTTGACAAATAACCTCAAAACGCTCCAGGAAGGGAAAGTTTTGTGAAGATTCATCAACCAATGCAAACGTTGTTAGCAAACCCAGTGATGACTGACACTGTTGTTAGCAAACCCAGTGGTGACTGACACTGGTGTATATATATATATATACTGTATATATATATACCTATATATATATATATATATATATATATATAGATAGATAGATAGATAGATAGATCGATAGAAACATCAATGTACGTCTTACACACATATATATATATATATTTATATATATATATATATATATATATATATCATTGTATGTTTCTTTGCATGTACAGATTTTTGATTTTGCGTTAGCTTGCATCTTTTTTAATTAATTAAATTAAATTGGTTTATTCTTTGTTAGCCCCAATTACAAGTCCTAATGTAGACACGTTTCTTTCAGGTGACATGGTTTTTCATGCTTTAGGGAACATAATGCCTTGCAGGAAAATCTAAGGCTATTCATGATGCTGTTACTTATCAAAAGTGATCAATTCTGGTGTCATACACCGGACCAAACAAGCCACCGGCCTCAAGTTTATCTGGTAGAAATAAAACTGCCTCGGCAAATTAGTTCTTGCGATTGTTAATACTGTGGCATATTTATAGGAAACACAACAAAGATTTACATCAAAACTATGACCAGAAAAAATGCATAACATTAATGTCAACGCCGTGTTCTTTGTCACATGCTGATGATCTTCACCCAGTTTGCTATGCATCCCACATCTGAAGGCAGTGCATTACCATCCTGGTCGTTAATTTACTGAGTATCACTGTTTTAAAACAAAATGAAGTTTTTGACTAAATATCAAGCGATTGTGTTTTGCTCTTTAAATCATCACTCTTCTCTTCACGACGATGGCATTTTAGGTTCTTACAAAGACATTAGATTGCTCTAAGTTGGGATGTTAAAAACTGCGCTAGCAGAAAAGAAAGTAACCTCATTATGCAAATTTCTCTCCACTGATGGGCATGTTCTGTTTTATGAATTACATTCTCTTGTCAGAAGTCAAATTGTATTTGAATAACTTCAAGAAAATTGTCACCCAGATTTTAAATTGTGCGCCTCGAATGCCATTGTTGATTTAGTCGGTGACCACAAAAAGGGACATATGTTGATTTTTAAATGTCTGCATGATTGTTTTGTCATAAAAGTTATTTAAATGAAGCCCAGATACATATATAATCTCTCCTGTATATTTTTGTAAAATTTTACATTTTCTACATGTATAATATATTGTAATTTTTCTATTTTAATTTTTATTTTCAATAAAATATGCTAAATAACACTAGTTACTGTATATTTTAATACCAACAAGTTTGTCTTCCTGCAAGCATACGTGAAGGAGCTCCTGTAGGGTAAAATAAATATACATGTTCTGATATAAATTATTGAAATTCAATTATTTTAATATAAACTGTAATAAAAATTATGGAAAACTTTTATACATTCTTGAATGCATTTATTTGTTTAAAGATCAAGGGAGACCTGAAGTTTTTTAGAAATGTCAAGGGTTCCAAAACCCTGAATGGTTTTATTCCTATGATTTTTTTAAATGTTCCTGTTCATTGCTATTGAAATTGCCAGCAAAGATTTGGTGTGAAAGGCTGAATCAATATATTGTTGGTAAATGTTCAAGTTGGTATTCAAATGCATGTTTCATATTTTATTAGGGCTCATGCGTTGTTTTTGTCCAGTTCCGGAAGCATTAAAGGCAAAGATATGTGCACTGACTTGGCACAGTTATCTTAAAACAGACTGCTTTTTGTCACTTTCTGCAAAACGGGTCTCTCTCTCGTTGTGAGCTGTGTTTTTAGTGTCATGCCTCGCTCCTGCAGCTACCGAGTGTCATCAAGAAGCTATTTGCTCAGACCCTAATGCGAATATTGAGAAATTTCTGTTAAGCTCTCTTAACATTTCAACTGAGTTCCAAGCCCCTGACAGCAACATCTACATATTGCACCAGCCCAAAAATTTGTTGAGGCTAATTTTAATATTAATGAATTCTTTACAACCTCAGTTCAGTAGTTTCGATTAAGCTTTAATTAGTAGCCAGAGGGGGATCCAAAACAAAAATAAGGAGCTGAATTGCTAATTAAGTTAGTTTGATGAGGTGGAGTTTTAGTAAACGACGACTTGGTTTTTTTTCTTCCATTTTTTGGCAGCGCTTGTTCTGACAACCAAATATAATGGGGATTATCATTATGTTAACTAATGCCCTACATTACACCCAATTTCTAGAAAGAGAAGACAGTTCATTAGAGTACAACACTTTTCTCTGTCAGCGCTAGCATTAAAGCATTGTTAATAAGAAATCAGCGCACAGGAAGAAATTCTCAAGGAAGAAACGCAGGGTTTTAACTTCGATTGGACGTTCCCTCCACATTTAAAGGGAACGTCAAGTGTTGAGAAAAACACGATTCTCTTGTCCCACTACAATGTCCATAACTATCACCAACAGGAGGCATTATTGAACTTTAGTAGGTTTAATGATGCAATCTATGGTTTTAGATGTATTTTGATATAATTCACGGAAAGTTCCCTTTAAAATGTTCTTGCAGAATCTCACTGCATACTATGTTTATGCAATAGCTGCTTCTTCTCAAACAAATTAATTTTGCAAACAAAATTACATTCATTATAATGCAACTAAGATAATTTTTCATTGGCTTCCCTGCTTCTCTCAATGATTTATTTTTTTAGTTTTGAACTTCATTATGGCATAAATGTTGCAAGAGCATCCGAAGGCACCAAAGTAGAATTAATAATCATGTGAGGCTCATTTTAAGGAATTCTAAAGCTGCTTGTTTCACCTCCATTATATAGGACACAAGGGAAATCCGACTGGACAAACATAATGTAGTTACAAAGGCCCCGTTGAGCAGCTAAATATGCCTTAGCAGGTTGGGACTCCATAGCACAGGAAAATTGTGCCCATATGAGGAGAGTGAGTAGGATGACCACCTGGCATTGAGGCAAATTCTGGACAGAACTGTAAAAAATTCAGGACAAAGAGTCAAAATTCAGGAAAAAAATCAGGACAATGGGTCAAAATTTAGGAAAACAAATGCCATGCCTAACTATGTTATCAGTGCATTTATTTACTTCTTTTTGACATGGCACTATTTATTCATTGTGGTCTTTTTGTGATTGCCTCCTGTTATGTTATATTCAGGTGTCACATTATGTCCTTGTTCAGTAGTAAATTAGTGCCCTTCAGTACTGTGTCAAGGCCATTACCCCAACTCAAATCTAACCAATCTCTCTTAAAGAGAAAGTAACAACAATATTCTTATTATGTTTCTGAACGTTTTACAACCCTTGGCAAATAGTTTGAAAAACATTAAGGTAATTAACCTTATACTAGTTTAAACAAATTAAACAAAACCATCTGGCTCACCCCAACTGCCCATAGACTTTCAAGCTAAAAAAGAATTAATGAGGCAGGGCAGATGGTGTGGGTGACAGTCTCCCAACAAATGTCAGGATGTGAGGCACTCACAGCCTGTCTCTAGTCTCACAGCACTAGAGTGTATGTCTGGGGCTCTACGTTTATCTCAGAACTGGAAGCCCTGACTACCAATCAAAGATAATAAAGGAGGAGGAGGAAATCGAGATCAAATGGGAGGTTGTTGCTAAGAACCAGATGAATTAGGGAGAGAAGAACAAGGTGGGACATTTCTTAAGATCAGACAAGAAGGGTCCACCAAGACTATCAAAGTATTGGGTACCTGGGGAGTTGTCTCTGCAGACAGAAGAGAAATAGGAGAGGCACTGTCAAGTGGTTGAACAAGCAGCACCCACCCACCTTGGCAAACTCTTCTGGTGCAATGGTCCGCTGTTCGTGCTTGTGAAGGGTGAGCAGGGGCCAGACCCATTGCAAGGTTGTGCAAGGCAATTGTCCCCTTTGTCCATGTCTTAAAATGGTTTTGAAATTGAGCAAAATACAAACTAGTGATCTGGGTTATCCCTAAATGTCAAGTACATATAGGATCTCCAAATTATTTGGGATGTAAATTGCACAAACAAAACGTAAAATTTGTTAAATGTAATTAGTGTTTTTTTAACATATGGCACTGTTTCCCCTTTGTTCACAATGAGACCCCAGATTGAACTGGGAACCAATTACCTTTTGATACCTAGTGAGTAAGATCTACCATTCTCCGACTGATTTGCAGGATGAAAATAGCACAGGAAAATTGTGCCCGTGTGAAAATCTCGACAGAGCGTCACGGTCCCTCTGAGCCCAGTTTGCTTTTTGATCTTCTCTTCTGCTTTCTGTGGTGAGCCACGTGACACTAGTGAAGATAGTGTGTTACCCTCATGATAGTATTCTTTTACAAACCTTCCCCTTCTCGTCTTTCCTTCCTTCTTCAGAAATGCCACACATCTGATTTGGTCACAGGGGTGCTGTCGGGTAGCTCTTTCCACTCTAAAGCTACTTGTTACTGCTGGTGGTTTATGCCTTCCGGACTTAGAACACTATTATTCAGCTGCACAGGTCCAATGGGTGGCTCACCGGCTTTCTGCCCGCCCCCTCTCCATGAGATGCGGTTTATTCATACAGACTCTTAAGGTTGCGGTTTATTCATACAGACTCTTAAGGAGGGCTTACTGCTCTGCTCATTGTTTCCTACTGACCATTCTACGGATCACCATCCAGAGTTATCATGCACAGCTTTCTTCTGCCTGGATAGAACCTGTAACCTCACTGACACAAAGAAACCCTGTGGTCCTGCTCTACCTTTGCTAAGCCGTCCCACTTGCACATGATGACCGTACTCAGAGCAACTCCATCAGTGGCAAGCTGCAGGTGTCTTAATATTGGGGGAGTTACTAAATTTCCAAACTCTTGTGGCAGACTACCATCTTTACCCCGGTCACCCACTTTCTTACAACCACCTTAAACAATCATTAAATGCCCTATTTAATGTCTGCCACCTAGCACTGACCCTACGTGAGGTGTGCCAGAATATCTGCACCATGGGGACTGGTGGCAAGCGGATAGAATGGGTGTACAGACCATTCCTGCAACATTGAGACCACTCCAGGTGTTCTCTTCATACTACCTGGGTGATTGATGTGGCCAGACCTCTGCGAGGTACAGACTGGACTAAAATACTGGACTTTCCCCACAAAGTATCCCACAGCTGTCACTTTAAGTACATTCATAGAGCTTACTTGTGTATGCATTCCGCCCGTTGCTTGCTATTGTCTTTGTGGATTATAACTCACATTTTGTTGCTTTCAATTTGCTGCCTTTATTTGTTTTAGGCTATGCAGCCTGAGTTCGTCCCTTCCCTTGCCCAAACTTTATTTACAGTATCCTTCCCTTTCTGTAAACAGGCCTGTAAATCTTGTTTTTATCTCATCAAATTTGTTGTGCATTCAAAGAACAAGGTCAAATGTCAGGCTCTGTCTTCGGAGGGAACTTAGTTTTTACTTTTCTTTCTCTGACTTCAAAGTGAGAGGATTTCTGCAAAAATCTTGCTGGAAACTGGGGCTAGGAAAGAGTTTTTTTCTATCACATGACAACATTTAAATAAACTTCAGAACATATCAGAATAAGAAGTGCAAATGAAGCACATTTTTGTTAATTCTGAACTGTGCTGAAAACAAATGCCTTTATATGATTAAAACAAATAATTGCATTAGGTGGTGCAATTTCCACACATCATCATCTGTGCACTGTATGGTTCTATTTGAAAAACTGTACGTCTGGGCAATGTAATGGTAATTTCAATAAAAAATGTGTTGCCTGTAATGGCAGTGTGTTACCAAATCAGGCATACTCCACTCCACTCTGCTCTGCACCACTCCACACCACTGCACCATACTCTGCATCACTCCACTTTACACCACTCTATGCCACTACACTCTTCTCCACTGTTCTCTACTCCACTCCGTGCTACTGCACTCTATGATACTTCATAGAACGCCTCTCTACTCTACTCTGTACCACTCTACTTCATGCAAATGCACTTTACGCCTCTACACCACTGTGCTCTGTGCCTCTGCACACTATACCACTCCAGTCTAGGCCAAACCAATCTAGTGGTACAACTCCACTCTATGCCACTCTGCAACACTACACTGTATGCTACTGCACTCTATGCTAATACATTCTATGCTAGTGCACATTAATCTGTAACACTCAACTCTAGGCCCCTGCACTCTACATCAATACACTATACATCACTCTAATCAACTCTATACCACAGCACTCTACACCACTTTACTCTATGTGATCACTCTCTATGCCACTCTATGCAACTCCACAATACCATGCACATCTCTACTGTACGCCACTTCACTCTACTGTGAAACAACCTACTTAACGCCAATGCATTCTGCACCACTACATGCTATGCCACTGCACTCTATCCTACACCTTTCCACTCCATGCCACTGCACTCTACTCTGAGACAATATATTCTACACCACTGCACTCTATGCCACTCTGCCCCACTGCATTCTAAACCACCACACTCTATTTCAATGCACTCTACACCAATGCACTTCAAACAACTACACTATACGCAGCTGCACTCTGAGACTCTACTCTGCAGCACTGCACTGGCAACCACTATATTCTACACCACTCTAGTCTGTACTACTGCATTCTGCACAATACACTGTATTCCCCCACCTTCTATACCACTCTACTCTGAATAACTCCACTCTACTTCACTGCACTTCACAGCACTATACTCTGCTCTGCACTGCACCACGCTACACTACTCCAGTCCATGCCACTGTGCTCTATGCCACTCGAGTCTACTCTGCACTCTATGCCACTGCACCACTCTATACTACTGCACTCTCTGCCACTCTATTGTATGCCACTCTACTCCACCATACTCCATGTCACTCTATTCTGCCCCATGCCACTCTATGCCAATGCACTCTAAACAACTGCACTGTATGCCACTGCCCTTTACTCTGCACCACTGTACTCTACGCCACTGCTCTTTGTACCACTCTACACCTCTCTGCACCACTGCACCGCACTCTACAACACTATATTCTACTCTGCAATACTCTATACTACCCCACTCTGCACCACTCTATGCCACTGCACTCTGTCACGCTAGTTTACACAGCACTTTATACCACTGCACCACTCTACACTACTGCACTCTCTGCCTCTCTATTGTATGCCACTAAACTCCACTGCACTCTATGCCACTCTACTGTGCCCCATGTCACTCTGTGCCACTGCACTCTATGCCAATGCATAACTAAACTGCACTGTACGCCACTGCCCTCTACTCTGCACTGCTGTACACTATGCCATTACTCTCTGAGCCACTCTACACCACTGACACTCTACTCTGCAACATTTCACTCTCCACCATTGTACTCTACAACACTCTACTCTGTCCTACTGCATTCTACACCACTGCACTCTATGCCACTGCACTCTACAGCACTATACTCTACTTTGCACTGCACCACTCTACACTACTCCACTCTGCACCACTCTATGCCACTGCACTCTATGTCACGTGAGCCTGCTCTGTACTCAATGCCACTGCACCACTCTACACTACTGCACTTTCTGCCACTCTATTGTATGCCACTCTACTTCACTGCACTCCAGGCCACTCTTCTCTGCCCCACGCCGCTCCATGCCACTGCACTCTACGCCAATGCACTATAAACAACTGCACTGTACCCCACTGCACTCTATTCTGCACCACTGTGCTCTAGGCCTCTGCTCCTATGCCAATCTACTCCACTCTACACCACTATGCCACTTAACTTTATCCATACTGAACAGCAGCCACTCTGGTGTATAACATAGGTTAAAGCACATCGGCAAAGCCAATAACTCCTGCGTAGATGAGACATATTGGCTTTGCCACTGTTTGTTAGTATTATGAGGTCCAAGGTCCCTGAAAAAACTATGAATGTGTAAGTCCTTATTTTGAACATGTATTACAAAATCATAATATTGGCTGCTACAGAATGTGCAAATACATTTTGGTTAAATGAAAAAAGTCCTTCTAAAATACAGATTTTAATAATATACAGTTTATACCTAGTACTAACATTTTTTTATAACAGTCCAATAAAACCACACACTCCACAGCTCACCTTGGAACACCCTTACAGTACCTCTCTAAAAGAAAATGTCTTTGACATCAGAAAGCTTCAAGTAACTCCTTTGCCAATGCATGTTTTAAAGCCCCTTTACATTTGCAGATTTACCAGTTGCGCACATTTGCATTTCTTTAGGGAAGGAGACACCCTCGCAAGAAGGCCTTTTCATCTCTGTCTGCCCCTCCATCTCTCAGAGCACATGAGACTCCCTGACTTTCAATCCAGCTGGGGAAACTCATCTGTCCTAATTACATTTTGTCCTTTAGGTGAAAGGCTAAAACTACAGACAAATGCTGTCCGTTAAGAATTTAATCAAGGACAACGGATGGCAGGGTGAAATTAAAGGCAGTCCGTAAAAATTACAGAAGGGTGGTCACCCTAAGAGTGAGTGTCCGCTAGGTCTTCACTGTGGGCTCGGTGTTACCTTTCATGGGATCCTTCTTGGGACTGCATCCTTTCTACCATTTCAAGAAGGATTATGGGTTTGACTTCCAAACTAATAAGGGTGTATTTGTCACAGATATGTGCCAAAGAACGCCTAGTGTCTACTTTCATTTGCGACCATACCACCTAGCGTTCATGGAAATGCCAACTGGTCGCTCACATTCTGCAAATTATAGATCACACAGTAGACTGCCTGCACTCTATGCTGTTCCTCGTAGATGAGGTTACAGTAGTGCATGGTTTTCAATGGAAAAAGCACCAAAGCAGTCCGTTTATTTGTTCATTTGCAAGTGTGAACACATACACTGGGTCCCGTGCTCACTGTGTCACTAGTTTTGAGCTAGGCTGGCTGAAGAAGGCTGATATCCTGAAACCAATCCCAGGATGCTTGTTTCTGGTCCAGGGAGGACCTGGCTTGGTAGTCCGGGTTAGTCTGTTCCCAATGGGAACAGAGTCAAGACTGAGTTGCATATGGCTGGGTCCAAACTGGGGTGGCATGGTGAGCAAAATAATTGATGGATTAAACCTAGATATGTGACTGGGGGAGAATGTTTGATTGATTCCACATTCCATCCATCACTTGTGTTTGTTTGCTTTTGTTGCCCTAAGTGGCTGGGTATGCTCAGACATGGACCCTCGGTTCACTATGAGACTTGGTTCAAGCTAGCCTGGATGATGAAGGATGATACCCTGAAACCGAGCCCAGGATGCTGGTTTCAGGCCAGGGAGGACCTAGCCTGGCAGTTCGGTCAGCACTGTTCCCAAGGGGAACAGGGTCAAGATTGATTTTCATATGGGTGAGTTCAAACTGGGTTGGCATGGTGAGGAAAAACATTGATGGATTAGACCCAGATCTTTGACTGGGGTGAATGTTTGATTGGTTCCGCTATCTGTCCATCATTTCTGTTTGTTTGCTTTTGTCTTTCTAAGTGCGCCTTTATGCCTAATCAAGGGCCCTGGGCTCACTATGCCACTGGATTCAAGCTAGTCTGTCTGATGAGGGGTGAATCCCTGAAACGGATCACAGGATGTTTGGTTCTGGTCCAGGGAGGACCTGACCTGGCAGTTCAGGCTAGACGTGTTCCCAAAGCAAACAGGGTCAAGACTGATTTGCATATGGCTGGGTCTAAACTGATGTGGTGTGGTAAGCAAAATAATTGATGGATTAAACCCAGATCTGTGACTGGGGGTGAATGTTTGATTGGTTCTGCATTCCATGAGGGTGGAAACAGAATGGACTGAACACAAAAGAGAAGCCATTCTCTAATGCGGTTTAAAAGACAAACTAAAAGATGTTCTGGCTCATTCACCCAATAGACCTATGGAGGGTTCTGCCCTAGTCGAATTAATTCTGAAAATAGACTTTCACCAAAACAAAAGAAGAGGAGAAAGAAACAGGGAATTCTGTTCCAGCGTGCCAAAGTTTGATGGAGTCAGAACAGAGAATCCAAAAGTCTTAAATAATCAACAGGGAGCCAAACCCATGCAGATATTCACCATCCAGGGCCCTTTGACGAAAGAAGATAAGGAAAAGAGGAGGCAAAACAATCTATGTTTACATTTTGGACCAAGTGGGCATTTTTTGAAAATCTGTCTGAAAACAAAACAAATTGTCACAGAAGGAAAATTTGCAGCACCATCAGTAGGAGGAGTTGGACTGATGAGTGCGGACAAAGATACAACTCTAAAGACTCACCAGTTAGCAAACCTCTTACAATCTTCTTCCTCCCATCTTATTCTATCAATAACATTTACATGTAGACATGTTTCTTTGCCTGACATTTCTATAATGATTGATTCCTAGGCCACAGGAAACTTCTGTGATTTGAAATTTGCAGCAAAAATTGGTTTAAGATTTATACGAAAACACAAGAGTGAAGTAGTTCTATCAGTTGAAAGAACCAGTCTCTCATCAGGCCCAATTGTGAGTCACACTGAGCAGGTGGAGTTAATCTCTCGAGAAGAATATCAAGAGATCACCCAAATCGACTTGATTGATGCTACCCAATTCCAGATTATACTAGGATTGGCACAGCTGACAGAGTACAACACAAAAATTGATTGGAGCACCATAACCATTGTCATGGACTATGATTTTTGTAAGGAAAACTGTTTTGGCAAGTGTGAGCCACAACATAAATCTATTACATTTTAATGAGATCCCCCCAGAGTATGAAGAGTTTGTGGATGTATTTAATTAAGTGGAAGCCAAAAAGCTCCTTCTTCATTGATCCTATACTTGCAAAATAGATCTGGAACCAGGTTCAAATTTGCCATGTAGCAGGACCTACACTTTGACAGAAAAGGAAAACCAACATTGAAACAATTGCATTCGAAAGTATCTACCCAATGAATTTATCGGTCCCTCTCAGTCTCCAGTTTCTTCACCACTATTTTTTGTTCCACAGAAAGAAAACTAATTCAGAAGGTGCATAGATTATCAAGCAATCAACCAGGTTAATGTAAAAAACTGTTACCACTTGCCCCTGATTTCAGTACTGCTAAGACAGGTAAACGGAGCACACATTTATACCACACTTGACTTGAGAAGGGCCTTCTGCCTAATAAGGATCAGAGAGGGTGACAAATGGAAAAAAGCCTTCAGGTCAAAATATGGCCTCTTTGAGCATCAAGTTGTGCCCTATGGGCTTTGCAAGACACCTGTTGTCTTTCAGGATTTTATTAGCAACATAGTGAGTGAATTCATATATCAGTGTGTCATAGTGTACATCAATGACATCTTGATTTATGCAACTACAGAAGGAGAACACCGAGAACAAGAGAGCATAGTGCTACAAAAACATAGGGAGAACAGCTTGGATGCAAAATTATAAAAAAATGCACTTTCAATGTTGAATCTGTGGAGTTTTTTTAGATGTGGGCTTTCCCCTGCATGAGTGACAATGAATGAGCAGAAGATAAAAGCAGTTACGGAATGAAAGTCCCCAACCTGTGTGAAAGAAGTCCAAAGTCTTATAGGTTTCTTACATTTTTATCAAAGGCTTATCCAGGAGATTTCTCAGAAGATAATTCTTCCCACACATCTGCTAAAGAAAGGAGTTCCTTTTAAATGGTCTGAAGATGAAGAAGAGGCTTTTGAATCCTTGAAGAAGGATTTCATAACAGCACCAACCCTCTGTTACGCAGATTCTTCCAAACCTTTCTACGTAGAAACTGAGTACTATCCCAGAGGCAGAAGAAAACTAGACAAATACATCCAGTAGCTTACTGATCATGCAAACTGACCCTCAGCTGATGTAAATTATGCTATCATGGAGAAGGAGTTACTTGGGACAAACAATACATTCAAGGAATGAAGGTACTATCTTATGGGGATAAGACACACAGGTGGTCATTCCAACCCTGGCGGTCCATGACCGCCGGGTTGGAGGACCGCGGGAGCACCGCCGACAGGCCGGCGGTGCTCCAATGGGCATTCCGACCGCGGCGGTAGAGCGGCGGTCGGACCGGCAACACTGGCGGTCACCCGCCAGTGTACCGCCGCCCATTGGAATCCTCCAAGGCGGCGCAGCTAGCTGCGCCGCCGAGGGGATTCCGACCCCCCCTACCGCCATCCAGTTCCCGGCGGTCCGCCCGCCGGGAACCGGATGGCGGTAGGGGGGGTCGCGGGGCCCCTGGGGGCCCCTGCAGTGCCCATGCCACTGGCATGGGCACTGCAGGGGCCCCCGTAAGAGGGCCCCTAAATGTATTTCACTGTCTGCTGCGCAGACAGTGAAATACGCGACGGGTGCAACTGCACCCGTCGCACAGCTTTCACTCCGCCGGCTCGATTCCGAGCCGGCTTCATCGTGGAAGCCTCTTTCCCGCTGGGCTGGCGGGCGACCTGAAGGCGGCCGCCCGCCAGCCCAGCGGGAATGTCAGAATTACCGCCGCGGTCTTTCGACCGCGGAACGGTAACCTGACGGCGGGACTTTGGCGGGCGGCCTCCGCCGCCCGCCAAGGTCAGAATGAGGGCCACAGTGTTCACTGACCATTGAAACCTGCAATTCTTGAGTTCAGCAAAAGCATTGACCCCCCGAGACAGCTTTGGTGGTCTTAAGATTTCACGATTATGATTTTGTTATTGCATATCAACCAGGAAACAAAAATGGAAAAGCTGATACTTTGTTACGAATTGAGTCAGCAGCACAAAAAGTCTAATTTGAGATCTAGAAAATAATCCCAAAATTCAAGACCGTAGGAGCTATCCTTCATGGAACTATAGAAAAATAAGTTGTCAATTCTATCAACTCTGAAGAAATGTGAGTGTTGTCTGATCAAGATCCAAAAAGAGAAATTTGTAATCAACTACTATGCCACAATGGGGTTCTGTTTCTGCCTACTCTAGAGCTATGAGAAAAGGCCTTAAACGAATGCCATGATAGTCTATTAGCAGGCCATAAAGGAATCCTCAAAACTGAAGGCTTAGTGAAAAAAAAGTTTTGGTGGCCACCAATGAATAAAGACATTCATCAATAAGTGATTACTTGTGAGTTTTGTATTCTGGGAAAATCGGAGAGACAGGCCTCCAAAGAGTTGTTGCAACCACTGCCCACACCACCTCATCCCTGGAATATAGTAACCTTAAGCCTTAACTTCCAGTCAGGGGTTTATTACAAATCTAGTGTGTGTTAGATGCTGTTACTAAAATGGCATACTTTATTGCATTAAAGGATGTTCCCATAACAACCTGCAATACATTTTAGTCAACACATAGTAAGAGGCCATGTTATTCTGAACATAATCATCTCAGACTGAGATTCTGTGTTTTTATCCCCCTTCTAGAAGGCGTTCACTAGTGGGTTAAAGATTGAAACTCTACCAGTTATCATCCAGAGACACACAGTCAGACAAGAACAAACCAAGACTTAGAACAATATTTAAGGTTGTTCCACTTAAATCAAGAGGGGGAATGGCCAGAATATATTTGGGTTGCAGAATTCGCACACAATGATGCAACACATTTTTCTAAAGGGTATTCCCCTTCCTACTTGAACTATGCTAGGCACCCAAACTCCTAGAGGACTTTAGGGATGTTACTGTTCCTGCAGTAAAAGCTATTGTTCAACATTTAGCATCTGTACACCAATCAGAAGAAGAAAACCTAACACAAGCAAAACAGTTTTATACATTTTATGCAGATTAAGAAGAAAAATGAACCAAACCTTCAGATAGGGGACAAAGTCTGGCTTAGAACCAAAAACCTTAGATTCAAAGTATACTTATTGGAAAATGAAAGCTTCAACCTTGTTGTATTAGACCGTCTCCAGTTAAGATCATAAATTCACTGATAGTTTATTTGAAACAACACAAAATTAAGATGCACCAAGTATTCCATGTTTAATTTCCAAAAAAGGTGGCCCTAAATTTAAGATTGACACTTCCACCCAAATCTCTGCAACTAGAAGGTGGCTTGGTATTCAAAGAGAAAAGTATTCTGGACTTAAAGAATGTAAAGGATCAAGTATAATATTGAATAGACTGGTAAAGCTGTGGAACAGAGGAAAGGCCCTAGGATCTGCATAGTGATATACCTGCTTCTCAATTAGTTAAGGCCTTTCATCAGAAATTTCCAACAAAACCACAAGTAGGAAGACCATTCGTGTGAGGAGATACTGACAGGATTCAAAGGTTTACAGGTCTAAATGTGTATGTAATCTATAATAGAAGGTAGTTTCACCCAAAGAGAATAATTCAGTGCACCAACTGGAGGAATAGGTGGTGCAGAGGAATTTCTAAGATGGCCCAAAGGCATCTTACCTCAGGCTCTGCACTAGTTTTTCTCCTCCACCCATGAATCAAATGTGAAGCATGCACTGTCCCTGAAGAGGAACACTTTTACTGAGGAGATTTGCCAGAGCACACCTTTTACCAGTTTCTCTTCATGATAGTTCAGTTTAGGATACAACCATCAATAGAAATGGAGCATTGTCTTTAGTTTCTTTGCAGTATCCCATTTCCGTTGTGAGTAGCATTTTTGGGTTAAGTTAAACAAGAGACCAGAAAGTGTCTCCATTCAGAGATGGTGTGCTTGAGAAGGGCCTCATTGCAACACAGCTCCCTTTGTACACTCGCTCGTGAACAAGCTGAGCAAAGAAAAGGGAACCTGCACTTGAATTTAGAAGCATGTTGCAATCTCAGAGAGATTAGTGTCTCCCAAGGCTTTTGAACAAATTGTATTTTGCAGTTCAAGAAGATTATTAAAGAGAGTATACGAAAAAGAAGACACAGGAGGAAATCATATAGAAATTAAAACTACTTATCAGATGCAAAACTCCCCAGCAGCTTTCTGAATCATTTTTCAAGTGATCCTCTTCTAGGGTCACACAAGTAATCCCTGTGAAAAAAGAAACAACAAAGTATGAACCAATTGTTAATAGTATGCATAAGATTAATAAGTACACAGTAAAAGTTAAGGCAATATTGTAAGTAACCAGTTAACATAAAAGAGTTCCAATCTAGTATCTATACAAAGATATACATAACAGAAAAGAAGCTAACATCTTAGTCTTAAGGGGTATGTAACATGCTATAGACAGTTTAAAACCAATTTGTACGTATTGATGATAATTGTTAATAAGTAT
This sequence comes from Pleurodeles waltl, assembly GCF_031143425.1. Classification (NCBI taxonomy): domain Eukaryota; kingdom Metazoa; phylum Chordata; class Amphibia; order Caudata; family Salamandridae; genus Pleurodeles; species Pleurodeles waltl. The sequence goes on along the minus strand of NC_090447.1, from coordinate 475,265,836 downwards.
TGAAGTTAATAGATTGTTTTATGCTCTTACAGTTTCCTCAAGATTCTGAGCATTAAAATAACATACACTTAACAACAGAAGCTTTAAATGAAATGTGTGAGAGCAGAAACCTGAAGACAGACCAGGCAGCCTCTTTTTTTTCCCCATCCCCTCCCCCCCTTGGAACATTCCTGTCTTACAGTTTATCTTTGATCGTGGGAAAGGTTCTGTGAAGGACATTGGGACTAGTTATCATTCTGCTCATGTGCAAGTCTTAGATATCTGAGGTACTGTTACAGGTATTAGGTGCTCCATCGATCCTAGGAATTGCATACTCTCTGATATGAGGGCGCTGAAATTTCCATGTTCCCAGACTTTATGCCTCAGTTTTCTTCATGCTAAAATGATCTTGCAAGAACAAAAACTTGGTTATACTATTCTTTACCCAGCTCGCTTAAATGTGATTGTGGACAGGAAGCCCACATTTTTCAGCTTACCTAAATTTCTGCAGAGGTTCCTGAAGCAGCGAGAGACAATGAGAACACATCAGCACTCCTGGAGGTCGGGGGAAGATGAGCTGGGGGCCTTGCAGGATCTAAAGATACTGGACTAATGCCTTCATTGCCCTCCATACTGTATGAATGTGTAAATGCTAATCTCCTGTTGATGCACTGGTTTTCTATACATTGTCATCTCTCTTCCTCCTGTTATGGTATCTGGATTATCTGGATCACATTTCCTATGTGAGAGGTTGGGGCACTTGGATGGGTTGTAGTAAGTGCTTACTATGAAGGAGCCTCTGTAGTTTGCATGGACTATACTTGTTGCAGACTGACAGTGGGTGTTAGGTGATTGTTGTGGTGGTGTGGACTTACTGCTCGTGTAATGTTCTCAATAGATGGTCGTGGGCCAATAAGATATATCGAGTTTGATTGATGCACAAATGACACACATTACATTTTTTATGTGGCCCTCTGTGACTCTTTGTTGTGGAAGTGTTCAACAGCAAATGCACTTGGCCCCAAATAGTGGGCTACTCACAAGGAGACACATGAGGGGGTTTACTGTTCAGCGGGCTTTACTACTCGTGTCCACAGCATTTTAATTTCAGTCCGGTGTGGCTTTTGTGTCAAGATAAAGGACATCTGTATGGATCCAGGATTCTGCTTTGTCATGCTGCATTGTTATAAAGATCATTTTGCCACATTATTCCCGAACCAAGATGATCCACTGTTCTACTACACGCTCCATGCCATTTTTCTGCAATATGGTGACCTACTACAGATCGGGAATGGTGACTTTAATTGCATCCTGTCTCCAGACTTAGATTGCTCCTGAGGCCAGCCTAGGCAGCTCTTGGCTGAGGCCCACTCTATAGCAGCCATAGGCGATAACCATGGACTGTTAGATGTGTGGCACTTTTGCTCCCCTATGGGCAGATGATATATGTATTATTCTATTGTCTATGACCCACACACGCACTTTGATTATTAGCTCTTGTCCCTCAGCCTGATATCTCACGTCTGACGCTGTGAACACTTACTGTGAACATACTCTGAATGTTCCCTGGTGTTATTTGTTCTGGAGTTGGATGGTCTGCGAGCTCCTGCTTTCTCCTGGTGGTTTCCACAGTACTTTTTACTCAACGCTGCATTCCGCAAAGAACTTGCTCAGTGGATTGACAAATGTTGGAAATGGGGTCTTTGGTTGGCAGTCAGGTTACCCCCTGTCCAAGCAAGGACCCTCACTCTAGTCAGGGTAAGTCACACACAATCCAAATTATCCTGTGCCCACCCTCTGGCAGCTTGGCACTGAGCAGTCAGGCTTAACTTAGAAGGCAATGTGTAAAGTATTTGTGCAATAAATCATGCAATAACACAGTAGGGCACCACAGGAATGCACCACACAGTGTTTAGAAAAATATAGAATATTTATCTGATAAGATGCAGGTCAAAACGATTAAGATGCAATACGTATATTTTGAAATATCACTGTAAAGATTATATAAACTGTCTTTAGTCTCTTAAAGGCAAAAACCGTCTCTTGCAAGCACGAAGTACCTGGTTTGCATTCAAAATCTCCGCAAGGAACCGCAGAGGAGGAGATGCGTGGAAAATAGGGAGGTGTGCTTCGATTTTTCGGGCCACACATGGTGATGCATCGTTTATTTTTCATGCAAGGAATGCTTTGCATTGATTTCTGGCACACGATCTTGGATCCTCTTCAGGTTGCGGGGTTTTCGGACGCCCTGGGGATGATGCGTTGAAATCCGGCGCTTCTAGGATGAAGTCGTAGGGGCTGCATCCAACCAGTGGGCGTTAAGTGGAACTATATACCGCACTGCAGGCACTGCGTCAGTTCCTCTCTGGAAGTCGGGCTGAGTCAATCCGGCTCGGCTTTGCGTCGACCCAGTGAGCGGTGCATCGAATTTCTTGTCGCTACGCTGCGTCAATCTTCTCCTTGCGAAGTCAGGCTGCGTCGTTCCGGTGCGGCGTGCAGTGATTTTCTCACCACAATGTAGGCTGTGCGTAGTTTTTTACAGGCTGTGCATCGATTTCCGTCGCACAGGGAGTTCTTCTTGCAGGAATGAAATATTTTTGGTCCTGGGACTTCAGGGAACAGGAGGCAAGCTCTATCCAAGCCCTTGGAGAGCACTTCTCAGCACAGCCAGAGAGCATCAAGGCTGCAGGGCAACAGCAAGGCAGCAGTCCTTCTTGGAAAAGCAGTCAGGTGAGTCCTTTAGGTAGCCAGGCAGTTCATCTTGGCAGGTTGCAGATTCTGGTTTAGGTTCTTCTTCAGGAAGTGTCTGAGTTGGTAGGGGCAGAGGCCCTGTTTAAATACCCAAATGTGCCTTTGAAGTGGGGGAGACTTCAAATAGTGGCCTAGAAGTGCACAAGGTCCCCTTTCAGTTCAATCCTGTCTGCCAGGGTCCCAGTAGGGGGTGTGGCAGTCCTTTGTGTGTGGGCAGGCTACTGTCCTTTGACATGTAAGTGTCAGGCCCTCCACCCTCCCAGCCAAGGAAGACCCATTCAATATGCAGATAATGCAAGTGAGGCTGAGCATCCTGTGTTTGGGGTTTGTCTGAGTGAGTGCATAAGGGAGCTGTAAACTGAACCTAGCCAGACGTGGATTGTAAGGCATAAGAGGATTTCAGTGCAGAGAAAGGCTCATTTTCTACAAGTGGCATTTCTAGAATAGCAATATTAAATCCAACTTCACTAGTCAGCAGGATTTGGTATTACCATTCTGGCCACACTAAATATCACCTTCCTACTCCTTTCAGATCAGCAGCTACCACTCAAACAGTATAGGAGAGCAGCCCTAATGTTAGCCTATGAAAGGAGCAGGCCTCACAGTAGTGCAAAATTAATTTAGGAGTTTTACGCACATATAGGCCCTCATTACAACTTTGGCGGTCTTTGGCAAAGACCACTGAAGATGCGGCGCCAGTATACCGCCAGTGCTGCTGGTATATCTGGCTCCCTATTTGGAATTTTCTGCTCAGCCAGTGGAGGGTAACAGTGTTTCTGCCGGCCCAGCGGAAAAGTCACATCAACATTTCAGCCGGCTCGTAATAGAGCCGGTGGCAATGCTGATGTGTAGTGGGTGCTGTAGCACCTGTTGCGTGAAATGTGTGATGGGGCTGTGCCTTGGGACCTCTGCACTGCCCATGCCAAGTGCATGGGCAGTGCAGGGGCCCCCAGGAGCACCCCAAGTCCCCCTTACTGCCAGACTTTCTATGGCAGTGTTTACCGCCGTGGCCAAGCTGTCGGTCGGGGACTCATAATCCCCAGGGAAGTGGTGCTAGCACCGCTGCCCTGGGGATTAATAACACCAGGCAGAAACCTGGCGGTATAGTGTCAGGGCTGGCGGTATGGCTGTGGCTATGGTGCCACAGTCATAATAGCTGGCGGAACACCACCAACCTGTTCGCGGTGTTACCGCCAGCTTACCGCCGGCCGCCAGGGTCGTAATGAGGCCCATAGTGCACTTTACTAGGGACTTATAAGTAAATTAAATAATCCAGTTGGGTATGATTCAGTGTCATCATGTTTAAAGGGAGAGAACATATGCACTTTAGCACTGGTTAGCAGGGGTATAGTGTCCAAGTGTCCATAGTGTCCTAAAACCAGCAAAAACAGTGTCAAAAAAGTGGAGGGAGGCAGGCAAAAAATTAGAGGTGACCACACTAAGAGGGTCATTCTGACCCTGGCGGCCGGTGGCCGCCAGGGCCACCGACCACGGGAGCACCGCCAACAGGCTGGCGGTGCTCCAATGAGCATTCTGACCGCGGCGGTTCAGCCGCGGTCAGAAGCGGAAAGTCAGCGGTCTCCCGCTGACTTTCCGCTGCTCTTTGGAATCCTCAAAGAGGATGGCTCCGCAGCCATGAGGATTCTGACCCCCCCTACCGCCATCCAGTTCATGGCGGGAAAGCCGCCATGAACAGGATGGCGGTAGGGGGGGTTGCGGGGCCCCTGGGGGCCCCTGCCGTGCCCATGCCAATGGCATGGGCACGGCAGGGGCCCCCGTAAGAGGGCCCCGAAAAGTATTTCAGTGTCTGCCTTGCAGACACTGAAATACGCGACGGGTGCCACTGCACCCGTCGCACCTTCCCACTCCGCCGGCTCGATTACGAGCCGGCATCCTCGTGGGAAGGTCGTTTTCCCCTGGGCTGGCGGGCGGTTTTACTGGAACCGCCCGCCAGCCCAGGGGAAAACTCGTAATACCCGCCGCGGTCTTTTGACCACGGCGCAGTAATTTGGAGGGCGGGATCCTGGCGGGCGGCCTCCGCCGCCCGCCAGGGTCATAATGAGGCCCTAAGTCTCTCAAGTCTAACAACAAATATTTCTGTACTAATCTGGAGTTAGTTGATAAATTCACCACTGCCTGGGAGTTGTTTAAGGTCTTTATACATGGAGTCACCACCTCAAAGCATGCTGGCATGAGTCAGAGCAAGATCTACTGGGCAATATCAGGACCAAACTAGACAAATACACCGACCTGGCTCAGAGTGAGGTCACCCACTTGGGCAGGTATGCAAGGGCATGGGCACATGGTGAGGGGGAATGGCCGGGCAATACACTGCCTGCTCTTGTTCGATCTACCCAGAAAGATAGTCCAGTGCTCACTATTGTTGATGAGTGGAGAATGCCTCTGGGTAGCTGGGTTTTGGTTGTAGTACCCTGTACTTTTTGCCTGAAACATGATGTGACTTCAAACTGTAAATGCCCTGGGCCCCTGCTGAACAGGTTCCAGGGCTAGATCTCTTTTCCCAAAATTGTAAAAACAAAACTGGCTCTTTAGCCACCCTTGTAAGTCCCTAGTATATGGTAGACCTAGTACCAAGGTCATGGGTACTGAAGATGACCCCCAGAGGTGAAGCATCAACTGTGCCATTCTGAGAGGCCCCATGCCAGCCTCATGCAAACAGCCATTGCAAGTGATTGAGAAGGTGTACCCCAAAATTGCAAAATCAACATGGCACTTACCCTGAGTGACATGCCCACTAACACTGCGTGCAATGAAGGTAAGTCACCCCGCTGGCAGGCCTTACAGCCCCAAGGCAGGGTGCACTATAACACATGTGAGGGCATATGTGCACATGAGCAAATTTGCCCATACTGTGCCTTTGCAAACCCTTAAGATATAGTACGTGTATAGGGAAGCCATAATAAATGCATGTGCCAAGCACTGGTCATTACGAGTTCCCCAGCTACATGATGGCCTCTCCGAATCCTGAGTTGTTTAGTATCAAATAACCCACTATGATAAACCCACACTGGTGCCTGTGTGAGGATTATCATCAAATGTACCCAGAGGGTACCTTATAGGTACCCTGTGCAAAACGTAACAGCCCTGGCATGGTCCTTGATTGTTTTTTACCAGTCTGCTACTACCAGACACAAGCCTGGACTCCTGGGGTGAGAGCCTCTGCTCTCAGGAGCCAGAACACAAAGCCTTTCCTGGGTGGAGTTGTTACACTTTCACCACCAGGTGGGCACCCTGCACAAGTGTTCAGTTTCAAAGGCTTTACCACTTTTCAAATCTGACCTCTGACTTACCCAACAGTTTCTCCTCCACTTTGATCAGGAATACCAGCGGTAAAACATAGCCAGAGTAGGAAGAGTGGCTTCCACCAGCCTGCCCCACCCCTCTGGTGTTCCATGTGAGGTGACCACTCTATTTCATTTTCCCCCATCTTGGATGGCAGGAAAAAAACCTATCAGGGTTAGGGAAGTGACCTCTTCCCACAGATAGGGTCACATAGTAGCCACCCTAATGAAGGTGGTCCATTGGCCATTACCAGGTATTCCCCCTAACAACCACCAAATGCACTATTTAGGGGGCATCCCTAGACCTACTGATCAGATTTGATGACTCAAGAAGGCCAGTGACAAAGAAGACCCAAGGCATGAAAACAGAAGCCAGGAAACAGAAGCTCTGCTGCAGGGCTCACCTGCAACCTGAAAGCAAAAAAAAAAACTGTGAAGTCCAGTTCACTGACCAGCCACTGACCAACAAGCCGGGCATAGTAACCTGACCAAAATCACATGATGGACTCAAAAGATAAGTACTATCAGTGTGCCAAGATTAGTGGCACTGCCCCTTCAGGGCCCAAGACCATACCCGGGGGACTGGACCCCAACATCGGACATGCAGAAGGAAATTCTACCCCAGACTCTCAAAAGTACAGAAGCAAGCCCTAGTCAAGGGTCCTCAGGATACCTGAACTCCACCCCCTAGAGCGGCACAGCTGACCAACAAGCACCACTCCAAGTGACCTGCTCCTGGTGCCAAGGACTCCCTGAAGCTGATTCCTGGCTGACCTATGTGCACTGCACACAGCCTCCCTGGCCCTTGCATCAGAAAACCAGGTGTGTTCTAGAGGTCCCTAACCCCTTGTGACCTCTACACTCCAAGGGGACCGACCAGACTTACTTATAAGTCCACCTGTGCAGTGTGTTTTCAAGGGGTCCCCTTCTCTGTTGTGCCACAGCTCCAAGACTTTCAACTACTGCTCCTGCCAAAACCAAGAACCATTCAAACTTCTGAGTCTGGCCCACAGGACATCTTGACCACATTGACCTAAAAATAGAAGGTGATACCTTTGAGAACATTGCTTGATTTTATATGCAATTTTAAAGTTTTTACCATTCATTCCTAAGGTGTGTAATTATGCACAAAAAGCATATATTTTCTAAACTTTAAAAAAAATAACTTGAAAAGTACTTACCCGATTTTGATCATCTTAGTCTTAAACATTTTATATAAATCTGAAATATTTTTGTACATTGATCTTGAGTTATTCCTTCCACTATGTGTCCACATTTATTGTTTCCCTGAGTACAACAAATGCTTAGCACAGCTCCAAGATAAGCCTAACTGCTCAGCCACATTACAACAAAAACAGAGTACTAGGAGGTCTGCTTTTGAACTCTGGAAACCAAGGTGGGGTTGCCTGCACTTTCTACACAGTGCACATCGTATTTGTACATTATGTAGAGAGCCAGCCTCCTACATTTGGTGTATCAGCGATGGGATACAAGACTTTGCATTAGCTGATACTATTTTATCTCTAAGTGATCACTTGAATAACTCTAAACACTACCTTTAGCCTAGTTGAATTTTAAGATTGGACTCTTTATCAAAATTTTTAAATTATTTGCTTGGACCCTGGTTAGGTCCCTACAATAGTGATTAGAATTAAACAATTTTGCTATTGTTAGGCCTTAGAAAAGTTTTCAAAAGTTTGCAAAAGCTTTTCAAAAAGTTAAAAAGGTCCCAACTTTAATAAGAAAGAAATGTCTGATGCGGAGAACCAGCCTCAGCAACTTGACCTTACCCCTTTGATGGAATAAAAGTATCCCCCGCTAAGGGCTCTCTGCAAAGCTTAAAAAATTTGCCCTTGTTATTATGCTACTAAAGACACTCTTAGGAGACATGTGGCAGAATATGAAACCAAACACCCTGTGGATGAGAGTGAACCCTCAGAAACAGAAAATCAATAAAACTCAGAAGAAGATGAGGAAGAGGGAGAAGTAGCCTCCTCTGCCTCAGAGGTAGGAGTCCCCTCAAGGGAGCATATGGCTCTGGCAAGGTTGACCAAAAGACTGGCTTTAGAAGCTCAGCTTTTGGAACTAGAGTTCAAAAGAATGGAGTTGGTTCTAGGACCAATCTCTGATGGCATCATACAAGTAAATAGGGAGAAAGATAAATCTTCTTACCTAAGACTCCCCAAAGGAGTTGTCCCCCCTTAGACAGAAGGTAATGATATTATCGAGTGGTTCTCTACCTATGATAGAACCTACATAACCAAAGAACTAGATAGAAAACATTGGGGCTCTCTGTTATGGGAACTATTCTCAGGGAAGTGAAGAGATAGACTCCTGACCCTGAATACGGCAGAAGCCAAGTCCTATGAACTCATGAAGGCGACCCATGATTGAGGGCTTTCGGCTGACCACTGAGGAATACAAAATACATTTCAGGGAGACTTGAAAAATGCAGACTCAGTCCTGGGTGGAATTTGTGGATTTCAAAATAAAAATGCTGGGTGGCTGATTAGAAGGTAAAAAGGTACACGATTTAAATGAGCTTTACAATTTAATTGTGAAAGAGCATCTTTTGAGTAACTGTTATAATGAGAAACTACATCAGTTCCTGGTAGACGTAGGTCTACTTTCTCCACTGGAGTTGAGGAAGAAGGCAGACCACTTGGTCAAAACAAGGGTGACCAGAAGTACCACTGGTGGGGGAGACCACAAGAAAGAGGTCAATCCTGCACCTCCCGGTCCCCCCATTCATGGGAAAGACGGGAGCCAAAATAAAAACAAGGAATCTTCTTCGGACATCTCCAAAATAAGCCTAACTGCTCGCCCCACTACCACAAAAACAAAGCAATGTGTGATCATCTTTTTACCTCTGGAAACCAAGGTGGGGTTGCTTGTTCTCTCTACAGAGTGCACATCTTTTTTGCACACTACATAGAGAGCCAGTCTCCTACAGTGCCCCTTCACACAGCTGCTCAGGTGGTGGATCGGTTCCACCGTTACTATTCTGACCTTTACACTTCATGGATAGCTTATAATGAGCAGGCTATGATCGACTATCTGTCTCATTTCACAATGAAGTGGCTGATGACAGCAAATAGGAAACGTCTCATGGAGCCTCTTCGTCCTTTGAAAATAGCAGCTTCTCTGAAAGACATGCCAGGTGGGAGGGCACCAGGCAGGGTGGGAAGGCATCTGGCACAAGGCTACCTTTTATATGACCTACGATGACAGACTCGTACCACACCTAGTCAGCCTCTTTGAAGTGATGGGGAAAGATGGACAACGATGTGATGGGGAAAGATGAACAACGATATGGGAAGCACTGATAATCACCTTGCTCAATCCGGTTAACCCAGCTGATCACTGCTCATCCTGCAGACCATTGTCACTCTAAAATACTGATATAAAAACTTTTTAGAAAACATACTCGCTAACCACTTAACACCCTTACTCCCAGACATTGTAGGTCTGGAGCATTCTGGCTTCATTCTTTTATATTGTATTCTATTCTATATGGACTTGTAGAGCATGTGGCAATCTGAAAAGGTGACATTGCTAGTTACTTTGTATGGGGGATAATTGGCAAATCACAATTTTTTAAGTTGTTTCTGAAAGGTGAGTTCATTGCCTATTGACTGCAAAGCTGAAGGCAAGGAGTTCTAGAGGATGAGGCAATGAGTCTAAAGGATCTGACTCAACTTCTAACTCTTCAGACACGAGGGACAACAGCCCTGTAATAATTAGATGAGTGGCGGTACCTCTTTGTGGTGTATAAAAATATGGACTCCTGTCCAATAGGAGGTCCCTGTCCACAGAGTCCTTATATACGCAATATATAGAGTTTTAAATTTGATTCTCTGGGAAACTGGTAACTAATGAAGGTCGCTGAGCCCTTGCCTCACTCACATACATCTCAGTACTTTTTAACAAGGTATGCACTGCTGCATTCTGTACAACTTGTAACATGATAAGGACAGCTTTGGGCTCACCCAGGAAAAGTAAGTTACCGTAGTCCAGTTGAGAGAAGATCAGTTCCTGGACAACTAGTCTTCTAGATGTTACACGGAGTAATGGAAGGATTTTCTGGAGCTTTCTGAGAATTGCAAAACAGCAGACCAAGAGTTTGGTGGGCTTAGTCTCCATTTAAAGAGTTTAATCCAACCATACACCTAGAATGTTTGTAGATGTTTCAGGGGTAGGGGACAGAACTAAGCAATCGAGCCAACCAAGGGACTATTGGCGAGAGCCATTGTTCCCCAGAATCATCAACTCAGTCTTATTCCTGTTCAACTCCCAACAGCTTATGTCCATCTACCTGGCGACTGCCTCCATGCAAGGCCCAAGAGCAGGAGCGGATGGCTCTTGGTCGGGGTGAGCGAGACCACCAATTGGGTTTCATAGGCGTATAACATTATGGAGATCCCAAATGGTTTAACAATGTCTGCAAGAGGCTGCATGTACAGATTGAAAAGAGTAGGTCTTAATGAGGAGTCCTGTGAGACTTCACTGTGGAGAGGGAAAGTATCAGAGGAAGAAGACTTCTCAAAAACCTGAAAGGATCTGTTGAAAAGGAAATACCTGAACCACTCTAAAGCAATTCCTGCAACTCCAGACCTGTGGATCCTTTCCAGTAGAATATTATGATTCACAGTGTTGAAGGCAGCACTTAAGTCAAGAAGGGTGATGGCTACTATGCCACCTTAGTCAAGCCTTATTTTAGTTTCCTCCACTACCAATAGGAGTGTGGTTTCAGTACCATGTTTGGGCTGGAAGCTGTTTTGGGTAGGATGAAGAATGTTAAATTCAATAAATGTAGAAACGTGCCTGTTGACATGTCTCTCCAGTACTTTGTTCGGTCCTGGAAGCAAAAACATTGGTCGATAATTTACTAAGCAGGTGGGATCTGCATTTGGTTTCTTTAAAATTACTTTGACCATAGCAAGCTTCCACTCTGCAGGCACCAGCCCTTTTTTTAAAGAAAAAGTGGCTATTTCGAGGAGTATAGGGAAAATAATTTCAGCTCCAAAGGTTAAAATCCTACAGGGAGCAAGATCACATGGGGAGCCCAATTTGATTTTGCTGAAAATTGTCACAAAGCTCTCATAAAATACATGAGGGTATTCAGAGAGGACCTTGGTTCTACCTTCCATGCTTTCAGACTGAATAATATGGATCAATACATCCTACGAGTCGTGGAACTAGCTATAAATGTTGGTTATTTTTTTATGGAAGAAAAATTCCACCTGGCGTTTGAGGACTCAGGGACTGGAGTAATGGATCTAGCTTCATGCAGGGCTTTAGTGATTAAGAGCATTTCTTTTAGGGAATTTGCGGCCTTGTTGATTTTAACTTTATAGGAGGCTTCCTGGGCAAGTTTTATCTCAGCATGCTAAGTCTTAACCGATACCCGATATTTTGCTTTTCACAATTCCCCGTAATCCTTTCTCCAAGATCTTTCTGCAATCTTAAATTTTTTCCAACGTTCTCCCAGGTGGGGGGTATACAAAGGGGAAGATTTATGGCCCTCATTACAAAATTGGCAAGTGGCGGATGTCGCCCGCCAACATTGTACCACCATCAGGCCACCAATGCGGCCTGAAATCCGCTGGCCATAATTTGACATCCCTGCTGGGTGGAAACAGAGTTTCCACCTGCTGGCCCAGCGGGGAGTACGGCCATATCATTGCAGCTGGCCCCTAATGGAGCTGACGGCAATGTGGCGGTGCGGTGAGTGCAGCAGCACCCATTGCGCAATTCACTTCCCATAATTTGGGCAGTGGATTGTGTGATGGGGCTGTGCATGGGGACCCCAGCACTGCCCATGCCAAGTGCATGGGCAGTGCAGTGCCCCCAGGTGGCCCCTGAGTCACCTATTCCACCAGCTGTTCCATGGCGGTATTTACCGCCATGGAACCGCTGGCGGATTGGGACTTGTAATCCCCAGGGCAGCGCTGCCCTGGCAGATTACAACCGCCGGGACCGCCTGGCTGCAGGCTAGCGGCAGCCTGGCAGTGTCGGTGGTATGACCGTAGCGGCTCCACCACAGTCATAATATGGCAGTTGCGCCGCCAGCCTTTTGGCAGTGCGACCGCCAGACTTGTAATGAGGGCCTATTTGTGTTTTTGGTTGCTAGTGTTTTCAAAGGTAAGGTTTGAGCAAGTGCATGGCTCAGCCATTCAAAAATGTCGGTATTTCCATACTTTGCATCCCGACCTACCTTTGGAATAGTCCCATTCAATACCTTCTTGAATTTGGCTAGATTGAGGTTATACCAGTTACAGTCTATTTCTATTTGAACAGCAGGATTAATGGGGGCGGGTGTAGAAAAGTACCATCTTGCCTGGCATGTTACCCCCATATTTCACTGTATATATGTTGTTTTAGTGTATGTGTCACTGGGACCCTGCCAGCCAGGGCCCCAGTGCTCATAAGTGTGCCCTGTATGTGTTCCCTGTGTGATGACTAACTGTCTCACTGAGGCTCTGCTAACCAGAACCTCAGTGGTTATGCTCTCTCTGCTTTCTAAATTGTCACTAACAGGCTAGTGACCAATTTCACCAATTCACATTGGCATACTGGAACACCCTTATAATTCCCTACTATATGGTACTGAGGTACCCAGGGTATTGGGGTTCCAGGAGATCCCTATGGGCTGCAGCATTTCTTTTGCCACCCATAGGGAGCTCTGACAATTCTAACACAGGCCTGCCACTGCAGCCTGAGTGAAATAACGTCCACGTTATTTCACAGCCATTTACCACTGCACTTAAGTAACTTATAAGTCACCTATATGTCTAGCCTTCACCTGGTGAAGGTTGGGTGCTAAGTTACTTAGTGTGTGGGCACCCTGGCACTAGCCAAGGTGCCCCCACATCATTCAGGGCAAATTCCCCGGACTTTGTGAGTGCGGGGACACTATTTCACGTGTGCACTATACATAGGTCACTACCTATGTATAGCGTCACAATGGTAACTCCGAACATGGCCATGTAACATGTCTAAGATCATGGAATTGTCACCCCAATGCCATTCTAGCACAGACCCGGGTACTTCCAAACTGCCTTTCCCGGGGTTTCATTGCAGCTGCTGCTGCTGCCAACCCCTCAGACAGGTTTCTGCCAGACAGGTTTCTGCCCTTGAAGGCAGAACAAAGGACTTCCTCAGAGAGAGGGTGTTACACCCTCTCCCTTTGGAAAAAGGTGTCAGGGCTGGGGAGGAGTAGCCTCCTCCAGCCTCTGGAAATGCTTTTATGGGCACAGATGGTGCCCATCTCTGCATAAGACAGTCTACACCGGTTCAGGGATCCCCCAGCCCTGCTCTGGTGCGAAACTGGACAAAGGAAAGGGGAGTGACCACTCCCCTGACCTGCACCTCCCAGGGGAGGTGCCCAGAGCTCCTCCAGTGTGCTCCGGACCTCTGCCATCTTGGAAACAGAGGTGCTGCTGGCACACTGGACTGCTCTGAGTGGCCAGTGCCATCAGGTGACGTCAGAGACTCCTTCTGATAGGCTCTAACCTGTGTTGCTAGCCTATCCTCCTTCCTAAGTAGCCAAACCTCCTTTTCTGTCTATTTAGGGTCTCTGCTTTGGGGAATTCTTTAGATAATGAAATCAAGAGCTCATCAGAGTTCCTCTGCATCTCTCTCTTCACCTTCTGCCAAAGGATCGACCGCTGACTGCTCAGGACGCCTGCAAAACCGCAACAAAGTAGCAAAGACGACTACTGCAACCTTGTATCGCTGATCCTGCCGCTTTCTCGCCTGTTTCCTGGTGGTGCATGCTCTGGGGTAGCCTGCCTCCTTCTTGCACCAGGAGCTCTGAAGAAATCTCCCGTGGGATGACGGAATCCTCCCCCTGCAACCGCAGGCAACAAAAGACTGCATCACCGGTCCTCTGGGTCCCCTCTCAGCATGACGAGCGTGGTCCCTGGTACTCAGCAACTCTGTCCAAGTGACTCCCACAGTCCAGTGACTCTTCAGTCCAAAGTTGGTGGAGGTAAGTCCTTGCCTCCCCACGCTAGACTGCATTGTTGGGTACTGCGTGATTTGCATCTGCTCCGGCTCCTGGGCACTCTTCCAAGATTTCCTTTGTGCACAGCCAAGCCTGGGTCCCCGACACTCTAACCTGCAGTGCACAACCTCCTGAGTTGTCCTCCGGTGTCGTGGGACTCCCTTTTGTGTCTTTGGCTGAGCTCTGGTTCACTCCTCTTCTAAGTGCCTGTTCTGGTACTTCTGCGGGTGCTGACTGCTTCTGTGAGGGCTCCCTGACTTGCTGGGTGCCCCCTCTGTCTCCTCATCCAAGTGGCGACATCCTGGTCCCTCCTGGGCCACAGCAGCATCCAAAAATCCTAACCGCGACCCTTGCAGCTAGCAAGGCTTGTTTGCAGTCTTTTTGCATGGGAACACCTCTGCAAACTTCTTCACGACGCAGGACATCCATAATCTAAAGGGGAAGTTCCTAGTCCTCTTCGTTCTTGCAGAATCCACAGCTTCTACCATCCGGTGGCAGCTCCTTTGCACCCTCAGCTGGCATTTCCTGGGCATCTGCCCACTCTCGACTTTGTCGCGACTCTTGGACTTGGTCCCCTTGTTCCACGGGTACTCTCGTCCGGAAATCCACTTTGGTTGCATTGCTGGTGTTGGTCTTCCTTGCAGAATTCCCCTATCACGACTTCTGTGCTCTCTGGGGAATATAGGTGCACTTTACACCTACTTTTCAGGGTCTTGGGGTGGGCTATTTTTCTAACCCTCAATGTTTTCTTACAGTCCCAGCAACCCTTTACAAGCTCACATAGGTTTGGGGTCCATTCGTGGTTCGCATTCCACTTTTGGAGTATATGGTTTGTGTTGCCCCTATTCCTATGTGCTCCTATTGCAATCTACTGTAACTTTACATTGCTTGCATTACTTCCTTTTGCTATTACTGCATATTTTTGGTGTTGTGTACATATATCTTGTGTATATTTGGCATCCTCATACTGAGGGTACTCACTAAGATACTTTTGGCATATTGTCATAAAAATAAAGTACCTTTATTTTTAGTATATCTGTGTATTGTGTTTTCTTATGATATTGTGCATATGACACCAGTGGTATAGTAGGAGCTTTGCATGTCTCCTAGTTCAGCCTAAGCTGTTTTGCTATAGCTACCTTCTATCAGCCTAAGCTGCTAGAAACACCTCTTCTACACTAATATTGGATAACTGGACCTGGTACATAGTGTAAGTACCCCTTGGTACCCAGGCCAGCCTCCTACAGCGGGTTAAGACCAGAAATCTCCAGGTCCAAAGGGATCAAATAGTAAACAGACCATAATATGGAGGAAGGACACTTTACACTGGGCCGACACACTAGTTTGTGTCAACGGCATGGTATCTGATTCCATCCCTATTATGAGAAGTATGCACCAAGGTTGTCCCCTATCCTCACTACTGTTTGTGCTCGTATTGGAGCCTCTAGCCTGTGCACTCCATGAATATTATGCATATCAGCATATTGGGATATACACTTTCCAAGAACATAGGCCCTCATTGTCACATCGATGCCAAGGGCATCAGAAGACCGCCAGTGCTGGTGGTCTTCTGCCTGCCATTTTATGGACACTGCAGGATTTCAGCCACAATAGGAGCAGAAATCCTGCAGTAGCTATGCTGGCGGACAGTGGTGTGCTGGTGCTGCTACCACCAGCACCACCCAACCAATAGGACGCCGCCAGCCATATTATGGCTATTAGTACGGCCTGGCAGTGTCCTGCTGGCAGGGTGGTACTGACGGTGGCTGCGCCCCTTCCAGTTCCCTGCCAGGCGATCTCCTCACCAGACAAGGTAAGTCAGGCTCTGACAGGGGAAGGGGGTTGGAGGGTGGGGTGTTTTGTGTGAGTGTGTGGTGTCTGCCTGTGTGTATGCATGTGTGTATGAATGTGAGTGTTGTGGTATATGCATGGTTGCACGCGTGTGAGTAAATGCATGTATGAAAGTTAAAGTAAGTGCATATCGGGATATCAGTGTGTATGCATGCCTGAATGGGTGTTTGGATGTCTGTATGAATACGTGCCTGAATGCGTGTTGGTATGTATGAGTAAATGCATGTATGGAAGTGTAGGTGAATGGGTGTATGCGTGCTGCGCATGGGTGTTTGTGTATGTATGCAGGGAGGAGGTGTGGGTTGAGGGGCACCGTGACTGTAGGAGGGTGGGGGTGATGTGAGTGTCTGTGGCTGTGCATGTATGGGGGTGTGAGGGTGTTTGTGAATGAATTGGGGGAGGGGGTGTATGTTTAAATGGGGGTGGGGGTGAGTTTGGATGGGGGTGGGCAGGAATTTCCTGTCACTGGTAGGCCCTACCATCATGGTTTTCATGGAATTGCAAATGCCGCGGAAACCATGGCAGTAGGCTGGCTCATAATACCGCTGGCAGTACTCTGTGGGCCTCTAGGTCAGAGATGAACATCTCCGGCCGCGCGGTTCATACCGCCATGGGGGTATGGGTGGTGATGTGGCGGGTTGGTAGCAGCCAACCTGCCGCATTCATAATGTGGCCATATACACCCCCAGTCTGTTGGGGTTGATACTGCCACATTAACCTTGGTGGTCTTAAGACCGCCAGGGTCTTACTGGCCCCCATAACCTCTCTCCAGTTCTTAGGGAGATTGTTCTCTTTGGCAGTCATTGCGTATTACAAACCAATTGGGGTAAATCTGTCATGTTCTCCTTAGCATCAGTCAGTACATAATTACAACCGGAATATTCATTACAATGTACAACAGACCCAGTGAGATACTTGGGCATTCTGGTTAACACGGACCCAGAGGTAGTAATGTTGGAGAACTACAGGGGGCAATGCAGCCCCTGATGGAGGTCATAGATCACGGAATCTGCTTGCCCCTTTCCCTATGCGGGCACATAGCCATCATGAAGATGGTGATCCTGTCCAATTATCTATTCCTGTTTGCCAATATCCCTGTGCTGCTGCCTAGCTCGGTGTTACAGAACTTGCGTGCCTTGATGGCATCCTTGGCATGGGCTGGTAATCAACCGCAGGTACAATGGGATACGCTTTTGCTCCCCTACACAATGGGGAGTTCAATGCTTCAGACCTTGCACAGTGCTTGCTTGCCCACTATTGGCTTCATGATCCAGCAGATATTCCACACCTCTATCTGGAGTGAAATGCTACTCACCCCTTTTCTCTATCCCAACTTCTGTCTAGCAAGCCAGTGTGTCATTTTCACTTTAACTTCCTGGTACTACACAATGACTTTTGAATGCCTGCTTTATTCCCCTCAGCTGCCGCTAGAGTGGTGTATGTTCCTAGTGGGGCAAGAGAGTGCTGCAGGGAGCGCTCTTCAGGGGCTTGGTGTATGGTGCATGGGCAGCTTCTTCAAAAAGGGACTCCTGCACGACTGGGCCCAGGTGAGCACACAGTGTGAAGCACCAACTATTCTAGCAGTTTCATTTTTATAGGGTGTGCCACGTGATGAGGGCCTTGCTTGGTGAGCTGCTAGCAGAAGTCTTGGAGTTCCCTGCCTCGACTCATTTACTGCAGACCACGTCAGCACAGCGAGTGATTGCCAAATTAAATGGGTACTCCCAGGTGGCCTGGCAGGCCAGTATCACCAAGGTTTACCTGGACTGGCAGGAGGAATTGGGTATGGTATTCAGTGACAAACAGTGGGACTACTGTTGCTCGGTGGTTTGAATGATATCTTTGAATGGCACCAACTGCTACATTTTGAGTTTTTTACTTGTGTGTACTACACCCTGGCTTGCTTATTCCGCTATGGACTGCATGATGATTTCTACTGTCTAGGTACGGCAGGGATCATGCTGGATTTGCACATGTGGTTTCTTATTGCCCAGGCATACAGCACTACTTTACCCAGGTATCTAAATCACCTAGACTGGGGGACAGAAAGATCTTCGTAAATGTGAGGCGAAATGGATTTTAAAGCTACGGGCAGTGGAAAAAGGGCTTAACACTGACCGTGAACTACATGTATTCCTCACATAATGTACCCTATTGTGAAGCCTTTTATGTGTACCACTCTCTGAATGGCTTATCTGAATTCTGTCATTCATATGTAATACTTCAGCATCAAAAAATGTTGTCTGTACTGCTTATACTTGTTTTATATACCTACGGAAACATGTTTACTCCTCATGTAAATATATATTGTTTGGGTTATTTTTCCACCGTCTTGCCATTTCCCCTTTTTAACGTTCCACCTACTGGCCATTTGTCTGTACTATGAGTTGTCTACATTTGTTCTACTAATTGTATGTCCCTGTGAATTTATGGACCTTCAACATACTTGCCTCTTTGTGTTTTATATACACTTATTTTTCTATACTAACTGGGATCTCCCCATATGTTAGTAGCATTCCTTGCTACCTCTCATACTGTTACAGTTGGTGTATGGAGACCCTCTCTTCACTCGCTACACCTACCTTCCCGCTTGTTTACAACACACCGGGTGACACTGCTATTCCACTTAGAGCTTTGCTGGAAGTGACTGCACTTGTTCAGTTTCTTAACTAAGTCCTCCTTTTTACTCGTGCTTATTGCATTTGGCTATCCTTCCAATATGGCCGCCGTTCTGCGACCCTTTACCTAGTGTTCAGAGACTTTTTTTCTATAGCGCATAGTCCGTTTTCATTGTTTTTAGCAACTGAAGGGTATTTATTTTTCATGAAACTACTGCACGAGCCTACGTATAGTCATTAGATACCGAACGACCTCACTACTTCTCAGCTCGACGACCGGACGGGGTGGGCATTTCCTTACCTTGCTATCCCCTGAGCAGCACCCACGCCGTGTCATTTCGGCCTGTACCATTCAATACGGATGGTTCTTTCCCCCGATATTTACGGTACAATGTTTGCTTTTTAAGCGCGTAAAACTGGGGGGGGTTATTATTGTTATTTTTTATTTTATTTTAGGTTGGGTTTTACATCTTTTTGGGAGCATGGAATTGGTTTGCCCCCACCTCTTGCCTCACGCTGTGTAGTTATCACAAAGTGCCTTAAATGGTGCAGTTTGGATTATTTGGGGGTTTTAGACTTTTGTCACCGCTACACAAGTAACATCTATGGATCTTTGTTAAACAACTTAATTCCGCTTTCTGTTTTTCTCCCCTTTGTTAGGAAGTGGTTCTTTGGACTTATCAGGGACCAAGGATTTGTCGCGTTCTTACTTCAAGTTATACACTTTAAAAGGTTGAGATACGCTCTCTATTACAGTCTTTTTACAGGTAGCCTTTTACTCATTTGCTGGACTACTTTAACTACTTATCGCTAACTCTCTTTTTAAGGAGTTTTACATGTGTAGTGACACCCGGTTTGCTTTAGAGATCCTAACCCAATACCTTTTTTGGAGGCTTACCAGTCCTACTTACCAGACCAGGAGGTCTAGGTAGAGTAATTTTCTTTTCATTTCCTCAATCACCTTACTAACTGCTCTTAACACACTTTACGTTAGATACATTGATTTGATCACCGTTAGTTGGCATGCCAATAGTTTCTGTTTTCTCTGCTCCATGTCATCAGGTTTGGGCGCATTCTTTAATAATATTTTTTCTTCGTTTTTGGCCTTTTCTGTCTGCTTTTAAAAAATAGTTTGCACTAAGGGTGTCTTTTTAATTCAATTCAATCGGCATGGTCTCGGGATTTGTTTTTGCCATGTCCACACTACCTTTTCTCTTTGCTCACGTTGGTCGTATATTTCGGTTGATGCAATTTCACTTTGCGTCTGTCACCTCACATCTTGTTGACTGATTGTGCTGATGTGATGTTCAAGTTAAGGACGCAATTACATACAAGTATATGTCTGTTTTGCTGCCTTGAAAAAGTCACCTGTGTGACGAAACACGTGTTGGCTGTTCTTGATAAACACTTTGTTTATATGAAGCAAACTGTGTCTCCAATTAACCCCTTCGCTGCCAGGCCTTTTCCCCCTCCTGTGCCAGGCCTTTTATTGCCTATTTGGGGCAGTTCGCGCTTAGGCCCTCATAACTTTTTGTCCACATAAGCTAACCAAGCCAAATTTGCGTCCTTTTTTTCCAAGATCCTAGGGATTCTAGAGGTACCCGGACTTTGTGGGTTCCCCTGAAAGAGGCCAAGAAATTAGCCAAAATACAGTGAAAATTTCGTTTTTTTCAAAAAGATTTGAAAAAGTGGCTACAAAAGAAGGCTTGTGCTTTTTTCCCCTGAAAATGGCATTAACAAAGGGTTTGCGGTGCTAAACTCAGCAGCTTCCCAGCTTTCAGGAACAGGCAGACTTGAATCAGAAAACCCAATTTTTCAAAACAGTTTTGGCATTTTACTGGGACATACCCCATTTTTGCAATTTTTTGTGCTTTCAACCTCCTTCCAGTCAGTGACAGAAATGGGCATGAAACCAATGCTGGATCCCAGCAACCTAAACATTTCTGAAAAGTAGACATAATTCTGAATTCAGCAAGGGGTCATTTGTTTAGATCCTACAAGGGTTTCCTACAGAAAATAACAACTGAAAAAGAAAAATATTGAAATTGTGGTGAAAAAAACATCAATTTTTCTCCACGTTTTACTCTGTAACTTTTCCCTGCAATGTCAGATTATCGAAAGCAATATACCGTTACGTCTGCTGGACTCCTCTGGTTGCATGAATATATAGGGCTTGTAGGTTCATCAAGAACCCGAGGAACCCAGAGCCAATAAATGAGCTGCACCCTGCAGTGCGTTTTCATTCTATACCGGGTATGCAGCAATTCATTTGCTGAAATATAAAGAGTAAAAAATTGCTATCAAGAAAACCTTTGTATTTCCAAAAAGGGCACAAGATAAGGTGTTGAGGAGCAGTGGTTATTTGCACATCTCTGAATTCCGGGGTGACCATACTAGCATGTGAATTACAGGGCATTTCTCAAACAGATGTCTTTTTTACACACACTCCTATATTTGGAAGGAAAAAATGTAGAGAAAGACAAGGGGCAATAACACTTGTTTTGCTAATCTATGTTCCCTCAAGTCTCTCGATAAAAATGATACATCGTTTGTGTGGGTAGGCCTAGCGCCCGCGACAGGAAACGCCCCAAAGCGCAACGTGGACACATCCAATTTTTTTAAAGAAAACAGAGGTGTTTTTTGCGAAGTGCCTACCTGTAGATTTTGGCCTGTAGCTCAGCCGGCACCTAGGGAAACCTACCAAACCTGTGCATTTCTGGAAACTAGAGACCTAGGGGAATCCAAGATGGGGTGACTTGTGGGGCTCGGACCAGGTTCTGTTCCCCAGAATCCTTTGCAAACCTCAAAATTTGGCTAAAAAAACACATGTTCCTCACATTTCTGTGGCAGAAAGTTCTGGAATCTGAGAGGAGCCACAAATTTCCTTCCACCCAGCGTTCCCCCAAGTCTCCCGATAAAAATGATACCTCACTTGTGTGGGTAGGCCTAGCGCCCGCGACAGGAAACGCCCCAAAGCGCTACGTGGACACATCCAATTTTTTAAAAGAAAACAGAGGTGATTTTTGCAAAGTGCCTACCTGTAGATTTTGGCCTCTAGCTCAGCCGGTACCTAGGGAAACCTATCAAACCTGTGCATTTCTGAAAACTAGAGACCTAGGGGAATCCATGATGGGGTGACTTCTGGGGCTCGGACCAGGTTCTGTTACCCAGAATGCTTTGCAAACCTCATAATTTGGCTAAAAAAAGACATGTTCCTCACATTTCTGTGGCAGAAAGTTCTGTAATCTGAGAGGAGCCACAAATTTCCTTCCACCCAGCGTTCCCCCAAGTCTCCCGATAAAAATTATACCTCACTTGTGTGGGTAGGCCTAGCGGCCGCGACAGAACCCATCCCAAAGCGCAACGTGGACACATCCAATTTTTTAAAAGAAAATAGAGGTGATTTTTGCGAAGTGCCTACCTGTAGATTTTGGCCTCTATCTCAGTCGGCACCTAGGGAAACCTACCAAACCTGTGCATTTCTGAAAACTAGAGACCTAGGGGAATTCAAGATGGGGTGACTTGTGGGGCTCGGACCAGGTTCTGTTACCCAGAATCCTTTGCAAACCTCATAATTTGGCTAAAAAAACACATGTTCCTCTCATTTCTGTGGCAGAAAGTTCTGGAATCTGGGAGGAGCCACAACTTTCCTTCCACCCAGCTTTCCCCCAAGTCTCCCGATAAAAATGATACCTCACTTGTGTGGGTAGGCCTAGAGCCTGTGACAGGAAACGCCCCAAAGCGCAACGTGGACACATCCAAATTTTTGAAAGAAAACAGAGGTGATTTTTGCGAAGTGCCTACCTGTAGATTTTGGACTCTAGCTCAGCCGGCACATTGGGAAACCTACCAAACCTGTGCATTTCTGAAAACTAGAGACCTAGGGGAATCCAAGATGGGGTGACTTGTGGGCCTCGGACCAGGTTCTGTTACCCAGAATCCTTTGCAAACCTCAAAATTTGGCTAAAAAAACACATGTTCCTCACATTTCTGTGGCAGAAAGTTCTGGAATCTGAGAGGAGCCACAAATTTCCTTCCACCCAGCGTTCCCTCAAGTCTCCCGATAAAAATGATACCTCACTTGTGTGGGTAGGCCTAGCGCCCGCGACAGGAAACTCCCCAAAGCGCAATGTGGACACATCCAATTTTTTGAAAGAGAATAGAGGTGATTTTTGCGAAGTGCCTACCTGTAGATTTTGGCCTCTAGCTCAGCCGGCACCTAGGGAAACCTACCAAACCTGTGCATTTCTGAAAACTAGATACCTAGGGGAATCCAAGATGGGGTGACTTGTGGGGCTCTGACTAGGTTCTGTTACCCAGAATCCTTTGCAAACCTCCAAATTTGGCTAAAAAAACACATGTTCCTCACATTTCTGTGGCAGAAAGTTCTGGAATCTGAGAGGACCCACAAATTTCCTTCCACCCAGCGTTCCCCCAAGTCTCCTGAAAAAAATGCTACCTCACTTCTGTGGGTAGGACTAGCGTCCGCGACAGGAAACGCACCAAAGCGCAACGTGGACACATCCAATTTTTTGAAAGAAAACAGAGGTGTTTTTTTCGAGGTGCCTACCTGTAGATTTTGGCCTCTAGCTCAGCCGGCACCTAGGGAAACCTACCAAACCTGTGCATTTCTGAAAACTAGAGACCTAGGGGAATCCAAGATGGGGTGACTTGTGGGGCTCGGACCAGGTTCTGTTACCCAGAATCCTTTGCAAACCTCAAAATTTGGCTAAAAAAATACATGTTCCTCACATTTCTGTGGCAGAAAGTTCTGGCATCTGAGAGGAGCCACAAATTTCCTTCCACCCAGCGTTCCCCCAAGTCTCCCGATAAAAATGATACCTCACTTGTGTGGGTAGGCATAGCGCCCGCGACAGGAAATGCCCCAAAGCGCAACGTGGACACATCCAATTTTTTGAAAGAAAACAGAGCTGTTTTTTGCAAAGTGCCTACCTGTAGATTTTGGCCTCTAGCTCAGCCGGCACCTAGGGAAACCTACCAAACCTGTGCATTTTTGAAAACTAGAGACCTAGGGGAATCCAAGATGGGCTGACTTCTGGGGCTCTGACCAGGTTCTGTTACCCAGAATCCTTTGCAAACCTCAAAATTTGGCTAAAAAAACACATGTTCCTCACATTTCTGTGGCAGAAAGTTCTGGAATCTGGGAGGAGCCACAAATTTCCTTCCACCCAGCGTTCCCCCAAGTCTCCCGATAAAAATGATACCTCACTTGTGTGGGTAGGACTAGCGCCCACGAAAGGCAATGGCCCAAAACACAACGTGGACACATCACATTTTTTTATAGAAAACAGTGTCTACCTGTGGATTTTGGCCTGTAGCTCAGCCGGCACCTGGGGAAACCTAGCAAACCAGTGCATTTTTGAAAACTAGAAACCCACGGGAATCCAAGATGGGGTTACTTGCGGGGCTCTGACCAGGTTATGTTACCCAGAATCCTTTGCAAACATCAAAATTTGGCCAAAAAAACTATTTTTACTCTCATTTCGGAGACAGAAAGTTCTGGAATCTGAGAGGAGCCACTAATTTCCTTCCACCCAGCGTTCCCCTAAGTCTCTCGATAAAAATGGTACCTCACTTCTGTGGGTAGGCCTAGTGCCCACGAAAGGAAATGGCCCAAAACACAACATATTTTTTCACAGAAAACAGAGCTGTTTTTTGCAAAGTGCCTACCTGTGGAGTTTGGCCTCTAGCTCAGCCGGCCCCAGGGGGGGGGCAGAAATGCCCTAAAATAAATTTGAGCCCCCCACCCCCCCTCAAACCCCCTCTGCCCGGGAGCGACCCTTGCCTACGGGGTCGCTCCCCCTGCGTGACATTGGTGCCAAAAAACAAATCCCCGGTGCCTAGTGGTTTCTGTCCCCTTGGGGGCAGATTGACCTAAAATCGACCATTTCTGCCCCCAAGGGGGGCAGAAATGGTCTAAATACAATTTTCTCCCCATCTCTAAAGAAACAAACAAAAAAAAAAAAATAATAATAATAATAATTGCCCTGGCACCTAGAGGTTTCTGCCCCCCGGGGCAGATCGGCCTAATAATAGGCCGATCTGCCCCCAGGGGGGGCAGAAATGACCTAATATAAATTTGCCCCCCTCAACCCTCCCCCCCCCACTGGGACCGACCCTAGCCTACGGGGTCGCTCCCCCTGCGTGACATTGACACCAAAAAACAAATCTTCGGTACCTAGTGGTTTCTGCCCCCTTGGGGGCAGATTGACCTAAAATCGACCAATCTGCCCCCAAGGGGGGGCAGAAATGGTCTAAATACAATTTGCCTCCCAGGGGAGAGACCCTTGCCTCATGGGTTGCTCCCCATCTCTAAAAAATAAAAATAAATTTGCCCTGGCGCCTAGAGGTTTCTGCCCCCCCTTGGGGCAGATCGGCCTAATAATAGGCCGATCTGCCCCCAGGTGGGGGCAGAAATGGCCTAAAATAAATTTGCCCCCCCAACCCCTACCCACCCCCGGGAGCGACCCTTGCCTACGGGGTCGCTCCCCCTGCGTGACATTGGCACCAAAAAACAAATCCCAGGTGCCTAGTGGTTTCTGCCCCCTTGGGGGCAGATTGACCTAAAATCGCCCAATCTGCCCCCAAGGGGGGCAGAAATGGTCTAAATACAATTTGCCCCCCAGGGGAGCGACCCTTGCCTGATGGGTCGCTCCCCATCTCTAAAAAAACAAACAAAACAAAAAAAAACAACAAAAAAAAATGTCCCCTGGCGCCTAGAGGTTGGGGGCAGAAATGGCCTAAAATAAATTTGCCCCCCCCCCCAGGGAGCGACCCTTGCCTAAGGGGTCGCTCCCCTTGCGTGAAATTCACGCAAAGAAAAAACTCCCTGGTGTCTAGTGGTTTCTGCCCCCCTTGGGGGCAGATTGGCCTCATCAAAATAGGCCAATCTGCTCCCAAGAGGGGCAGAAATAGCCTAAATATAATTTCCCCCAAGGGGAGCGACCCTTGCCTAAGGGGTCGCTCCCCACCAAAAAAAAAAAAGAAAACATAAAAAATAAAAAAAAAAGATCCCTGGTGCCTAGAGATTTCTGCCCCCACTGGGGGCAGATCGGCCTAATAATAGGCCTATCTGCCCCCAGGGGGGGGCAGAAAAGGCCTTCCTGAAAAAATGCCCCCCCTGGGAGCGACCCTTGCCCAAGGGGTCGCTCCCTTATATCAATTTCACAAAAATAAAAAAAATCCCTGGTGTCTAGTGGGGTTTCAAAGGGAAGGAAATACATTTCCTTCCCTTTGAAGCCCCTCCGGGCCTCCCCCAGTGATTGAAAGAGAAATGCTTTGCATTTCTCTTTCTATCGAGCTGGAAGCTCTCTGCTTCCAGCGCGATGGGGGAGGCCCCTGTTACAAATCAGTGTGCGCTCGCGCGCTGATGTCGCGGGGGGTGGGGGGGGGTCGGGGGTAGAAGGGGAACGTCTTCCCCTTCCATCCCTGC
The DNA here is from genome assembly GCF_031143425.1 of Pleurodeles waltl. Taxonomy (NCBI): domain Eukaryota; kingdom Metazoa; phylum Chordata; class Amphibia; order Caudata; family Salamandridae; genus Pleurodeles; species Pleurodeles waltl. The sequence goes on along the minus strand of NC_090447.1, from coordinate 475,239,874 downwards.
CTTGGGGAGAGGGGGGTGCACGGGGGGCGCGCTAGCGCTCCCCCAAGTTCCCCTGTGCCTTGGACGAGGTGACCTCGTCCAAGGCACAGGGGAACTGTAGCCTTGGACGAGGTCACCTCGTCCAAGGCACAGAAGCAGTTAAAGAAACCTTCTTCAATGAACTTGGGATATCTACGCATTTTTCTACATCCACATCATACTTACCAGGGACACTAGTCCATGTTATTTGATCGTGTTGTACCTTTGTGTGCTGTGGTCTCACATTTCTTATTGTATTTATGTATATCTATGCACAATTTTGTGTCTACAGGGTAGTAAGACACCTGACCACTGGCACCAGCTTTGATCTTGTTAACACTTGTTGCTCATACATACTGTGTGTACTCCCCGGAGTTGCAGCACTTGTCACCCTTACTACTCCGACTTCTGTGCCCATACAGCACTACTGCCTTGTGGTAATCCAGAAGCTGTGTGAGAACACGAGTGAAAACATATCACATACCCTTTTGTTAGCACTACTAGGCTATGACAAGGACATCCTGAAGGACTGCTGGAGGCTTGTAGATTTAAGTCTGTTACTCACACAGCGTAGAACAACAATGAAGTGGATAAAGGGCTCTCTTCCTACATTACAATAGTGGCATACCGACATGATGTACTACAATCCTCAGTCAGCTGCTAATCACAAACTCATGCCAATTTGCAAGTGAGAGATATTTTGGGTCCCTACCAAACTTATTGAGGGGCATATTTATATTCCATTTGCGCCACATTTGCACCATTTTTTAATGCAAATTTGGTGCAAAACTAACTCTATATTCATATTTTGATGCTAGACATGTCTAGCGTCAAAATATTGGAGTTAGCACCATTTTTTAGATGGGTGAACCTATCTTGCGTCAATGAGATGCAAAGTAGGCGTTCCCATCTAAAAAATGGTGCTAACCCCATAGTCCCATATCCATCCCTCCATGCTAAAATGATGCACGGGTGGGATGATGGGCTCAATAATGGTGCAAAGCTTGCTTTGCACCATTATTTAACGCCTGGGTCAGACCAGACATTAGGGCACCTGTGGACCCATTTCCATGGAGAAACACCATGGAATGGGCCCACAGGTGCCCTACTCAAGCCCCAGGAACTCCCCCACCCACACCCACACCAGAGGGACACCAGAGGATGGGGGACACCATCCCAGGTAAGGTAAGGTAAGGTAAGGTAGGGTAAGTATGGGTAGGTATTTTTTTTAAAGTGCCATCAGGGGCCCAACTTGGGCCTCTCTGCATGGCACAGATTGCAATGGCCATGCCCAGGGGGCCACTGTCCCCTGTGCTGGCCATTGGGCTGGTGGGCATGACTCTTGTCTTTTCTAAGAGATGAGTCATGTGGTATGGATGGTTTTACATCAGAAAATGATGCTAGGCTGGATAGAAGCTGTAGGAAAGTCCTCCTTTTTTGCCTGATCACCCCCACACTTTTTGGATAGGTACTGGTGGTTACTGACTCTTGGCTGTGCCCTGGGTACTGCTTAACAGTCCCAGGGCCAGTGCTCTGTGTAAAATGGATATGCAAATTAGGCTAATTATAATTGGCTAAGTTAACCTACCTATAAGTCCCTAGTATATGGTAGGGCATGTAGGTTAAGGGACCACAGCATATGTGGTGCACACCTAGGTGCACTGCTGAAGTGCCCAGTGTCATTTTAAAAGCAAGTCTGCCTTGCTGGCTGCTTTTAAATTAAAGTTATATGCAAATTCTACTTTGGAATTAAAAGTACTTCCAAAGTCTTAAACTACCTTATTTTTACATATAAGTTACCCCTAAGGTGTGCCCTATGTGCCCCTAGGGCTGGGTGCCATGTAACTATAAGCAGGGACTTTATAAAAATAGATTTATAAGCCCTGGTGAGGTAAAAACAGCCAAATTCGTTTTTCCCTCATTGAAGTAAATGGCTAGAATAGGCTAGAATAGGGAGACTTTATTTTAAATTTTAAAGTCTCCTTAAATGTTGCATACCAAGAATTTGGTATCAAATTAATTGTTGTAATAAATCCCACAACTTCCAGTTGTTGGATTTAATATAACTTGTTCAGGTAAAAAGTTTAGACTTTACCTAAAAAGTTGCCAATTTCAGCTCTGCAATGTTTTTGCTGCTGTGCTCTGATTGGCCAGCCTGCAGCAGCTTTTGCCAAGCTGCCTTGATGAGGTGTGAAGTGGCCTGGCTTCACACAAAGGAATGTGCTTGGGGGAGAGAATCTACCCTCAGCAGATGGTGAGGCAGGAAGGGGGAGGGCTGCCAAACTGGTCTTCAAAGGCAGAGAAGGACATCTGGAGCACCCAGCAACACCCCCACACCTCAGATCCCTGCCAGATTTCAAGAAGAAAAAAACTAAAGGAGAAGAAGGACTGCCCTGCTGGACCCCTGGCCTGCACCTGGAACCTGCACTCAGAAGGACTGCACCAGCTGCACACTTGGGCTTCACCACAAGAAGGACTTTGCCTGGCTTCAACTGGTTCAAGGAGGGACTCCCTGTTTGCTACAGGTGAAAAATTGCTATCCAGAGTCCCCCTGCACCAACTCCTGAAAAGTGACCAGCTGACCACTGTCCAGTGGCCAAAAACGAGTTTGCGCCAGGTGCATTCTGGGAGTTGAAGTCTGCACCCCCCAAGGACCATCACAGAACTTCTGGACCCTTGGGGTGAGCTGTGGACCCCAAAAGAACCTTAAAAGAACATCTGGGTGAAGTCCCAGAAGTTTGGAAAAGATTTGAAAAATTTGGTAAAAAAGCTCCAGAGAGGGACTGACCCGCCGCGGAAATTCTAGCCGGCTTGCCTCAACCGCGACCAGGCCTGACTTGGTGGTTCGTCCCGGTAAAGAAAAACCTCCGAAAAAGAGACTAAGTCCGAAGGTAAAAAGTTGACCGGGACCTCCCAGCCATCGTATCCGAGAAGGGCTCCACGGACGTCGGATCAAGATCCAGGTTTACCCCGGTCGAAGGATTTTCATCTCGAAAAAACGACTAAGTCCGAAGGTAAAAATCTCCACCGAGGAAACCCACATCGCGTATCCGGACAAGGGCTCCAGGAGGTCGGATTCAACTGGCAGGTTTGTCCCGGTGAAGAAAAACTTCAAAATAAAGACTAAGTCAGAAGGTAACTTTTTAACCGAGGCCTCCCGCGACTTGTAGCCGAGCAGGGCTCCATCGCGGTCGGCCTGAAACTTTGACTTTGCCCCGGTCGAGGTGCAACCAGATGACCCGATTGGCGCTTTTTGTTTCTAAGCGCTAGAAAAGTAATAATTCTTTAAAAATTCATATATCCGGTTCCCTTTATCCGATTTTATTCGTTTTTGTGTCATTTTAAAGATAAAAATATAAACTATTTTTATAAATTGGTTTTGGATTTTTAAACTGTTTCCTGTGTTTTATTTAATTACTGTTTTGTGATATTTGAATGCTTTACACACTGTCTCCTAAGGTAAGCCTTGACGCTCGTTGCCAAGCTACCAAGGGTGGAGCTGGGATTAATTTACTGAGACCTAACTGTACCTAGGTGGAGGTTAGTGGCTTGTTGCTAGAGAGCTGGGGGAGGCAGCAGATGACTGGTTAAGAACTAGGGTTAACCAGAAACCCCCAGGGGGTGATCAGAAAAAGGGAGGACATGGTTCTTCTCAGGGGAAGAACCAGGGGAAAGATGATAAAAAGCCCAAAGAGTCCTCACAAGAGTCCCCAAAAAATTCTCAGGGAGAGGGAGCCCCAAGCCAATTCACTTTTAAAGGGAAAGGGTATCAGGGAAAGAATTTTGATCCTGCTAAAGCAGGAAGGTTTCAGGAGCTTGCTAAGGCCGGCAAGTGTTTTGATTGTCATCAACCTGGACATAAAAGAGGAGATGCTATCTGCTCCAAGAAGCCCCCCACTGGTGGGCAATCCCAGGGGATTGCTAGTGTAGGGTTGGGGGTGGAAGTTGGCCCAGGGGTGGAATCAGGGTACACAGAGGTCACCTTAGTATCCGTGGGTGGGGTGGACATTGCAACTATGGCCACCTTACCTCCCATCATGGAGAGGTATAGGCAGAGGCCTAAAGTCAATGGGACTGAAGTGGAAGCTCTGAGAGATACAGGAGCCAGTGTGACAATGGTCACAGAAAAGCTGGTTTCTCCAGAGCAGGTCTTACCTGGTGTCTTCCACCAGGTGACTTATGCAGATAGCAGAACCAAACTCCATCCCATGGCTATGGTGAGTCTGGAATGGGGAGGTGTGACTGGCCCTAAAAAGGTAGCTGTAGCTCCTGCCCTCCCAGTAGAGTGTCTGCTGGGAAATGATCTTGAAGCATCTGAATGGTCAGAAGTGGAGAGAAGGGTCCATGCACAGATGCTGGACCTCCCTGAATGGGTGTGTGCTGTGACCAGGTCACAGGCAGCACAACAGGGAAATGCTGGACACTTGGACCCTGGAACAATGGGCCAAGCCTCCAAGAAAAAGAGAAAGGGCACTGGGTCTGGATTGCCAGCCCCAACAAGTACAGAGGGTCAGGAAGAATCCAACCCTGAGGGGGAGGATCTGAACTCTGAGGGAGGGACACTTTCCCTGCAAACTATGCCTGATTTGGCAGAACTGCAAGGGGCAGGTGGGCCCACCAGAGAAGATTTGTGCCAGGGACAAAGAGAGTGTCCCACTCTTGAGGGCCTGAGGCAGACTGCTACCAGGCAAGAACAAGGGGATACCAGTGGGACCCACAAGGTTTACTGGGAGGATGGAGTTCTCTACACTGAGGCAAGGGCCCTCAAACCAGGGGCTACTAGGAGAGTAGTGGTCCCCCAGAAGTATAGATAATTCCTCCTTACCTTAAGCCATGATATCCCCTTAGCTGGACATTTGGGACAGACCAAGACCTGGAACAGGCTGGTCAACCATTTTTATTGGCCCCAAATGTCAGAAAAAGTCAGGGAGTTTTGCAGCTCCTGTGTCACCTGCTAAGCCAGTGGCAAGACAGGAGGCAAGCCAAAGGCTCCCTTGATACCACTGCCAGTGGTTGGGACTCCCTTTGAGCGGGTGGGGATTGACATTGTTGGTCCCCTAGACCCACCAACTGCCTCAGGTAACAGGTACATTGTGGTGGTTGTGGGCCATGCCACCAGGTACCCTGAGGCAATACCCCTCCGGACAGTCACTGCTCCCACAGTGGCTAGGGCCCTACTTGGTGTGTTCACCAGAGTGGGGTTCCCAAATGAGGTGGTCTCAGATAGGGGCACAAACTTTATGTCAGCCTATCTGAAAGCCATGTGGGATGAGTGTGGTGTTACTTATAAGTTCACCACCCCCTACCACCCACAGACCAATGGTCTGGTGGAAAGATTTAATAAGACCCTGAAGGGCATGATCATGGGTTTGTCTGACAAACTCAGGAGGAGATGGGATGTCCTCCTCCCTTGCCTTCTGTTTGCCTACAGAGAGGTGCACAGAAGGGGGTTGGATTCAGCCCCTTTGAGTTACTGTTTGGGCACCCTGTAAGAGGCCCATTGTGCTTGGTGAGAGAGTCTTGGGAAAAGCCTCTCAAAGAATCCAAGGAGAATGTGCTAGATTATGTGCTAGGCCTGCGGTCACGCATGGCTGAGTATATGAAGAAGGCAAGCAGAAACCTGGAAGCCAGCCAGGAGCTCATGAAGCTCTGGCATGATCAAAAGGCTACCATGCCTCAGTATCACCCAGGACAGCTGGTGTGGGTTTTGGAGCCCATGGCTCCTAGGGCACTTCAGGCCAAATGGACTGGGCCCTATCCAATACTAGAGAAAAAAGGTGAGGTCACCTACTTGGTGGACCTTGGCACCCCCAGGAATCCTCACAGGATCCTGCATGTAAACAGGATGAAACCCCACCAGGACAGGGCAGACATGACCATGCTAATGGTCACTGATGAAGGGAAGGAGGAGGAGGGTGAACCTCTGCCAGACCTCCTGTCCTCAAAGGCAAAAGATGGGTCAGTGGAGGGAGTGGTACTCTCTCCCAAATTGACAGATCAGCAACAAAAAGACTGTAAGCAAGTTTTGGGACAGTTTGCTAGTCTGTTCTCCCTGACCCCTGGACTCACCAATTGGTGTGTCCATGATGTTGACACTGGTGACAGCTTGCCTGTCAAGAACAAGCTGTACAGGCTGTCTGACCAGGTCAAGGCCAACATCAAAGCTGAAGTGGCTAAGATGTTGGACCTCAAGGTAATTGAGCCCTCTGATAGTCATTGGTCCAGTCCAGTGGTACTGGTGCCCAAACCTAATCCCCAAGGTGGGAAGAAAGAATTGAGATTCTGTGTGGACTACAGAGGTCTAAACGCAGTCACTAGGACTGATGCTCACCCCATACCTAGAGCTGATGAGCTCATTGACAGGTTGGGGGCTGCCAAATTCCTGAGCACATTTGATCTGACCTCAGGATATTGGCAGATTGCCTTAAGTCCAGGAGCTAAGGAGAGGTCAGCATTTTCCACACCAGAGGGCCACTTTCAGTTCAAGGTGATGCCCTTTGGCATGAAAAATGCTCCTGCCACCTTCCAACGGTTGGTGAACAGAGTCCTATCTGGGTTGGAATCTTTCAGTGCAGCTTATCTGGATGATATAGCTGTATTTAGTTCCACCTGGAGGGACCACCTGGTCCACCTGAAGGAAGTGCTTCAGGCCCTGCTTCAAGCAGGCCTGACTATCAAGGCAAGCAAGTGCCAGATAGGGCAAAGCTCTGTTGTGTACCTGGGCCACCTTGTTGGTGGAGGCCATGTACAACCTCTCCATCCCAAGATCCAGACTATTCTGGATTGGGAGGCTCCAAAGACTCAGGTCAGGGCCTTTCTTGGCCTGACCGGGTACTACAGGAGGTTTGTTCAGAATTTTGGGACCATAGTGGCCCCTCTGACTGAGCTTACCTCCAAGAAACAACCCAAGAAGGTCATTTGGACCCCAGAGTGTCAGAAAGCTTTTGACACCCTAAAACAGGCTATGTGTTCAGCACCAGTGTTACTGGCCCCTGACTATAGCAAGGAGTTTGTAGTGCAAACAGATGCTTCAGAGGAAGGGATTGGGGCAGTGTTAGCACAAGTTAATGAAGAGGGCCATGATCACCCAGTTGCCTTCATCAGCAGGCGACTACTCCCCAGATAGAAAAAATGGAGTGCCATTGAGAGGGAGGCCTTTGCTGTGGTCTGGTCCCTGAAGAAGTTGAGGCCTTACTTGTTTGGCACTCACTTCCGTGTACAAACTGACCACAGACCTCTCAGGTGGTTGATGCAGATGAGGGGGGAGAACCCAAAACTGTTAAGGTGGTCCATTTCCCTACAGGGGATGGACTTCACAGTGGAGCACAGACCTGGGACTGCTCATGCCAATGCAGATGGCCTTTCCAGGTTTTTCCACTTAGCTGATGAGGACTACCAGGGTGTAGGTTAGTACCCATCACCTTTCATCTGGGGGGGGGCAGTATAGGAAAGTCCTCCTTTTTTACCTGATCACCCCCACACTTTTTGGATAGGTACTGGTGGTTACTGACTCTTGGCTGTGCCCTGGGTACTGCTTAACAGTCCCAGGGCCAGTGCTCTGTGTAAAATGGATATGCAAATTAGGCTAATTATAATTGGCTATGTTAACCTACCTATAAGTCCCTAGTATATTGTAGGGCATGTAGGTTAAGGGACCACAGCATAGGTGGTGCACACCTAGGTGCACTGCTGAAGTGCCCAGTGTCATTTTAAAAGCAAGCCTGCCTTGCTGGCTGCTTTTAAATTAAAGTTATATGCAAATTCGACTTTGGAATTAAAAGTACTTCCAAAGTCTTAAACTACCTTATTTTTACATATAAGTTACCCCTAAGGTGTGCCCTATGTGCCCCTAGGGCTGGGTGCCATGTAACTATAAGCAGGGACTTTATAAAAATAGATTTATAAGCCCTGGTGAGGTAAAAACAGCCAAATTCGTTTTTCCCTCATTGAAGTAAATGGCCTTCATAGGCTAGAATAGGGAGTCTTTATTTTAAATTTTAAAGTCTCCTTAAATGTTGCATACCAAGAATTTGGTATCAAATTAATTGTTGTAATAAATCCCACAACTTCCAGTTGTTGGATTTAATATAACTTGTTCAGGTAAAAAGTTTAGACTTTACCTAAAAAGTTGCCAATTTCAGCTCTGCATTGTTTTTGCTGCTGTGCTCTGATTGGCCAGCCTGCAGCAGCTTTTGCCAAGCTGCTTTGATGAGGTGTGAAGTGGCCTGGCTTCACACAAAGGAATGTGCTTGGGGGAGAGAATCTACCCTCAGCAGATGGTGAGGCAGGAAGGGGGAGGGCTGCCAAACTGGTCTTCAAAGGCAGAGAAGGACATCTGGAGCACCCAGCAACACCCCCACACCTCAGATCCCTGCCAGATTTCAAGAAGAAAAGAACTAAAGGAGAAGAAGGACTGCCCTGCTGGACCCCTGGCCTGCACCTGGAACCTGCACTCAGAAGGACTGGACCAGCTGCACACTTGGGCTTCCCCACAAGAAGGACTTTGCCTGGCTTCAACTGGTTCAAGGAGGGACTCCCTGTTTGCTACAGGTGAAAAATTGCTATCGAGAGTCCCCCTGCACCAACTCCTGAAAAGTGACCAGCTGACCACTGTCCAGTGGCCAAAAAGGAGTTTGCGCCAGGTGCATTCTGGGAGTTGAAGTCCGCACCCCCCAAGGACCATCCCAGAACTTCTGGACCCTTGGGGTGAGCTGTGGACCCCAAAAGAACCTTAAAAGAACATCTGGGTGAAGCCCCAGAAGTTTGGAAAAGATTTGAAAAATTTGGTAAAAAAGCTCCAGAGAGGGACCGACCCGCCGCGGAAATTCTAGCCGGCTTGCCTCAACCGCGACCCGGCCTGACTTGGTGGTTCGTCCCGGTAAAGAAAAACCTCAGAAAAAGAGACTAAATCCGAAGGTAAAAAGTTGACCGGGACCTCCCAGCCATTGTATCCGAGAAGGGCTCCACGGACGTCGGATCAAGATCCAGGTTTACCCCGGTCGAAGGATTTTCATCTCGAAAAAACGACTAAGTCCGAAGGTAAAAATCTCCACCGAGGAAACCCACATCGAGTATCCGGACAAGGGCTCCAGGAGGTCGGATTCAACTGGCAGGTTTGTCCCGGTGAAGAAAAACTTCAAAATAAAGACTAAGTCAGAAGGTAACTTTTTAACCGAGGCCTCCCGCGACTTGTAGCCGAGCAGGGCTCCATCGCGGTCGGCTTGAAACTTTGACTTTGCCCCGGTCGAGGTGCAACCAGATGACCCGATTGGCGCTTTTTGTTTCTAAGCGCTAGAAAAGTAATAATTCTTTAAAAATTCATATATCCGGTTCCCTTTATCCGATTTTATTCGTTTTAGTGTCATTTTAAAGATAAAAATATAAACTATTTTTATAAATTGGTTTTGGATTTTTAAACTGTTTCCTGTGTTTTATTTAATTACTGTTTTGTGATATTTGAATGCTTTACACACTGTCTCCTAAGGTAAGCCTTGACGCTCGTTGCCAAGCTACCAAGGGTTGAGCTGGGATTAATTTACTGAGACCTAACTGTACCTAGGTGGAGGTTAGTGGCTTGTTGCTAGGTGTAGGTACCTACCTGCCCTTACCAATAACCCATTTTCCAACAGAAGCATTTTTTTGTTGCCTCTAACCAGTCTAACGTCATTTTTTGGTGCAAAAACCCCTTCTCCCAAACTGCCACCCCCACCAAGCCAATGTCATTTTTTTTTACTCTAGCCCACCCTTTGCAAAGGATTGCACCATTCGATAAATTTGATGCCAAGCTGGCATCCTGGAATGGCACAAGCCGGCACTGTATTGTTTTACGCAAAACTGTGCAAACGCAGTTTTGCGTCAAAAAGTATAAATATGGGCCTTAGTGTGCAGGTATAGTGCCAATACTGGAGTTTGTATTATGTGCCTGTTTGAGTGGGTGATAATGTGGTTGGTGTGATGCATTACCTTGTTAAGAGATAGGGTATCGGTGCCTGCTCATACTTCTTGGCACTGGTGATAGCAAGGAAGCTGTACAATGGGCCCCCAGGGTAAGTTATTGCAGACGTTCAAATGTCAGCAATGAGAAATGCCTGGGTTATTGTTACATGATCTTCATTGCACTGTCTGACTCTCCTGACACATGACCGCACTCACTGAAAGCCTGCAAAGTCTACTTTCATGCCTTCTGCATCTCGCCTGCAATTGTCATTTCATTGTATGCTGACCGGTTATTATGTGAAGTAAAGGTTTGGTTTTTTTAAAGCACCATTAAACCCCTGCGCTGGATGCACCTTTTTAATGGTCTGTATCCCCTGAATCCTTAAATACACAATATCCCCCCAATGAACCTACTACAAAATGAGGGGTACATTCTTTGAAAGTGAGGTCAACTGACTTTGTCAGAGTACCACCTCAATAATCAAAACAAATCACAGATTCAAACATAATACTTATTGAAACACTTCAGTAGAGTATCATCTTTAAATATTAAAACACAATATCTAGACTGATTTAATGATGACTGCTGAGCCTTTTTCCGAGTATGCTAAGCCTTTTTTTGTTATTTTACGACTTCACACTTACACCTTTATCATTTTCCCTACATAGGGCATCCACTCCAAATTTGTGTCATTTATTTCTAAGATCCTGGAGCTTCTAAATGTACCCAGGGTTTGAAAATGTCCCTGGTGGGAAATAAGAAACTAGCCAAAATATAGCTAAGCATTGCGTTTTATGTGAAAAATGGGAAAATGCATGAAAAACATGTTTTTCCTCTAAAAATTACACCAATGAAAGCTTTGTTATGCTAGGATCCCCATCAATCCAACTTTTTAGGAACAAGCACAGTTGTATAAAAACTTTTTTTTACAATAGATTTTTATTTTTTGTAAGAGGTAATAGTTTTTCTCATTTTTGTGGCTTCAACCTACTTGCAGTATGCGGAGAAAACAGATTTGAAACCCATGGGTGATCCCAGAAGGCTTTAAAGTTATGAAACATAGACAAAATTCTGAATTCAACAAGTCATCATTTGTGTAGATTATCTCAAGATTTTCCCAAAATAAACTGTTGAAATAAATAAAATGAAAATGAGAATGAAAAACTGGAAATAGACAGCCATTTCTAACATCATTTTCATCCCTAACATATTGTCATAATGTCCAGTTTACTAAACCAAAATACCATTACATCTGACAGACCCTTTTAGTTATATCAATATATAGGGTTTGTAGGTCCTCTAAAAACACAATAGGCACAGAGCCAACAATTGAGCTGCACCTTATAATTATTTTTCATTGGGTACTGTATACTGACTATAGAGCGATTCATATGGCAAAGTATAAAGAATGGAAATATGGTATGAAGGAAACCTATATATTTTGAAAATGTACCCAACATACTGATAGAACAAAAAGGGGTTGTTGATACACCTCTGAATTTAGGGTTACCAATACTTTTATGTGATTTGAAGGGCATTTGATAAATGTCTTCTTTCTTGCACACTGGGTTTCACTTGAAATAGACAAATGCAGATAATTGGTAATACCAGAAATCTGAGTATTTTGTGTTTCCATACATCTTTCAAAAAATGGTACATCACTTTTATAGCTCCTGCGACATAGAATTCCCCAAAATGCACCTCAATCACTCGTGTCACTCCTCTTTAGGATTTGAGTACTATTTCTATGATGATCTTTTCTGTCTAAGTCCGATTCCCAGGCTCACACGCGCCAGGCCTCGTAACTAAGCAACACGATCGTCAGCTTGACGCATTGACTTCCGGGTTGCCGTCTTTTTATCCCGAGCACGTGGGAGCACAGCCAGGGGTAGGTCACCCCATGCGGTTCGGGCTTTTTTCAAGTAAGTCACACGGGACTGTCTTTCAGATACTCTTTCTGAGTAAGTTGCCTGACCGCAAATCGTTTTGACACGGTCGCAAGGGTTGGACCTTAATGCATTCTTATTTTTCTTAAAGAAAATAACGTTCATTTGAGCGCTTTTGGGGTCTGTCTCTCGATATTGATCGGGATAGGAGTTCTGCCTTTCTGTTGTTTCCCTATCGTTCTTTTGAACCACATGACCAATAATTCAGAGATATTTTGTATAGAATGACAGCTTTTTTCTGAAATGTGTTGTTTTTTTTAACTGCTTTCAACGTTATGTTTATCTCAGGCAGAGCTTCGCAACTAAACATGATATTCTTTTATACTTCAAGGAGGAATACATATTGGTCTTTTTTCCTCCTGCACTCTCTGGACCTGTTAATACTACAAATCTTGAACTATAATGTACTTTGGATGTGTGCAGCCTCAACTGAGTGGCTTAATAAGAGGATCAATGTATCCAATTTTTTATTTTTTATTCATAGCCTAAGGGTGGTTGTTTCTGTTTCTACTTTTTTACTACGTCCATCTACCTTTGAGAACTGCCGTACTAATGGCCTTGTGTTGTCTTTTGTCTACCTGACTACTAGTAATTTTGACATCCGGCCAGTGGCTTATGCTGTCCCACAAGTACGTTCCTCAAATTGGGAGGGTAAACAGCTTTCTTTGATCTACATACACCAGTATGCCACTTTTTGCACCATCACTTGATTGCTCAGGGATTGACACGTTTGTGTTTTAATATCACTAATGAAATGATATTAACATTTTTTCAAATCACAAGTGACCTGTGTTAACTTGTTTTCAGGGCGACATGGTGGATTAGTACATTCAAGTTACACCATATAATGTGTAAGTGACTGGAGACATTATAACTGACAGTTGCAGGTTATAGAAGTCTTATCAGTATTATTATTTGTGATAGGAGAAGTATATGTTATTTTGGTCCTGAAGAAGCGTCATGGGATCCGGCTGGACCATAGAGACACAAAACATGTACACCCTTTTCTTTCAGGGAAGGTCTGGTAATTCCTCGCCTCCTCTGCCTTAATTAGTGTGATTGAGAGTACCTGACCATTATTTCAGGTGCACTCTCCCTACTGATTTTAATCTTGGCCCATACCCTACATGGACTAATAAATTTGTTACTCTTAAATTAGGGTCGTGAGTCAATTTTATCTCATATTATTTCTCTCCTTTTCTCCCCTTTGTTCTCCAAACTCACTTTTGGGGTCTTGGCATCATCGAGAAAAGATCTCAGGCAAAGAGCCCCCCCTCAGGGGGTGCCCGTCAGACATTGCAGCGCCGGTCTGACGAGGAGCAACTCCGATGATGAAGCATGACACCCATTTGGGTGTGTGAGGTCTCCGCTCCTAAATATTAGGACTCCTTTGTACTTTTTCTCTTGTCCCTTTCCTTTTGGAACAGTGTATCGAGATTTTTTCATTGTATTAATTGAGGGAGATTTTACACTGGACCATTATCTCTCCCTATCCCCCCATATTTTTTCTGCCCCAAAATGTGACCTGACAACATCACTTTCGCTAAGTTAAATCCACATCTTTTTTACAATGTAGACAGCTGCAGGTTTTGGCCCCTAGCCCAGACGCTACCTGAGGGACCCTATTTTGTGTAAACTTTTTTGAAAACTAGGCACCTTCTAGAGTCCAGGGTCGTTAGCATAAGAGTTTCCTACCCAGAAGCTCTTGCAAACTTTTAGCTTTGGCTTAAACTCACTTCATAATCAGATTTCTGTAACAAAAAGTTCAGGAGTCTTCAGTGATTCACAGATTTCCCATCCTCCCCCATGTTTCCTGATAAAAATGGTGCCCCACTTGTATGGGTGGGCATGGCACCCTTGAAATAAAAAAAAAACACAAAATAACATAGACAGATCAAATGTTTACACTCAAAATCAACCCTTTTTAGCAATGTTCATAGCTGTAGATTTTGGGCCCTTGCTCAGCCAACGCTCAGGACAGCCCACCAAACCTTGACATTTCTGAAAATGAGATACTTAGGGACGTTCAGAGTGGTGTCTCTTCTGTCGAGCTTATGAGATTCTATTTACCCAGAAGCCCTGCAAACCTCAAGTGTTGCTAAAACACACACATTGCCATCTTACTTCTGTGAGGGCAAGTCTTGGAATCTGTGAGGATCCACAAAACTCCCATCACCCAGCATTTCCATACGACTTCTGATAAAAATGGTTCCTCACTTTTGTGGTTGGGCCTAGAATCCAAGATAGGTACGGTTCCAAAAAGCAGCATTGACAGATCACGTTTTTGCACTCAAACCCAAATCTTTTTTTGCAATGTAGCTGTGGATTTTAGCCCCTAGCTCAGTTGACATCTAGGGAAATCAATCAAACTAAATTTATGGAAACTGGAAACCTGGGGAGTCCTGGGTGGCATGTCTTGAGTGAATCTCACAAGTGATTCCTACTGAGAAGCCCTTGCAAACCTCAAACTTTACCTACAATACGCATTTCCTCATATTTCTGTGAGGTAAAGTTATGGTATCTGTGATGATGCAAAACTTTTCTACCCCCCTCTGTTCCCACAGATCTCCTGATAAAAATAGTATCTCACTTGTGTGTGTGGGCCTAGTGACCAAGATAGGAAAAGGCCCAAAATGCAAAATAGACAGATTACATTTTTCCATTCAAATTCAACCTTTTCTTTGCAAATTGGGTAGTTGTGGATTTTGGGCCCCATCTCCTTAGTTTTGGTGAAAACTATCAAACTCAGAGATTTATTAAATATACACAACCATGGGAGTTCAGTGTGGTGTGACTACAATATGACTTGCTTGGTGCAAGGCTTTATGTGTGGAAAAGTTCTAAAATCACATTTTCTGATAAAAATGGAACCTCACATGTGTGAAGGGCCTAGCAACTGAAACAGAAAAACTTGGAAGGTGGTCCTACCCAGCCACTGAATCCTACATACACTCTATCGCAGTCGGCCTTAACCTTCACCTAGGTACTAGTCAAAAGCAAACTGATGACTGCAGTTGGCACTTAATGCTTTTGGCATAATTTTTATATTTAAACCTTAGAAAGGCATAACTCTAGTTTTCCTTAGTGGATTTTTGTTATGTTGCTGTCATTTTATGTAATAATGATACTTTATTGTCTAAATTGGTTTGAGAATTTTCTTGTGTTGTGTTTTAATTGTATTACTCTTTTAGTACTGCATAAATACTTTACACATTGTGAAAGTTAGGTCTGTGGGTTCTGTGTAAAAGCTGACAAGGGTTTGAGGTCGGGGTTAATTTAGTGATATTACTGCTTCACCCTGACAAGGGTTGTAGTTATTACTTCAGCTAGATATTCACGCACCCTCAACTAATACCCCAGTTTCTTACAATTAACATTGCCTATCCTTCACAGAACCATGTACAACTGATCTCTCATTTCAGATATTTGAAATACTGGTGTCAAAAACAGAATCATATATGCATGCCTATGTCACATAAAAAGGAGGAAGTATTACAATCATCTTCAAGAACACATGGAATTCACAAACCTAATCTCTCCCCAAACATCATTCAAATCACTCTCAAGAGAACTACAACTATCAGAAAAACAATAAAACAATAAAATACACATGAAAAATTGTGCATGCAGCACCAACATTCAGCTTTCAGCATCTACGTAGGGAAAGTCAATATTCTCTGGGGAACGACACCTTAACATTTAGCATTTAACAACATACATAGGATAAAAAAGTCATCACAACATTGCCACTTTCTTACCTGTTCACAGTAAAGTACAGCGTTGATGTGAAGTGTGAAAAATTAGGTCATTAGTTGGTGAGTCCCAGTCAAGTACCAACCACAATTCTTTATAGGGTAAGCCACAAGTAAACCCCAACTTAACCTATGCTCAGCTTCTGATATCTTGGTACAGAGCACTCAGGCTTAACTTGAAGGCAATGGGTAAAGTATTTGTGCAACACTTCTAACAGTAAAATAATGAAACTACACAGAAAAAGGTTAGAAATGTAGGTCTTGGGTAAACAAATAAAACAAAACCAAAATGACAAAAATTCAATCAGCAGAACTTGAGTTATGATTTTCTAAAGAATAAACGGTAGAATAGCACTAAGAAGAAAACAGTGCCAACTGGGGATTTCTGGTCACGCCGGACTAGGACAGTGTCAAAAGTTCAGACCAACCATGATGGAGCATGGGTCGGCTACAGGGACCCAGCTAAGCCCACTGAACAAAGTACCTTAAATCCTGGTTGTGGATTGTTGCGTGGGTCCTAGGTGAAGATGTGTTGCGCAGTTGATGTGATGCATTGTTTCTGAAACATGGCAAGGCTAAGGTATGGGGTCGTGCTGTGCTGATGTCGAGGATCCCATCAACAGGGTTTGCAATGCAAAGGCAGGTGTTTGGGCCCTCAAGTCCCAGATGGCCCATCAATTCACACCTAAGCTCCTATTATGTGTGGCTGTATAGGGAGAATACACAATGTCCATCTGCCAACTACACCCAGTCATGTGACCGGAGACAGGCTGCAGGCACCAAATGGCTAAGGCAAGAAAATACCAATGTTCTAAAAGTGGCATTTTCAGAATTCCAATTTAAAATCCAGCTTCACCATAATTTAGGATTGATTTTAAATTGTGATTCCAGAGACACCAGACTTCAAGGGGATATCTCTTACCAATTGGAAACTGCACTTATAAAGTGTAAAAAGGCAATTCCAATGCTAACGTATGGGAGAGATAGGCCTTGCAGGGAGTACAAATGAATGTAAGTGTTTTTCATCACCAGGACATGTAAAACCTACAAGTGCATGTCCTACAATTTAAATACATTGCACCCGGAACCCTGGGTTGCCTAGGGTCTACACTAGGGCTGATGTATATGTATTAACAAGCATTTGCAATGCAATAGGTCTCACATGTACTTGAGGTAGAGATATTGGCTTGGAAAATACATAACTGGTCTTTTTTGCCACATTAACTGGTCAGCCCTGCTGTATAATTTGGTCCTTTCTGCCACATAATTCCAGTGGCCCTATATATAGCTAGAGGGCTAGTAGGCTTACTAAAATATTTTTTAAACAATGGGCTTAAAACAAAAACTGAATGCCAAGGGTCACAACATAAAACAAGATACATATTTTACTAATACTGTAATCAATCTTCACATAGGAGGATGCTCTCAGATGGAGACAGTCTGCAAAACATAAAAATTAAACACAGTAACAATCCATTCAAGAGCGCAGTGATCATACACTTTTGAATGGAAGAGCCTGACGCTTTCTGAAAAAGCAGCACTGCTATAACAATAATAAACCATGACAGGGTAATCACAAGAAACATATCACAAGAAATGTCACATATACTTTAGCTCTTGTTTCTAATGGCGGAAACCAAAAGCAATTTAAATAAGTTACAGATGAAGGAAGGCCATGTGCTACAGATGATTCAATTACAGCCCTTTCATTTATTAAAACAATAGTAATCGTAAGTGTGAATACTATGAAAATGTTCCTTGCCCCTCTTTTTCGAAGAAAAGCAGCACTGCCTAGAGGTTTGGGTAAAGAGATTTCCATACAGCCACGAATAAATATGTGTGCGCACACAAACAACAAATGTTTGCACATTGTGAATAAACAAGATTTAGGTGAATATCGCATTTGCTTTGGCAAGGTGCGATGATAAACTCAGCAGGTACAGTAAGACTAGTCTTCTGCACTTCTGAAATGCTTAATTGCTTGAAAGGTCATCAGAACAGAGAGGCAGAATCGTCAGCAAAGGCCTATCATAGGCAGGAACCGTAGAACAGAAGAAACGGACAGCCATGCCCACAAAGCAGTAGTATAAAAAGGAAGAAAGGCTACCCGCCCCTCTCTGCTAGTCTGATCAGTGTCATCCCTGACATAACGTTACTTCACTCCAGAAGGGCTTTAAGCTTCCTATTGCGGCAGCTGTGCCAATACCCCAGGTGGCATGTAGAGAATCTTGTGTGGGTGAGAGCGTGTACGTCCTAAGCATGAAGAAAGGGCAGCAACCGTTCAAGGAATACAGAAGGCAGGCTGAGTCAGTCTACAATGTTGGCAAAGCAAACAAAGTGAAAAAATACTAAATGTGATCAGAAATTGAATTTCACCCTTCAGGCCAAGGACAGTGTTTGTATGTTAACAGAATGAAAGGTCTTACAAGCATTGTTGCCTCACATTTCTACAAAGCTCTAATGAAGTTAGCAGAGCAGCACAAAAAGATTTATGGCCCCAGTAAAGGAGACAAGCAAGGCCCTGTGTGCTGATGTCTTTGAGGGCTGGCAGGGAGGGGGCCTGGAGAGAGACTCTGGAGGAGGCTCAGCAAGTTTCACATCTTTGCTTCTAGGTTTAGCTACATTCTATCAGAAAGGGACTATTGTGGCTTTCCTGAGCAGTGAGATAAATGTTTAGGTACTGGGGCCCATATTTATACCTTTTTAGCACCGCATTTGGGTAATTATTTTACTCACAAACGGTGCAAACTTGCAAAATACAATTGTATTTTGCAAGTTGGCCCCGTTTTTGCGTCAAAAAGCGGTGCAAATGCAGCGCTAAAAAAGTATAAATATGGGCCTGGGTGTTTCTTTTGTAAAGTAAGCTTATTTTAGGAGCCAAAGGTAAACAAGAAAGCACTAGAATACAGCCAAAACAAATGTCAGCGACATGGAAGGAGGTAGGAGGAACGGAATGCTGCAGTAAAAAGCAGGCAGCTACCAACCTAAAACACCCAGAGTGAAAAGGCAGCAACAAAGAGATGATAAAGTAGGTCGTCACAACAACAGATAAAGAAACCAAAGTGGAATAATTCTGTAGTTGATCACTGCTCTGAAACAGAAAAAGGAGGGAGAAAAAGGCAGAAATGACTACTAGCCAGGAAGAATTGTTAAAGGACACTGCAATCAACAAATGAAATCACTTTAAGCCCACAGTATAAGCATTCTTAACTATGCAGCGTGTTAAACGCTTACACTCGCCCTAGAAAGGAAGGGTTGGGCCTGGAAAAAGGTTTATTTTAGTGACTAGTTGGTTCACGCAGGTGGGCTAGATCTAAAGTGCATTACTATATTGGCAGAGAGGCTTCAAAGGTAATCAGTGTCTGATGTTGTTCCTTAGCAAACTAATTCCTCTTCAAAACAATGCAAAAATTTCTCCTTGTTGTGAACAGTTTTCTGTAAAAAGTAATGTTCTTTAATTTCTGTGATACAAATAAAAATGCAGCTACAGACTGAAAAGTCTTTCAAACCATCTTCTTATGGTAATGACTGGCGAGACAACCCAGAGCATTTCGGGTAGAAAACCCTTTGTCAGGGGTAACTGTGAATAAAGTATATTTAAACGTTTTAAATTGTATGTTTAAATACATTGTTTGCATTCATTGCAAAAATAATGAGGTGCCTTTCAATAATGTATTGAGTGTCTCATTCATATACTTTTCGGACTGGTCTTTGGGTCTTTCAACTACTTTCATTGCACTTTGAACGTTCGGTCGCGTGAATGTGGTAGTTTAAAATCCATGGTGGTTTCGGCGTCACATTCACTCTTAAGGTAATTACTCACACACCACGAGTGTACATTATGTATTTCTCTCTCGTGATTTATTTTAGCACCAGAGTTACTTTACTTATGGTTTATTTTTATGGTTCCTGCCTCCACTGGGCACAATTGTTTATCCTACTCGGGCATCATCGTCAGCAGCAATTTGGGCTATGTGGTAGTCATCACTTGGACATCCAAGGTAATCAATGGTTTACATATCACGAATCGCTCATAACTTTGGATTCACACTTTTTTCATTAGGTTAATATTGCGTCTTTCTACATTCCAGAGCCTCTGCCTTAACTAGACATATAACTTTTGACACAGCCATTGTTTTGTTCTCACTACACGCCTGTTGATTTCGTTTGAATCACAAACACATTGTTCGGAGGTATTGTACCATCACGATTCATACATAAGTCATGCCATATGAGGTTGCTGGCTCGTTTTAATTTCGGCTCTTTTTATTTCGTTTTATTTGGTGTTCATTTATTTTTTAATCCACGAATGGATAATTACATTGCAAAGGTTTGTTAAGAGCGTATATGCTCCAATTCTCAATCCTCCAACTGGTGCATGGTGGTTTTTGTAGACAGCCTGCGTTTTTTGCCCATTTAATTTTTTATTCTCTCCTCACTCACTTTGTGTGAGAACACTGCATGTTTCTGAAAGCACCCGTTCATGTAGGTGATGGGATTTACACCATGGCATTACACTGCCTGATCACTTCCACATCAATTTCTTGGAAACAAAGGCATAAGTCTGGCTACTTCATGATTGGAACAATCTTCTGTTCCTTTCAGCCACATAGAAAGCACAAACCAGCTTTATTCACTGCATGTGGTACCCTTCTCTGATATATATTTTGTATCTGACACATTCTTCAGCTTCCTTTGTGCCCCTAACATTATCCCATTGTTGACCTGTTGTTTCTGACTACCTTTACATTTATGCCTGAGGAAAGGTTTTACATAGAGTTATGCCCTCAATCATTACTACGAGAAGATGTTAAAAGTGACGTATGGTTACTTTTCTCCAAGTGTGCAGCAACATTTGTATCAGGGAAATTAAGGAACATCATTTTTTACAATAAAGTTTCACAACAGGGAAGTGTTTGCATTGTTTTGAATAAGGATTAATTCCCTAAGGAACAACATGAAAGACTGAAATGTGAATGTATTTTAACATTTACATCCATAGGTTTACTTTGCCAGGTTGAAATGACAGTTCAAACCAGCGCAAAGAGGCAATGCAATAGCTGTCCTGAGACACGTTTAACCGGTTTCCCCTGTGACGTCAGCGTGCGAGTGCTTTCTGACAATCACAATGCCTCCTCCTTCGCGCTGGAAGCTCAGCTTCCAGCACGATGATCGGAATCACGTGGAGGAGGCAGAGAGGCTTCAAAGGGAAGGAAATGTAGTTCCTTCCCTTTGAAGTCTCTCTCTGCGTTTTGGCAGCCGGATTGTAAAGCAATCCGGCTGTCAAAACGTCCACTAGACACCAGGGATGTCTTTTTGAAAAATGAAACTGGTATAAGGGAGCAACCCCTTGGGCAAGGGTCACTCTCAGGGGGGGGTATTTTTTTTAAGGCCTTTCCTGCCCCCCCGGGCGCAGATCGTCCTATTATTAGGCCGATTTGCCTCCGGGGGCAGAAACCTCTAGGCACCAGGGATAATTTTTATCTATTTTTTGTTTAGTTTTTGGTTTTTGAGGTGGGGAGCGACCCCTTAGGCAAGGGTCGCTCCCCTGGGGGGCAAATTTATTTTAGGCCATTTCTGCCCCCCATGGGGGCAGATCAGCCTATTTTAATTAGGCCGATCTGCCCCCACGGGGGGCAGAAACCACTAAGCACCGGGATTTTTGTTGTTGTTGTTGTTTTACAGATGGGGAGCGTCCCCTTAGGCAAGGGTCACTCCCCTGAAGGGGCAAATTGTATTTAGGCCATTTCTGCCCGCTTTGGGGGCAGATCGACCGATTTTAGGTCAATCTGCCCCCAAGGGGGGCAGAAACCACTAGGCACCAGGGATGTTTTTTTTTGCGCTATCACACAAGGGGAGCGACCTTGTAGGCAAGTGTCGCTCCCCGGGGGGCCAAATTTATTTTAGACCATTTCTGCCCCACTGGGGGCAGATCGGCCTATTGTTATTAGGCCGATCTGCCCTCAGGGGGGGGGCAGAAACCTCTAGGCGCCAGGGCAATTTTTGTTTTTTTGTTTTTTTAGAGATGGGGAGCGACCCCTTAGGCAAGGGTCGCTCCTCTTGATGGGCAAATTGTATTTAGGCCATTTCTGCCCGCTTTGGGGGCAGATAGGCCAATTTTAGGTCAACCTGCCCCCAATGGGGGCAGAAACCACGAGGCACCAGGGATCTTTTTTTTGCGCCGTCACGCAAGGGGAGTGACCTTGTAGGCAAGGGTCGCTCCCTGGGATGGGTGGGGGTCAAATTTATTTTGGGCCATTTCTCCCCCCCTGGGGGCAGATCGGACTACTGTTATTAGGCTGATCTGCCTCCATGGGGGGCAGAAACCTCTAGGCGCCAGGGCAAATTTTTTTTTTGTTTGTTTTTTTAGAGATGGAGAGAGACCCCTTAGTAAAGGGTCGCTACCCTGGAGGGGCAAATTGTATTTAGGCCATTTCTGCCCGCTTTGGGGGCAGATCGGCCGATTTTAGGTCAATCTGCCCCCAAGGGGGTCAGAAACCACTAGGCACCAGGGATCTTTTTTTTGCGCCGTCACGCAAGGGGAGCGACCTTGTAGGCAAGTGTCGCTCCCCGGGGGGGGGGGTTGGAGGGGAAATTTATTTTAGGCCATTAGATCGGCCTATTGTTATTAGGCTGATCTGCCTCCATGGGGGGCAGAAACCTCTAGGCACCAGGGCACATTTTTTTTTGTGTTTTTTTTTTTTTTTGGTTTGTTTTTTTAGAGATGGGGAGCGACCCATTAGGCAAGGGTCACTCCCCTGTGAGGCAAATTGTATTTACACCATTTATGCCCCCCTTGGGGGCAGATTGGCCAACTTTAGGTCAATCTGCCCCCAAGGGAGCAGAAACCACTAGGCACCGGGGATTTTATTTTTGGCGCCAATGTCACTCAGGGGGAGCGACCCCGTAGGCAAGGGTCGCACCCGGGGGTGGGGTTGGGGAGGCAAATTTATTATAGGCCATTTCTGCCCCCCGGGGGCAGATCGGCCTATTGTTATTAGGCCGATTTGCCCCCGGGGGGGCAGAAACCTCTAGGCGCCAGGGCAATTTTTTTTTTGTGTTTTTTTTTCTTTGTTTGTTTTTTTAAACATGGGTAGCGACCCATTAGGCAAGGGTCGCTCCCCTGGGGGCAAATTGTATTTAGACCATTTCTATCCCCCTTAGGGGCAAATTGGCCAATTTTAGGTCAATCTGCCCCCAAGGGGGCAGAAACCACTAGGCACCGGGGATTTTTTTTTTGGTGCCAATGTCACGCAGGGGGAGCGACCCCATAGGCAAGGGTTCGCTCCCACAGGGGTTGGGGGGGTGGTTGGGCAAATTTATTTTAGGCCATTTCTGCCTCCCCGGGGGCAGATCGGCCTATTGTTATTAGGCCGATATGCCCTCGGGGGGGGCAGAAACATCTAGGCGCCAGAGCAAATTTTTTTTGTGTTTTTTTGTTTTTTTTGTTTTGTTTTTTTAGAGATGGGGAGAGACCCATTAAGCAAGGGTTGCTCCCCTGGGGGGCAAATTTTATTTTGACCATTTCTGCCCCCCTTGGGGCAGATTGGCATATTTTAGGTCAATCTGCCCCCAAGAGGGCAGAAACCACTAGGCACCGGGGATTTTTTTTTTTGGAGCAAATGTAACGCAGGGGGAGCGACCCCATAGGAAAGGGTCGCTCCCGGGGGGGTGTTGGGGGGTGGGGGACAAATTTATTTTAGGTCATTTCTGTCCCCCCTGGGCCGGCTGAGCTAGAGGTCAAAATCCACAGGTAGGCACTGTTTTCTATGAAAGAATGTGAAGTGTCCACGTTGTGTTTTGGGCCAATTCCTGTCACGGGCGCTAGGCCTACCCACACAAGTGAGATATCATTTTTATCTGGAGACTCGGGGGAACGCTGGGTGGAAGGAAATTTGTGGCTCCTCTCAGATTCCAGAACTTTCTGTCACCGAAATGTGAGGAAAATGTGCTTTTTTTGCCAAATTTTGAGGTTTGCAAAGGATTATGGGTACCAGAACCTGGTCAGAGCCCCACAAGTCACCCCATCTTGGATTCCCCTAGGTCTCTAGTTTAAAAAAATGCACAGGTTTGGTAGGTTTCCTTAGGTACCGGCTGAGCTAGAGGCCAAAATCTACAGGTAGGCACTTTGCAAAAAACACCTCTGTTTTCTTTAAAAAAATGTGATGTGTCCACGTTGTGTTTTGGGGTGTTTCCTGTCAGGGGCGCTAGGCCTACCCACACAAGTGAGGTATCATGTTTATCGGAAGACTTGGGAGAACGCTAGGTGGAAGGAAATTTGTGGCTCCTCTCAGATTTCAGAACTTTCTGTCACCGAAATGTGAGGAAAACGTGTTTTTTTAGTCAAATTTAGAGGTCTGCAAAGGATTCTGGGTAACAGAACCTGGTCAGAGCCCCACAAGTCACCCAATCTTGGACTCCCCTAGGACCCTAGTTTTCAAAAATGCACAGGTTTGGTAGGTTTCCATAGGTACCGGCTGAGCTAGAGGCCAAAATCTACAGGTAGGCACTTTGCAAAAAACACCTCTGTTTTCTTTAAAAAAATGTGATGTGTCCACGTTGTGTTTTGGGGTGTTTCCTGTCAGGGGCGCTAGGCCTACCCACACAAGTGAGGTATCATTTTTATCGGGAGACTTGGGGGAACGCTGGGTGGAAGGAAATTTGTGGCTCCTCTCAGATTCCAGAACTTTCTGTCACCGAAATGTGAGGAAAACGTGTTTTTTTTAGCCAAATTTTGAGTTTTGCAGAGGATTCTGGGTAACAGAACCTGTCAGAGCCCCACAAGTCACCCCATCTTCGATTCACCTAGGTCTCTAGTTTTCAAAAATGCACAGGTATGGTAGGTTTCCCTAGGTGCCGGCTGAGCTAGAGGCCAAAATCTACAGGTAGGCACTTTGCAAAAAACACCTCTGTTTTCTTTAAAAAAATGTGATGTGTCCACGTTGCGTTTTGGGGCATTTCCTGTCGCGGGCGCTAGGCCTACCCACACAAGTGAGGTATAATTTTTATTGGGAGACTTGGGGGAACGCTGGGTGGAAGAAAATTTGTGGCTCCTCTCTGATCCTAGAACTTTCTGTCACCAAAATGTGAGGAAAATGTGTTTTTTTAGCCAAATTGTGAGGTTTGCAAAGGATTCTGGGTAACAGAACCTGGCCAGAGCCCAACAAGTCACCCCATCGTGGATTCCCCTAGGTCTCTAGATTTCAAAAATGCACAGGTTTGGTAGGTTTCCCTAAGTGCCGGCTTCGCTAGAGGCCAAAATCGACAGGTAGGCACTTTGCAAAAAACACCTCTGTTTTCTTTAAAAAAATGTGATGTGTCCACGTTGTGTTTTGGGGCATTTCCTGTCGCGGGCGCTATGCCTACCCACACAAGTGAGGTATCATTTTTATCAGGAGACTTGGGGGAACGCTGGGTGGAAGGAAATTTGTGGCTCCTCTCTGATTCCAGAACTATCTGTCACCGAAATGTGAGGAAAACATGTTTTTTTAGCCAAATATTGAGGTTTGCAAAGTATTCTTGGTAACAGAACCTGGTCAGAGCCCCACAAGTCAACCCATCTTGGATTCCCCTAGGTCTCTAGTTGAAAAAAATGCACAGGTTTGGTAGGTTTCCCTAGGTGCCGGCTGAGCTGGAGGCCAAAATCTACAGGTAGGCACTTTGCAAAAAAACACCTCTGTTTTCTTTAAAAAAATGTGATGTGTCCACGTTGCGTTTTGGGGCATTTCCTGTCGCGGGCGCAAGGCCTACCCACACAAGTGAGGTATCATTTTTATTGGGAGACTTGGGGGAACGCTGGGTGGAAAAAGAGCTGCACTTAAAAAAAAAAAGAAACCTTTAGTTTCGGTATTTTTTCAGGGCAGGGAGTGGTCCTTTGGACCACTCCCTGCCCTGAATAAATATTTTGGGTCCAGTCACAAACTGGAAGGGGTCCCATGGGGACCCCTTCCAATTTGCGAGTGGGTTACCATCCACTTGAAGTGGATGGTAACTGCGATGCCATTTGCGACCGCGTACGGGGTCGCAAATGGTATTGCATCCCACTGCGACTCGCAAATAAGAAGGGAACACCCCTTCCTATTTGCGAGTCGGAAATGCATATTGCGAGTCGGTAACGACTCGCAATATGCATTTCTGCATTGGGAAACGCATTTAGCGAGTCGCAAACGGCAAATTTTGCCGTTTGCGACTCGCTAAACGTTTGCTACATCTGGCCCAATGTGTTTTTTTAGCCAAATTTTGAGGTTTGCAAAAGATTCTGGGTAACAGAACCTGGTCAGGGCCCAACAAGTCACCCCATCTTGGATTCCCCTAGGTCTCTAGTTTTCAAAAATGCACAGGTTTGGTAGGTTTCCCTAAGTGCCGGCTGAGCTAGAGGCCAAAATCGACAGGTAGGCACTTTGCAAAAAACACCTCTGTTTTCTTTAAAAAAATGTGATGTGTCCACGTTGTGTTTTGGGGCATTTCCTGTCCGGGCGCTATGC
This sequence comes from Pleurodeles waltl, assembly GCF_031143425.1. Taxonomy (NCBI): domain Eukaryota; kingdom Metazoa; phylum Chordata; class Amphibia; order Caudata; family Salamandridae; genus Pleurodeles; species Pleurodeles waltl. The sequence goes on along the minus strand of NC_090447.1, from coordinate 475,213,737 downwards.
CTACCCACACAAGTGAGGTATCATTTTTATCAGGAGACTTGGGGGAACGCTGGGTGGAAGGAAATTTGTGGCTCCTCTCTGATTCCAGAACTATCTGTCACCGAAATGTGAGGAAAACGTGTTTTTTTAGCCAAATTTTGAGGTTTGCAAAGTATTCTGGGTAACAGAACCTGGTCAGAGCCCCACAAGTCAACCCATCTTGGATTCCCCTAGGTCTCTAGTTTTCAGAAATGCACAGGTTTGGTAGGTTTCCTTAGGTGCCGGCTGAGCTAGAGGCCAAAATCTACAGATAGGCACTTTGCAAAAAAACACCTCTGTTTTCTTTAAAAAAATGTGATGTGTCCACGTTGCGTTTTGGGGCATTTCCTGTCGCGGGCGCTAGGCCTACCCACACAAGTGAGGTATCATTTTTATCAGGAGACTTGGGGGAACGCTGGGTGGAAAGAAACTTGTGGCTCCTCTCTGATTCCAGAACTTTCTGTCACCAAAATGTGAGTAAAATGTGTTTTTTTAGCCAAATTTTGAGGTTTGCAAAAGATTCTGGGTAACAGAACCTGGTCAGAGCCCAACAAGTCACCCCATCTTGGATTCCCCTAGGTCTCTAGTTTTCAAAAATGCACAGGTTTGGTAGGTTTCCCTAAGTGCCGGCTGAGCTAGAGGCAAAAATCGACAGGTAGGCACTTCGCAAAAAACACCTCTGTTTTCTTTCAAAAAATGTGATGTGTCCACGTTGTGTTTTGGGGCATTTCCTGTCCGGGCGCTATGCCTACCCACACAAGTGAGGTATCATTTTTATCAGGAGACTTGGGGGAACGCTGGGTGGAAGGAAATTTGTGGCTCCTCTCTGATTCCAGAACTATCTGTCACCGAAATGTGAGGAAAACGTGTTTTTTTAGCCAAATTTTGAGGTTTGCAAAGTATTCTGGGTAACAGAACCTGGTCAGAGCCCCACAAGTCAACCCATCTTGGATTCCCCTAGGTCTCTAGTTTTCAGAAATGCACAGGTTTGGTAGGTTTCCTTAGGTGCCGGCTGAGCTAGAGGCCAAAATCTACAGATAGGCACTTTGCAAAAAAACACCTCTGTTTTCTTTAAAAAAATGTGATGTGTCCACGTTGCGTTTTGGGGCATTTCCTGTCGCGGGCGCTAGGCCTACCCACACAAGTGAGGTATCATTTTTATCAGGAGACTTGGGGGAACGCTGGGTGGAAAGAAACTTGTGGCTCCTCTCTGATTCCAGAACTTTCTGTCACCAAAATGTGAGTAAAATGTGTTTTTTTAGCCAAATTGTGAGGTTTGCAAAAGATTCTGGGTAACAGAACCTGGTCAGAGCCCAACAAGTCACCCCATCTTGGATTCCCCTAGGTCTCTAGTTTTCAAAAATGCACAGGTTTGGTAGGTTTCCCTAAGTGCCGGCTGAGCTAGAGGCAAAAATCGACAGGTAGGCACTTCGCAAAAAACACCTCTGTTTTCTTTCAAAAAATGTGATGTGTCCACGTTGTGTTTTGGGGCATTTCCTGTCACGGGCGCTATGCCTACCCACAAAAGTGAGGTATCATTTTTATCAGGAGACTTGGGGGAACGCTGGGTGGAAGGAAATTTGTGGCTCCTCTCTGATTCCAGAACTTTCTGCCACCAAAATGTGAGGAAAATTTGTTTTTTTAGCCAAATTTTGAGGTTTGCAAAAGATTCTGGGTAACAGAACCTGGTCAGAGCCCAACAAGTCACCCCATCTTGGAGTCCCCTAGGTCTCTAGTTTTCAAAAATGCACAGGTTTGGTAGGTTTCCCTAAGTGCCGGCTGAGCTAGAGGCCAAAATCGACAGGTAGGCACTTTGCAAAAAACACCTCTGTTTTCTTTAAAAAAATGTGATGTGTCCACGTTGTGTTTTGGGGCATTTCCTGTCGCGGGCGCTATGCCTACCCACACAAGTCAGGCATCATTTTTATCAGGAGACTTGGGGGAACGCTGGGTGGAAGGAAATCTGTGGCTCCTCTCAGATTCCAGAACTATCTGTCACCAAAATGTGAGGAAAATGTGTTTTTTTAGCCAAATTTTGAGGTTTGCAAAGGATTCTGGGTAACAGAACCTGGTCAGAGCCCCACAAGTCACCCCATCTTGGATTCCCCTAGGTCTCTAGTTTTCAGAAATGCACAGGTTTGGTAGGTTTCCTTAGGTGCCGGCTGAGCTAGAGGCCAAAATCTACAGGTAGGCACTTGGCAAAAAACACCTCTGTTTTCTTTAAAAAAATGTGATGTGTCCACGTTGTGTTCTGGGGCATTTCCTGTCGCGGGCGCTATGCCTACCCACACAAGTGAGGTATCATTTTTTATCTGGAGACTTGGGGGAACGCTGGGTGGAAGGAAATTTGTGGCTCCTCTCTGATTCCAGAACTTTCTGTAACCAAAATGTGAGGAAAATGTGTTTTTTTAGCCAAATTGTGAGGTTTGCAAAGGATTCTGGGTAACAGAACCTGGTCAGAGCCCAACAAGTCACCCCATCTTGGATTCCCCTAGGTCTCCAGTTTAAAAAAATGCACAGATTTGGTAGCTTTCCCTAGGTGCCGGCTGAGCTAGAGGCCAAAACCTACAGGTAGGCACTTTGTAAAAAACACCTCTGTTTTCTTTAAAAAAATGTGATGTGTCCACATTGCGTTTTGGGGCATTTCCTGTCACGGGCGCTAGGCCTACACACACAAGTGAGGTATCATTTTTATGAGGAGACTTGAGGGAACGTGGGTGGAAGGAAATTTGTGGCTCCTCTCTGATTCCAGAACTATCTGTCACCGAAATGTGAGGAAAACGTGTTTTTTTAGCCAAATTTTGAGGTTTGCAAAGGATTCTGTGTAACAGAACCTGGTCAGAGCCCCACAAGTCAACCCATCTTGGATTCCCCTAGGTCTCTAGTTTAAAAAAATGCATGGGTTTGGTAGGTTTCCCTAGGTGCCGGCTGAGCTAGAGGCCAAAATCTACAGTTGGCACTTTGCAAAAAACACCTCTGTTTTCTTTAAAAAAATGTGTTGTGTCCACGTTGTGTTTTGGGGTGTTTCCTGTCAGGGGCGCTAGGCCTACCCACACAAGTGAGGTATCATTTTTATTGGGAGACTTGGGGGAACGCTTGGTGGAAGGAAATTTGTGGCTCCTCTCTGATTCCAGAACTTTCTGTCACCAAAATGTGATGAAAATGTGTTTTTTTAGCCAAATTTTGAGGTTTGCAAAAGATTCTGGTAACAGAACCTGGTCAGAGCCCAACAAGTCACCCCATCTTGGATTCCCCTCGGTCTCTAGTTTTAAAAAATGCACAGGTTTGGTAGGTTTCCCTAAGTGCCGGCTGAGCTAGAGGCCAAAATCGACAGGTAGGCACTTTGCAAAAAACACCTCTGTTTTCTTTCAAAAAATGTGATGTGTCCACGTTGAGTTTTGGGGCATTTCCTGTTGCGGGCGCTATGCCTACCCACACAAGTGAGGTATCATTTTTATCAGGAGACTTGGGGAAACTCTGGGTGGAAGGAAATTTGTGGCTCCTCTCAGATTCCAGAACTATCTGTCACCAAAATGTGAGGAAAACGTGTTTTTTTAGCCAAATTTTGAGGTTTGCAAAGGATTCTGGGTAACAGAACCTGGTCAGAGCCCCACAAGTCACCCCATCTTGGATTCCCCTAGGTCCCTAGTTTTCAGAAATGCACAGGTGTGGTAGGTTTCCTTAGGTGCCGGCTGAGCTAGAGGCCAAAATCTACAGATAGGCACTTTGCAAAAAAACACCTCTGTTTTCTTTAAAAAAATGTGATGTGTCCACGTTGCCTTTTGGGGCATTTCCTGTCACGGGCGCTAGGCCTACCCACACAAGTGAGGTATCATTTTTATTGGGAGATTTGGGGGAACGCTGGGTAGAAGGAAATTTGTGGCTCCTCTCTGATTCCAGAACTTTCTGTCACCAAAATGTGAGGAAAATGTGTTTTTTTAGCCAAATTTTGAGGTTTGCAAAAGATTCTGGGTAACAGAACCTGGTCAGAGCCCAAGAAGTCACCCCATCTTGGATTCCCCTAGGTCTCTAGTTTTAAAAAATTGCACAGGTTTGGTAGGTTTCCCTAAGTGCCGGCTGAGCTAGAAGCAAAAATCGGCAGGTAGGCACTTTGCAAAAAACACCTCTGTTTTCTTTAAAAAAATGTGATGTGTCCACGTTGTGTTTTGGGGCATTTCCTGTCACGGGCGCTATGCCTACCCACAAAAGTGAGGTATCATTTTTATCAGGAGACTTGGGGGAACGCTGGGTGGAAGGAAATTTGTGGCTCCTCTCTGATTCCAGAACTTTCTGCCACCAAAATGTGAGGAAAATTTGTTTTTTTAGCCAAATTTTGAGGTTTGCAAAAGATTCTGGGTAACAGAACCTGGTCAGAGCCCAACAAGTCACCCCATCTTGGAGTCCCCTAGGTCTCTAGTTTTCAAAAATGCACAGGTTTGGTAGGTTTCCCTAAGTGCCGGCTGAGCTAGAGGCCAAAATCGACAGGTAGGCACTTTGCAAAAAACACCTCTGTTTTCTTTCAAAAAATGTGATGTGTCCACGTTGTGTTTTGGGGCATTTCCTGTCGCGGGCGCTATGCCTACCCACACAAGTCAGGTATCATTTTTATCAGGAGACTTGGGGGAACGCTGGGTGGAAGGAAATCTGTGGCTCCTCTCAGATTCCAGAACTATCTGTCACCAAAATGTGAGGAAAATTTGTTTTTTTAGCCAAATTGTGAGGTTTGCAAAGGATTCTGGGTAACAGAACCTGGTCAGAGCCCAACAAGTCACCCCATCTTGGATTCCCCTAGGTCTCCAGTTTAAAAAAATGCACAGATTTGGTAGCTTTCCCTAGGTGCCGGCTGAGCTAGAGGCCAAAACCTACAGGTAGGCACTTTGCAAAAAACACCTCTGTTTTCTTTAAAAAAATGTGATGTGTCCACATTGCGTTTTGGGGCATTTCCTGTCACGGGCGCTAGGCCTACACACACAAGTGAGGTATCATTTTTATGAGGAGACTTGAGGGAACGTGGGTGGAAGGAAATTTGTGGCTCCTCTCTGATTCCAGAACTATCTGTCACCGAAATGTGAGGAAAACGTGTTTTTTTAGCCAAATTTTGAGGTTTGCAAAGGATTCTGTGTAACAGAACCTGGTCAGAGCCCCACAAGTCAACCCATCTTGGATTCCCCTAGGTCTCTAGTTTAAAAAAATGCATGGGTTTGGTAGGTTTCCCTAGGTGCCGGCTGAGCTAGAGGCCAAAATCTACAGGTAGGCACTTTGCAAAAAACACCTCTGTTTTCTTTAAAAAAATGTGTTGTGTCCACGTTGTGTTTTGGGGTGTTTCCTGTCAGGGGCGCTAGGCCTACCCACACAAGTGAGGTATCATTTTTATCAGGAGACTTGGGGAAACGCTGGGTGGAAGGAAATTTGTGGCTCCTCTCAGATTCCAGAACTATCTGTCACCAAAATGTGAGGAAAACGTGTTTTTTTTAGCCAAATTTTGAGGTTTGCAAAGGATTCTGGGTAACAGAACCTGGTCAGAGCCCCACAAGTCACCCCATCTTGGATTCCCCTAGGTCTCTAGTTTTCAGAAATGCACAGGTGTGGTAGGTTTCCTTAGGTGCCGGCTGAGCTAGAGGCCAAAATCTACAGATAGGCACTTTGCAAAAAAACACCTCTGTTTTCTTTAAAAAAATGTGATGTGTCCACGTTGCCTTTTGGGGCATTTCCTGTCACGGGCGCTAGGCCTACCCACACAAGTGAGGTATCATTTTTATTGGGAGATTTGGGGGAACGCTGGGTAGAAGGAAATTTGTGGCTCCTCTCTGATTCCAGAACTTTCTGTCACCAAAATGTGAGGAAAATTTGTTTTTTTAGCCAAATTTTGAGGTTTGCTAAAGATTCTGGGTAACAGAACCTGGTCAGAGCCCAAGAAGTCACCCCATCTTGGATTCCCCTAGGTCTCTAGTTTTAAAAAATTGCACAGGTTTGGTAGGTTTCCCTAAGTGCCGGCTGAGCTAGAAGCAAAAATCGACAGGTAGGCACTTTGCAAAAAACACCTCTGTTTTCTTTCAAAAAATGTGATGTGTCCACGTTGTGTTTTGGGGCATTTCCTGTCACGGGCGCTATGCCTACCCACACAAGTGAGGTATCATTTTTATCAGGAGACTTGGGGGAATGCTGGGTGGAAGGAAATTTGTGGCTCCTCTCTGATTCCAGAACTATCTGTCACCAAAATGTGAGGAAAACGTGTTTTTTTAGCCAAATTTTGAGGTTTGCAAAGGATTCTGGGTAACAGAACCTGGTCAGAGCCCCACAAGTCACCGCATCTTGGATTTCCCTTGGTCTCTAGTTTTCATAAATGCACAGGTTTGGTAGGTTTCCCTAGGTGCCGGCTGAGCTAGAGGCCAAAATCTACAGGTAGGCACTTTGCAAAAAACACCTCTGTTTTCTTTAAAAAAATTTGATGTGTCCACGTTGTGTTCTGGGGCATTTCCTGTCGCGGGCGCTATGCCTACCCACACAAGTGAGGTATCGTTTTTTATCTGGAGACTTGGGGGAACGCTGGGTGGAACGAAATTTGTGGCTCCTCTCTGATTCCAGAACTTTCTGTCACCAAAATGTGTTTTTTTAGCCAAATTGTGAGGTTTGCAAAGGATTCTGGGTAACAGAACCTGGTCAGAGCCCAACAAGTCACCCCATCTTGGATTCCCCTAGGTCTCCAGTTTTAAAAAATGCACAGATTTGGTAGGTTTCCCTAGGTGCCGGCTGAGCTAGAGGCCAAAACTTACAGGTAGGCACTTTGCAAAAAACACCTCTGTTTTCTTTAAAAAAATGTGATGTGTCCACGTTGAGTTTTGGGGCATTTCCTGTCACGGGCGCTAGGCCTACCCACACAAGTGAGGTATCATTTTTATGAGGAGACTTGAGGGAACGTGGGTGGAAGGAAATTTGTGGCTCCTCTCTGATTCCAGAACTATCTGTCACCGAAATGTGAGGAAAATGTGTTTTTTTAGCCAAATTTTGAGGTTTGCAAAAGATTCTGTGTAACAGAACCTGGTCAGAGCCCCACAAGTCAACCCATCTTGGATTCCCCTAGGTCTCTAGTTTTCATAAATGCACAGGTTTGGTAGGTTTCCCTAGGTGCCGGCTGAGCTAGAGGCCAAAATCTACAGGTAGGCACTTTGCAAAAAACACCTCTGTTTTCTTTCAAAAAATGTGATGTGTCCACGTTGTGTTTTGGGGCATTTCCTGTCGCGGGCGCTATGCCTACCCACACAAGTGAGGTATCATTTTTTATCTGGAGACTTGAGGGAACGCTGGGTGGAAGGAAATTTGTGGCTCCTCTCTGATTCCAGAACTTTCTGTCACCAAAATTTGAGGAAAATGTGTTTTTTTCAGCCAAAGTTTGAGGTTTGCAAAGGATTCTGGGTAACAGCACCTGGTCCGAGCCCCACAAGTCACCCCATCTTGGATTCCCCTAGGTCTCTATTTTTAAAAAATGCACAGGTTTGGTAGGTTTCCCTAGGTGCCGGCTGAGCTAGAGGGCAAAATCTACAGTTGGCACTTTGCAAAAAACACCCTTGATTTCTGTCAAAAAATGTGATGTGTCGACGTTGCGTTTTGGGGCGTTTCCTGTCGCGGGCGCTAGGCCTACCCACACAAGTGAGGTATCATTTTTATCGGGAGACATGGGGGAACATAGATTAGCAAAACAAGTGTTATTGCCCCTTGTCTTTCTCTACATTTTTTCCTTCCAAATATAAGAGAGTGTGTAAAAAAGACATCTATTTGAGAAATGCCCTGTAAAACACATGGTAGTATGGTCACCCCGGAATTCAGAGATGTGTAAATAACCACTGCTCCTCAACACCTTATCTTGTGCCCTTTTTGGAAATACAAAGGTTTTCTTGAAAGCTATTTTTCACTCTTTATATTTCAGGAAATGAATGAATGAAATGAATGAAAACGCACTGCAGGGTGCAGCTCATTTATTGGCTCTGGGTACCTAGGGTTCATGATGAACCTACAAACCCTATATATCCCCACAACCAGAGGAGTCCAGCAGACGTAACGGTATATTGCTTTCGAAAATTTGACATTGCAGGAAAAAGTTACAGAGTAAAACGTAGAGAAAAATTTATGTTTTTTTACCTCAATTTCAATATTTTTCTTTTTCAGTTGTTATTTTCTGTAGGAAACCCTTGTAGGATCTACACAAATTACCCCTTGCTGAATTCAGAATTTTGTCTACTTTTCAGAAATGTTTAGCTTTCTGGGATACAGCGTTGGTTTCATGCCCATTTCTGACACTGACTGGAAGGAGGCTGAAAGCACAAAAAATTGTAAAATTGGGGTATGTCCCAGTAAAATGCCCAAATTGTGTTAAAAAATTGGGTTTTCTGATTCAAGTCTGCCTGTTCCTGAAAGCTGGGAAGCTGGTGATGTTATCACCACAAACCCTTTGTTGATGCCATTTTCAGGGAAAAAAACACAAGCCTTCTTCTGCAGCCCCTTTTTCCCATTTTTTTGAAAAAAACTAAATTTTCACTGTATTTTGGCTAATTTCTTGGCCTCCTTCTGGGAAACCCACAAAGTCTGGGTACCTCTGGAATCCCTAGGGTGTTGGAAAAAAAGGACGCAAATTTGACGTGGGTAGCGTATGTGAACAAAAAGTTATGAGGGCCTAAGCGCAAACTGCCCCAAATAGCCAAAAAAAGGCTCAGCACAGGAGAGGGAAAAGGCCTGGCAGCGAAGGGGTTAAAGGGCTAGTCTAATCAGGGCACTCGGTGTACCTGAAGCATTTATAGGCCCTGGGCACATGTAGTGCACTTTACAAGGGACCTATGAGTAAAATAAATATGACAATTGGGTATATGTCAATGTTACCATGCTTCAGGGAAAGAGCACAAGCATGTTAGCACTGGATAGCAGTGGTAAAGTGTGCCGAATCCTAAGGCCAGCAAAAATGAAGTCAGAAAAAAACAGGTCTGATCTGAGGGCAACAAGTTAAAGTAAATCTTGCTAATGATGCCAAATCTAACATAAAGTGTGACTGACCTCCCAAATAGCCAAAACAATCTCACTTGAAAAACATACATTGGGAATCCTTGTTGTGGAAAAACCAGACAGATTGAAGAAGCCCCCCTCACTTTTTGCACCCATCTTTAGCTGATACTGGTGTTTTCTGACTCTGACTGTGCCCTGCTAACCATTTCCAGGACCAATACTCTGGGTAAAATGGTACGTGCAAAGTAGGCGTAATTATAATTGGCTCTGACAAACTACCTACCTATAAGTCCCTAGTATATGGTAGGGCATGTAGGTTTAGGGACTTCAGGGTAGGTAGGGCACCCCTGGGTGCAATGCTGTGGTCCCTGGTGTTACACTGCAAAGGCAAACTTGCCTTGCTGGCTGCGTTTAAATTAAAATTAACCCCAAATTCAACTTTGGAATTAAAAGTACTTCCAAAGTCTCAAACTAACTCATTTTGCAAATATGTGACCCCTAAGGTCTGCTTTAGGTGCCCCAAGAGTTGGGTGCAGTGTAAACATAAGCTGGCACTTTATGAAATATGTTTTATAAGGCCTAGTGAGGGAAAAACAGTCAAATTTGTTGTCCCCATTGTAGTCAATGGGCTCCAGAGGCTAACATTGGGACACTTTATTTTAAAACAATAAAGTCTTATTTCCAATAGAGATGAGCTAAATATAGCACATTTAGTATCAAATTAAATGTTATAGTAACTCCAACAACTTGCCAATGTTGAATGTAGTATAACAAGCACAGGGGAATACATTTAGGACACATTCAGCCTTAAAGTGCCCATACCTGTTTGGTCAGTCACTGGCACCCTGAGCCATGCTACCTTAATGAAGTGTGAAGTGGCCTGGGCTGAGACAAAGGAAGCATCTGGTGGGCAGAGAATTGCTGCAGCAGATGGTAGAGCAGGGTGGGGGAAGAGAAGCCAAACTGGTCTTCATGGGAACAAAAGCCCCTGGAATGGGGTGGATTAGATTTGGATGAGTTGTATTGGCTTGGTGTGCGGGGCATTGTATTGGAGTGGGGTAGATTGTAGTGTGATGGTTTAAGGTGGATTGGATTGGTGTCGGGTGGACTGGATTGTAGTGGGGTGGATTAGAGTGGGTTGAATTGGGATAGAGTGGAGTAGATTGGTTGAAGTGAGGTGAATTGGAGTAGGGCAGATTTTTTGAAGTTCCAGTGGGGCAGGTTGGAATGCAGCAGATCATTTTGGATTGGAGTGGGGCAGACTGTATTAGGATGGATTGTAATGGATTGGGCTGGTGTGGTGTGGATTGAATGTGAATGGGGTGGATTGGAGTGTGATAAATTGGGAATGAGTGGGGTGGATTGGCTTAGGGTGAGGTGGATTTGAGTGTGGTGTTTTAGATTGGAGTTTGGCAGACTGGGGTGGGGCAGATTGTTTTGGATTGGGGTGGGGCAGATTGGAGCAGGGCAGCTTGTTTTGGATGGGTTGGGACATATTGGAGTCAGATATATTTTTGGATTGCTATGTGACGCATTCGAGTGGGACAGATGTTTTTGGATTGTAGTTGGGCAGATTGTAGTGGGGCAGATTGTTTTGAACTGGAGTGGGGCAGTGTTTTTTGGATTGGAGTGGGGCAGAATGGAGTGCAGCAGATTGCAATGGATTGGACAGATTGGAGCAGGCAGATTGTTTTGGATTGGAGTGGGGCAGATTGTTGTGAGGTAGAAGGGAGTGGGGCACATTGTTTTGGATTGAAAAGGAGCAAATTGTTTTGGAGTGGGGCAGATTGTTTTGAAGTGGTTTAGATTGTTTTTGATTGGAGTGGGGCAAACTGGAGTGGGGCAGATTAGATTGGTGTCGGTTGGGAGGATTGGTTTTGAGTGGGGTGGGCTGGAGTGGATTGGCTTGGTGTGGAGTGAGGTGGGGTGGATTGTAGTGGCACAGATTGTAGTGGGGTGGATTGGGTTGTACTATATGATTATGTTTAAAGCATTATTTCAGAAATTACACATATTAAACAAACAATGTTGTTTTGCACTATTTAGAACAAGATAATTGTCATCTTTTGAAAACAGTGCCCACAAGCAAAAAAAATAAAAAATAAAACATGACTGCATAGTGAGAAAAGATGACTTGGCAAAATAAAAGAAACTTAGCTATGAAAAAATAAAACTTTGCAATTTTGTTTGTCCTGCTGGGCATGTTTTTGACAGTCACAAGCCTTCTATTTAACACAATAGTACTTCAATCACGTAGGGAACAGCAGACGGAGACACTGGTTACATTGAATCAATCAGTGCTTGATCCTACACCACAGAGAGGAACATAAATGATGCAAGGCCTGAAGCGGATGAATTACAAGGCTGTAAAGAAGAGTGCTATGCAAGCCAACACATGCTAAGCAACAGGAGGGCTCCAAGCCCTTTACTGTACACAAGAGTCTTGTAAGCAAGACCCATGTGCTAGGGGATTGACTCACAGGCCTGACCCTAAAAAAGATCCAAAGAATGGACAAGTGAAAATCCAGTGTAACTATGTAGGGTGAACCAGAACCAAGGGCATCCTCTCCAGTCAACACGTTAGGGACCCCAAGGTAAACATAAATGTGGATGGTATGGCCTTCAATAATGCTAGTTCCAAAGTATACAGACTGACTTTTGGAGGCTGAAATCTTCAGTTGGTCAACTGTGGACACTGAAGCAAAGACATATTTCAGATGCCCCAATACATCTGGTTAGCAGTAGTTCCAATGCAAACTTGAATCACATGGCAAAATATTCTGAGTAAGAGAGAATTATGATGAAGCCACTCAGGCCTCTATATTTTAAATTGGGTTCCCAACTTGGCCCAGAGCTCCAGTGACAAAATCTTTGTGAGATATAAAGTTTACAAATGTTTCTGTAACTGTGTTTCTGAATGTTAAGATTTTTTAAATGTTCACTCCTAATTCTCTGGAAATTAGTTTGTTGTAAATCAAAAAATCTTCCATGTCACAGTAAACCTCATAATTTGTTGGTACAGTTGCATTTTGAATGTATGAAAGTTCCTAGTGTATTGATCTAAATGTTCAAATTGCTTTCTTTGAGTAAAAACTTCAAAGGGATATATGGCATATGCACTTTAAACAAATGTCACTTCACCCCTGTCCCAGGAATGCCTCTGTTCAAAAGACATTTTATAATTGTGCCCTGTAATTTATACCTTTCAAAGTAGGTTGTTGCACCATTTTTAGTAAACGGATCATGGCACTATTTTTAGAAAATAGATTCTCTAAATATAAGATTCAAAATTTAGAAATCACAGAATGAGTAGTAACTTTTTAAAGTCAGCTGGACAAACCCTTTATTAAACAGGTGCTCCCAATATGATGAGGTAACCTATATTACAGCTAACATCTTTGTGATATTGCAGTGATTGTTTTTTTTTCACTGTGTCATTAAAAACTACTCAAAGAACCAGATAATCAGAGCCCAGCCATGGGCACCAAATGAAACTTTTTCAGGGAATATTTCCCCAGTAACAAAGGTAATGCTTAATTTGAATCTGTGGTTTCTGGTGCTCAGCACCAGTGCTTAACTGTCAACACCTGCACATTTGACAGTCTACCACATGGTGGCATTGTCTGTCATTTAAAACTGAGCACATAAATAGTCGTTTATTAATTAAATTTACATTAAAAATGAATTATACCTGCCACCCAGACATAATTATAGCTTTCGGGGCCTAGATTTGTAAACTTGTAGGATTTGGTACCGTCATTGGCAGCGCTGGCAGGGGCAATGGGTGGTGCAAGCCATAATGAGCTCCTGACGAAGGCCCCGGCACTTACGATTTTCACAAATTAAGCACACTTTAAACTTGTTAAAGGGGTTGGATTTCTAAACATCTGACACAAGGACTTAATCAATGTGCCAGTATGAATGAGAAATCCAGTTGGACTGCACTCCATACACAACCCACTGAGCAATGCTGTGAAGAAGTGTTTCCTGGTTACCTGGTAATGATCAGTTGCACAAGATGAGTTCAGGGAGACATTGGATTCCAAATCTCTTTCACTAAAAGAGGGCACTACCAGGCAGCATATGTATTGTAAAGTGCTTAATTTAAATTCCTAGTGCAGAAAATATGAATGGTAACCACAGAATATGAAAAATAATGCACCTAAACATGTAATGGAAAATGAAAACAGGAAGTAAAATGTTATCATTATTATTAGTTTGACATTGACTTAACACACAGTTGATGCTGCAAACTGGTGTTATCTCTGTCTCAATAGCTCCTGAGTGAAGTTTATCTCTGAAATATGTTCTAATACCTGGGTTTTTACAGTATCTGATTATCCATCTTATTCTATATTTTGAAAACAACGATGGAACTGCCAGGCACTAAACCAGCAATAAGACAAAACAATCAAGGAGATAAATGCATTAGTTTGATTATCAGAAAGTTAAGGCAGGTGTGTGTGATGCAGACATTTATAACATTTCTACACATGGTTAAAACGTCACACTTTCTATGAAGAAAAATAAAAAAGTCTGAGTAAGGGAAGGAATGGAAATAGTAGAGTCTAGAAGGACAAAATGCATGAAATGGAAAAGTCTAAACGGGAACTATCACTGTGTTCCATGAGCAATATCAGTGTCCAGCTGTAGCTGGCCACTTGTTGCAGCTGTTATCACTACATGATGTTTTGCACCATCACGCCACAGAAGAAATGTTCAAAGAGGATGAGCAGGCTTTACTGGTAGCTCTTGGACCCTTCTGAGGTTGTGAATCTTTAAGATGCTAGCTCCTCTGGCCCTCAGAGCAGCATCTAACAAAATAACAAAATCTTAATTTTTGATAAAATCTATCCACAGGCCTTTCTCGGATGGAAAGGGATCAGTCAATGTAGCAATGTGAATGTATTCTTTTTCCTCTTTAGTTACTTTCAGTACTCTGCTAAGAATATGTCAAATGCAGAAATTCAAAGGGTTAAACATTTTCTATACTTAGGGATGATCCATAAGTGAATATAAAAAAACCTGCAATTATTTTTCCTCACAACGTTTGCATCCAATTGGCAAGTTCCCATTCCTGGGATTTGGACTTCTGTCAGAAGCTATCCCAAATTTAATTTGACCACATAACAGCAAAATGTGATCGACTCTTTTCAACTCCTTCTCTATGTAAGGGTGACACCATTACTCCCACCAAGGATCAAAGAAAATTCTGCTTCTAAGCAACAGGAGGTTGCGCACCTGAGGGCACTTCACAATTAAACTTTGGATGATTTAAGTCAAAATGCATGGAACCCTTTAGCAAGTCACGGCTCAGCAATCCACCCGTACCCTGATAAATACTGTTAAATCAACAATGGGCAATCAATCAGTAAATCACACTAATACCATCCCTTACAATGGTGACCTGGAATTAGTTATTACATCTGGGACAGAAGCACTCAATAGAGATTTCAGTAACAGTCAATGTGAAATACTGACTTATCTAATATAGTTGAACGTTCTTAGCAGTTGATCTATTAGTGGAAGCAAGCAAATAGTTTCATAAGAGCCAACAAATATCTTGTGGGCAGGAGTCAGGGGGAAGAAACTCCGGATATAGTTCAAGTTGGCCATTACAATACACTAGATCTTCAAAATAGTTATTTTTAGTAACAGAAGTGCCATTTCCCTGTCTTGTGCCACCTGTCTCTTTTGCTACCAGTAGTGTCAATGCTTTGAATCTTTAAAGATGAAACAGTATACTGCTGACAAGACCAAACAAACAGATGTCAAGCACAATTAGACGAGAAAAGATTTTTTACATTGCTGTTGTTGTCTCTCCTAAGTGTTGCAAGTAGGCATCTACAGACCTAGACACAGAGCAGAAAGTCAGCCCGAGGTCACTTTCCATTAATCTAAGAGGAGTGTGATACATTCTGTGGAGGAATTTAAAAAGTATAATCCTAATCTACTGCTAGATAATTGTTAGGAAATGGCTCTTTTTGCATGATCAGACCCAAAGTTTTGAACTGATATTTCTGGTCTTTCAACTCTGAAACTGCACTTAATCCTGCTAAACAGGCTTCAGTGCCATTTCTTTCACTTTGTAAAAGATACCTGATGGATTGCATCACCCACAACTATCATAAATTATCTTACTTGTCAGTGTCTAGTATATAGTACCAGGGGTACCTAGGGCCTGTAAGTTAAAGAGTCTCTCATGGACTGTAGCAACCATTGTGCCACCATGAGTGTAGCAAAGCAAAGTACGACTCCCAGTCCACCATTGATGGCAAACCCCAAAACATCCTTTTCAGGCCAGAGGTGTGAACAACTCTCAGGAAGGAAAACAAAGGGCCTGCCACTAGGAGGGATGTAACCTCTTCCTGGCAGAAGGCCAAATAAAGTATGAGCACAAAACAAGACTTTCAAAGGGGAACCTGCCTTTGAAGGGCAAATAGTGGTCAGACACAAGAGGGACTTTTCCTTCTTTTTTGCAGACAAGTTGGCATCAAGAACAGAGAGGAGAATGCCATTGGCAAATCATATTTTACTTGAGTTTGTAGCCCCCAGATATCCACACCTCTCGGGTGGGTTAGGGTGCTCTAAACACCAAATGAACGGTTGTGCCATGTTGGGAGTTGGCACTATAATGCACTCTGAGCTAGCAAATTGCTGCACTTCACAAGAAGTCATCACTATCCAGGAGGTGACCAGAAATCTCACTGGTAGCAGTTGACACATTCCCCGAGGGCACAGACTGGGCAGAAAAGTGGAACCCCTGGCACCCAGACCTCAGATCACATCGGTAATGAAGAGTGGAATGTGAAGAAGGACTACCCTGCTGTTCCCTAGAGCTAGCAGAGAGAGGATTCACCTAGCCTAGACAGTACCTACTGCTCCTTGGGTTAGCAAAGAGGACACTGTGCTTGTAGTCTTCTGCTTGAGGAAAACTCATCTCAAGCCTCAGACAAAAGAAATGACTCCAAGAGTTTTTTAACTGATTTCTCATTACAACTACACAGCCACATAAGCTAAAGAAGCCTGCTTTGCTGAGTTGGTAGTCTATTGTGCCTGATTGCCGTTGATCATCAAGGTGCAGCCTGGGAAACTGAGCCTCAACCCTCAAAAGTTAAACCTGAGTCTGCTGTAGTCAAGAGAGTTGTTGGGGTGGTGTTTGGTCACCCAGCAGGATAGTTATTGCCAATTAAAGAAACAACTGGTTTTGCTGTAACCAAAGTCAAGTGGAACAGTGTTGCCTCACTGTGTTTGTGGACCGAGGAGTAGCCCCAGGAAGACCCTGTCACTGGATTAGCATCTTTCGGCATCTTCACCATCCTGTATCCCTCTATGGCAGTTTGCCCAGAAATCTTGGAACTGCATTGGAGACTGCTTTGACTATGATGTACCTGTTCAGCTGAGCGTCTTTGGTCCCTATGACTTGCTTCCTATTAGAGTTGGTCACCCAAATTAGGCCAGAGTAGTAGTTGATAACTTTATAAAAGTCTTCCAAAGTTTGCAAAGTTTACCACAAGTGTGATCCATTACAATGATTTATTGCGCGGAGTGAAACTCTGTGATTTATTGTTCCTTTGATAATTCATAGATCTGGACGTCTTCAGTGGATTTTAGTCACTGAGGTGTCTAATTAAAGACAAAAATACATTTTATTTTCAAAAATTGGTATCGGTTTTTTAGTGTATCCTGTTTCTTACTTCTACAAATGTTTTGAACTTTTTATCACTTTAGCATTGTTACTTTGATAAAACCTGACTGCTCAGTCACAGCTATTCAGGGTTAAAGTAAGGTTTTTCAAATGACTCTGATTAAACCCAGTACTGGTAGTGAGTTTATTACACAGTGAGGTCTCAAAACCATCCATATAATAAACCACTTTCCTCACAGTGATAGATCTACAGTTTACGCACAAGCCTGGCCATGTTAGCTGACATTGCAACTCACTATTCTATTTATATTGCAATGATCTGGCTGCCGGGGCTTCACACTTAATGGAATTATACAAACATGTGATAAGACATTTTGTGGTTTTACCGCCATGTAGTAATGATAACGTCTTGAGTTCCGGGGGTTCGCATGTGAAAATGAAGAAGGCTGTTTTACATGGTGAGCATAGGCAGTGATAAAGAAAAGTCAGAAGCACATTTTGGCCTTCTGTATCTGATATGCAATCTAGTGGCATAAGTGTGCCTTCCGGGTACAGTTCACTAAACATAGGGCCTGATTATGAGCATGGCTGACGGGATGACCTGTCCGCCGAACTTCAAATGGGGAGGTTACTGCCATACTGGCTACCTCCCCGCTGGGCCCATTATGACTTTCCTGCTGGGCTGACAAGTGGAAACCAAGGTTTCTACCCATCATCCAAGTGGGAAAGTTGCAGCAGCATTGTCGCTGGCTTGTAATTGAGCTGGCGACAACGCTGCCACCCACAGAGTGCACCAGCACCCTCGCAATGCTTACTGTCTGCACAGCAGACAGTGAGCATTTCAAGGGTACTGAGGAGGGTGACCCCTGCACTGTCCATGCCAAGTGCATGGGCAGTGGAGGGGGCCCCCTGTGGCCCCCTGCATCTGTTCTCCCCCAGCCTTTTCATGGTGGTGAAACCGCCATGAAAATGCTGGCAGAGAACCAGGCTGTAATCGGCATGTCGGCGCTGAGTTCAGCACCGCCCTGGCTGAGTCCGACTTGGACTGCCATCAGCCCATCAGGAACATTATTCCTGGTGGAGACTGCAGTTGTTTGGTGGTCGGACCACCAAACTGACAGAGGTCAGTACCACCACCACAAGGCTGGTGGTCTCAAGACCACCAGCCTCATGATGAGGCCCATAGTCAGTCCTACAGAGAGTAGAATATCCAGTGATTTCTTTTCACATGTTGGAGTTGGATTAGGGTAATAGCGGAGTAGTGGAATACAATATGTTTAGCTTATCTCTAGTGTGCATTATTTATGAGCTGACTTTGGCTCTCTTATGATTTTTTTGTTGGTGAATCCTGGTGTGAAGTGGAGTGGGGATGGGGACATCTTTCCCTTTTGAATGTTATAACTAATGTGTTTGGGACTAGACTGTTGACCATAGAACCTCTGCAAGCTCTCTACTAAACTAAAAAAATTAATGTTTTTGTTTTTAAAGCAGCCAGGTTCTGATAAGGAAAATGGGCTGTTTTTGTTTTTAAGTATGCTTGCCTGGCCTCTGCCCTCCCTAAAATGAGAAGCAATCTTCTTTGCACACAGATGTTTAATCCCCCTGTAAATCATGGTATTGTAATCTTCTATTTTGGATCGGAGGTCCCCAAGCAGTGAGAGGATGGGACTTGTCAAGTAGCTAACTTCCAGTTCATGGATTTTGCATTCCAATGTATTCATATGCGACTTAAGGGTTTTAATAATGTTACTCTGTTTTGCTATGGGGTCACCTCGCAACTACCTTTTAAATATCTCCCAGATTGTGCTCTTGTGGTCATTTCTTCTTTGTTTGTATTGCCAAGGGCATTGTCAGTCAGTACATCAAGTGGGAGTCACCACGTGAACACACTGTAAGTTGTACTAGGTAGCCCAACACTTAACATGACAGGAGAGTGTCAGAGTGTTTTGGCCATGTGTTGTACTCAATCTGCCCAGGCATTTATATCTCAGGAAGTTAGCCTACTATCCAACCTAGTCCATGAACTCTGAACCAAAGAAGTGAATCATCACTCCAGCACCTCAGGATGTCAATCTTTCCAGATGTCTATGAGGTTATGTGTTGACATTATGTCCTTGAAAGTAGTTGAAGTACCACCCACAGAGCACAATTAAGATTGTGATCTAACATTGGTTCAAAGTAGCATTAAAGTCTCCACCACATATCAAACTATGGGGGACATTTTCTTGTTTCAGATCATTTTGTAAAATACTGTATTCTCCACATTGGGGCTGTAAGCGTTAAAAAGTGTGAATCGTTTCCCATATAGGATACCTTGAATTGCTGCAAATCCGCCCTAGTATTCATACATTTTTCTTATGACATGTAATGGGTCCAACCTCTTTACTAACATTAGCATTGTACATATATATTTGAAGTATGGTGATGCACAATGGAAGGTGGCCCCTACACTGTGGCTTCTGCTATTTGGGACAGGTGAGTATCCTAAACTATAACAATCTATATGCTGTGTTGTTTCCAAATAATCAAGTATCTTGAGAGTCTTATGAGTGTTGTTATTCCTTTGACATTCCACTTGAGGAAACAAATTACCCTAGCCTGCATGCTTCTGATAGTTAACATGGTTGTGTCAGGATAAGGGTAGGGCACAGTGCTAGAATAGCCATTGTTGCATTCATAGTACATAGTGTTGCACTGCTTTATTGATGTGCAGTGTATGCACTTTACAGATATCAGAAAAAAACTTGAACCCAACCACCCCCACACTCTGATGCCCCAACTTGGTCAGAATATATGGAAGATGCCACCCCTTTGACCCAAATCAGCATTATTGCAAGAAACAACCACAATTCAGAAATGTATGAATGAGCCTTAACCAATTGGGTTGTTCCCGGCGGGGCTGATCACAACAGGTGTCCTGATACACTGCGCCAAGGAGCAGAGGTGTTCAAGAGGTTTGTGATTTGGTGGTTGAGATTAAACTCAATTAATATTCACAAGGAAGTTCCATAATCGGTGAGTTATTCAAGGGCTGTGGCAACCTAGCTTGAAGCAAATAAACTGTATAAGTATGGCACAATGAAGAACATAGGGCCTGATTTTATATACTGACGTAAAGGGAACTGTGTAACAACTGCAATTTCAAACCCTCCCCAACAACATTTTGGTTCCATAACCGATTTTGAATCAGGTGGACCATAGGTTAGATGACAGTGGCGATCACTCCAACCCCACTGTCATCAAACTCCTCTGATGGTGTAAGGGTTGTCTGAGGTTTGACTGTATGTCCACCCACCAGACTTAGCTGGGCAGACATAAGGTCAATTTTCAATGCCCAAGGAAAACCTGGCTATAAGGTGCAGGGAAAGACTGACTGTAAGGGACAAAAAAACCTGGTGGCAAGGGGCTTTGAAAAGTGCTTAATACCCCCTTTGCAATGGGAGGAAACTTCCATGGCAAGAGAGGCACTGTATTTTGATGGAGCTGTACAGCACACTTACAATGCATTGACGACAGCTACTGCAAAAGTCCGCTGAGCTAGCAAACATCTCTAAATTTGGCAGCCCACACCTCCATCAGGGTAAGAGAATAATTTACTCTGCCACTCCTGCAAAGAATTGCAGAATATAAATCAGGCCCATAGTCTTTCATCATCAATCAGTGGTGGGACCTAGGTAGCCATACTGGATTTGTATGTTAAATTGCAGTAATCTAGAAAAAGAAAAAGAAAGCAGCATGTTGAAATGAGTCCACTGATGGCAGAGAGGGATGTAGCCAAGAATGTCATCCAATACCAAGAGATATGATGGACATGACATTGCAGCAGTATCCTCTGACAGTTTGCATTTAAGAAGGCCTTTCTTCCAAAAAATGCTTTTTTTGTTTGTTTATATTTTGCTGCAGGTTGGAGAACACATGAGTGCCCTAGAGGGTCAGTTTTAGACTATCTGGAAATAACATGATGTAGAAAATGCCCACCTGCTTGAGTTTCTTCGTGATTAGTTTATACTCATGTCTGGCTTCCTGCACCACCAGGTTAAAGTTTGCGGAGATGAAGATGAAATTGCCATTGAGGGGTAGGTTGCTTTCTTTCATGCCACACAAAGTACAGTATCTCTATCCCAAAACTTATTATGGGTAGCACAGGTGCTTCAGGCAAGCATCTGCCGGTAAAGTGAGCAGTGCATTCCTTCAACCGCAAAATGCCAAATATGGCTGAAAACTGGTTTTCCATAAATATTTCAGATTTACCACTGTTTGTTGTTTCTAGTACCTCAAGGATGCAGAGATTATTATGCTGTATCTACAATTTAAATATTCATTATTAGCTCTGATAAAGAGAATAATTGTTTCTACGTGTAGGACTTTCCTGTATACCATCTTCAATACCTGTTATGAGTTGCTCTGCAGCAGAGGCAAATCCCCTTTTTGTCAATTTTAGAGTTCATCAGGTCCTTTCTCGTAGTAAGAGAGTTAATGTCACTGCAGACATGGACATACACTGCTATATTGACAGGGGTGGATTGACACAAAAAGAAACGTCACTATTTAAGTGGTTGCTATCACCACGCTAATTTAATATCCTGCCCAGGATTGCACTGGTCCCTGTGCTTTCAATACTCTTGCTTTGCAGACATGTGTCGGGGTTTCAACCTTTAAAATCCCTCGCCCTTTCTTCTATATTTTGACTTACCTTGCTTAAGAGGATAATTAAATGACAATAGGTAACATCTATGTATTTTAATGTGGTTCTTAATAATTTAAGGAGGTCTATATAAAATGGCATGCTCTGTTACACTAATACTCTTTTCTTAGACTCCTACGTCAATGTCAAGGCACTATAAGATAATGTCTGATAGTGGTATAGCTTCCCCCAAATGGGAAATGAGTTGAAAGTCAGGATAAACAATTTATGTATTCCTTTATGGTCCATCCCGGGTGAAGGAAATGATGGCTGGAAAGAACAGCTTAACCAACTGCAATCCTATACTATGACATGTTACCATGGCTAACCCTGTTATACCAAGGCAGGGCATTTGTGACTTCATTTTACATGGGTAGAACGACATATGGTGATTTTACTTTCTTAGTATGCACCTTACCTGTTTACTCTCAGGAGGAGAATAATCAATGTCATGTAATTTTTAATGTATTTTCTAGATTTCCATGTCGATGTGCAATATGATAATTGTCTGATTGTGGCATAGTGCCTCCTTATCAAAGGCTAATGAGTTCACAGATAGGATCATTACTTATGCACTTTTTATCTCTCAAGTCACTGTGCAATATGACAATTGTCTGATTGTGGCATAGTTTCCCCTTATTTAAGGCTAATGAGTTAACAGATAGGTTACATTAGCTGTGCACTTCTTGGCCCACTCAGGAAGCTGGAAGATAGACAAAGAGAAGTGCTTATGCTCAGGCACTTTCACTTTTTTGATCTCGAACTTTGAGGTTAGCATATGATAATGCCCTTAGTTTAGGGAAATGAGCTGATAGATAGGAAAGATTACTTATGTATTTCTTTCTAGTCCATCTCAGGAGGCTGAAAGATGGATGAGAAGATCCGTGCATGCACTTGCACTTTCACGTTTTATTTACCCCAGAATTTTATGACAACATAGGACAAGCCCCTATGTATTAATACCTTGTGCTGATGGGGTTGACAAGAGGCCTATACCTTATTGGTGGCAGCTAATATTGGCTTATTCATTCATTACAATATGCATTATATTCCGAGTCCTTTTCTTCATGGATAAACTGGGGGTACTCTTGCCCAATCGCCCAGTGGCGGGATGAGACTCGATGATTCCATTTATTTTTTGTATATTACTCCACACCTTATAGGGTGCTACATATATGTAACTAAGAGCTCTTGTACACATCCTTTTATGTGTTTTTTTTATACGTGTTTTATTGTGTACTTAAGTAATCTCCCATTAAAATGTACGACTACTACTACTACTATGATTGTCTTCAAAGGCGCTTTAACATCTTGATCTTTCTTGTGTCCACAGCTCAGGGGCCCAACCATCTTTGCGCTGGCTACTCTCAGCCATTTTCTGTGCATGCTTACATTCAAATGGTATCTTGGATTCTTTATTTTCTCTTTTGCCTGTCATGGCAAATTGAGCGTGCACTAGGTTCCCACATTGCTACCCAAATATGTCTGGGGAGTAGGTGTTGAAGAGTTTTTGTTCATATGTAGTAGGTTTGCCCCTTGAAGGTGATAGACTGATGATTGTCAGCAGAGCTGTGTGCTTTCGTGTTTTAGTACATATATGTTTTAATACATATATTATTCAGATGTGTTAAGATCTGGCAAACTGAAGTGTGATTTCTGAGGAGCATAGGGGCTGAACCCTGACATGAATCGAAATAAACACTTGCGCAGCACTTTTCAACTAGCCACAGTGTGGCAGGCTTATTTGGCATTTTCTTCATTGAAGTCATAGTAGGCTTTGTAATACTGCCCTGGCCTCACAGATGAAGAGGATGCCACCATCCTCTGGTTAATTCTCTTTTCAGGAAGCATGAACAGCAACTCCAGAGAAATAACAGATGTTCAAGAATTGTCAAATCTTTTCACCTCGATGGAAGTCTTCAACGTTTCATCGAGCCAAGGACACAACAAACAAACTTATCAAAACCATTGTAGACACATAGTATGAACGAAAGCAAAATGAAAGTAAATGATCACAGCAATATTGTAAAGTGACACTAACATAAATAGAAACATTAAGACAAGTGCGCAAACCAACCATGATTCTATCCATGAAATATGCAAAACACAACAAAAACCATGGGAGGATTCTTTGAAATGAAAACTGTAAATATGATTTACAATAAAACAAATCAATTCCTCTCATCATACAGTGAAACTTTCCAACATATTGAACATGTTCAAAATGCAAGCTGATTACTGAGGACATTCTTCAACAATCATTGAAAGTCCACAGCCCATCATCGTCTCAGGTGACGCCATATATACTAAATACATTAGGAAACGTCCTCTCACAGAAAATTAATTCCTCGTAAGACTCGACAATGCATTTCTGTTACAAGAGTATTCCATGACTAGCCTGAGTGGGTACTAGATTCACCGGTACAGAAGTACTTGCAGGCAAACACTGAAATCTATCGATTTAAAGACCTCCGTCCTAACTAGCATAACTCGTGGCCCTATTAGAACTGTAAAATATATTTGACTTGTTGATCACAACATTTTTGCCCTTCATTTCTTTATGTGCCTAAACATGGCCGGCAGTTGTCCTCTTGTATAAATGGAAGAATTCATGTCCCCAGCTAACATTTGAAGTGTGAAATCACCTTTACCTCCGTAACATTTTCAAATTTAGTAGGGATTTGTTATAACTTCTATTAGAAGAAGCACATGATGTAGCCAGTCACCAATATGCAGATACAACGTTACTAAACTTAAGAGCCAGGTTGATATCAGATCTCAGCACATTCTATACGTAGAATACGTAGAGCCTCAAGGTTAGTCTTCTTGTTAAATCCAAACCCTGAGAATAAATAGATAATTTTTCTGCGAACAGGCACAAACAAACACATTTTCAGTAATGTCAGGAGCAATATAAAGACCGTATGCGCTTCACTTAAACTAGTACCATCGGACAAGCACTAGTTTTGCTATAGCAAATCACATGTAACACATATTAGGCATTTGGGGTATTACGAGATATATTTTTTATTTTTTTAGAACAATAAAACCAACTATCCCACAGGATGGAGACCATCTACCTGGTCTAATTATTATTGGTTCCACTCATGATTACTCTACCAGCAGGTCTTTTCAAGTCACAATATCAGAGTTATGATGTCACACAATTGCAAGAACGATAGAGTAAGTCAAAAAACTTGACCACATCACAACAATCCGATTAAACAAGTCCCTCTCTTTAATCCAGGATAATCTGCAAAACAATACGTGATACTTACAAGACCCTGCACCTACTTTTAAGATGACCGAAGTAAGTGGGCCAAGAACAACAGAAAGAAAATGGAAGGACATCCCACGGTTTTCTAGACAAGAGAATGGCACTTATAAACATACTTTCACATGGCATGTCTGTTTTCAATATTGTGGAGAGTTCTTTTTAAAGACAACAGCCTTTCCTTACTTAGACTGATTATCTATAATGTCCTAAAATAATGTATTAGAAAAGTTCTTAATCTCTTGAATTAACTAGATCCCATGACCTATTGTAAGGCTCATAGGTGTAATTCTTAACTAGAATTTATTCTGTACTGATCTCCACATGGCATTGGTAAAAGTAATGCCTTTGCACAATTTGCAACTTAATTACTTTGTGTAATGTGCAGCTTCAATGCACTATGGTAATAAATAAAAAATAACGAACTCACTTCGGCCTAGTGTGTGAAATAAACAGGTAGTCAAGCTACATGTAATCTGAGGTTGTCATTGTTTTTCCACGCTGGCACGCAGATGTATGGTTGTACGATGAGTGAGTCTCTTGTAACACTCTGGACGGATGATACAAAACTATAATATGGATAGCAATGTTGTCTCTGAATATTTTTTTTGTATAGTCCAACCAGACCAGGGAGGTATACAGGCACTTTACATATAATCATTTAAACTAGTGCAAGAGATACATCAAGATCGGGAAGGGAAGAAAGGATTTACAAGAAAATATATAGATCTTCCCACAAAACGTTTTGTCCAAAGTAAATTGGCTCATTTTCCAAAGATAATCAAGTCTCATTATCTATATTGTTGTATCAGTGCTATGGTATATGCTACCAATGGATCAGAAATTGTTGAAATTATGTGTGTTAGTCTATCTCCTGAAAGTATTGAGAAGCATAAGCTTTCTAAGGTTTATAGGTAGAGAGTACTGTTCGGCAATGGCTGCTCCAGAGAATGATTGTTTATCTTGCTGGTGAAGGCTTTAATTTAACAACCTCGAGAAACCAAGAAGCTTTACTTCTCAGATCCCTGGATCCACCTGAGATGGTTAAATGTTTTGCTAGAAATGTAGGGCAGTTTTAGTGTACCACTATGAGTCAACAGAGACAGTTTGAAGCACATCCTATCTTGCAAGGGAAGCCAGTAAAGGTCAATAAGAATCAGAGTACTGGAGTGATGCAGTCAATTCTTTTGCATTGTGAACCAGTCTGGCTGCCGAGTGAAAGGCAACTCTTATTGGGGTCTCTTGTAATTAGGGAACAGAACCTAATAAAATATTACCAAAATCTAGTCGGATTATGAGAAGGCCCTGCACTGCTTTTTTAAGAGAGCTGGAAGAGATTAAGGAGGTCATTATGACATTGGCAGTGAGTGATAAAGTGGCGGTAATGCCGCCAATAGGCTGGCGGTAAATATCATCAAATTATGACCATGGCAGTGATAAGTCCCATAGACAGCCAATGCACCACACCAACCACCAGGGTGTTAACACCACTGACCACGGCGGTAGACATCAACAGCCAGGCGGAAGACAAGGTACCACCCACCATATTATGACATAGCACACTGCCAGGATTTCCAGGGTAGTATCAACGCCAATCAAAAGCCTGGCAGAAACAGAACATAGAAGACAAAAGACTCACCTTTGGAGACACAGGGAAGAACAAGGCCGCCATGGAACCAGAACTTCAAGTCTTCCTGATGCTTTTCTACGCCATGCACCACCTGGAACACCAACACTGATGAAGACAACAGCGGTGAGTACAGCTGCCTAGCACACAATGGAGGGAGGTAGGAAAAATAGAGTGACACACACACGCACAATACACACCATTCACACACACGCCATACACACAACCAGCTGCAGAGGAAAAGCAATGTCACAGAACCACGTCATTACAATACAAGGACTACAGCATTCCAGAACAGAATGTGTAATTGGATGAAAACAGCCATCATATTGTCCATGTGACAAAATACACAGGAGTGACTGTGCAGAAAGGGCCAAAGGCCAGTCCAAAGTACAAAAGGCTCACATGGCCAAAGGGCACAGTCCAAGCCCCAACTCTTCCCCTGACCTAATCCGCACTACACTGTGCAAGGGCATCATGGTGGGAATGGCCAGGCACCTCAGGGGGAAGGAGGGTGGGGAGCACCTCAGCTTAGTTGGGGGACTTGCTCACTGGTTCAGGAGGGGGCTTCATGCCCATTACAATTAACTGGGGAGTGCAAGGTCACAATCTCTGAGGTGGGGGACTTGCCCACTGGTTCTGGAGGGGGTTCCATGCCCATTACAATTAGCTGGGGAGTGCAAGGTCACAGCCTCTGAGGTGGGGAACTTGCCCACTGGGTCTGGAGGGGGCTCCATGCCAATTGTCCTATGCTGGGGAGTGCAAGGTCACAGTCTCTGAGTTGGGGGACTTGCCCACTGTGTCTGGAGGGGGCTCCATGCCCATTTTCCTATGCCGGGGAGTGCAAGGTCACAGTCTCTGAGGTGAGGAACTTGCCCACTGGTTCTGGAGGGGGCTCCTTGTACAACAGTCCCTGGGAGTGGCCTACTTGCCCCTGCTGGAGGTGAGGGCTGCTGTGTCTCAGCCTGATGTGAGGGCTGCTGTGTCCCAGCTTGAGGTGAGGGCTGCTGTGTCCCAGCCTGCGGTGAGGGCACCTTGACCACTGCTGTTGGGGGGGGGGGGGGGGGCCTTTTGGCCCTCTTAGTTGGTGGAGTGGGATCCTTCCCTTTCATGGCTGCTGGATTGGGATCCTTCCCTTTCCTGGCTGGTGGAGTGGGATCCTTCCCTCTCTTGGGTGGTGGAGTGGGATCCTTCCCTCTCTTGCCTCCACGACTAAGAGGTGCCTCTACTGTCTCCATGGACTGTTTGGCTGAAGTGCTGGTTTGGGTCATTGGGACCCTGCTCTTACGGAAGGGACAGTGGGTGGAGGGGACTTGCCCACTGGTTCTGGAGGGGGCTCCATGCCCATTACAATTAGCTGGGGAGTGCAAGGTCACAGCCTCTGAGGTGAGGAACTTGCCCACTGGTTCTGGAGGGGGCTCCTTGTACAACTGTCCCTGGGAGTGGCCTACTTGCCCCTGCTGGAGGTGAGGGCTGCTGTGTCTCAGCCTGAGGTGAGGGCTGCTGTGTCCCAGCTTGAGGTGAAGGCTGCTGTGTCCTAGCCTGAGGTGAAGGCTGCTGTGTCCCAGCCTGAGGTGAAGGCACCTTGACCACTGCTGTTGGAGGGTGGGGGGGGGGGCTTTTGCCCCTCTTAGTTGGTGGAGTGGGATCCTTCCCTTTCCTGGCTGCTGGAGTGGGATACTTCCCTTTCCTGGCTGGTGGAGTGGGATCCGTCCCTCTCTTGGGTGGTGGAGTGGGATCCTTCCCTCTCTTGCCTCCACAACTAAGAGGTGCATCCACTGTCTCCATGGACTGTTTGGCTGAGGTGCTGCTTTGGGTCATTGGAACCCTGCTCTTACAGGCAGGACAGGGGGGTGGAGGGGAAGGGAAGAGGTCAAGTTCCACAAGGAAAAGCTTCTTAGGGATGTTGGGGTGGGATGTGGAAGGAGGGATGGGAGTGGAGGTTGAGGGAGTGGTTGTTGGAGGTGTATGTCTGCTGTACTTGGGTGCAGGTGCATGGGCAGTGTGCTGATGTGAGGTGGATGGCTTTGGGTGTCTGTGTGCATGCGTTTGTGTCTCTTATGAGGTGGTGGGCAGACAGGGTGGGAGAGGACACAGAGGACACGTGGATGGATTCTGTGTCAGTGTCTGCAAGTGAGGAGTGTGTGCTGCTTGGTGTGGTGATGGTGGTGGTGACTGTTGAGGCAGTGCATGCAGGTGTGAGTGCTGAAGGAAAAGCTTCTTAGGGATGCTGGGGTGGGATGTGGAAGGAGGGATAGGAGTGGAGGTTGAGGGAGTGGTTGCGGAGGTGTATGTCTGCTGGACTTGGGTGCAGGTGCCTGGGCAGTGTGCTGATGTGAGGTGGATAGCTGTTTGGTGTCTGTGTGCGTGCATTTGTTTCTCTTATGAGGTGGGGGGCAGGCGGGGTGGGAGAGGACACAGAGGACACGTGGATGGATTCTGTGGCGGTGTCTGCAAGTGAGGTGTGTGTGCTGCTTGGTGTGGTGATGGTGGTGGTAACTGTTGAGGTAGTGCATGCAGGTGAGAGTGCAGATGTGACAGTGAGGGAGGAGGAGGAGGGGGAGGCAGTGGAGGCAGTGGCTGTCATCATGTGTGCAACTGTATGTTGTTTGTGTGAGTGTTTGTGGCCTGCAGTGTGCTGCCTGTGTTTGTCTGTGCCACTCTTGTGTGATGGTTTGTGTGCATGCTTGTCTGTATGTGTGCATGGGATGGGTTGGGTTTGAGGAGATTGGGATTGGAAAGTGGTAGGTGGAGGGGGGACAGTAAGAACAGGGATAATGTCTGCCATCAAAGAGGAGGCCAGAGCCAGGAACGATCTCTGTTGGGCCGCCAATACACCGTGAATGCCCTCCAGGAATGCATTGCATTGCTGCATCTGGGATGCCAGCCCCTGGATGGCATTAACAATGGTTGACTGCCCTACAGAGGTGGTTCTCAGGAGGTCAATAGCCTCCTCACTGAGGGCAGCAGGGCTCACTGGGCAGGTCCTGAGATGCCTGGGGCAAATGAGATGCCCACCTTCCTGGGTGAGCGGGCAAGGGCAACTCAGTGAGGTGCTACTGGGAGGGTGGTGCTGGTACGGGGGTGGCGTCTGTACCTGTATCTGGGGTGGTCCGAGAGGTGTCGGCCACCACCAGGGAGCTTCCATCAGAGTATGTATTAGAGTCAGTGTTGTCACCTCCTGTCTCCGCTGTGTTCCTCTCCTTGCCCTCCGTCCCATTGGTCCCCTCGGCATCAATGGACTCTGCCTCCTGGGTCCTGTGGGATGCAGCTCCCTCTGTCGCCGGTGCCTCTGCTCCTCCGCCAGATGATGCTAATTCACACATGGACAGGATGAAAGAAGAAAAAGGGGGGATAAAGAGAAAGGGAGCACTGGGTCTATTACTGCACCAACGCCACATATTGCATACACATTACTGTCACACACAGGGATCAGGATTGTGTCCCATGATTCGCACTGCATTACAGTGGCTAGGTACCACAGCAAGACGAGAGCCAAACATCGCCAACTGCAACCCTCCTGGGACCACCTTTGCCCTGTTTGACATGGTATGCAACCTAGTTATGTTACCAGATTTAGCAATACACCTGTTGCCTTTGAGCTGGGTCATGCTGTGTTCTCTGAGCTGGCATTGAGGGTTACCCACTAACTGACAGCCACCACCAGGTTCCCATGCCACCTACCAATCATTGTTGTAACGTACACTGTACTCACCCCCTTGTGGCTGCTGCGATGCCCTCAAGCGCCCATTGAGCTCTGGGTAGGCCACTGCCAGTATGCAGGCCATCAGGGGGGTCAGGTTCCGATGGGCACCCCACCCTTGTTTGGAGGCTATCCCCAGCTGGGCCTCCACGGTCCTCCGGGCCTAGCGTCTCAGGTCCTCCCACCTCTTCCTACAGTGGGTGCTCCACCTGCAGTAGACCCCCAGGGTCCGCACATCCTTGGCGATGGCCTGCCACAATCCCTTCTTCAGATGGGCGCTGACCTTCAGAGGAAACAGACACGAGGACACCATGACACGAACAATCCAGCCTGTCACACAAATCCCCTTCCATCCCCATTGGCACACACCTTACTCAGCACCCACCATGTACACTACCTCCAGACATACGACCCCCCCAAATGACACGATGCTTGCACACAGATCTCCATGCCACCCTGTCACATGCCTCGTGCCCATGGTGTACTCACCTGTTGGTCTGGAGGGCCATACAGCTACCCATACTGGGGTAGGATCCCATCCACCAAACGCCCTAACTCCTCCGGTCACAGCAGCACACGCAGTGGAGGTGTCGTCCTGCAGAAGTCAGGAATCGAGTGAGATCATGGACAGAAAATGGTGGTCATGTCCCCGTCGCTGATCCCCATTGGCCACTGTACTCATAGAGCCCCATGTTATCCAATGAGGAATAGCACGGCATCGCAAGACCACATTTCACCATGACTACACCGGCGGAGCTACCTCACTTCCACCTGTACCTACATATTGGACAGGCGGTCGACATTTTATGGTGGTGGACAATATTCAGATCATCGAGAACTGCGTAATTTCCATTTTTTTAACATACATTGCATTCCCAATGTCCCATCACATTCCTGAACTATGTACACTGAGGTGGTGGATCCATAGTTTAAATTGTGACAGCCTACTCACTCTTGTGTCCCCTAGATACCTACCACTGTGGAGGAATTGGAGAACGAGACAAGCCACCCTGTACACATCTCTTGTGGACTTGGCTACACTGGAGGAGAGTCATGTAAAAGTCACCTATAGACTGGAACGAGCCACAATCACAGAGATATGTGCTCAATTGGAGCCTGATCTGATATCAGCTATCCGTCGTCCTACTGAAATCCCCCCTCTAGTACAGGTTCTATCAGTTCTCCATTGCCTGGCAACTGGTTCATTCCAAGTGACAGTGAGCTTGGCAGCAAGAATGTCACAGCCAATGTTCTCAATCGTGCTGGCAAGGGTTTTGTCTGCCCTGGTGAAACACATGTGCAGCTACATTGCTTTCCCCCAGGTGGAAGATTTGGCCACTGTGAAGGCAGGATTCTATGCAATTGCACAAATACCCAACATTATTGGAGTGATTGACGATACACATGTTGCATTTGTCCTCCCCTCTGCCAGAATGGACAGGTGTTCAGGAATCAGAGGATTTTCCACTCACTGAATGTTCAAATGGTGTGCCTGGCTGACTAGTATATCTCCCAAGTCACTGCCAAGTATCCTGGGTCGGTGCATGACACCTTCATCCTGAGGAATAGCAGCATTCCATATGTGATGGCACACCTACAGAGGCACAGGGTTTGGCTAATTGGTGAGGCAGAGTCTCCACCCAATGTGTATGCCTTCTGGTGTTGACCCCATACCATTGTGTAGGGCTAACGTTTGTCCCTCAATACTTGCAGGTGACTGGCTACCCAAACTATTGTGGCTCCTGACCCCTGTGAGGAATGCCAGAACAGGATCTGCGAATCGTTATAATGATGAACATGGGCGAACCAGGAGAATTATTGAGAGGACCTGCGGCTTCCTGAAGGGCAGGTTCAGATGCTTCCATCTAACCAGTTGATCCCAGTGCTACTCACTCGAGAAGGTCTGTCAGACAGTAGTGGCATTCTGCATGTTGCACAACATGGCCCTCAGACGACATGTGCCTTATCTGCAGGAGGAGGAGACTGGAAAGGCCCCTGTGGCAACAGTGAACCCTGAGGACAGTGAGGGTGAGGAGGCTGAGGAGGAGGAAGTGGACAACAGAACATCAGTTATACCTCAATACTTCCAATAACACACAGGTGAGTCACTGGAAGTGACCATTCCTCTGATTATTGGTGTGTTCTGTGTGGCTGTAGTAGGATGTCATTCACTTCCTTTGCATCTCTACTTACTGTGACCTATGGCTTCCCATTTTGCAGATGATGTTGATATGACAACAGTGTACTGATGTGATGTCTACAGACATATACAAGTCTTAACATGTATGCTATCACAGTGTTCAGATAACTTGCACAAGATGTAACTGTTTCCATATATGCACATTTTCATCACATGAAAAACTTTCACTTAGGTTGTTTCCAAGGGTGTTTATTGTAGTGCAAATAATTGACAGAAAAGTGCAATGGAATGGGGTGATGGTAGAGGTTAGTCCAGGGTATTGTTCCAGTCTGTTTGTAGGACAGGTCCAGTGTCCAAGGAGCCATAGGAAGGGGAGCAAAGGCAGTTCAAAGTGGACAAGGTGACAAGGTGGGACACAAAGGGGACATGCAGGAGGGTCTCATTTCCTGGCAGTGGTCTTGGTCTTGGCAAGTGTCTCTGGCTTCTGTCTGGGTCGCCGGGAACGGTTGTGGGGTATTTCACCTTCTGCAGGAGGAGGAGTGCTGGTGGCCTGTGGGTCCTGTGGCAGGGCCTCCTGCCCACTAGCTGTAGCGGAAGTGGTGGGCTGGTCAGTAGACTGGCTCGTGGTAGGGGCCCACTGGTGTGCTGTCCATTCCCTCACGATGTTGGCCATATCTGCCAGCACCCCTGCTATAGAGACCATGGTGGTGATGAGGGCCTGCAAATCCTCCCCGATCTCCTGATGGTGCACCTCCTGCAACCGCTTGTTCTCCTGCATGTTGGTTAGGATCTGGCCCATCTTGTCCTAGAATTGTTGGTAAGCCCCCAGGACATTGCTAAGTGCCTCCTGGAGAGTCAGTTCCCTGGGCCTGTTCTCCCCTTGGCGCACAGCAGTCCTCCCAGTGTCCCTGCTCCCCAGTGCCTCTGTCCCCTGAAAGGTGTGCCCACTGCCACTGACCCCAGGTCCCTAATTGTATTGGTTGTGAGGTGTGGACTGGGCTTCATGTACAGGAGGGCACACTGCTGATTGATGTGTCCTGGGGACAGAGGTGTGGGTACATTGAGTGGGTGCTATGGTGTTGGATACTGATGGGGGAGGCTCTGTGTGGACTGTGAGTGGGCTGGGGTGGCCAACTGACCAGTGCTCCCTGATGGCCCAGTAGTTCATCCAGATCTTGTAGTCCCGAGTTACTGTCATCACTGGGGGTGTCTTATGTTGGGGGACTGGTTAGTCGTGGCACCTCCTCGCCGCTGAGATTGGCTGGGGCACCTGTGGGGATTTAAGTGATTTATTATTCTTCATGTCTGTGACATATTGTACATCCCTGGCTTCTCCTCTATCGTTGCTGTTGCCCTGCCACCTTTGTTTGTGTATGGTGATGTATTGTGGGATTATTAGTTTCCCTATGCTGTGCATGCTTTAGTGATTGGTGTCCATGCAGGGCTGGTAGGGCTGTCCATGCATTGGTATACATGCTGAGCTAGGCATTGGGATTACTCATATGTGTAGGTGCAGTGTGTGGGATGGAGTTGAGTGAATGGAGTGAGCTGAGGGGGTGTGATGACATGCAGGTATGGGGTGATCAGAAGTAAATATTGACCCACCATTGTCCAGTCCTCCGGCTACTCCAGTGAGTCCCTCAGGATGCAGTATTTCAAAGACTTGCTTCTCCCATGCTGCGAGCTGCGGGGAGGAGGTCGGGGCCCACTGCCAGAATTCTATATGGCGATCTGGTGCCTTACTGCCATGGAACATACCTTCCCCCGTAGGTTGTTCCACTTCTTCCAGATTTCGTCCCTTGTCCAAGATTCTCTGCCATAGCTCCATCTTCTTGGCAATGGATATTTGCTGTACCTGTGCTCCAAACAGCTGTGGCTTTACCTTGACTTTTTCCTCGACCATGACCTGCAACTCCTCATCTGTGAAATGGGGGTGCCTTTGTGGGGCCGTGGGTGTTGTGTAGTGTGTGTTTCGCAGAGGGTGCTGAATGATGTGGTGGGTGTGGGATGTGGGGTGCGTGACGGATGCATGGGTGTTTGTGGTGTGTGTGTGTAGTTATCTCAGTGGTCTTTGTGTTAGCCTTATGGTGCTTATTGGTATTCGTAAAGGGTGGTGTGTGATGTGGGTGTGTGTTTTATAGTGCTGTGGGTGTGTGTGTGTGTGGTGTGTGTATAAGTGTCAGATATGTGTGAGTGTGTAGTTTTGGCCAATGTTGTGTTGTCTTGATGTATTAGGGTGTCCATTCTGAGCACACTGGTGTGTACCGCCAAAGGTTTACCACCATTGAATGTCTGCCGTGGAGCTTCGTGTGTCATAATGTGGTGGGTGTTACTTTGTTGGCGTAACAATATGGGTGTTTGGACCCCCACTTTATCACTGACCTTTGTGCTGGCGGATTTGTATTTGTGGCAGTATTCTGTTGGTTTTGTATGTGTGTGTTATAGCATGGCAAATGGATATTCTCCACCGCAGTGGTATATTGGCGGCCGTCACCGTGGCGGTAAGCGGCATTTACTACCAATGTCATAATGAGGGCCTAAGTGACATATCTGCTTCAACACACCTAGGTAGACATTTTATTAATATGTGGCATAAATGTGAGTGCAGTATCAATGATTAATACCAATGATTTAACTGATGGCACAGGAGCACAAGTGATGTAATTAAGATTAATGAGGTTTAGAAGAGATTAACTCATCTTTTTTACTGATGACGAGAAAAGAAGAATTTCTTTTCTGTTTTATGAGGAAGAAATTGTCTTTCTTCTGGAATTGGATTTTAGATAAGCATGTTTTCACAGTTTTGATGTTGTATTGTCAGGTTCACTGGAATTATGCTATTTTGTGACTTTAGGATTTTGCGCATTATTGTAAATTTGCTGCATTTGCAACAAAATCCATCATCTGCTTCATAATCTGCAGATTTTGTCCGAAAAAAGGGGTTTCCAGTTAAAACTATTCAAAAGTTAATAAAAACTCAGTGACACAGAGGAAGGCCATTTGCAAAAGTTGATTGCTCACCTTTTTCTTCTGCTTATTGCTATTTGGCTTTTAAATTGGTATTTTGAAGTTCAACCAATGCCCAGGGAGTATTGACAAGTGTAAAAATGACAAAATAATAAAGTAATTGTATCACCAAATGTGCCATATTATGCCACCTAAGTTGCATTTTCTTGGTACATAGTTTACTGAACACTGCTGCATAATTTGCCCTCCCCTGCCACATAATTCCAGTGGCCCTGTGTATTGTTAATGTTGTAGTGGTCAAATTAAATTTAATATATTCAATATATTTAAAAAAAGGAAATATTTAATTCAAAATTAACTTAGTAGTGTAAAGTTTCTATGACTAACTTTTCCCAGAAGGAGTAGTTCTCCACCATGGGTGTGCAGCTCTCCACAAGGTAAAGGTTAGGGAAGATCTATAAAGTTTCTTAAACATTTTTAAAAAATCTGTAAAAGTACAGGCTTTGTGGAAAAGGAAAGGAGATGATGTTGCATATTCTCTGTATGTGCCTGATGTTACGTTTTGAGAGACGAAAACTGCTGAGGTGCCTTTTTATTCAAGCCAGTGTAAGAACTTGTAGACAAGCACTCACTCAAGTCATAGATCTAGATTACACCCGACTAAATACACAAGTTGTTAAATTCGTACAGTTATTTGAGGTGAAAATAATGGCCTATAATGGTGTGGACAACTCAAGAAGAAAGCAATTTTAGGCTCTTACACATTAATTGGCATGCGACTCTCTGGAACATTACCATTTAATATGATGGAATCCATGCAATGCATATTTTATAATGAATAAGCAATTCAGTGACTGAAATTGTGAAGAACTAAACTTGCTCTTTATGAATTGGTACTTTTGTAATTGATAGGCCAAACTTTAAAGTATTACCTTTGTTTTAATGTGTTATTTTTGTGTGTAGTACTTTTGAATGACTATGCACTTTATTAATGAATCTGAAATCTGTAAATTAATTCCCTATACCTTTTTTAAATCTAATAAAGTTAAAAATTACAGTGCACTTAACGTTGAATGAAATATTTAATGCATTAAAATATATACAATTAAAATTGTTTTTATGAAGATCTATTTAAAACAAATTTCACCTAAAACAAAATATTTACCTTGATTTTATACTAGAAATCACAAAAATGTTTGTGCGACTTGTGAACTGGGGGTATGATACCGGTTTGTCTCTGTATCGCCAAGATACCCGTCAGGTGAACATTCAGGCTTTACAAATGCATAAATAATGAATTTAAATTAATGTAATTATTTTTTACAAAAAAATTAAAGCTAAATGTATGTTTAAATGACAAAAATATTAAATCATTTTATCATAAAATATTATGGTGGTAATTACAACCCTGGCGGACGGTGTTAAAGTGGCGGTAAAACCGTCAACAGGCCGGCAGTAAAAAAATTGCAATTACGACCGTGGTGGAAACCGCCAACAAAGACAGCCACTTTAACACTCAGACCGCCATGGCGGTACAAACAAACAGTGCGGCGGTCACCACCAACAGACAGACGGAGGACAATGTACCGCCCACACTATTATGACAGGCAAATCCGCCACCTTTTCCAGTGCGGATTCACCGTGGATAAAAACACGGCGGAAACGGGAATTTCGAAGGGAAAACGCTCACCTCTACACACCCCACGAGGAACAAGGACACCATGGAGCCAGAACTCCAAATTCTCCCTGCGATAGTCTTCCTGCTCCTCTACCAGGAGCACGAACGCCGGCGGCGAAGACCACGGTGAGTACTGCACCTACGACACAGGGGAGGGAGGAGGGAAAAAACAGGGACACACACACGCAACACCCCCACTACAACACACACAAATGCAAATCTATACATCACAGTAACATCCCCCAACCTCCCCGGAAGAATGCAAAGACAATAGAAAATTAGTGTAACCATTGTAATATATTAAAAACATGTAACCAGAAATATATGTATACACCATGTACAAAATATATACCTAGCATAGTAGTCCAGGAAGTGCACTAAGATAGTCTGTGGAACACTGGGACCACACGGTATGGGCGAGGCCCACACAAGATCCCCATCCATGACGGAGAGAACACTGCAGGGGCATCAGAGAGCAAGAAAACAGGCACCTCAGGGGGAGGGAAAGGGGGGGCACCTCAGCCGCTTGAGTGCACAACGCCAAATCCATGAGGGGGCCACATGCCCACTGTTCCATCCTGGGGAGTGCACACCCACAATCTCTCAAGTCTATACAGTGGGTGGGTTGCCCACTTTTTCATCCTGGGGAGTGCAAAGCCACAGGCTCTCAAGTCTCTACAGTGGGTGGGTTGCCCACTGTTCAATCCTGGGGAGTGCAAAGCCACAGTCTCTCAAGTCTATACAGTGGATGGGTTGCCCACTGTTCCATCCTGGGGAGTAGAAAGCCATATTCGCTCAAGTCTCTACAGTGGGTGGGTTATCCACTGTTCAATCCTGGGGAGTGCAAAGCCACAGTCTCACAAGTGGATGACAGTCTCCACTGGTTCTGGAGGGGGCTTTGTGCCCAGAGTGCTTCATCCTGTTAAGGACAGAGGTAGTGGCTGTCAGTCTCCACTGGTTCTGGAGGGGGCATGGTGCCCAGAGTGCTTTA
Source organism: Pleurodeles waltl (assembly GCF_031143425.1). Classification (NCBI taxonomy): domain Eukaryota; kingdom Metazoa; phylum Chordata; class Amphibia; order Caudata; family Salamandridae; genus Pleurodeles; species Pleurodeles waltl. The sequence goes on along the minus strand of NC_090447.1, from coordinate 475,176,016 downwards.
TCCTGCCAAGGACTGAGGTAGTGGATGCCTTTCTCCACTGGTTCTGGAGGGGGCTGTGTGCCCAGAGTGCTTCATCCTGTTAAGGACAGAGCGAGTGGATGACAGTCTCCACTGGTTCTGGAGGGGGCATGGTGCCCAGAGTGCTTCATCCTGTTAAGGACAGAGGTAGTGGATGTCAGTCTCCACTGGTTCTGGAGGGGGCATGGTGCCCAGAGTGCATCATACACCCCGTGACGGACTCAGTTGCGTCAGTGCCCCTGCCGCTCATGGTGTAGCGGTGCTTGAGATGGCGGTGCCCTGTTCAGCGATGCTTGAGATGGCGGTGTTGAGCGGTGCTTGAGATGGCGGTGCCCTGTTCAGCGGTGCTTCAGATGGCGGTGCCCTGTTCAGCAGTGCTTCATATGGTGGTGCCCTGTTCAGCGGTGCCTCAGATGGCGGTCTCCATTGCAGGGTCTCAGCTGCTGGTGGTCCTTCATGGCCCAACGGGCCTTTTGGTGGCGGTCCTTCATGGCCCAGCTGGGCTTGTGCTGGCGGTGGCCTCCTGGGCCGCTGGGCTTGTGCTGGCGGTGGGCTCCTGGGCAGCTGTGCTGGTGCTGGCGGTGGCCTCCTGGGCAGCTGTGCTGGTGCTGGCGGTTGCCTCCTGGGCAGCGGGGCTGGTGTTGGCGGTGGCCTCCTGGGCAGCTGGGCTGGTGCTGGCAGTGGCCTCCTGGGCAGCTGGAGGCAGCTGGGCTGGTGCTGGCTGTGGCCTCCTGGGCAGCGGGGATGATGGCAGTGTTCTCCGCCATGCAGCTCTTCTCAGACTTGCCGGGTTTCTTGTAGCCTTTCCCCACCTTGGAAGGTGTCACAGCTGACTCCACACTCCCACCGGGACCCCTGGGAGCGACTTTGGCGGCTGGAGTCTTCCCCCTCTCCCGCCGGACACTGGCCAACTTCTGATGCTTCACAGGTGGGGGACTGTCTGTGCTGTGGCTCCTTGCCACACTGGCTGCCCTGGTGGGCAGTGCACTACACATTCCGGTGACTACAGGCACCACTGGTCCCGGAGATGTTGCGGCTGAGGTGCTAATTCGGGACCTATGAGACGGACGGGGTGGGGGAGGTGTGGGAAAGAGGTCAAGGGTGGACAGGAAAAGTTTTTGGGAGACACTGGGACGGGTAGCTGGAGGGGGTTTGGGAGTGGAGGAATAGGTGGTGGTTGTAGGAGGTGTACGTTTGGTGACTTTGGGTGAAGGTGCATGCTCTGGAGGCTGTTGTGAGGTGGATGGCTGTTGGGTGGGTGTGTGCCTGCGTTTGTGTATCTTGGGAGGGGGCATCACAGACACACTGGGAGAGGACAGAGGGGACGTGTGAATGGTAGTGGGGGTGGTGACTGCACGTGAGCGGGGTGTGGTGGTGGGTGTGCTGGAGAGGGAAGTAGTGGCTGTAGAGGTACTGCATGGAGGTGTGAGTGTAGACGAGACTGGGAGGGAGGAGGGAGAAGAGGAGGAGGGGGACACAGTGGAGGCAGTGGATGTTGGAGTGTCTGCATGTGTGTGATGCTTGCATGAGTGTCTGTGGGATCTGTGGTGCTTATGTTTGCCTGAGCTTCCCTTGCGTGTTGACGTGTGTGCATGTTGGTCTGTAGGTGTACTTGGGATAGGCTGAGGTACAGAGGATTGGGTCGGGGTTGAGGAAGTTGGAGAGGGGAGGCTAGAGACGGGGACAATGGCTGCCATCAGTGCTGAGGCCAGAGTCTGAAAAGATCGGTGAAGGGCCGTCTGACCAGAATGAATGCCCTCCAGGAATGCATTGGTTTGTTGCAACTGCCTCTCTCGACCCTGGATGGCATTCAAAATTGTAGACTGCCCAACAGTGAGGGACCTGAGGAGGTCAAGGGCCTACTCACTGAGGGCAGCAGGGGTGACTGGGGCAGGGCCTGAGGTGCCTGGGGCGAAGGTGATGCCCACCCTCCCGGGTGAGCAGGTACGCGGCTAAGGCTGAGGGGCTGCTGGGTGGGTGGTGCTGGTAGGGGGGGTGACGGCTGTACCTGTAGATGCAGGGGGCACAGATGTTGCCGCCACCACAAGGGAGTTCCCATCAGAGGACGAGTCTGTGTCGCTGGTGTCAGCTCCTGTCCCTGCCTTGGAGCTCCCCTCGCCCTCCGTCCCACTGGTGAATTCAGACTCCGAAGTGTCGCCCTCCTGGGCCATGTGGGATGCAGCTCCCTCGTGCTCCGGTGCCACTGCTCCTCTGCCTGATGATGCTAATGTACACAAGAAAAGGGAGACCACAAAAAGGGGGGGGAAGGCAGAAGAAAGACATGTTGAGTGCATGCATTACCACTACCGTTGGCAGACACGACAGACACAGAAGCCCCCTGCACTACGCCGCGCTCTTGGTCTCCACTGTTCAATTTCTGGGAAATGGCCTACAAGGCTATGGACGACCTCTGCACACACAGATCACACAGGGGTATGGCTACCTGTACTTGGCACTCTAAAGAGGTGGGCTGGGGTGCCACATGGCCTAACATACAGAGGGGCCTTGTCTACGGATTCGCCCTGGCCTAGGGAAACCCACAGCCCTCCTCCCCCACCCAGACACCTCCACTGCGCGCAAAGTCAGCAGAATGAGAGTGTACTCACCTCCTTGTGTCTGCTGTGATGCCCTCAAGTGCCCATCCAACTCCGGGTAGGCCACCGCCAGGATCCTGAACATCAGGGGGGTCATGGTGCGACGGGCACCACTCCCACGTTGGGAGGCCATCCCCAGCTGAGCCTCCGCCATCTTCTTGCTCCAGCAGCGAATGTCCTCCCATCTTTTCCGGCAGTGGGTGCTCCATCTGTGGTAGACCCCCAGGGTCCGGACGTCCTTGGCGATGGCACGCCAAATATCTTTCTTCTGGTGGGCGCTGACCTACATGAAATGTACAGGGGAAAAAGAGAAGTTATTACCAACTGCACCGTCAAACTGATTGGCCCCCATCCCTACCCTTGCCATGTTGCACATGCATTCACCGTCTTTCATGCACACAGCACTCTCCCCCCTTCCTTCTTACATCCAGCCCTCTCCACACAGGCATAACCCATACAGCATGCTCCCAGTGTACTTATCTGTTTGTCTGGAGGACCGTAGAGTAGCGTGTACTGGGGGAGGACCCCATCCACGAGTTTCTCCAACTCCTCTGATGTGAAGGCAGGGGCCCTTTCCGCAGACACTCGAGCCATTGTCTCTTCCAGACCGAGGTCACAGCAGCACTTGCAGTGTAGGTCCTCTCCTGTCGAAGATCAGGTATCGAGTGATTGAAGTGATAGGAAATGGCGGTCACGTCCGCAGCGGTGCGTACCGTCACCGCCGGCGTACATCACCATTGGCTCCTGGGACCCATAGGGCCCAATGTTAACCAATGCAGCATTGCGCCGCGGTCTTCAGAAATTGGTCAGCTAACACATGTGATTCTGACCAATCATCCTCCTCCTCCTGTGGTGTTTTGAGAACAGTGTAATCAGGTGGTATAAAATGTTGGTTCATTTTGATCATGGTTAATCTTTGCACGTTTTGAGGTGAGACACTGGTCCTTCTCACTGTAACAACTGTGTAAATCCTTCTGAAAGTTACAAAATTCAGCCCTGTAATGCCCTTTTTCCGAGTGGTCAGCCTGTGGTAGCCCTAGCCAGGCTACCTTAATGAGGTGTGAATTGGCATGAACAGAGACAAAGGAAGCATCTGGTGGGAGGAGAACTGCTGCATCAGATGACAGAGCAGGATGGGTGAAGAGAAGCCAAACTGGTCTTCAAAGGAGGGAATGCCACTTGGGACATAAACTGGACCTCTCCAATGTCCTGCTCCCCCAGAGAGATGGGGGACATGATTAAATTAGGATGGGGCTGGAAGGTGTTTATTAAGGGAGATTTAGCCACACTTGTGTGTGGACTCTGCCAGATCTAAGCTTCAAGCATGAATTTTCTGTATATTGGATTTTTAGAGCATGTTGCTTTCTGGGATTGATTTTTGCCATACTTCACAGGAAGTGGCCATCCCAGGGTGTGGTGGCCTGTCCCCCAGTTGTAGTCCCAGACCCCAAAAGGCAACCCAGAGCTCTGAACTCTTGGTTTGTGCTGTGGATCACTGTCCTGAATCAAGAAAGACCTCCGAAAGTAAGTGTAACAGTGTTCCATCGCAGGTGGCCTGAACTCTGGATTTTGCCCCTGTCCAGTGCAACCTGTTTTAACTCTTTGAGCGCTATTTGCTTCTAGGCGCCAGTTTTACTTTTAAACCTTAAAAGTTCATGCAAAATTCATATTCATATTCTGGGTCCCTACATCGAATGTTTGTCTTTTTGGTGTCATTTTAAAGATAAACATATTTTCTATTTTTATAAATTGGTGTTGGATTATTATTGTGTGTAGTGTTGTACTTATTTACTATTTTGTTGATATTAAATGCTTTACACACCTGTCTCCTAAGTTAATCCTAACTGCTAATGGGTAAAGCTACAAAGGTTTGAGCAATAATTAATTTACTGAGTCCATTACTGGACCAAGTGGGGGTTTGTGGCCTATTGCTAAGTATAGGTACCTACCTGCCCTTACCAATAACCCACTTTCCAACAACAGTGATGCACATGTAGTCAGTAGCCTAACAACTGGGCCACATGTCTGTCATCACGTGGATGATGTGGACAACACTTTGCTGCAAAGCTTGACCAACCAATTGCAGCACACTGTGATGCAGCGCTGGAGCAGGGTGTTTGCGGTCATAGGACCCCTCCTGCCTAAACATGCCCATAATAGTAGCCTGGATTTTCTTTTTTCTGGGGCCACTGAAGGAGGTGACTTTTGAGAAGTAGGTGGTTGTAAACTCAATGTGCATTGTGGGGCAGTTACTGTATGCTGTGGTGTCTCCATCTGACTCTGAGTCTTCCTGTGCCATTGTGAAGTCACTGAGATGGGTGCTTCTGGCCCACTGCCGGGAACAGGGCTGCTTTGCATGAGGATGTCACCCTCTTCTTCCTCACCTCCAACCGTGATTGGACCATTTGTGGCTGATATTTCCTGGCTCTCCTCACCTTTACCACCATTGACCACTTCCAGCATTTTTTTAAGGTGCTTCTCCTACCGTATTGCATGATGTTTCATATGGGTTGTTTGGCCTTCAGTACCATAATATGTACCAGGCGTACCCCGCTTGGGAAATTAGGCAAATTGCAATATTCTCCTGTTTACTAAGTGTAAAAAAGTCCCAAACTGAGGCGGAATACTTTTAGTGGCCCACTGCCTATGCCTGAAGAAGACCTGGAGGTAGGCAGATGTGTTGTCAATTGCCTCTCTGCAGTGCATACTTACACTGATGTAAGGGGTGGTGCAGGTTTCAGCTAGGGGTTTACTAATATGGGAACTGGTGGTGCTACCTGTGCCACATCCGTTGGAGGAGGTTAAATAGTGCTGTCGGACTCCTCTGTGTCAGCTTCCACAACGCATTGTCATTATCCTCCTCCATGTCCCTATCATCGTCATCAGAAGTGATGCATGAATATGGTGGGGTAGTATCCTTCCTTTTTCTTGTTGGATTTCAAAAAAGAAGGTTCTTGCTCATCAGGAAGCTTGACTTCCTGTTCTGCTTCATCTTTGGAAGATCTACTATTGCTGGCTGCTGTCAACTTTGCTCCCATTTACTGAAATGATTGGGTACTACTTTGCAAAAGGGACAAATCCAAATCAATGTCACTGCTCACGGGCATCGCCATGATTGCAGTGGCCGTCTCATTGACAGACATGGTCTTGGGCTTAGTTTGGGGTGGTGCTATTAATGCAGGAGTGCTGCTCCCAGGTTCCTTTCCAGAGGCTGGTGTGGTAGGCATATTTCTCCTGTGAAAGGTTACAGTCAGCACATCTCTAGTGAAAGGCTGCTTCTTCTCACTGACCACTTTCTTGGGAGCAAATTTGTTTGGGACCATTTTAAAGCTCTTATTAGCTGTGGCACTAAGCTGCACAAGTGGAAGAGATTGGAGGACTGAAATTACTGTACAGGCCTTCTCTTCAGCAGTACTGCGGGTGATGTCTCTACTTCTCTAGTGCACCTAAAAGCAAGAAAGCAAGCAAAACATGTAGTTAGTGAAACATGGCATTGTTGCAGGCTGAAATAGTACAGATAAATGCATTATTGTGGGTGATTACTTAACCCCGTGGGTGCCTGGGGCAAGCTGGGCTCGTCCTGGCACACGGTTTTCCGTGTGCCTGGCATGAGACCAGCTTGTCCTACACCTGGCCCATGGTGGGAGCGCTAGCACACTCCCCGTGGGCCTCCCTCCACACACGCTAGTTGGGCAAGGGCCGCTCCCCAGGGGGTCAAATGATTTTTAGGCCATTTCGGACCCCAGGGGGCAGATCGGCCTAATATATTTAGGCCGATCTGCCCCCAGGGTGGGCAAAAAAACCCTAGACACCAGGGATACTTTATATTTTATATTTTTCATTTTTTATGTGTGGGGAACAACCCCTTAGGCAAGGGTCGCTCCCAGGGGACCAAATTATTTTAAGCCATTTCTGTCCCCCCGGGGGCAGCTCAGCCTAATATATTTAGACCGATCTGCCCCCAGAGTGGGCAAAAAAACCCTAGACACCAGGGATAAAAAAAAATTGTAGTGGGAAGTGACCCAGTAGGCAGGGGTCACTCCCCGGGGGGGGGCAAATTATTGTTAGGCCACTACACACAAAGGAATTTTTATTTCTTTTACTCTTACGCATAAGGGGAGCGGCCCCTTGGGCAAAAGCCGCTCCCCAGGGGGGTAAAATATTTTTAGGCCTTTTCTGCCCCCACTAGAGGGAGATCGGCCTAATATAATTAGGCCAATCTGGCCGGGGGGGCAGAAACCTCTAGACACCAGGGAGATATATATATATATATATATATATATATATATATATATATATATATATATATATATATATATATATCCAAGAAAGAAGTGACTCAAACAGATGATCTCACTAAAGAACAAAAATATATTTCTACTACTACGTTTCAACTTCTGCCTTCCTCAGGTAGTACAAGATTGTTTGCTCAGTGGCTGCACAGCTGACACTGGTGGATTTTCAAAAAGCGTCATGAGTGAAGATTCCAATTGGAATGTGGAATCAATGCAGTCCTGAGAACTCTTCAGATATGCAGAAATCAAGTGGTATTGTCAGTGATGTTCAATCCATCTGGATGCAGTGATTTTAAACGGTACATCCAGAAATTTTCTCTGATGTCCAGTAGTTCTTCCTTTAAAACATGTTCCACAGGGAAAATCTTCAAATCTGATAGTAAATGGTCAACAAGGTCAAAATGGTTTGCTACAGGCTGGTCAAGTTTCTTGTTAATTATTGCCGATTTGTGGTTCCTGAATCGTGTACGGAGGTCATTCAAAGTTTGAGATGGAACCTTCCGGAAACTGCAGAAATCCACAAAATTCCTACTACCCAACATTGTCTCATCTATTAAAAATTCTGCTGCACTTGTCAGCCTAAAAATGTATTTTTTTCAAACTGCCCTTTTGGACCCGCTTTGGATCCCCCTCAATTTAAACATGTTTGAGGGGAACATTGGGTGGTAAGAAATATGTCCCGGTATGGGGATCCCACACAGAAATGTGGGAAAAATGTGATTCTTTTTAGCTAAATTTGAGGTTTGCTGAGGATTCTGGGTAAGAAAACATTGGGAGATCCACATAAGTCACTCCTCCCTGGACTCCCTTCGGTGTCTAGTTTTCTGAAATGTCTGGGTTTGGTAGGTTTCCCTAGATGGCTGTTGAGCCCAGGACCAAAAACGCAGGTGCACCCCCGCAAAAACAGATAGTTTTGTATTTGATAACTTTGATGTATCCACATAGTGTTTTGAGGTATTGCCTTTCGTGGGCACTAGGCCTACCCACAGAAGTAAGGTACAATTTTTATCAGGAGACTTGGGGGAACGCTGGGTGGAAGGAAATTTGTGGCTCCTCTCAGATTCCAGAACTTTCTGTCACCAAAATGTGAGGAAAAGGTTTTTTCGGGTGCCAAATTCTGAGGTTTGCAAAGGATTCTGGGTAACAGAACCTGGTGAGAGCTCAACAAGTCACCCCATAATGGATTCCCCTAGGTGTCTAGTTTTAAAAAAAATGCACTGGTTTGGTAGGTTTCCCTAGGTGCTGGCTGAGCTAGAGGTAAAAATCTACAGCTAGGCATTTTGCAAAAACCAGATTTCAATGTAAAAATGTGATGTGTCCATGTTACATTTCCTGTCGCGAGCATTACGCCTACCCATGCAAGTGAGGTACCATTTTTATCGGGAGACTTGGGGGAACACAGAATAGCAAAACAAGTGTTAATGCACCTTGTCTTTCTCTACATTTTTTCCTTCCAAATGTAACAGTGTGTAAAAAGACGTCTATTTGAGAAATGCTCTGTAATTCACATGTTAGTATGGGCATCCCGGAATTCAGAGATGTGCAAATAACCACTGCTTCACAACACCTTATCTTGTGCCCATTTTGGAAATACAAAGGTTTTTTGATACCTAGTTTCTCACTCTTTATATTTCACCAAATGAATTGCTGTATACCCGGTTCTAGAATGAAGACCCATTGCAAGGTGCAGCTCATTTATGGGCTCTGGCTACCTAGGGTATATGATGAACCTACAAGCCCTACATATCCTCGCAACCAGAAGAGTCCAGAAGATGTAACGGTATATTCCTTAAAAAAATCTTACATCACAGGAAAAAGTAAAACGTGGAGAAAAATGGCTGTTTTTTTACCTCAATTTCAATATGTTTTCATTTCAGCTGTTATTTTCTGTAGGAAATCCTTGTAGGATCTACACAAATTACCCCTTGCTGAATTCAGAATTTTGTCTACTTTTCAGAAATGTTTAGCCTTCCAGGATCCATCATTGATTTGACACCCATTTCTGTCACTAACTGGAAGGAGGCTGAAAGCACAAACAATCATAAGAATTAAGTATGTCCCAGTAAAATGCCAAAATTTTGTGTTGAAAAATTGGGCTTTCTGATTCAAGTCTGCCTGTTCCTGAAAGCTGGGAAGCTGGTAATTTTAGCACCACAAACCCTTTGTTGATGCATTTTTCAGGGAAAAAAACACAAGCCTTCTTCTGCAGCCCTTTTTTCCCTTTAAAAAAAAAAAAAATGAAATGTTTTCTGTGTTTTGGCTAATTTCTTGGTCTCCTTCAGGGGAACTCACAAACTCTGGGTACCTCTAAAATTCCTAGGATGTTGGAAAAAAAGACGCAAATTTGGCGTGGGTAGCTTATGTGGACAAAAAGTTATGAGGGCCTAAGTGCGAACTGCCCCAAATAGTCAATAAAAGGCCTGGCATCTGAGGGAAAAAAGGCCTGGAAGCGAAGGCGTTAAGTAATAAATGCCAATTTAGTCAAACATTGTAAAGTCAAACGATACCACCAAACCACTAAAATGTATTTTCAAATCAGGCAAAACAACATGCAGATATAGCTTTCTGCTTTATCTCCATCTGAAACATCTAACAAGGTGATCCAGAGGAAATGGAATAATCATTAAAAAATATGCATGATGCTGCAGATGTGTCTGTAGTGCACCACAACCAGGGAGTTCAGGAGAAAATGGAATTATGCACCCAAAGAAACTGAATGCTGTAGCGCAGCCATGCACCTATGGTGGATGGATGGATGAAGGCAAAAATGCAGAATTAAATAAATTCAAAGATTTAAAAAAAAAAACTAAAAATCTAAAAGAAAAATGCTTAAAATGAAAATATTATTTTTTATCAAAATAAAAAAACTTGAATGAAAAAATAGAAAAAACATAAAATAATAAAATGACAACTTAAAATGTAAACTTAAACAAAAAAACAATAATGGCCGATATTTGTATGGGAGGACAAGAAGCAAAAAGCTTATTGTGAGGAAAGGAGGTGCAAAATGCAAAAATGCAAAAAAGAAGGAAAATATTAAAAGCAATATTCATCAGAATCATATTCTTTTACTTTTTATATACTACAATGATCCCCAAGCATATCAATATTAAACTGGTGTCTCATCAATCCATGCAATCTTATAGAGATGGCATACTGGCTGGGTGCACAAAAAAAACACCAGCCATATGGTCAAACAACAACAAAAGTGAGCAAGGAGTAATGGGGAACAATGAACACATGCAAGCCTAAGGCAAGGACACACTGGCTGAATCCACAAAATGGCCACTATCCACAATAGCGATCAAGGATGCATGGAGAACAAAAACACATGTAACTCTTGCAAAGACACACTGGCTGGATGCACAAAATGGCTGCCAGCTTCATGGTCAGGCAACAACAGTGAGCAAGAAGGCATGGGGAACAAGAACACATGGAAGCCCATGGCAAAAACACAAAATGGATGCACAAAATGGCCACCAGCCACATGAGCAAACAGTGACAACAGAGGGCAAGGCGGCATGGGGAACAAAGAACACATACAAGCCTTTGGCAAAAGCACACTGGCTGGATGCACAAAATGGCTGCCAGCCACATGGCCAAGCAACAACAGCAAGCAAAGAGGAATGGCAAATAACACACACATGCCTATGGCAAAAGTACACTGGCTAGATGCACAAAATGGCTGCCAGCCACATGGTCAAGCAACAACAGCGAGCAAGGAGGCATGGCAAACTAGAACACATACACGTCTATGGCAAAAACATCCAGGCTGGATGCACAAAATGGCTGCCAGTGACATTGTCAAGAAACAACTGCGAACAAGGAGGCATGGAGAACAAAGCACACATGCAAGCCTATTGACATAGACTATGCCCCGGCCACTTAGACCAAAAGTCTAACTTTATTATAAGTATAGTTAGACTTTGTGTTTAAACTTAGTCTTTGGGTCTAAACTTGGACGTTTGGTCTCAGTTTACCTTTTGTGAATCGCGCCCAAATGGTGGACAGTGATAAACACACACTGGCCAGAAATAGGAGGCATGGTGGTAAGACTGAAGAAAACCCTAACATTAATTCAGCAATGCAAAACAAAACAATTAGCTGATTCTCCTATGCCATCAAATATTACCCCGCAACATATACACTTTTTGAAAAAAAAAACTGAAATGCAAACAATAACGACATTTTGAATTTAATTTTTAAATTAATCCAATGCAAACCAAGCCCTAAATTAGGTTTTAAAACCATATCCCACGGTTGACTACTTGCACTGTGCCTACTGGTTAGATGGCCCATTGAAAATCTAGGCCACATAGTAAAATAAGTGAATATTGTAAATGTAACAAGCATAAAAAGGTACTGAACTGTGCAACAATTTTCCTTTATAAGAGATAAAGATCAATGAAATGTAAAATAAATAACCAGGCCCTACTTACACTCCAGGCCACCCACCACTATAAAATTGATAAATCAAATTATAGTACAAAGAAATACTCATGCACGTCCAAGCAAAGAAACAACACCCTTAAACAATGTTTTTTTACCTTACATATGTGATAACACAAAAACAAAGGTCCTCATTATGACTTTGGCAATAAATCCAGCTTACTGACACGGTGTAGGCCGCTATCATACCACTGCACACACCAGTCAGACAGAATACAGCCACATACACAAATCTGCCAGCTCAAAGGTCAGGGAACCAACACCCATACCGTTATGTCAACAGAACAACGCCCACCACTTTATGACCCACGAATCACCACGGTGGACATTCAATGGCGGTAAACCATTGGTGGTACATATCGCTGCGCTCAGAATGGACAGCTACATACAAAACAACACTACATTGGCCAATGCTAAAAACACACACCTGACACTCATACACACACCACACCCACACACCCACAGCGCCACAAAACACACACCCACATTACTCACAACCCTTTACAAACAACAATTACTGCCAGGAGATTGACACAAACAGCAGAGAGACAACTAGATACACCACCACATACACCCATACATCCCTCATGCACCCACCACATTACCCAACACACTCTTACCAACAGAAACCACACAACACCCATGTCCCCACAAAGACACCCCTGATTTACTGATGAGGAGTTAAGGATTAAGGTGGAGGAAATTGTCAGGGTAGAGTCTCCGCTGTTTGGAGCACAGGTACATCAAATGTCCATTGCCAGGAAGATGGAGCTATGGCGAAGAATCATGGACAGGGTGAATCCCGTGGGACAGCATCCAAGAACAAGGGACAACATCAGGAAGAGGTGGAACGACCTACAGGGGAAGGTATGTTCCATGGCAGCAAGGCACCAGTTCGCCATACAGAGGACTTGGGGTGGCTCTCCAAATCCTCCCCCACAGCTCACAGCATGGGAGGAGCAAGTCTTGGCATTACTGCATACTGAGGGACTCGTTGGAGTAGTCGTAGGACTGGACACTGGTGAGTCAACATTTACTACTTATCACCCCCATACCTCCATGCCATCATACCCCTTCACCCTCACTCCCATCACTCCACTCCATCCCACACACTGCACCTTCACATATGGCTAACCCCAATGCCTAGCCCTAAATGCTATACCAATACATGGATAGCCCTCCCAGGCCTGCATGGACACCAATCACTAAAGCATGCACAGCATAGGGAAACTCTCAATCCCACATTACATCACCATACACAAACAAGGGTGACAGGGCAACTGCAACGATAGAGGGGAAGCCAGGGATGTACAATATGTCACAGATATGAAGCATAATACATCACTTACATCTTCACAGGCGGCCCAGCCAATCCCAGTGGAGAGGAGGTGCCACAACTATCCAGTCCCCCAACAGAAGATGCCCCCAGTGATGACAGTAACTCTGGACTTCAGGATCTGAACCAACATCTGGCCCATCAGGGATCACTGGACAGTCGGTCACCCAAGCCCACTCACAGTCTACCACAGAGCCTCCCCCATCAGTATCCTCCAGCACAGCACCCCCCCAGCATACCCACACCTCTGTCCCAAAGACATGTCAATCAGCAGTGTGCCCACCTGTACACAGACCCCAGGCCCACCTCACTCCCAAGACAATCAGTCCTGTGGATAGTGGCAGTGGGCACACCATTCAGGGGACAGAGGCACAGGACAACAGGGACACTGGGAGGACCACTGTGTGCCAGGGGCAGGACAGGCCCAGGCAACCGACTCTCAAGGAGGCACTCACTGAGATCCTGGGAGCCTACCAACATTCTCAGGACACGAGGGACTAGATTCTTGACAACGTGCAGGAGAACTGGCGGCTGCATTAGGAACGTATGATCTCCATAGCAGGGGTGCTGGCAGATATGGCCAACATCATGAGAGAAGCAACAGGACACAGCGGGCCACTCCCACTAGCCAGTCCATTGACCAGCCATTCACTTCCACTGCAGCTAGAGGGGCAGGAGGCCCCACCACAAGACCCACAGGCCACCAGCACCTCTCCCCCTGCAGAAGGTGAACAACCCTGCAAATGTTCCCTGAGTCCCAGGCAGAAGCCAGAGACACTTGCCAAGACCACCGACAGGAAATGAGACTCACTTGATTTTTCCCCTTGTGTCCCACCCTGTCACCTTGTCCACTTTGAACTGCCTTTGCTTCCCTTCCTATGGCCCTTGGACACTGCACCTGTGCTACAAACAGACTGGAACAATACCCTGGATTCCTCACTTGTTTCCTGACCTTCAACAGGAGAGCACCTCCACTGCATGTGCTGCTGTAACCTGTGTCTGGAACCCACCATGGCCCTTGTGACTGGGGAAAGGGCCCCTGCCTTCACTACAGAGGAGTTGGAGCGTTTGGTGGATGGGGTCCTACCCCATTATGGACTGCTGTATGGGCTTCCATACCAACAGGTAAGTACACCTTGGGCACGATGTATGTGGGACGTATGCATGGAGATGTGTGTGCAAGCACTGTGTCATCAGGAGGGATATCTTGTGGTGGTGTACATGGTGTGGGCCGGTGGTGACGAAAACGGGATTGGTGGGCCATATCTGTGACAGGCTGGATTGTATGTGTAATGGTGTCCTCCTGTCTGTATTACCTCTGCAGGTTAGCGCCCATCAAAAGAAGGGATTATGAAGTATGGACCCTGGGGGACTATGGTAGGCGGAGCACCCACTGTCGGAAACAGTGGGAGGACCTTAGACGCTGGGCATGGAAGACCGCAAAGGCCCAGCTGTGGATGGCCTCCCAACGAGGAAGGGGTGCCCGTCGGAACCTGACTCCCTGATGGCCTGGATACTGGCGGTGGCCTACCTAGAGCTGGATGGGCGCTTGAGGGCATCACGACAGCCACAAGGGGGTGAGTACAGTGAGCATTACCACAATCATTGACAGGTGGCCTTGGATCCGGGGTGGTGGGTGTGAGATAGGGGGTGCCTCTAATGACAGGCCAGACATTGCAGCGTGATCCAGCTCAAGGGTAATGGGTGTATGACAAATGCAGGTAACCTAGCTTGGTAGCATCCCATGTCAGTCAGGGCTTTGTGGGTCCCAGGAGGGGTGTAGTTGGTGGTGTTTGGCCCTCATCTTGCTGTGGCATCTAGCCAAATCACTGGCAGTGCAATGCATAGTACTCAAGCCTGATCCCTGTGTGTGACAGTGCTGTGTATGCCAACTGTGGTGTTGGTGCAGTAATTGACCCAGTATTTTCTTTCTCCAATCACCTCTCTTTTTTACGTCTGTCATCCTGTTCATGTGTGCATTAGTATCATCTGGGGGAGGAGCAGGGGCATTGGCGACAGAGGGATCTGCATCCCACAGGACCCAGGAGGCTGAGTCCACTGACGCCGAGGGAACCAGTTGGTCGGAGGGCAATGGGAGCACCACGGCAGAGACAGGAGGCGACAACACACACTCAGATACCTCATCTGATGGAAGCTTCCTGGTGGTGGCAGACACCTCTGTGACCATCCCAGCTGCAGGTACAGCTGCCACCCACCGTACCCGCACCACCCTCCCAGTAGCCCCTCAGCGAGTTGCCTGTGTCCTCTCACCCAGGAGTGTGAGCATCTCCTTCACCCCAGGCACCTCAGGCCCTGCCCCAGTGAGCCCTGCTGCCCTGAGTGAGGAGGCTATTGCCCTCCTGAGATCCATCCCTGTAGGGCAGTCAACCATTATGAATGCCATCCATGGGCTGACATCCAAGATGCAGCAATGCAATGCATTCCAGGAGGGCATCCACAGTGGGTGGTGGCCCAACAGAGATCGATTCAGGCTCTGGTCTCCTCTCTGATGGCAGCCATTGTCCCTGTTCCTACCGTCTCTCCTCCAACTACCATTTCCCATTCCCAGTCTCCTCAACCCCAACCCATCCCATGCACACATAGAGACGAGCATGCACACAAGACAACACACAAGAGTGGCACAGTCAAATACAGGCACCACACTTCATCTCACAAGCACTCATGCAAACACTAGACATTTGCAGACACAACCACATCCACTGTCTCCACTGTACTCCTCCTCCACCTCCCTCACAGTCATGTCCACACTCACACATGAATGCATTGCATCAACATCCACCACCAGCATCACTACACCAAGCAACACACACCTCACTAGCAGACATCTCCACAACATCCCTCCTGCCATGAAGGGGAAGAAGCCCTCGACTCCTGCCAGGAAGGCTAAGGAGCCTGCACATCCTGCCATGAATTGGAAGAAGCCCTCAACCCCTGCCAGGAAGGGTAATGCATCCCCTGTGCCCTCTCCCACCCTGTCTCTCCCCCCTCTTAAAGGACACAAACGCAAGCACACGCACACCCATCAGCCATCCACCTCACATCAGCACACTGGCCACGCACTTACACCCAAGTCCAGCAGACATAAACGTCCAACAACCACTCCCTCAACCTCCACTCCCATCCCTCCTCCCTCATCTCGCCCCATCCCTAAGAAGCTTTATCTTGCCCAACTTGACCTCTTCACTCCCCCTTCCTCTCTGTCCTGCCCATAAGAGCAGGGTCCCAATGACCCAGCCCAGCACCTCAACCAAACAGTCCACGCGGACAGTGGTGGCACCACCTAGTTGTGGTGGCAAGTCAGTGAAGGATCCCACTCCACCAGCCAGAAAGGTTAAGGATCCCACACCTCCTGCCATGAAGGTGAAGGAGCCTGCACCTCCTGCCATGAAGGGGAAGAAGCCCTCGACTCCTGCCAGGAAGGCTAAGGAACCTGCACATCCTGCCATGAATTGGAAGAAGCCCTCAACCCCTGCCAGGAAGGGTAAGGATCCAATGCCTCCTGCCATGAAGGGGAAGAAGACCTCGGCTCCAGCGGAGGCTGTCAGGGTGACACCACCACCACCAGTGGTCATGGTGCCCTGACTGCCACCTGAGGAAGTGCAGCCCTCACCTCCAGCAGAGGCTGCCCAGGAGGCACCTCCACCTGCCAACACAGTGCAGCCCTCACCTCCAGCAGAAGCTGTCAGGGTGACACCACCACCGCCAACACCAGTGGTCATGGGCCCTCACCTTCAGATGACACAGTGTAGCCATCACCACCAGCGGAATCCATGTAGGCCACCCTCCAGGGACTGCTGTACAAGGGGGCTCCTCCAAAAGCAGTGGGCATGTTCCCCACCTAAGAGACTGTGACCTTGCACTCCCCAGCAAGAAAAATGGGCATGGACCCCCCTCCAGGATCAGTGGGAAAGTCACCCACCTGAGAGACTGTTGCCTTGCCGTCCCCAGCAGGGAGAAATGGGCATGGAGCCCCCTCCAGAACCAGTGGGTAAGTCACCCACCTGAGAGACTGTGGCCTTGCACTCCCCAGCACAGAGAAATGGGCAGGTAGCCCCCTCCAGAACCAGTGGGAAAGTCACCCACTCCAGAGACTGTGGCCTTGCGCTTCCCAGCAGAGAGAAATGGGCATGGATCCCCCTCCAAACCAGTAGGAAAGTCACCCACTCCAGAGACTGTGGCCTTGCACTCTCCAGCACAGAGAAATGGGCACAGAGCCCCCTCTAGAAGCTGTGGGAAAGTCGCCCACTCCAGAGACTATAGCCTTGCACTCCCCAGCAGAGAGAAATGGGCATGGAGCCCCCTCCAGAACCAGTGGGAGAGTCACCCACTCCAGAGACTGTGGCCTTGCACTCCCCAGCACAGAGAAATGGGCATGGAGCCCCCTCCAGAACCAGTGGGAAAGTCACCCACTCCAGAGACTGTGGCCTTGCCCTCCGCAGCCGAAAGAAATGGGCATGAAGCCCCCTTCAGAACCAGTGGGAAAGTCACTCACTCCAGCGACTGCGGCCTTGCACTCCCCAGCAGAGAGAAATGGGCATGGAGCCCCCTCCAGAACCAGTGGGAAAGTCACCCACTCCAGAGATTGTGGCCTTGCACTCCCCAACAGAGGGAAATGGGCATGAAGCCCCCTCCAGACCCAGTGGTCTTGTTCCCCTATTTGGTTTAGGTTCCCCCCACCTCCCATCCCCCTGAGGTGCCTGCACACTTGAAAACTGATGCCCCTGCAGAGTTCTATCTGGATGAAGTCAGGATTCAAGTTGGGCCTTGGACTGTACCCTGTGCCCTTGTGGGTCCTTGGTACTTTGGACTGGGCATTGGCCCTTTGTGTACATTTGTACGTATCTGTTTTTCGTACAATTGGTTCTTTTGCTAGCTGTTTACAATCAATACATTCTCATTACTGCATTCTTGTTGTCCTTGCATTATTCTGCCGTGTATCATGTGCCATTGTTTTTCATCTGCAGCTGGCTGTGTATATGGTGTGTGTGTGTTGGGTGTGTGTTGTGCATGTGTTTGTCACTCTCCTTTTCCTCCCTCCCTCCCTTGTGTGCTAGGCAGCTGTACTCACCGTCGCCGTCATTGTTGGCATTGGTGTTCCAGGTGGAGCATAACGTGGATGAGCATTGGGAAGACTTGCAGTTCCAGTTCCATGGCAGCGTTGTTCTTCTCGGTATCTCCGATGGTGAGTCTTTGCTCTTCTGTAATGTGTTTCTGACAGGCTTTTGATGGTTTTGGTACTGCTCCAGAAATCCTGGTGGATTGCAGGGTCAAAATGTGCTGGGTGGTACTTTGTCTTGCTCCTGGCTGTTGCTGGCTGCCACCGTGGTCAGTGGTGTTAACGTTCTGGCGGTTGGTGTGGTACATTGGCTGTCTATGGGAGTTATCTCTGCATGGTCATAATTTGATGGTAATTACTGCCAGCCTGTTGGTGGTAATACCACCACTTTCTCACTCGCCGCCAGGGTCATAATGAGGGCCAAAGTTCTTGAATCCAAAGGTATATATCCAGGAGACAAAGAGAGTAATCCTTCCACCACAAAATCCAAGTGAAAAGTGATCAGGAGATGGACAAAGCACTGGGTGAGCCTATAGGACAGAAACAAGAAGTTGCAGTCTCTGGGGCACCTTCCTGTTTGGAAAAAAAGGCTTCTCACACTAAAAAACAACTTGAAGTGTTCATTAGAGAAGGAAATCCACTCACAAACCTCTTTTTGACTAGGCTTAGATGTATCTTGTGTAGAAAACCTACTTGAGGGACTGTGGCAAGCAACACTTGTTTTGTCACACGAGTAAGCTCAATGTCTTGCACGCTCAATAGCAGCCCAAGACTAATATGGTGCTCATAAGCAAGCATGAAAAGCTAAATCTCTCAAGCATGCCAAAAAAAAAACCTCTGCTTGGTGCTGGATAGTGCAGAATCCAGGAATTCTCCACTACTCTATGTACAGCAAACTGCATGAATTCCAAAAACTCTTCAAGCGGAGCAGAGTTTTCCACCCGAGCCTACTAATTACCCCACATATAACATCTTCTATGAAATAGGTAATAATATCACTGGAACATTTGGTGTAAAATGATTGATGAGAAAACTCTGCATGGCAGGAGCACAAGTTATAGTTACCTTAGGGCATGAGTTATAGTTTCTCAAATTATATATATATATATATATATATATATATATATATTACCTGCCAGTGGCAGTCAGGTAGGATCACTTTTCCGTACAAAAAGCATTTTTTCACTTGCCTATATTCTTGGCACAGCTTAACAAATCTTCATGAAACTTTCCCCAAAATTTGGCAGTTCCGTCAGCTGCTGCCTGGAAAGTTCCTGGGGGATCCGTCCGGGGGGGGCATAGAAAAAAATGCATTTTTCCATAGGGATTTTAAACAGCGATAGCTCAAAAACTAATGAACCGATTTACCCCAAATCTGGCAGGAAGGTAGGTTCTGGTCCAGAAAGAGTGTTTTCTTTATTTTTTTTATTAGGGGTAATTCCGTTCACTAGTTTTTGAGAAATTAAGGGGGAAACAAATTTGTATATCTAGAGACATGAAGGATTCGCGACCCTTAATGATCTTGTGATGTGATCTGATTGGCTGGTAACACTTCAACCACAGAAGCTGTTGAAGTGTTTTAGCCATCTTGGGACTTGGCTAAAGCTGAGTCCCAAAAACAAAAAAAAAAGGGGCCAGGGTACGAACACCCTGACCCCTTAGCTCTGGTGCTGGGGTCCCAAAGGGCTAAAAAGCATTTCGTTTTAATTTTATGATTCGAGAGGCGGTGGATCTGCTAATCCGCTCATAAAATAAACAAAAAGAAAAAAATTAAAGTGGGGGGCCTCCTGACCCCCTCCCGCTACCCCAGGGACCACAACCTCCCCAGGGCTCATTTTCTTTGGATGCAGGGTGGGCTCTGGGCCCCCTCCCGCTACCCTGGGGACCACCACCTCCCAGGAGTGATCTGGTAATAAATGCGGGGGCCCTGTGGAACCCCTGCTGCCACGGGGACCACCAAACCCCATCGCAAGACTAGTTGCAGCAAGGGGGCCAAAAGGTCCCCCATCCCCCAGGCAAATGTTTAAAAAAATAAAGGGTGTCTGTTTCGGACCTTCATGCCCCCGGGACCATTATCCCCAGAGGCTAAGATCTCGTTGGAGTGGGGCCACACGGCCCTCCTCGAGGAGCCCCTGATTGCCCTGGCTTTGTTTAAATACATTTATTTTGTTAAATGTAACAAAAATATCCTATTCTAAATATATGAGATATTAAAGACTAAAACAAATCTCTCTTTCTGTCTTTCAGTCAATTGCTTCCACTCACACACCCACTCAGACACTTATGCACCCACTCACAGACCCACTTAGACACTCACGCACCCACTCACAGACCCACTGACACCCTCATACAGCCACTCACAGACCCGCGCACAGACTGGGGCATCCACTAAAACACTGATGTACGCACTCTCACACCCAGACAGACAATCTGACAGCCACTTTCACCCCCACATACTGTACACCCTCTCACACGTATTCTCGCACCCAGAGGAGCTGTGGCTAACTCCTGCCATGCACTGTAAAAGGGCTGTGCACAGCATGGGTTTAGGTGGTTGGGAAATGTTGGCCGCAGGGTCTGGCTGCAGCCCAAATCTTGTGGGCAGCCTTCCCTGCGCATGGGTGAGGACGTGCACGG
The DNA here is from genome assembly GCF_031143425.1 of Pleurodeles waltl. NCBI lineage: Eukaryota > Metazoa > Chordata > Amphibia > Caudata > Salamandridae > Pleurodeles > Pleurodeles waltl. Next base: position 475,155,610 of record NC_090447.1, on the reverse strand, counting down.
TTGGGTGCTTAGAGGGGGGTTGGCCTCCCTGTGGCCAAACGCCGTCACGCACGGACAAAGGTCATGCGCGGCAGTGGTTGGATTATAGTATGGCAATTAAAATTACTAAAAGTTAAAAAAAACTTAGAAATTCACTGAAAAAATAAAGGTTACTTGGATTTTATAGTTAGGTTCTGAATTTACTTGTAGAAAACCATAGAAATTCAGCAGTTATAGGTACCTCAGCTAACTATAATTGGCACTCCTGTAATGCACTCCTTATGACTTCACATATTACATCACTCATGACATGGTCAGTGACATCAGTGACATCACTGATGACATTATTGGACACATCTCATATGAGATCACTGATGACATCACTGATTCCCTTGTGTTCTACTGCAGCCTCCCAGAGTATCCTAAAGAACTAGTAGAGTTCTACCAGCCTTACTTATGACAAAATTGTGGCATACCTGAAGCCAGCTTGATTGAACTAAACTGGTAAAACTTGAAACATTCAATTTAGAAAACAACAAAAGGAGAGGTTATAATTATTACAGGCATTATGATTAGTTCTGTAGAAGAAAAGTAGGACATATTTTAAGTGAGTTTTCAAATATCTTCCTCTTCTATTTAATTAAAACATTCTGACATGTAGACTGAAAAATGCACATTCTGAATGTATGCCAAAAGTGTGGTACATCTGACAGCCATCTTGATGGAATCGAAGTGGAAATCTGAAAACATTTCCTACTGAGAATGCTGCAGTAAATGAAGACTTTAGGGAGCTTCATAACAAAGGAGTCTCCCAAGATAGCCACCAAAGGAAAATAAACCCAAATGTAGCACAAATAATACCCAAATATAGCCAAATGGCAGAAGTGTGCTAAACACCTTTTTTTTTGCACTTTAACATAGCCCGGACTTGACTCAAATGAATCGGAGTGCTTTACATAGGCATCAGTTACATTACACTAAAACACATTCCTTTTGGGCTTTCAGCATGGGCAGATTAGTTGATTTGCCCAGAGTCACAAGATGTTGAGCTGACGTTGAACCTCAACCAGGTTCTCCAATTGCAAAGTCTGCTGCACTGGCCATAACATCACATTCTCTCCCCTAAGTGCAACATATAATCAAATGATCAACTGGTTAAAATATATCAAGATAGCAAATATTTTAAAAGTGCTTTGTCTCAATTTGAGAAATGATTAAATATGTCCTCATTTTTGTTTTTTAGAGCAATAACCATAATTTGTATGGAAATAACACCCTCTCATTTTTATAATTTCTAAATTAAATGCTTTTGGTATTACAGTTTTAAAAGATGACATCAGGTGTGCCACACTTTTGTAATAAATATAGAATGTTAGCCATCTAGTTGCTCATTAAAATACTGTGGGAAGCAAATATCAGGAGCACAGCCTTGGATAATTGAGGGCAGGGAGGAGGGTACAGAGACAACAAGTGGACCCCACTGGGCAGGTGGGAGTGACAGCTGCAGCACAAGGAACCACTGATGGCAAGGGAAAGGGGGGGAGGGTCAAAAACCAACCATGTAGGACAGGCAAGAGAGGCTGACGGAATATAACAGACAAATGAGGGCAGTACAACCATACATGCCAACAGATCCGATTCAGTCAGGAGACTGCTGATGTTTTTAAGCTCAAAAGGGCTTAAATGTATCTGTCTCCTGCCTAAAATATCATCTTTTTCAATGTAAGTCAATGTGGAAAATTAATTCCCTAGGTTTTCTCTTCAAAATCTCCCTCCTACTAAGTTCAAATTGTTGGCAAGAATGGCACACTGGATCACTAAAGGCAAGAGTAATGGGATAGGGATATGGACTTGGATAACAGAGGGCAGGAGGGAGATAGGCAGGGGCACCAAACTGACCTTTCAGGGCAGATGTGAAGGGTTGCAGCAGCACAATGTACCACACAAGGCAAGTGGGACAGCATTGCAGCACAATGGACCATAGAAAGAAATGGGGAGGGGACCAGGCTATGCACATAGACAACAGAGAGCAGAGGGGAAAAGAGGCAAGGGCAACAAGCAGACCATACCCAACAGACAGGAGGGACAGATGCATCATAACGGACCATGAAGGGCAGGGGCAGGGTGACAACAATAGATCAGACAAGGCAGGAGGGAAAGGATAGGGATCTCCACATGGGAAAAGGAGGGCAGGGGGCCAGGGGACAGGGCTGGAGCAGCAGGCTGACCATGGAGGGCAGACTGGATGGGCCCTGGAAACACAACACACCATGGAGGGCAACAGGGAGACTATAATGGCATACGCACAGACAATGGAAGAAAAGTGGGAGGGGCTCAGGGGCAACAAGATGACCACACAAGGCAGGAGTGAGGTGCTGTGGCAGCACAGAAGGCCAAGTATGGCAAGCAAGAGGGTAAGTGGCAGCACAACGGCCATGGTGGGCAAGAGGGAGGGGCAGGGGCATGCACCAAGGACCACAGAGGACAGAAGGGATTGGTAGGGGCCAGACACAAGCAAGAGAGGGCAGGGAAGGAGCTTTACAACAGATGATGCAGGGTAGGCAGGAGGAAGCATTGCAGGGCAACAGAGCATGGATGGCAGAAGGGAGTGTCAGCAAAATGGACCATGAGGACAGCAGGGAAGGGATGGGGCATGGAACACAGACAGACAGGGGAGATTTTGCAGGGACAGGCAGTAGTCTTCTGACCATGCCAGGCAAGTGGGAGGGGCAGTAAAAGCTCAGCAGAACACTCAGAGTAGATGGAAGGGGCAGTGGCAAGTCCATGGAAGATGGGAGCAGGGGCAAGCACACAGACATAGTAGGGCAGGGGGAAGAAGGGTAGAAACAACAGGCTAAGCACTGAGGCTAAGCAGAAGGGCAGTGATGAGTCATAGCATTGGGCAATGGAGGTGAGGCAGAGTAGGCAGGGACATCAAGCTAACACACTAGACCATGCAGAGCAAGAGGGAGGGGTTTGGTGCATGGACTCGGAAAACAGAGGGTAGGGAGGAGGTGGATGGGGCATCAACTGTTCACGGCAGACAGAAAGGGCAGTGTCAAAACAACAGCCACACAGGGCTGTAATGAGGGAGCAGGGGCATGGACTTGGGCAATGGATGGCAAGGAGGAAGGGGAATTGGAGAAGCAAGCCTAGGTGGGGGAAGCACAATGCTAGGCCCCGCGTCCAACTCCCCCAAACATGCATTGCGATTGGTATTTTACTTAATGTTAAAAAAAATAACTAGAAATGAATTTAAAAAACAATGGTCACAGGGACATTACAAATAGGAAAAAGAATGAAAGTCACTAAAGTTCCAAAGGTCGCAGGGATGTTATAGTTAGGTTTAGATATTACATGCACAAAATCTTAGAAATTGAGCTGTTATACTTAGTTACAGTTAGCTATTTAAAGTAACTATAACTCACACCCTCACCATACACTGCTAATTATCCCAGATATTGCATCACTCCTGACATCTTCTATGACATCATTGACAATATCACTGTAACGTTTGCTGTAAAATTATTGATGAGAAAACTGTGCATGACTATAACACTGAATTTCCTTGGTTTTGTGCATGTAAAATTTGAACCTAACTGCAACATCCCTGTAACCTTTGGTTTCTTAGTGAGTTTCTATGGTTTTTGATAATTCTTACCCCTCCATGTAACCTTTGTTTTTTTCAGTGAATATATATATATATATTCTTCTTAGACAATTGTGAAATTCAATTCACCATTCATCTGTATCCCAGCACATCGTCTCCATATCATTCCTCCTGGATAGAAATGTCCATTGTTCATGGTTCTATTATGTCATATTTATTGAACAAAGTGTTTCGTGCCACAAGGAGATGTCTACGGGTTTTGGATAATGGCTTCAGCTGGGCACTCCCCCCACTGCACACAAACACCCAAACACATCAATAGTCCTATATCTATTACTACTACCTTGCATGTTGGAGCCACCAATACCACCATCTTATGACGTGCAAAGAATGTATTCAGCAATACTGAAAATATGAATATGAAGTTTCCAAATCATTTGCACAATGCAGTATATTGGACCTACATTTTGTATAAAATATCAGAATTTTTTAACATGCAAATAAAAGTCCAATATTCAATTTTAGTAACTCATTAGTCCTATGTCTATCACTTCTGTGTTACATGTCAGAGCTGCCAGTGTCGCCATCTTACAGTATACAAACAGTTCAATTGACAGTACTGAGAATATGAAGTCCCCAAGATATTTGCACACTGCAATATATTGAACTTACATTTCATCTAACATATTAAAAATCATTAACATCCACATCAAGTCCAATATTAAATTTTAGAAACTTACAAATAATCTGGCCATAAAGTGACATTTGCATATAGATATGGAGATGTCCACAGACATTAAATAAAGTGACAAGTGCATATACAGGTTAACAATGCTGTGACAGTTCTTTTTTAAGTGGATCACATTATGTCCACATGTTGTTGCTTGAAAAGAAAATTTCAAACAGTCAGCAGTTCATAAATCTTTTGTCTTTTGCTGTGGCTATGTGTATTATCATCAAGGGTTCTACCATCTAATAGTCAAAGGCAATGTAATAAACAGTCTAATTCGCAATTCCTAAACTTGTTTGCACATTACAATCCATAGAACATATGTTCTACTATGATATGACAAGTACCAAAGAAGTCCAAAGGAATTAGTAGCATATGATTATAATAAAGTGCATATATCTTGACGTTAAAGTGAAACATGCATATAAACCCACAGGAAGTAGCAGCATATGATTATAATAAAGCACAGCTACCTTGATTTTAAAGGGACACATGCATATAAATCCTAACATCCTATTGACATTCTGGTCTCGATAAGTCACAGAGCTGTCTCACTTCTGAGGTCAAAACATCCTGCTCCTGGTATATCTTATCATTTAAATGTCCATATCTTCCTCACATATTGACCACTCTCTGTATTCAATGGCCATATTTGCACATATCAAAAAAGTGACTAATGTACCTCATACCCAGGATGTGGAAATATCAATACCACAAACATTTTAGATGGTAAGCACATGGTCCTTTGTCAATGACAGTGACATATGCTGCGCAAAATGCAATACGTATTAAATATCTGAATTGCCCAAATGTGCAAATGCATGTCGAATGAAAATAGCCAATGCCACACAACTATTAGCAATTCAAGGACCACATATTCAGATGAAGTGTTCTTCAAGCAAAGACATTGTATTTTTACACTAAATATAGCTCGTCTCTGGGAGATGTGTATATAGACTCATACACCATATTGCCCTTTATCCTGTCTCCTAAATATATGGATGAAAATGCACAGTATTTTACATAATTTACAATGCCATTTACCATATGATTTGTTGAAGACAATTATGCCTAATTGACACTTTCCGACTATTAACTACTCTCTGGCATCCTCCTACTTCACAAAGTCCTCAATATGTGACATCTTCCACTATAAAAGATTAAAACAATTACAGACAATCAACTTAAAATCGCCATCCAACAATGTATAAACCCCCAAAGTACTTGTGACACCCAACAGTTAAAATATCTTGCAACATCAATCCTCATTAATACTTTTTTCTTATTCCAAATGCACAGTACACTAATCTAACACCCGAGAGACATGCAACATATGACAAGAATTTTTGCATTTATACATTAAACAGTTCCCTGGGATAGACACAATAAATCTGAGCCCAGAGTTATATGGTGTCCCTTATGGTTGTAACCACTGGCTATTCTCTATTGATGTGCATTTAATTCTGCATCTAGATTATGTCCTCATAGCTTTTCAAACCCCCACCCCTCCTCAAATGTCTCAAAACTTGCATGTTCACAGTATATTTACAAGTTTTACAGTGGCCACATCCACAAAAAAACAAACTTTCATCAGCCATGATATTTTCTCATATCCAACAAACAAACTCTCAGTTAACAAATCTCCAAATGAACTGGCTTTCCGAAATGTGATTTGGGGATGCTGGCCAATCTTTGTTTTCATGTGTGATGCAGAACATGCCAATTACAATTTAAAATGTCTTTAAGTACCAAATGCTGAGGTTTAAATTCCAAAAACAATCTAGGTTGAAGCATATCATCATCCATTCATTCATTATGATGGCGATGTGTAAAGAGCAAATCCACCCTTTTTTCATTTCACCCTGCTATAATCATCCGTGAGAACTTTCTGTGGATATCCACAATCCAGAAATCTGTGCATCATCACCAGTGTTTCATTCTCAAATGCTACAGCACTAGAGCATATCCTGCGAGCTTGCAGGAACTGCCATAGGGGAAGCTCCATTTCAGTGCCCTTGGATGCCTGCTATTGCCATGTAGAATTGTATTTCATGATGTAGGTTCACGAAACACTGATGTTTCCAATTTTTCATCCCTAACCTCGAGGATAAACATCCAGAAACTCAATTTACTAAGCTACTAAGTGTATGTTCAAGTTTTTATCATTCAATATGCCAATGTATTCTTGTAATATGCTCTCTTGTCCATCCCATATAAGGAACAAATCATCAGTGAAGCATACCCAGAGCACTACTTTCACCATATATACGCACGCTCATCAGACCATGCCTCCCACCACTGCATGTAAAGGTTGGCATATAGGTCAGAGCAAATGATGCTCCCATTGCCGTACCTTGTTTTTGAAGATAATACTCATTGTTAAATAGAAAAATGTTATGTGTTAGCCAGAATGATAGCACAGCATAGTCATCAACATCTCTTGGTGCTCTGCAAGCTCAATGGGGCATAATATCTACATGCTTCGATATCAAAATCATGCTTAATAGATGTATAAAGGGGTGAGACATCAATAGTCACTAAGAAGTAGCTGGGTTGCTAGGGAATACTGTTTTTGTTGGATAAGAACTCTGTTATATCCCGTAAATATGATGGAAGTTCAATAACATAGGGACATTAAAAAAGTCCAAAGTGCCTATCATTCTTATCATCGGTCTCAAATGGAGTACAACTATGTTTTTATGAATCTTCGGTAAAAAGTAGATGCAGGGAATCTTTGGAAAGTCTCCACTTTCAAGTATCTGTATTTATCATACTTAATAAGTTTGAAATCTAACCACTCATTCAACATCTAAAAATAACTTCTTTGTTCGACCAGTGACCCTCCCTGGCAGGCCCCAGTTCCCCTCCCCCCCCAGCACCTTGAGACCCACACGGGTGAGTAGCGTGCTCTACAAATGTCTTTGATTGATTGATTGATCTGAAATAGGGTTTCTTTTGAGTTTCTCACAATGGTCACTCTTATTGAGTTGGTTCTCAACTTCCTTTATAAATTACTCAACATCCATAATTACTGTATTCCACCTTTATCCAAGGGCTTGATAATAATAGATTAATTATTTCTGAGTATACTGATTTCCTTCCCATTCTTGGGGGAGAAGTTTCTGTTCAGGTTGAATCTTTTAGTTCCTTTAGTTCTGTTCTTTTTTATCCATAGTTTGTCCATGTCACTAACCACCAACTCATAAAAAATATCAATATGATTTCCACTCGGCAATTGGGGATTACATTTGCTAGATGGCTTAAGATGACTAATGATTGAATGATCAGTGGCGCAGCCAATGGATCTGAACCTCTCCAGATCCATATTTCCACTAACGGCACCAAAATGATCATCCTGTGCAATTTCATTTGTCAAGTCATTAATAACCACAAGATCACGAATATCTTTAATTAAAAAAAAACTACATATATATATATATATATATATATATATATATATTTTTTTTTTTAAATTGAAATAACTAAGAAATTAATTGATTTATAATGAATCATCAGATATTATTCTAAGCCCCCAGCCTTCATTGCCTTAGTGATGGTTTACTGTACATGATGCTGGATTTACTCCAGATTAGATCTGCAGTACATTCATTGGTGTTCACTACTGTTTTGGGTCATTTTTGGCAGTAGGGACTATAGAAGTGCAAATTGTGAATAACAATGGGATTTCTCTTGTGGATGTGTGTTTGCCCCTCCAGAATCCTTCCTTGGCCCACTATAATCTGTTCACTACACTCTACATTACTCCTCCCTAACCCCTCCCATTTAGTATTAAACGTGCCCCTGTTAGAAATTGGGAGCCTCATTTACAAGAACTGACACATTGTGTGTTGTGGTAGCCATGAGTCAAAAATACTTGCGCTTTGGTGTGACAGAATCCTACGACATGGAAGCACTGTATTTACAGTACGCGGCACCTTGGCATAAGAATCGAGCTTGCGTAAAAAATAATGATGCATCTGTGTGTGCCTTGTCACAGGGACATCTGCTACTGCTACAAAAGTGATTCAGTTCTGACTTGCGGCATATAAGGTGATGCAAATTGGCCCTACTTCACTTGTGAGAGAAGAATGCATCATAAAAGTAAAAAACAATGACTCATTGATGGGAAAAAATGACATAATTCAATGAAGGCAACCTTGGATCAGACAGCAGCCAACAGACACAAGGACAACAACCCCAGCACCGGCCAGGATGTCCAGACAGACTTCCAGGGGAAGAGGAACGGGAAGTACAACTTCAGTGAGGAAGAGAATTACATCTTGATCAGTGAGGTGACAGAGCACCAACATTAGCTCTTGGTCACCTCCATTTTCCCAATAGGGAGGAAAGAAGCCATTTGGCAGTCCATCGTGGGGAATGTCAACAATGTGGGACAAGCAAAGAGGACCGTCACAAACTGCAAGAAGCAGTGTCATGAATATATGCACCAGACAAAGGAGAAACTAGCCAACAACCTGAAAGCAGCAATGCAGAACAGAGGAGGAAGTCCAACGCCCCAGGAGGTGTTGGATGCCTTGGAGGAGTGGGTGGCAGCTGTCATTCCAGATGAGTTGGTGGCTGGAGTCCAGGGACATGACAGTGCAGCACACGAGAAACAACCATAGGCACAAGGTAAATATCAGCAAGGAGCAATAGGAGAAAAAGGCAGGACTCTGGGTCATGTCCCATTAAATGTTTCTTAACTGTCACTCCCACTGTCCAGTAATATGTCACATAGCTCACTCAGGCTATGTCAGGTGTATCCATTACATGTGTGAAGTACAGCACCAGTCAAAGTCAACCTGTGTATACTGGCACATGTAGTGCTATGCACAACACAAGTCAACAAAACTATGTCACACAACACAAAGTCGAAAACAATGGGGCCCAATCACAAGCTAAGTGGTGCAGAGCAGCAATACAAGTCACCTTGCTGTGCTGCCTTTTGACACATGGAAAAGGGAAGGAATGGCCTATGCTGACTAGATAGCGTGCATTCCTGTCCTCTGCCCCTGCACTGTTGCACACTGAGCAGTACAGTGCCAAATTGCCAACACTCTTGCATCATGTTGCAGGGATCCCTGCGCCACAGACAATTTTGTCCCTGTGCAGAAAGGGACACCCTCATGCACAAAAACAATAGTGTCTGATTTTCTTCTCTTCCTTTGTGTGATTCAGAATGCAGCACACATAGAAAAAAGAAAAAACTGAGGAGAATAAAAGACAACACTATTGGCTATGGTTCTCCTGGTCAGGTGTAAGAATTTGTCAAATTCCCCAGGTCACAGACCTTGGAAATCAGGAAAGGCAACAAAACCCATGGGTTTAGCAATTGAAACCCAATGGAATGGCCATGGTGTGGCTCCCTGATGCAGAGTAAGGCAGTGACACTTCTTGCCCAGTCTTGCATTACTCCACATCTACAATGCCAGAAAAAGCCATGCAAAGTTTACTTTTGTGGCCTTGGAGAACAGGGTCTGCAACTTGCACCCCCTGGTGTGTCTCAAAAAAGTGATGTACAGATGGAAGAAGCTGCTTGAACATATGCCCCATGGACTACAGCAACACATTATGCCTGGACACCTGAACCCTATACCATGTGACGGGAACAATGCAGGCCACCTTGCACCATGAGGCCACTGTGTGTTACATGGGTCCATAAACATAAATATGCATGGTAATGGAAACTAAAGGCATTGGCCTGTCAAAGAAGAAACATCTCAACTGAGAGTGGGGTCAGGTATGTGTCATGTGAAGTATCAACACATAGAAACATGCCAAGAGCTGCGTGTATTTTAACTGGCATGACCATACATAGCACACATCCGCCCTGCCATCCGTGGTGAGACCACACAGGTGTACATTGCCATGGTAGGGACCACCCAAACTCATGCCATATACTAAATCTGATTGGGCCAGGGTTAAAGCTAGTGATGCATAACAGAAGACCATGCATGTTGAAACTAAAGCTGATGTGGTGTTCTACCCAAGTGTGTTAAATGTATAAAGGGCAGCAATGGTTGTAAACTGAAGTGGATGTGCCCAGTCATGTAGAAAACCTGGGTAGATTGATGTCACCGATTCAATCACTACTACCTTGTGGGATATATCTTGATTCATAGCCCTCAATAGCAGCAAGACATGTCATATGTCACATGGTGGCACATATTGTTGGTGTAGTAGGCACATGAGAGTCAATTTATGATCTGGGTAACATCACTGTGTGACAGTAAGTTGAGTCACTGGCCGTAAATGAGGAGTAGCAGAGGAGGCATTTACATGTACAACTGAGCGGCCCTGAATCAAAGGATGTGTCACACTATGCAGACACCTAAATGTGGCTGTTATCAACTAGGGTAAGTGTCAGTTATAGCAACATACCTAGCGTGATACTGACCATAGCCTCAGATTTGGTACACAGTGCCCACTGTCCACAATTATGGAGCAAAAAGTGTATCCAATCATTTCAAATGAGGAGACAGATGTAGGAAATACATGGGAAGTGCATACCCTCACATTTTCCTGAAGTCAATCTATTAAGGTTTTTTGGTTTGTGGAGTTGTGCGGCATAAGTGTTACAAACTGAAACCTTGCCCACAAGAATGTACACCTTGCATGCAAGACAGCACCACAAGGCAGAGTACCATAGTGTACAGTGTGAAATCCAGATGGCAGAAACATTACAAATTTAGGACTAAAGCCACATCCCCTGTGCAGGAGCAGTCTGCTGAATAATGGCCACAGGGAATGAAGGCACCTTGGGGATTAGGTGTAATCTGAACCCTAGTGGTGTCAACATGTTAAAACACAATCACCATAGGTACCATCACTATGAAAAATAATGGAAATCACATTGGCAGATGTGGACCAGGGGCCATATGTACAAACACATTTTTCCATTGACAGAGAATGGGAAAAACCCTTTGCTACATCTGGCCCCTGATCTCTTCTCATATGTGCAAAAACGGTAGGCCTAGTGACCTGTGTAACTGTTTTGCAATATATGTCATGGCACAAAAAGTCTGCCTTGTCAGTCAAACAGTGGTTGTATTATGAATTTAGAGATACTGCCATCTGAAAGGCAACTACAGTGCAAATTGGACTCTACACCTCTGAGTAACAGACATCCTATGCATCAGTGTTGTACTGAAAGTCAAACATTAGCAAGCCTGAATGACAATCAGATTATTGATCTCAACATCCAACTTAGGACACCAATAGCATTGCTCTCTGCCATTGCAGTGGATATACCATTACCTCCTGAGGAGCTGCCTGTCTGGGATGACGATCTGGCTGAGGATGACAGCCTGCCAACCCTTGAACAAGACACCGTCTAGGAAATCCTGGCCGCCTTCATCACAACATCTCCTGGTGTGGGAAGGACAAATAGTACTGTGGGGTCTCCAGAGGATCCACCATGCACACAACAAACACCACCTCCCACACCACCCCCAGCACTGGTCTGTGAGGTCTCCAAAGTAGAATTCCAACATCATATAGTAGAAGTCCAGTGGGAGATGCTACATATGGTGCGGTGGGGATGGAGACTACGGCAGACACTCTAGAGGCTGTCCATAGGTGCCTTACTCCAAACAAGGACACCTCGTCAGCTATATGAGGCATCTACCCTCTGTTTTATGGACTCGAACAGTCCCTGGCTGGTATTTCTAGTGGCATGAGGCAGAGGCACAAAAAATTGCCCTCCTAAAGTAGAACAAACAAGGTTGCCAAACAGTTGGGGGAAATAGGCAACATCCTGGAGTCCATGGAGCTGAAGCAGGACACATACATTGCCACAATTGGTGCCTACCACCACAAAATAGGTGCTGTGCTGGCAAACCAGCTATCCCTTCTCAGCACATCGCTGCCTCACTTTTTGGTGCAGCAAAATGCTGCTGAGGACAGGGGATCCACATCTTCAGCCCATTATGCGTGTGTCCCTCTGATGCCTCATGCACCTACATCCTCACCCTTCCGGGAAGCACCACACACACCAGATAAAGAAGATGTGGACTTCACCTCTTTCAAATGTAAAACTGCCAGTGAGCATTTCTCTGTGCCTAATTGCCAGTTTCTCCTTTGCCCAGTACTGATCCATGCCAGTGTACTAAACAACTGGTATTATCCTCATTTCGCTGTCCCACCTGTCAATCTCAGCCGTTTGTGGACTGTCAATGTGGCTTAACTTTCAAATTAACAATTTGCTGATCTTATTTCACACTGAAACACTTCTCTTGTATACATGTACAATGCAATGTATCCCTTATGGACTTTTTCTAGACATTTTATGGCTCTATTAAAATGTTGGGGTTATTGAACCAAGCACTGCCACTTGCAACTTGCTCCTATGTGGATAAGCTGGCTCAATAGACACAACATATTCTTTAAAAGAAATTGTGTTCAATAGACCCATGACAAAATTAGCACAGGGCAAGGGCAAAGGTATATGTGAACTTTGTGCATCTGAACTAGCAAGTAGTTACCCAAGGTCACATGCATGAAGTTCTACAATTAACAATCAGTCAACTGTCGGACCAAATGAAGTAACTGCCCAGGTGAGACATATTCATGGATATTAGCCTTCAATGAACCCTATGTGAAAATAATTTGATGCAAGGGAATGTGTGCAAGTGTGTTTGAACAGTGTGTAGCACAACACATCCTTGACTACTCACAATTACATTACTTATTTGTCCTTACATAACATGTAGCTATACTTACACACAAAGTACAACAGTTGGTGAATACCTGTATGTGGCCAGTGGTCCATTCATAGCAAGAATGTCACTTTCTGTGGACAACCACGTTGGACGATCCCTTAAGTTACTCCATTACAAATGTACCAGTATGCACTCCTTTGGTGCTTCACCCAGTTAACCATGTATACAAGCACTGTCATGTAAACAGACATCAAGGGTTTAATCCAGGAAAAGCATATATAGCAACTGCCACATAGTTAATAAGGGAGCAATTCTGAAAGTAAATAATAATTTCTATTGGAACACCATGGACACATCAAATTCTAAAACAAAACTAACCTACACTACATTAAAACATAAGTAAACTATGCCTAATCTAACCTTTGCTAACTAATCTATCCTACGTTAATTTACAAATAACCTAATCTAGCTATCCTTAACTTATCAAGATCTACACATATACTACATCAAACATATTAAACATCAACACCCACCCCATTTAATGCACAATAGGACACAAGACAAACACATACTACACCTATACATAAACTAACTGAACATAAAAATCTAAACAAGTATTTATGTTCTTGTATAGTTTCAAATGTGTTTTTTGGAAGGGGGTTATACAGATACTTAACATCAACCTCCACAAACTAAATACCCTACCCACAGATATCCTCAACTAACAACTGTCAAATATTAAAAGGTATAAAATCACTGCAAACCACCTAACCTATCCCTAATTTAAAACATATACTAAACTACGCTAACATTATATACGTAAATATAAAAACAAAAAACTGGGGATGGGCACTATGTTGGAGTCCACTACATTTGTTCTAAAATCCTGTCCACAGATTTCTGTAATTTGTCCATGTTCTGCATCATGCTTGCCACCTGCAGTTCAAGGACTGCCAGCCTCATCTTAATCTTTGCATTGTCTTTGGTGGCCTGCTAATTCACATTGGAACTATTCCCAGGCATTGTGTAGACTCTCCGGGGTGCAAAGGCTGACTGTGCTGTTGATGGTCCAGATACAGCCGTAAGGTCTTCAGCAAGTATACTGTCTTCCCTTGCACTCGTGCATGCCTTGTCTGCCTCTTTATGTCCCCGAGGTAGTGAAAGCCAGGTCCCTGCAACCTTGCATTCTTCAAACTTCCTCCCCATTTCCTGAAGGCCTTGATCACATTCCAAATGTGGTCTCTCCAATCTAAGTCAATAGGCCTTCTTCTACTCTTGGGTCATGTTGTTTGTTGGAGAGGAAGGACATATGTATCAAACTAAGATGAAGTTGTCCACATTTTCATCAATTATATGTATGAACACATATTAGCAGCAGAAGTGGCATATCCAGAGTGAAAATAGGCTCCTATGTAATGACTCATGGCCAACCATCATAAGAAGCATGTCATTATCCTAAAGTTAAAATGCTAAAGTGCTAATGTCTTGTCCATGTAAGTATATGAAATGGCTGTGCCTGGCACAATAAACATATCCACATGACATTATTAACACATAATTTGGGCCATGATGTTTTATACACATGGAATTGTACACATGATACATCTAGGTAATCCCTGCAAGTGGATATAATATAGGACCAGCCACCTTTGTGAAATGATCAATGTGCAGCAAGAACAAGTCATGTCTCATCAAAGTGTCACCATAATGGGAAAGACACAATCCACACACATTGCAGCATTGACTGACTCTGTGCCAGGCAGTTCTAACACAGACATAGGGGGTTATTACAACTTTGGAGGTGGTGTTAATCCATCCCAAAAGTGACGGTAAAGTGACGGATATACCACCAGCCGTTTTACGAGTCCATTATATCCTATGGAACTCGTAATACGGCTGGTGGTATATCCGTCACTTTACCGTCACTTTTGGGATGGATTAACACCTCCTCCAAAGTTGTAATAACCCCCATAGTGTGGCTAGCCACCTCCAAATCAATAGACCTGTTAGGTACTTCCTCAATATTGACTCATGGACATAACTGGAACACTTTCACATAGATCACGTAACGAAATGTAAACATTAGTATGTGTTCCTTTAAATATCCAAGTGTCTGTTCATAGATAGCTGTACTGGTACCTACCTAGATGCACATCAAATAATACTTAATCCATGTGATGAGTGTGTGCATGCATTATTTAGATCTCAGATGTTTGAGTAAACATTGCTCTACCTTGCATGTAATTGACTGAATAGGTTCAATGGTAACTAATTCTTTGGGAGACAGTGGGCCTGATTTAGGACTTGCCAGATGAAATACTCTTGTAATATAATGGGATGGTAATACAGAGGACAGGATATCCGTCACATTTGTAATGGAGTATTCCTCTCCACCAAGTTCCAAATCTGGCCCAGTATGTGTAACAACAACAGTAGGTGGAATGTGAAATGGCCTGCATGAAGACAACAATATGCATACATGCTCGTGGGAATTAACACATTGGTTTTATACCTCTGAAAACACTACAAAGGTATGAATAAGTGTCTATTAAAGAACATTGGTGGTCATTACAACCCTGGCGGACGGTGTTAAAGCTGCGGAAATATCGCAAACAGGCCGGCGTACAAAAAAAGGGAATTATGACCCTGGCGGAAACCGCCAAAAAAGACAGCCACTTTAACACTCCGACCGCCACGGTGGTACAGACAAGCAGCGCGGCAGTTACTGCCAACAGACAGGCGGGAGACAATGTACCGCCCACACTATTACAACCCACCAATCCGCCACCTTTTCCAGGGCGGATTCACCGTGGATAAAAACACGGCGGAAACAGCTTTTGCTATGGGAAAACGCTCACCTGAACATATCCCACGAGGAATCCATGGAGCCGGAATTACAAATACTCCCTGCCCTTGTCTTTCTGCTCCTCTACGAACAACAGCTACGAAGGCGCAGAAGACACCGGTGAGTACTGCACCTACGACACGGGGGAGGGAGGAGGCAAATGTTAGGGGGACACCCACCAAACACCCCCACCCTCGCATATCACATCTTACACACCAATGAATTCACAAAAATAACAGTAACAACCCACAATCCCCCCGGAAGAATGAAAACACAATGCGAAATTCGGTCAAACATTATAATGTGCCAATATACATGTCATACAAAAATATACAGAATAATATGTCGAAATCTGTCATAATTATATATACAATACAAGAAGTAGTGCAGATATGTACACAACAATGTCCGTGCACCAACAGTCCAAAAATGCATGGGCGAGGCCCACAAACGACACCTGACCACAATCAGAGAGAACACTGCCGGGGCATCAGACAGAAATACTACAGGCACCTCAGGGGGAAGGGAAGGGGGGGGCACCTCAGCCAGATGAATGCGAAGCCAGATCCACGACAGGGCTCCATGCCCATTGATGTATCCTGGGCAGTGCAAAGCCACAGTCTCTCAAGTCTATACAGTGGGTGGCTTGCCCACGAGGCCATCCTGGGGAGTGCAAAGCTACAGTCTCTCAAGTAGATGCAGTTCTCTACTGGTACTGGGTGGGACTGGTGCCCATACTGGATGAGAATCCATGTGAAAGTTCATGTCCTGTCACTGCCCCAGCTGCACATGGGATAAGGATGCCTGATGTGGCGGTCCATTCCTTCCTACACAGTGCTTGCCCTGTTCAGCGGTCTTCACCATGGCGGTCTTTGCCCTGTTCAGCGGTGCTTTGCCATGGCGGTCTTTGCCCTGTTCAGCGGTCTTCACCATGGCAGTCTTTGCCCTGTTCATCAGTGATTTGCCATGACGGTCTTTGTCCTGTTCAGCGGTGCTTTGCCATGGCGGTTCTGGACTGTTCAGCGGTGCTTTTCCATGGCGGTCTTTGCCCTGTTCAGCGGTGCTTTGCCATGGCGGTTCTGGACTCTTAAGCGGTGCTTTGCCATGGCGGTCTTTGCCCTGTTCAGCGGTGCTTTGCCATGGTGGTCTTTGCCCTGTTCAGCGGTCTTCACCATGGCAGTCTTTGCCCTGTTCAGCTGTGCTTTGCCATGGCGGTCTTTGCCCTGTTCAGCGGTGCTTTGCCATGGCGGTCTTTGCCCTGTTCAGCGGTGCTTTGCCATGGCGGTCTTTGCCCTGTTGAACGGTGCTTTGCCATGGCGGTCTTTGCCCTGTTCAGCGGTGCTTTGCCATGGCGGTTCTGGTACGGACATTGGTGTGTGGCATGACATTCCCTGCACTGGGCATTGGGGTGTGGCATGACGATCTCCACATTGGGCATTGGTGTGTGGCATGACGTTCCATCATTGCCCAGCGGGCTGTGGCAGCTGAGGCCCTCCTGGGCTGTAACTCTAGAGGTGGACTCAGGACCAGTGACGATACTTGTGCCCTCCTGGGCTGTGACTCTGGTGGTGGTCTCTGGACCAGTGACGATACTTGGGCCCTCCTGGGCAATGACTCAGGCGGCGGTTTCTGGACCAGTGACGATACTTGGGCCCTCCTGGGCAATGACTCCGGCGGTGGTCTCTGGACCAGTGACGATACTTGGGCCCTCCTTGGCAATGACTCCGGCGGTGGCGGTGGTCTCCTGACCAGTGACGATACTTGTGCCCTCCTGGGCTGTGACTCTGGCGGTGGTCTCTGGACCAGTGACGATACTTGTGCCCTCCTGGGTTGTGACTCTGGCGGTGGACTCAGGACCAGTGACGATACTTGGGCCCTCTTGGGCTGTGACTATGGCGGTGGACTCAGGACCAGTGACGATACTTGGGCCCTCCTGGGCTGTGACTCTGGCGGTGGACTCTGGACCGGTGACGACGGTGCTGGCGGTTGTGTCTGGACCGCCAGAAATGATGGCACACTTCTCCGCTGTGACACTCACAACAGGCTGGCAAGACTTCCTCTGGACCTTCCCTACCTTTGGGGGAGTCACAGCTGACTCTCCAATCCCCTTCGAACCCAGGTCAGTTGTTGTCCCACCAGGAGTCTTAACACGGTCCCGTCGTCCACTTTCCAATTTTAGAGCCTTTACAGGGGGTGGGCTGCCAGTGACTTGGCTCCGAGTCCTACTGCCTGCCCTAGTGGCCGGTGCACTCCACAATCCCTGAACACGCACCACTGGTATTGGAGGCTTTTTGGCTGAGGCACTACGACGGGACTGATGAATTGGAGGGGGGGGGGCAAAAAGGTCAATTTTACACAGGGACAGTTTCTGACGAACACTGGGATGGGTAGCTGGAGGGGGTATGGGAGTGGAGGAAGAGGAGGTGGTTGTAGGAGGTGTTACTTTAGCTGTTTTGGGTGCAGGTGCAGGTACAGGAGGCTGTTGTGAGGTGGATGGATGTTGGGTAAGTGATTGCCGGCGTTTGTGTACTTTGGGAGGGGGCGTCACAGACACACTGGGAGAGGACACAGGGGACGTGTTAATGGCAGTGGAGGTGGTGAGTGCAGGTGAGTGGCTCGTGGTGCTGGGTGTCCTGGTGCGATTCCTGGTGTCTGTAGATGTGGTGCATGCAGGTGTGTGTGTGTAGACGAGACTGGGAGGGAGGAGGGAGAAGAGGAGGAGGGGGACACAGTGGAGACAGTGGATGTTGCTGTGTCTGTATGGGTGTGATGCTTGTGTGAGTGCCTGTGGGATGTGTGGTGCCTATGTTTGCGTGAGCTACTTTTGGGTGTTGACTTGTGTTTAGGCTGGTCTGTAGGTGTGCTTGGGATGGGCTGGGGTACAAGGGATTGGGTCTGGGTGGAGGAAGTTGGAGGGGGGAGGCTCGACACAGGGACAATGGCTGCCATCAGTGCTGAGGCCAGAGATTGCAGGGTTCGCTGAAGGACAGCCTGACCAGAATGAATGCCCTCCAGGAATGCATTACCGTGTTGTAACTCTCGTTCTACACCCTGGATGGCATTCACAATGTTAGACTGCCCAACAGTGAGTGACCTGAGGAGGTCAATGGCCTCCTCACTGAGGGCAGCAGGGGTGACTGGGGCAGAGGCTGAGGTGCCTGGGGCGAAGGTGAGGCCCACCCTCCTGGGTGAGCGGGCACGGGGCGAATGCTGAGGGGCTGCTGGGAGGGCGGTGCTGGTAGGGGAGGTGGCCGCTGTACCTGTAGAAGTGGGGCGCATAGTTGGTGCCGCCACCACATGGGAGCTCCCATCGGCTGGCGAGTCCATGTCGCTGGTTGGTGATCCGGTGGCAGACGTGAAGCTCCCCTCGCCATCCGTCCCACTGGTGCATTCAGAGTCTGTGGTGTGGCCCTCCATGGCCATGTGGGATGCAGCTTCCTCGTGCTCCGGTGCCACTGTACCTCCGCCAGTTGATGCTGATGTACAAAAGGACAGGGAGAGCAGGAAAGGGGGGGGGGCAGAAGAACGAGAGTTTTAGTGCATGGTATTCCGCTACCGTTGGCGGACAAGACAGAGGCAGCAGCCCCCTGCATTACGCCGTGCTCCTGCACTCTGCACACGCAATTTCTGGGTTATGGCCTACATGGCAATGGTGGACATCTGCGCACATGGATGCCACAGGGGCAAATATACCTCGACTTGGCACTCTGCTGAGGTGGGGTTGAGTGCCACATGGCCTACATTACGGAGGGGCCTTGCCTACCTAACTCGCCCTGGCCTAGGGACACCCACAGCCCACCTCCCCCACCCAGACACCTCCACTGCACGCAAAGTCTGCAGAATGAGGTTGTACTCACCCCCTTGTGTCTGCTGTGATGTCCTCAAGCGCCCATCCAACTCCGGGTAGGCCACCGCCAGGATCCGGAACATCAGGGGGGTCATGGTGCGACGGGCACCCCTCCCACGTTGGGAGGCCATCCCCAGCTGAGCCTCCGCCGTCTTCTTGCTGCAGCAGCGAATGTCCTCCCATCTCTTCCGGCAGTGGGTGCCCCATCTGTGGTGGGACCCCAGGGTCCGGACCTCCTTGGCGATGGCACGCCAGATGTCCCTCTTCTGATGGCCGCTGACCTACATGACATGCTCAAGGGAAGAGGAACAGTCATTACCAACTGCACCGTCAAAGTGAGTGGCCCCCTCCCTACTCTGGCCATGTGGCCCATTCATTCCCATGTATTAATGTTCAATAAACTCTGCCCACATCCCTCTTCCACCCAGCCCTCTCCACCCAGGCCAAGCCCATACAACGTGCTCCCTGTGTACTAACCTGTTGGTCTGGAGGACCGTAGAGTAGCGTGTACTGGGGGAGGACCCCATCCACAAGTTTCTCCAACTCCTCCGATGTGAAGGCAGGGGCCCTTTCCCCAGACGCAGCAGCCATCGTCGCTTCCAGACCGAGGTCACAGCAGCACTAGCAGTGTAGGTCCTCTCCTGTCGAAAGTCAGGTATCTAGTGAGTGAACAGATAGAAAATGGTGGTGGCGTCCGCGGCGGTGCGCATCATCACCGCCAGCGCACCTGTTCATTGGCTCCTGAGACCCATCGGGTCCACTGTTAACCAATGCAGCTTTGCGCCGTGGTATACGACCGCCTACCGCGACGGTGCGCAACACCAGCGCAGTTACCCCACAATCCCATTGTCCCAGTTTAGAGGTCAGACAGCCGTCATTTCAGGGGCCCACATGGCTTAATTTACCTCTGCGTCACACATAGCTAGGCCTACACTCAGCACACATACAGGAAGGGTTTTGTGAGTGGTGTAGTCTTGTGTGTAACTGTGGGTACATACCTGGAGAAAAAGTGACTGGTTCTTCGCTGTTGTCCTTCGTAGGCACCGTCAGCTGGGACATAGGAGAAGATGGTGGAATCCTCCGGTGTACCGACCGCTGGTGGACCTGTTGACAATGGAAGAAAGACATATCGTCACCTACCGGTTTGACCGTGCCACTATCCAGGAACTATGTACCCAGTTGGAGCCAAACCTGATGTCACTGATCCGCCATCCGACTGGAATCCCCCCTGACGTGCAGGTGCTGTCAGTGCTCCATTTCCTTGTAAGTGGGTCTTTTCAGACAACAGTGGCCATGTCATCAGGGATGTCCCAGCCTATGTTTTCCAACGTGCTGTCCAGAGTGTTGTCTGCCCTGCTGAAACACGTAAGGAGATACATCATTTTCCCTCAGGTGGAGGATTTGCCTACAGTGAAAGGTGACTTCTATGCCCTTGGACATATCCCGAACGTCATAGGTGCCATTGATGGGACCCATGTAGCTCTGCCCCCCCCCTCCACAGGAGTGAACAGGTGTACAGGAACAGGAAGAGTTATCATTCCATGAATGTCCAGATGGTCTGTTTGGCAGACCAGTACATCTCGCAGGTAAATGCTATGTTCCCTGGCTCAGTGCATGACGCCTACATACTGCGGAATAGTAGCATCCCTGATATGATGGGTCAACTCCAGAGGCACTGTGTATGGCTATTGGGGGACTCTGGTTACCCCAACCTTTCGTGGCTATTGACCCTAGTGAGGAATCCCAGGACCAGGGCAGAGGAACGGTACAATGATGCCCATGGGCAGACTAGGAGGGTGATCGAACGCACCTTCGACCTCCTGAAAGCCAGGTTCAGGTGCCTCCATATGACAGGTGGATCCCTATTCTACTCACCGAAGAAGGTGTGCGACATCATCATCGCCTGCTCCATGCCCCATAATCTGGCTTTGCGACGCCAGGTGCCTTTTCTGCAGGAGGATGATCCAGATGACGGTGTTGTAGCAGCTGTGGAGTCTGTGAAGCCTGTGGACAGTGATGAGGATGAAGCTGAGGAAGAAGAAAACAACAACATGGAGTCAATCATACAGCAATATTTCCAGTGACACACAGGTGAGAACTGTAGGAGGCTGGACTGGCTTGTAGTGAGTACCAAGGGGTACTTGCACCTTGCACCAGGCCCAGTTATCCCTTATTAGTGTATAGGGTGTCTAGCAGCATAGGCTGATAGATAATGGTAGCTTAGCAGAGCAGCTTAGGCTGAACTAGGAGACGAGTGAAGCTCCTACAGTACCACAAGTGTCACTTGCACAATATCATAAGAAAACACAATACACAGTTATACTAAAAATAAAGGTACTTTATTTTTATGACAATATGCCAAAGTATCTCAGAGTGTACCCTCAGTGAGAGGATAGGAAATATACACAAGATATATGTACACAATACCAAAAATATGCAGTATAGTCTTAGAAAACAGTGCAAACAATGTATAGTTACAATAGGATGCAATGGGGACACATAGGGATAGGGGCAACACAAACCATATACTCCAAAAGTGGAATGCGAACCACGAATGGACCCCAAACCTATGTGACCTTGTAGAGGGTCACTGGGACTATTAGAAAATAGTGAGGGTTAGAAAAATAGCCCACCCCAAGACCCTGAAAAGTGAGTGCAAAGTGCACTAAAGTTCCCCAAAGGACAAAGAAGTCGTGATAGGGGAATAATGCAGGAAAGACACAAACCAACAATGCAACAACGGTGGATTTCCAATCTAGGGTACCTGTGGAACAAGGGGACCAAGTCCAAAAGTCACAAGCAAGTCGGAAATGGGCAGATGCCCAGGAAATGCCAGCTGTGGGTGCAAAGAAGCTTCTACTGGACAGAAGAAGCTGAGGTTTCTGCAGGAATGCAAAGGGCTAGAGACTTCCCCTTTGGTGGACGGATCCCTCTTGCCGTGGAGAGTCGTGCAGAAGTGTTTTCCCGCCGAAAGACTGCCAACAAGCCTTGCTAGCTGCAAATCGTGCGGTAAGCGTTTTTGGATGCTGCTATGGCCCAGGAAGGACCAGGATGTCGCAAATTGCGTCAGGAGGGAGAGGGGATGTCGAGCAAGACAAGGAGTCCTCTCAGCAGCAGGTAGCACGCAGAGAAGTGCCATAAACAGACACTATAAGGATGCGTGAAACGGTGCTCACCCAAAGTTACACAAAGGAGTCCCACGTCGCCGGAGACCAACTTAGAAAGTCGTGCAATGCAGGTTAGAGTGCCGTGGACCGAGGCTTGGCTGTGCACAAAGGATTTCCGCCGGAAGTGCACAGAGGCCGGAGTAGCTGCAAAAGTCACGGTTCCCAGCAATGCAGTCTGGCGTGGGGAGGCAAGGACTTACCTCCACCAAACTTGGACTGAAGAGTCACTGGACTGTGGGAGTCACTTGGACAGAGTTGCTGGATTCGAGGGACCTCGCTCGTCGTGCTGAGAGGAGACCCAAGGGACCGGTAATGCAGCTTTTTGGTGCCTGCGGTTGCAGGGGGAAGATTCCGTCGACCCACGGGAGATTTCTTTGGAGCTTCTAGTGCAGAGAGGAGGCAGACTACCCCCACAGCATGCACCACCAGGAAAACAGTCGAGAAGGCGGCAGGATCAGCGTTACAGAGTTGCAGTAGTCGTCTTAGCTACTTTGTTGCAGTTTTGCAGGCTTCCAGCGCGGTCAGCAGTCGATTCCTTGGCAGAAGGTGAAGAGAGAGATGCAGAGGAACTCTGATGAGCTCTTGCATTCGTTATCTAAAGTTTCCCCAGAGACAGAGACCCTAAATAGCCAGAAAAGAGGGTTTGGCTACTTAGGAGAGAGGATAGGCTAGCAACACCTGAAGGAGCCTATCAGAAGGAGTCTCTGACGTCACCTAGTGGCACTGGCCACTCAGAGCAGTCCAGTGTGCCAGCAGCACCTCTGTTTCCAAGATGGCAGAGGTCTGGAGCACACTGGAGGAGCTCTGGACACCTCCCAGGGGAGGTGCAGGTCCGGGGAGTGGTCACTCCCCTTTCCTTTGTCCAGTTTCGCGCCAGAGCAGGGCTAAGGGGTCACCTGAACCAGTGTAGACTGGCTTATGCAGAATTGGGCACATCTGTGCCCAAGAAAGCATTTCCAGAGGCTGGGGGAGGCTACTCCTCCCCTGCCTTCACACCATTTTCCAAAGGGAGAGGGTGTAACACCCTCTCTCAGAGGAAGTCCTTTGTTCTGCCATCCTGGGACAAGCCTGGCTTGACCCCAGGAGGGCAGAAACCTGTCTGAGGGGTTGGCAGCAGCAGCAGCTGCAGTGAAACCCCGGGAAAGGCAGTTTGGCAGTACCAGGGTCTGTGCTACAGACCACTGGGATCATGGGATTGTGCCAACCATGCCAGGATGGCATAGAGGGGGCAATTCCATGATCATAGACATGTTACATGGCCATATTCGGAGTTACCATTGTGAAGCTACATATAGGTAGTGACCTATATGTAGTGCACGCATGTAATGGTGTCCCCGCACTCACAAAGTCCGGGGAATTGGCCCTGAACAATGTGGGGGCACCTTGGCTAGTGCCAGGGTGCCCTCACACTAAGTAACTTTGCACCTAACCTTTACCAGGTAAAGGTTAGACATATAGGTGACTTATAAGTTACTTAAGTGCAGTGTAAAATGGCTGTGAAATAACGTGGACGTTATTTCACTCAGGCTGCAGTGGCAGGCCTGTGTAAGAATTGTCAGAGCTCCCTATGGGTGGCAAAAGAAATGCTGCAGCCCATAGGGATCTCCTGGAACCCCAATACCCTAGGTACCTCAGTACCATATACTAGGGATTTATAAGGGGGTTCCAGTAAGCCAATATAAATTGGTAAAATTGGTCACTAGCCTGTTAGTGACAATTTGAAAGAAATGAGAGAGCATAACCACTGAGGTTCTGATTAGCAGAGCCTCAGTGAGACAGTTAGTCACTACACAGGTAACACATTCAGGCACACTTATGAGCACTGGGGCCCTGGAGAACAGGGTCCCAGTGACACATACAACTAAAACAACATACATACAGTGAAAAATGGGGGTAACATGCCAGGCAAGATGGTACTTTCCTACACAACCCCCCCCCAAACGAAGGACAATAAGACTAGCCATGACCTGATGAGTCTTCATTGTCTAAGTGGAAATATCTGGAGAGTCCATCTGCATTGGAGTGGCTACTCCCAGGTCTATGTTCCACTGTATAGTCCATTCCCTGTAGGGATATGGACCACCTCAACAATTTAGGATTTTCACTTTTCATTTGTTTTAGCCAAAGTAGAGGTTTGTGGTCTGTCTGAACAATGAAGTGAGTGCCAAACAGGTATGGCCTCAACTTCTTCAGTGCCCAGACCACAGCAAAGGCCTCCCTCTCTATGGCAGACCAACGCTTTTCTCTAGGGGTCAACCTCCTACTAATAAAAGCAACAGGTTGATCCTGGCCCTCAGAATTAAGTTGTGATAGGACTGCCCCTACTCCTAATTCAGATGCATCAGTTTGGACATAGAATTTTTTAGAGTAACAAGGGCTTTTCAGGACAGGTGCAGAGCACATGGCCTGCTTCAGCTCCTCAAAAGCTTTCTGACAGTTTGCTGTCCATAATACCTTTTTAGGCATTTTCTTGGATGTGAGGTCATTAAGAGGGGCTGCAATGGAGCCATAGTTCTTAATGAACCTCCTGTAATACCCAGTGAGGCCTAGGAAGGCTCTCACCTGAGTCTGAGTAGTAGGGGGAACCCAATCAATAATTGTTTGGATTTTCCCCTGAAGTGGTGCAATCTGTTCCCCACCAACAAGGTGTCCCAGATAAACCACCTTACCCTGCCCTATCTGGCACTTTGAAGCCTTGATAGTGAGGCCTGCCTTTTGCAGGGCCTCCAAAACTCTCCATAGGTGGACCAGGTGATCATCCCAGCTGGAGCT
Organism: Pleurodeles waltl; assembly: GCF_031143425.1. NCBI lineage: Eukaryota > Metazoa > Chordata > Amphibia > Caudata > Salamandridae > Pleurodeles > Pleurodeles waltl. Next base: position 475,130,000 of record NC_090447.1, on the reverse strand, counting down.
AAAGACAGCTATATCGTCCAAATATGCTGCACTGAAAGCTTCCAGCCCTTGCAGGACTCTGTTCACCAACCTCTGAAAAGTGGCAGGTGCATTTTTCAATCCAAAAGGCATTACAGTGAACTGGTAATGTCCTCCAATGGTTGAAAATGCAGTTTTAGGTTTAGCAACTTCTGACAATTTGATCTGCCAATACCCTGCAGTCAAATCAAAAGTGCTTAGATACTTGGCAGATGCCAGTGTATCTATGAGCTCATCTGCCCTGGGTATAGGGTGAGCATCAGTTTTGGTTACCAGGTTGAGATCTCTGTAGTCTACACAAAACTGCATTTCCTTCTTTCCATCTTTGGAATGGGGTTTTGGTACCAGTACCACAGGAGAAGCCCATGGACTTTCAGAGTGCTCAACCACTCCTAGTTCTAACATTTTCTGCACCTCTGGCTTTATGCAGTCCCTGACATGGTCAGGCTGCCTATAGATCTTACTTTTGACAGGCAAACTGTCTCCAGTATCTATAGTGTGCTCACACCAAGAAGTGGTACCTGGCACAGTAGAGAAGAGTTCAGAGAATTGATCTAGGAGATTTATGCAATAGTCTTTCTGCTCAGCAGTAAGACAATCAGCCAAAACTACACCTTCCACAAGAGCATCTTGTTCTGTGGAAGAGAAGAGATCAGGTAGAGGATCACTGTCTTCTTCCTGACCCTCATCAGTTGCCATGAGCAGGGTGAGATCCGCCCTGTCATAGTAGGGTTTCAGGCGGTTGACAATGAGCACCCTAAGGGGACTCCTGGCAGTGCCTAAGTCAACTAAATAGGTGACTTCACCCTTTTTCTCAACAATTATGTGGGGTCCACTCCATTTATCTTGGAGTGCTCTTGGGGCCACAGGCTCCAAGACCCACACTTTCTGCCCTGGTTTGTACTGAACCAAAACAGCCTTCTGGTCATGCCATTGCTTCTGGAGCTCTTGGCTGGACTGAAGGTTTTTACTGGCCTTTTTCATGTACTCAGCCATCCTTGATCTGAGGCCAAGTACATAATCCACAATATCTTGCTTTGGAGCTTTTAAAGGTTGTTCCCAACCCTCCTTGACAAGTGTGAGTGGACCCCTAACAGGGTGTCCAAAAAGAAGTTCAAAGGGGCTGAAGCCCACTCCTTTCTGGGGTACCTCCCTGTAGGCAAAAAGGAGGCATGGTAACAGGATATCCCATCTCCTGTGGAGTTTTTCAGGGAGACCCATAATCATGCCTTTGAGAGTTTTGTTAAATCTCTCAACCAGTCCATTTGTTTGTGGATGATAGGGTGTAGTGAACTTATAAGTTACACCACACTCCTTCCACATGGCCTTTAAGTATGCAGACATGAAATTGCTTCCTCTGTCTGATACTACTTCCTTTGGGAAGCCCACCCTGGAAAATATTCCCAGTAGGGCCTTTGCCACTGCAGGAGCTGTAGTGGTCCTTAAAGGAATAGCTTCAGGATATCTTGTGGCATGGTCCACTACCACCAAGATAAACCTATTGCCTGAAGCAGTAGGAGGGTCAAGGGGGCCAACTATGTCAACCCCTACCCTTTCAAAGGGAACCCCAACCACAGGCAGTGGAATAAGGGGTGCCTTTGGAGTGCCACCTGTCTTGCCACTGGCTTGACAGGTTTCACAGGACTTACAAAAATCTTTTGTGTCCTCAGACATCCTAGGCCAATGAAACAAGGGAACAAGTCTGTCCCAAGTTTTCATTTGTCCCAGATGTCCAGCTAGGGGAATGTCGTGGGCAAGAGTTAGGAGGAACTTTCTGTACTCCTGAGGAATCACTAATCTCCTGGCAGCTCCAGGTTTAGGATCCCTTGCCTCAGTGTACAAGAGGTTGTCCTCCCAGTAAACTCTGTGAGAGTCACTGACATCCCCATTAGCCTGTTTGACAGCTTGCTGTCTTAGACCCTCTAATGTGGGACAGGTTTGCTGTGCCACACTCAGCTCCTCCCTGGCAGGCCCCCCTTCACCCAAAAGCTCAGCAGTGTCTGCTTCAAGCTCCTCTGGTGTAGGTTCTGCACAGGGAGGGAATTCTTCTTCCTCAGAAGTAGAATCCACTGTAGAGGGAGGGATAGTAGGAAGTGGTTTGCTTCTACTAGCCCTAGCTTTAGGGAGCACTTGGTCCATTGTTTCAGGATCCAAGCTTCCCTGTCCTTTTTGCTTTTTGGCCTGAGCCCTGGTTAAAGCAAAAATATGCCCTGGGATGCCCAGCATTGCTGCATGGGCCTCCTACTCCACATCTGACCAAGCTGATGTCTCCAAATCATTTCCTAGTAGACAGTCTACAGGTAAATCTGTGGCTACCACAACTTTCTTTGGACCAGTAACCCCCCCCCCCAGTTGAGATTTACAACAGCCATGGGGTGGCTAAGTGTGTTGTTGTGAGCATCGGTTACTTGGTACTGGTGACCAAGTAGGTGTTGTTCAGGGTGGACCAGTTTCTCTATGACCATAGTCACACTGGCACCAGTGTCCCTGTAGGCCTGAACCTCAACACCATTTATTAGGGGTAGCTGCTTGTACTTATCCATATTAAGGGGACAAGCAACTAAGGTGGCTAAATCAATAGCCCCCTCAGAGACTAAGACAGCCTCTGTGGTCTCCCTAACCAGACCAACCCCAACTACGTTACCGAAAGTGAGCCCAGCTACTCCCTTGGATTGGCTATTAGTAGGTTTGCTCCCACCACCACTGCTATTAGTAGGGACACTAGGTGTAGCAGTAGGGGTTGTAGTGGTAGGAGGCTTGATGCTTTTCTTTGGACAACTGGGATCTGTTGTCCAATGGCCTTTTACTTTACATAAATAGCACCATGGTTTCTTTTCTTTGTTTTGATTAAAGGAGGATTTGGGCCCACCACCCCCACCAGAGTATTTTTATGGGCCTGATGAAGACTCATTTTTAGATTTCTCCCCACCCTTGTCAGAAGACTTACCATCCTTCTTTTTGTTGCCATCTTTGTCACCCCCTGTATGAACTTTTCTGCTCACCCTTGTTCTGACCCATTTGTCTGCCTTCTTTCCCAATTCTTGGGGAGAGGTCAGATCAGAGTCCACCAAGTACTGGTGCAACAAATCAGACACACAATTATTAAGAATATGCTCTCTCAGGATCAAGTTATACAGGCTTTCAAAATCAGTAACTTTACTGCCATTTAACCACCCCTCCAAGGCCTTCACTGAATGGTCAATGAAATCAACCCAGTCTTGTGAAGACTCCTTTTTGGTCTCTCTGAACTTTATCCTGTATTGTTCAGTGGTTAAGCCTTAACCATCTAGGAGTGCATTCTTAAGTACTGTAAAATTATTGGCATCACTTTTTTTCACAGTAAGGAGCCTATCCCTACCTTTTCCACTAAATGATAGCCATAGGATAGCAGCCCACTGCCTTTGAGGGACATCCTGTACAACACAGGCCCTCTCAAGTGCAGCAAACCACTTGTTAATGTCATCCCCCTCCTTATAAGGGGGAACTATCTTATGCAGATTCCTGGAATCATGCTCTTTTGCAGGATGACTATGGGGAATACTGCTGCTGCCACCATGGGTTTCTAAACCCAACTTCTGTCTTTCCTTCTCTAATTCTAAAGACTGTCTATCCAAATCCAGCTGTTGCTTTTTAAGCTTCAGTCTGGTTTGTTCCACCCTCAACTTATTGAGTTCCCTTTCTAACAATCTGTCATCAGGGTTGGTGGGAGGGACATTCCTAGACACAGAGGTATGATGGGAATGAACAGAAGGAGACCTGTCCCTTACAGAGGGCACCCTAACAGCTTGGCTGACAGAAACATCACTTCCACTATGGTGAGAATAAATGCTCTTGCTATGATGTGAGACAACACTATTTGTATGGTGTGGCTCTCCATCATTACCAACTATGCTAGACTGTCTAGTAATGGGCAGGCTAGGAAGTTTTTTTCCTGAATCTTTTCCTGGGGGAGTCCCTGGATCAGATTGGGAACCATTAGCTACTTTTTCAACAGATGGGGCACTTTTTGCCTTATCTTGTTCTCTAAGCATGTTAAGTAACAATTCCAAGGAAGGATTCTTCCCTACACTCAAACCTCTCTCTATGCAGAGACTCCTTGCTCCTTTCTAGCTAAGGTGATCATATGCAATCTTAGACAGGTCAACATTTTGGCCTGTGCCAGACATTTTTAGAGAGAGTTAAAGTGATAGAAAAAAAGTTTTCAGAACTTTTTGGAAAGACAGAAAAAAAACTTTTTAAACTTTTAAGAACTTTTTGAAAGTTTAGAAGTACTTTTCAGCACTTTAGAAAAGAGTGAAAAGAGGAAATGCTAAACTTTTTAGCTATGTGTACACACACTGAACTTGTTTTGTATATTTTTCTCTTATGAAAAGTACAATGACAAGAGTGGTAAGTAGTCTCAAAGCACTTATCCCACCGCTGCACAACCAATGTAGGAGGCTGGACTGGCTTGTAGTGAGTACCAAGGGGTACTTGCACCTTGCACCAGGCCCAGTTATCCCTTATTAGTGTATAGGGTGTCTAGCAGCATAGGCTGATAGATAATGGTAGCTTAGCAGAGCAGCTTAGGCTGAACTAGGAGACGAGTGAAGCTCCTACAGTACCTTGCACAATATCATAAGAAAACACAATACACAGTTATACTAAAAATAAAGGTACTTTATTTTTATGACAATATGCCAAAGTATCTCAGAGTGTACCCTCAGTGAGAGGATAGGAAATATACACAAGATATATGTACACAATACCAATAATATGCAGTATAGTCTTAGAAAACAGTGCAAACAATGTATAGTTACAATAGGATGCAATGGGGACACATAGGGATAGGGGCAACACAAACCATATACTCCAAAAGTGGAATGCGAACCACGAAAGGACCCCAAACCTATGTGACCTTGTAGAGGGTCGCTGGGACTATTAGAAAATAGTGAGGGTTAGAAAAATAGCCCACCCCAAGACCCTGAAAAGTGAGTGCAAAGTGCACTAAAGTTCCCCAAAGGACAAAGAAGTCGTGATAGGGGAATAATGCAGGAAAGACACAAACCAACAATGCAACAATGGTGGATTTCCAATCTAGGGTACCTGTGGAACAAGGGGACCAAGTCCAAAAGTCACAAGCAAGTCGGAGATGGGCAGATGCCCAGGAAATGCCAGCTGTGGGTGCAAAGAAGCTTCTACTGGACAGAAGAAGCTGAGGTTTCTGCAGGAATGAAAAGGGCTAGAGACTTCTCCTTTGGTGGACGAATCCCTCTTGCAGTGGAGAGTTGTACAGAAGTGTTTTCCCGCCGAAAGACCGCCAACAAGCCTTGCTAGCTGCAAATCGTGCGGTAAGCGTTTTTGGATGCTACTATGGCCCAGGAAGGACCAGGATGTCGCAAATTGCGTCAGGAGGGAGAGGGGATGTCGAGCAAGACAAGGAGTTCCCTCAGCAGCAGGTAGCACCCTGAGAAGTGCCATAAACAGGCATTACAAGGATGCGTGAAATGGTGCTCACCCGAAGTTACACAAAGGAGTCCCACGTCGCCGGAGACCAACTTAGAAAGTCGTGCAATGCAGGTGAGAGTGCCGTGGACCCAGGCTTGGCTGTGCACAAAGGATTTCCGCCGGAAGTGCACAGAGGCCGGAGTAGCTGCAAAAGTCACGGTTCCCAGCAATGCAGTCTGGCGTGGGGAGGCAAGGACTTACCTCCACCAAACTTGGACTGAAGAGTCACTGGACTGTGGGAGTCACTTGGACAGAGCTGCTGGATTCGAGGGACCTCGCTCGTCGTGCTGAGAGGAGACCCAAGGGACCGGTAATGCAGCTTTTTGGTGCCTGCGGTTGCAGGGGGAAGATTCCGTCGACCCACGGGAGATTTCTTCGGAGCTTCTAGTGCAGAGAGGAGGCAGACTACCCCCACAGCATGCACCACCAGGAAAACAGTCGAGAAGGCGGCAGGATCAGCGTTACAGAGTTGCAGTAGTCGTCTTAGCTACTTTGTTGCTGTTTTGCAGGCTTCCAGCACGGTCAGCAGTCGATTCCTTGGCAGAAGGTGAAGAGAGAGATGCAGAGGAACTCTGATGAGCTCTTGCATTCGTTATCTAAAGTTTCCCCAGAGACAGAGACCCTAAATAGCCAGAAAAGAGGGTTTGGCTACTTAGGAGAGAGGATAGGCTAGCAACACCTGAAGGAGCCTATCAGAAGGAGTCTCTGACGTCACCTGGTGGCACTGGCCACTCAGAGCAGTCCAGTGTGCCAGCAGCACCTCTGTTTCCAAGATGGCAGAGGTCTGGAGCACACTGGAGGAGCTCTGGACACCTCCCAGGGAAGGTGCAGGTCAGGGGAGTGGTCACTCCCCTTTCCTTTGTCCAGTTTCGCGCCAGAGCAGGGCTGAGGGGTCCCCTGAACCGGTGTAGACTGGCTTATGCAGAATTGGGCACATCTGTGCCCAAGAAAGCATTTCCAGAGGCTGGGGGAGGCTACTCCTCCCCTGCCTTCACACCATTTTCCAAAGGGAGAGGGTGTAACACCCTCTCTTAGAGGAAGTCCTTTGTTCTGCCATCCTGGGACAGGCCTGGCTTGACCCCAGGGGGGCAGAAACCTGTCTGAGGGGTTGGCAGCAGCAGCAGCTGCAGTGAAACCCCAGGAAAGGCAGTTTGGCAGTACCAGGGTCTGTGCTACAGACCACTGGGATCATGGGATTGTGCCAACCATGCCAGGATGGCATAGAGGGGGCAATTCCATGATCATAGACATGTTACATGGCCATATTCGGAGTTACCATTGTGAAGCTACATATAGGTAGTGACCTATATGTAGTGCACGCGTGTAATGGTGTCCCCGCACTCACAAAGTCTGGGGAATTGGCCCTGAACAATGTGGGGGCACCTTGGCTAGTGCCAGGGTGCCCTCACACTAAGTAACTTTGCACCTAACCTTTACCAGGTAAAGGATAGACATATAGGTGACTTATAAGTTACTTAAGTGCAGTGTAAAATGGCTGTGAAATAACGTGGACGTTATTTCACTCAGGCTGCAGTGGCAGGCCTGTGTAAGAATTGTCAGAGCTCCCTATGGGTGGCAAAAGAAATGCTGCAGCCCATAGGGATCTCCTGGAACCCCAATACCCTGGGTACCTCAGTACCATATACTAGGGATTTATAAGGGTGTTCCAGTAAGCCAATATAAATTGGTAAAATTGGTCACTAGCCTGTTAGTGACAATTTGAAAGCAATGAGAGAGCATAACCACTGAGGTTCTGATTAGCAGAGCCTCAGTGAGACAGTTAGTCACTACACAGGTAACACATTCAGGCACACTTATGAGCACTGGGGCCCTGGAGAACAGGGTCCCAGTGACACATACAACTAAAACAACATATATACAGTGAAAAATGGGGGTAACATGCCAGGCAAGATGGTACTTTCCTACAAGAACATTTTCTGGTTTGACATTACATTAACTGTCACACGTCTACCTCTATCCTGTTTGTCTATTTCTATCACTATTTGTTAACTGAGTTGTACCCTTCCATTACGTTTTCACAGGTGTGGTAACCTACGTGTCAACTGCTTGCATCCTTCAGGGGCTTGTGATGTGTAACATAGGTATGTTAGCGTTACAATGGTACAGCCCTTATGACACCGTCATTGATAATACAAAGTACAAAATCATAGACTGACTCCAGATTGTTTTGTGTTTCAAGGGTGTTTATTTAAGTGCTCAACAAATGAAGGGGGGTTGTAAATTGGTGATGGGTGATGGTGGAGGAATGTCCATGGCAGAGTCCAGTCCAATAGTCTCACAGGTGCACTGCTCATCTGGGCATAGGAAGTGGAGCTGGGGCAGTTCGAATATGGACATGGTCACAAAGTGGGACAGTGGGAGGACAATCAGGGTGGTCTTATTTCCTGGCGGGGGTCTTGCCATCTTGCTCTGTCCTGTTCCTGGATCTCAGGGACCACTTTCGTGGTGGTTGTCTGTCTGCAGGGGGTGGGGTGCTGGTGTGGTGGTCCTGTGGCGGGGCGTCCTGTCCACTAGCGCTGGCGGAGGTTGTGGGCAGTTCATCGTCCTGGCTTGGCCCCTTGGAGTGCCACGGTGTCCCTCAAGGTCTGCTGTATGTCCTTCAGCACCCCTACGATGGTGCCCAGGGTGGAGCTGATGGTTCTGATGTCCTCCCGGAACCCCAAATACTGCTCCTCCTGCAGCCGCAGTGTCTCCTGTAACTTGTCCAGGACCGTCACCATTGTCTCCTGGGAGTGGTGGTACGCTCCCATGATGGAGGAGAGGGTCTCGTGGAGAGTTGGTTCCCTTGGCCTGTCCTCCCTCTGTCGCACAGCAGCCCTCCCAGTTCCCCTATGTTCCTGTGCCTCTGTCCCCTGGACCGTGTGCCCACTACCACTGCCCCCAGGTCCCTGTTGTTGTTGGGAGGGTGGGTTACCCTGGGTGCCCTGTAGTGGTGGACACACCGCTGATTGACCTGTCCTGGGTAGGGAGGTTTGGGCCCGCTGGGTGGGTGCTGTGCTGGTGTTACCAGAGGGTGGAAGGTCGGTGTTAGGCTGTGCCTGTGCAAGGGGAACCGACTGTCCTGAGGCCCATGATGGTCCGGGCTGGTCATCAAGATCCAGTAGGGCAGAGCTGCTCTCGTCACTGTGGGCCTCTTCTGGGGGTGGAGTGGTGTTGTCTGGACCCTCTGGTGTGGTGACGGTCCTTCGGGTTCCTGCAGGGGCATAAGAGCATGATTATTGCATGTGTGTGTGTAATGGTGTGCAATTGGTACCTGTGCGTGAACCCCAGTGCAAGAATTCCTGTGTGGGGGCTTGTGTGATGATGGTTGGGGGGGTGTTCTGGGTATGTGCAGTGAGCATGCTTTGGTGAGGGGTGACCATGCTTAGTTGTGTCATGCAGGGATGGTGTTGGGATGGGTGGTTTGTGTTATGGGTACATTAGTGATGAGTTGAAGTGATAGGGGACGGGGTGAGGGTGGGGGTGTGTGATAGCATGCAGGTAGGGTGGGGGATCTGATAGTTAAGATTTGACTTACCAGTGTCCCATCCTCCACCGACTCCTCCGAGGCCCTCAGGATGCAGGATGGTCAAGACTTGCTCCTCCCATGTTGTTAGTTGTGGGGGAGGAGGTGGGGGTCCGCCGCCAGTCCGCTGTACCGCGATGTTGTGACTGGAGACCGCGGAACGCACCTTCCCCCGTAGGTCGTTCCACCTCTTCCTGATGTCCTCCCGATTTCTTGGGTGCTGTCCCACTGCGTTGACCCTGTCGACTTTTCTGCGCCATAACTCCATCTTCCTGGCTATTGATGTGTGCTGTACCTGTGAGCCAAATAGCTGTGGCTCTACCCGTACCATTTCCTCCACCATGACCCTGAGCTCCTCCTCGGAGAAGCGAGGGTGTCTTTGGCGTGCCATGGGGTGGTGTGGGTGATGTGTGGGGTGGTGTATGTGTTGATGAGTGTGGTGAGTGTAGTGGTGTGTGGTGTTTTGTGCGTGGATGTTGTGTGGGTGATGGTGTTGTGTGCCTCTGTGTGATGGGGTTGTCAATTGCTGTGCTGTCTCTCTGGCCTTCTTTCACAATTTGTGGTCATAGGGGTTTGTGGGTGATGTGGGTGTGTGTTTTTATATTGGATTGGGTGTGTGGGAGTGTTGTTTGTATGTGTGTCAGGTGTGTGTATTTGTAATTGTCCAATGTGGCGGTGTTTTGTAGAAGTGTGTGTATTGTGAGCGCGGCGGTGTGTACCGCCAATGGAATACCGCGGTTGAAAGACCGCCGCGTGGATTCGTGGGTCATAATAGCATGGGCGTGTTTCTGTTGGCGTGAAGGTGGAGGATTTGTTTCCGCATGTTTATCGCTGACCTTTGGTGTGGCTTTGTTGTGTGGGTGTCTGAATTTCGGCGGATTCCGAGATGTGTGTCATAATAGCAGTGGCGGTCTACCGCGGCCGCGGCGGTGTTTTGGCGGTCTTCTGCACGGCGGTAAGCGACTTTTACCGCCAATGTTGTAATGACCCCCATTGTGTATATGAGGGCATGAGCCAGGCGTGTAACTGCATTGGCATGTGTGGACTGCTGACATCTCAAACATTGACCCATACATATTCTGTCTGCAGTGTGTTTGGAATAAACACAGCCTGTGTAGAGCTGCCACACAGAATGGATCATACAATGCCATGTGGATGCCCACACTAGCAATGAGCATCAGGCAGGCAGATTGAAATTCATCCCTCAAAATTGTACTTCACCTCAAATTCCATAACAACATCCTTAGTACCACAATGCCATTTTGGATATTGATCCTAAGACACCCTGTCTCACATGTCACTAATATGCAGTACACAAAGGGATGCACAGGTAGACATGATGTTGGAATGTCATTTGTCACATATAGGACCTCATTACAACCCTGGCGGTCGGTGTTAAAGCAGCGGTAATACCGGCAACAGGCCAGCGGTAAAGAAAATGGGATCACGACCACAGTGAAAACCGCCAACACAGACAGCCACTTTATCACTCTGACCGCCACGGGGGTATCAACAAACACCGCGTCGGTCACCTCCAACAGACAGGCGGAAGACAGTGTTCAGTCCACCCCATCACAACCCGCCAATCCGCCAGCTTTTCCAGGGCGGTACCAATGCTATCAAAAGCACGGTGGAAACAGTGTTTGGAAGAGAAACCACTCACCTCTCAACACTCAACAAAGAACCAGGACGCCATGGAGCCAGAGTTACAAGTCCTGCCCATGATGGTCTACCTCCTCATTTACCAAGAATACGAAAGACGGCGGCGACAACCGCAGTGAGTACTGCACCTAGGAGACAGGGGAGGGGGAGGAAAAAGAGAGTGATACACACATGCAAAAGGCAACACCCCCACCCTCACCCACAACACCATACACACAAACACATGCAGCAACAGTACATGTACACCTCGTTACCCCCTGGAAGAACTCAAGGACAAAAGGAATAGAGTTAAATCAGTGTAATTATAGAAAAAGGCAGATCTACGTAACAATAATTTAAACAGTATCTACAAAAATATACAATATGTACATAAGGCCGTACATTGTCCCTTCCAAATGTCTGTGGGCCACTGGGCCAAAAATCATGGGCCAAGTCCACACTTGACTCCTGCCTAAATATGGAGGGAACACTGCAGGGGCATCAGGTTAAAAACACTCAGGCACCTCAGGGATACGGGGAAGGGGGGGGCACCTCAGCCGGAAGATGCGACAATGCCACTGCTCCTGGAGGGGGCTCCATGCCCTCAGCAAAGTCCTGTGGAGTGCAAGGCCACAGTCCCTCAAGTGGGTGGTTCGCCCACAGCAATGTCCTGGGAGTGCAAGGCCACAGTCCGTCAAGTGGGTGGTTCGCCCACTGCTTGGTCCTGGGGAGTGCAAAACCACAGTCTCTCAAGTGGGTGGTTTGCCCACTGCTTGCTCCTGGGGAGTGCAAAGCCACAGTCTCTCAAGTGGCTGGTTTGCCCACTGCTTGCTCCTGGGTAGTGCAAAGCCACAGTCTCTCCAGTGGCTGGTTTGCCCACTGCTTGGTCCTGGGGAGTGCAAAGTCACAGTCCCTAAAGTGGCTGGTTTGCCCACTGCTTGGTCCTGGGGAGCGCAAAGCCATAGTCTCTGGCGCCTTGGACGGCTGCCCACTGGGGATGCTGCTCCTGGTAGCCGTCCTATTGTCAGCAGTGCAGATGGTGGTGTTTGCGGCGGGGCTGCTGGCGGTGCTGGCCATGGTGCAGGTGCTGCCAGTGGTGGAGGTGGGCCCCAGCCCTTCTCCTGCAGGCTGGGACGGCTGCCCACTGAGGATGCTGCTACTGACAGTAGTGGTGGCATCAGCGGTGCAGATGGCGGTGCAGGTGGCAGTGCTTGAGGCGGTGCCTGCAGTGGGGCTGCTGGTGGTGCTGGCCGCGGTGCAGGTGGCAGGGCTGGCGGTTCTCCTGGTGGCCACCAGGCCTTCGCCTGTAGCCTCGGATGGCTGAAGTGCCTTGCCTTGGGTTTTCTGCTCCATCCTCACATTGGCAGATGCTGTTGCGACCTTTGCTCTGTCAGCTGGAGATTTGGAGAAGGCCTTGCTGGGTGGGTCGTGCTCCTTGCCCTTGCTGCATGTCATCCCCTTCTTCACCTTTGCAGGTGGCGGAGTGGTTTGGTCCTTTGCAGGGGTTGGTGGCACACTGGCTGGCCTGACAGGTGTCCCCTTTGAGTCTCTGGAAGTTGGAGGTACCACAGCGGACACCGACTTGGTGGCTTAGGTGCTGGCCTGTGTTCGGGACACCCTGACCTGGGGCGAAGGACAGGGGAGGGGTGGGGAACAGGTCAATGTTTGCCAAGAGAAGCTTTTGAGACACACTGGGGTGTGAAGAGGGAGAGGGTTTGGTAGTGGAGGAAGAGGGAGTGGTGGTAGGAGGTGTCTATCTGCTTAGTTTGGGTGAAGGTGCATGTGCTGGATGCTGTTGTGAGGTGGATGGCTGTTGGGTGGGTAGGTGCTTGCGTTTGTGTACTTTGGGAGGAGGGGTCACAGACACACTGGGAGAGGACACAGGGGATGTGTGAATGGATGTGGGGGTGCTGACTGCCAGTGGGAGGTGAGTAGTGATGGGCGTGCTGGTGATGGAGGTAGTGGATGAGGATGTAGTACATGCAGGTGTGAGTGGAGATGATACTGGGAGGGAGGTGGACGAGGAGAAGGAGGGGGACACAGTGGAGGCAGTGGATATTGGTGTGTCTGCATGGGGCTAGTGCTTGTGTGAGTGCCTGTGGGATGATGTGTGGTGCTTGTGTTTGCCTGAACCACTTCTGTGTGTTGATTTGAGTGAATGCTGGTCTGAAGGTGTGTTTGGGATAGGCTGGGTTTGAGGGGATTGGGACTGGGTTAAGGAAGTTGGAGGGGGGAGGCTAGACACAGGGACAGGGGCTGCCATCAGTGTGGAGGCCAGAGCCTAAAATGCTCTCTGTTGGGCCACCATGCCAGCGTGAATACCCTCCAGGTATACATTTGTTTGTTGCAAATGCCCTGCTACACCCTATATGGCATTTAGCATGGTTGACTGCCCAACAAAGAGGGATCTCAGAAGGTCAATAGCCTCCTCACTGAGGGCAGCAGGGTTGACTGTGGCAGGGTCTGAGGTGCCTGGGGCGAAGGAGGTGCCCACCCTCCTGAGTGAGCGGGCACGGGAAACACACTGAGGGGCTGGTGGGAGAGCAGTGCTGGTAGGGCGGGTGGCGGCTGTACCTGTTGTTGGGGTGGGCACAGAGGTGTCCGCAACCACCAGGGTGCATCAAATGGAGGAGGAATTGCTGTCTGTGGTCTCCCATCCTTTCCCCGTCATGGTGTTCCCCTCGCCCTCTGTCCCACTGGTACCCTCACCCTCGGTGGATTCGTCCTCCAGGCCTATGTGGGATGCAGCTCCCTCTGTCACCGGTGCCTCTGCTCCTCCGCCGATGATGCTAATGCACAGAAGGACAGGGTGACAAAACAAGAAGGTGGGGAGACAGAAGATGCACTTGGTCAATGCCAGCAACACCACTAACGTTGGCAGACACAACACACAGGGAGCAGCCCTATGCACTAGGCCATGCCCAACCAGTTACTAAGATAGTCACCAGCCCATGCGGTACAATGCCTAACACCATCCGCTGCACACCAGAAACCCACGGGACCCTGCCCAGTAGTAGATGTCCACTAACACTATTGGGGTAGGAGTGCTTCAGAGCCTGCCCAAAAAGGGACCTACACCGCCATTTTCGCCCTGGCCTAGGGGCACCTATATCTCACATCCCCCACCCAGGTGCCTCTTAACGCACGCAAAGTTAGGAGTCAGTATCTGTACTCACCCCCTTGAGGGTGCTGTAATGCCTTCAAGCACCCATCCAACTCTGGATAGGCTACCGCCAAGATGCAGACCATCAGGGGGTCATGGTGCGACGAGCACCCCTTCCTCATTGGGATGCCTGCCCCAGCTGGGCCTCCGCCATCTTCTTTGCCCAGCGGCGCAGGTCCTCCCACCTCTTGTGGCAGTGGGTTCTCCACCTGTCAAAGACCCCCAGGGTCCACACCTCCATGGCGATGGCACGCCAAATACCCTTCTTCTGGTGTGCTCTGACCTGCAGAGAAAAGACAGCAAAAAAAGGAATTAGTCAAACATCTGGACCATCAGACTCATGGCCCACCAGACCCCTCCCATCCCCTGATGCACATACATTGTCCACCTTACATGCTGCACTCTGGCCAGAACACTTCTGCCCACCCCTACATGTGGCTTACATACACAGCACTCCATATATTCATGGTCCACGCATCATGCTCACAGTTTACTCACCTGTTTTTCTGGAGGACCATAGAGTAACGTGTACTGGGGTAGGTCCGCATTCACCAGTTTCTCCAACTCCTCTGCAGTGAAGGCAGGGACCCTTTCCCCAGACACATGAGCCATTGACGCTTCCAGACACAGGTTACAGCAGCACTTGCAGTGTAGGTCCTCTCCTGTTGAAGGTCAGGTAGCAAGTGAGTGGATAGATACAAAATGTCAGTCACGTCTGCGGCAGTGCGTACAGTCACCACCAGCGTACATCGCCATTGGCTCCTGGAACCCATAGGGCCCAATTTTAACCAACGTGAAGTTCTGCTGCGGTCTTCGACCGCCTACCGCAACAGTGCACAACGCCAGAGCAATTACCTCATTTCAACTCGTCCCTCCTCACAGGTCAGGCATCTGCCATTTCAGGGGACACATAGCATGGCACCAAAATGCGTCACAGCAGACTTTGGCACGGCAACTGACAGTCGGGTTCAAATTTTGGTTCTGTAAAGTAAACAAATCATCATTAGTGCAATAGATGTGGGAATCTGACCCTCTGCTCACCGTTCTGTTCCACAGGCTTCAACCGCTGATGCTGAATATGAGATGGCGGCATCCCCCGGTGTGCAGACCGCTGGTGGACCTTGCAATAATCGAGGACAGACACATTATCATTACATACAGACTTGATCAGTCCACAATTCCAGAACTGTGTGCCCAATTGGAGCCAGACTTGATGTCAGCTATCAGCCATCCCACAGGTATCCCTCCTCCAGTGCAGGTTGTAAGGAAATGCCTCCTTGGCATGGTTACCCCCTGACTTTTTGCCTTTGCTGATGCTAAGTTATGATTTGAAAGTGTGCTGAGACCCTGCTAACCATGCCCCAGCACCAGTGTTCTTTCCCTAAACTGTACCTTTGTCTCCACAATTGGCACAACCCTGGCTCTCAGGTAAGTCCCTTGTAACTGGTACCCTTGGTACCAAGGGCCCTGATGCCAGGGAAGGTTTCTAAGGGCTGCAGCATTTCTTATGCCACCCTAGGGACCCCTCACTCAGCACATACACACTGCTTCACCCCTTGTGTGTGCTGGTGGGGAGAAAATGACTAAGTCGACATGGCACCCCACTTAGAGTGCCATGCCAACCTCACACTGCCTGTGGCATAGGTAAGTCACCCCTCTAGCAGACCTTACAGCCCTAAGGCAGGGTGCGATATACCACTGGTAAGGGGCATAAGTGCATGAGCACTCTTCCCCTACAGTTTCTAAGCCAAACCTTAGACATTGTAAGTGCAGGGTAGCCATAAGAGTATATGGTCTGGGAGTCTGTCAAACACAAACTCCACATAATGGCTACACTGAAAACTGGGAAGTTTGGTATCAAACTTCTCAGCACAATAAATTCACACTAATGCCAGTGTGCAATGTATTGCAATTAGTGCAATTTATTGTAAAATACACCCAGAGGACATCTTAGAGATGCTCCCTGAAAACATACCTGACTTCCAGTGTAGACTGACTGGTTTTTGCCAGCCGTCCACGATCCAGACATGTTGCTGGCCACATGGGGAGAGTGCCTTTGTCACTCTGTGGCCAGGAACAAAGCCTGTACTGGGTGGAGGTGCTTCTCACCTCCCCCTGCAGGAACTGTAACACCTGGCGGTGAGCCTCAAAGGCTCACCCCCTTTGTTACAGTGCCACAGGGCATCTCAGCTAGGGGAGATGCCCGCCCCTCCGGCCACTGCCCCCCCTTTTGGCGGCAAGGCTGGAGGAGATAATTAGAAAAACAAAGAGGAGTCATCCACCAGTCAGGACAGCCCCAGGATATCCTGATCTGAGGTGACTCTTACTTTTAGAAATCCTCCATCTTGTGGAAGGAGGATTCCCCCAATAGGATTAGGGATGTGCCCCCCTCCCCACAGGGAGGAGGCACAAAGAGGGTGTAGCCATCCTCCAGGAGAGTAGCCATTGGCTATTGCCCTCCCAGACCTAAACACCCCCTAAATTCAGTATTTAGGGGCCCCTAGAACCTAGGAAACTAGATTCCTGCAACCTTAACCCGAAGAAGAACTGCTGACCTGAAGCCCTGTAGTGAAGACAGAGACGATAACTGCTTGGGCCCCAGCCCTACCGGCCTGTCTCCCATCTTCAAAGAAAACTGCAACAGCTATGCTTCCAACAGGGACCAGTGACCTCTGAAGCCTCAGAGGATTGCCCTGCAACCAAGGACCAAGAAACTCCAGTGAACAGTGGCCCTGTTCAACAATCTGCTACTTTCTTGCAACAAAGAAACAACTCTAAGGACTTCAAGTTTCCCGCCGGAAGCGTGAGACTTTCCACTCTGCACCCGACGGCCCCGGCTTGACCTGTGGAAAACCAACACTACAGGGAGGACTCCCCGGGCGACTGCAAGTCCGTGAGTAGCCAGAGATGACGCCCCTGAGCCCCCACAACAACGCCTGCAGAGGAAATCCAGAGGCTTCCCCTGACCACGACTGCCTGTAACAAGGGACCCGATGCCTGGAACCAACACTGCACCCGCAGCCCCCAGGACCTGAAGAAACCGAACTCCAGTGCAGGAGTGACCGCCAGGCGACCCTCTGCCTAGCTCAGGTGGTGGCTACCCCGAGGAGCCCCCCCATGTGCCTGCCTGCATCGTTGAAGCGACTCCCGGGTCTCCCCATTGCTTTCAATACTAAACCTGACGCCTGTTTGAACTCTGCACCCGGCTGCCCCTGTGCCGCTGAGGGTGTACTTTCTGTGCCTGCTTGTATCCCCCCCGGTGCCCTATAAAACCCCCATGGTCTGCCCCCCGAAGACGTGGGTACTTACCTGCTGGAAAACTGGAATCGGGGCACCCCTGTTCTCCTTTGAAGCCTATGTGTTTTGGGCTCCTATTTGACCTCTGCACCTGACCGGCCCTGAGCTGCTGGTGTGGTAACTTTGGGGTTGCCTTGAACCCCCCAAGGGTGAGCTACCATGGACCCAACTTTTAACTCTGTAAGTGTTTTACTTACCTGTGAACTTAACATTTACTTACCTCCCCCAGGAACTGTGATTTTTGCACTGTGTCCACTTTTAAAATAGCTTATTGCTATTTTTGTTGAAACTGTACATGATATTGTGATTATTCAAAGTTCCTAGAATAGCTGAGTGAAATACCTTTCATTTGAAGTATTACTTGTAAATCTTGAACCTGTGGTTCTTAAAATAAACTAAGAAAATATATTTTCTATATAAAAACCCATTGGCCTGGAGTAAGTCTTTGAGTGTGTGTTCCTCATTTATTGCCTGTGTGTGTACAACAAATGCTTAACACTACCCTCTGATAAGCCTACTGCTCGACCACACTACCACAAAATAGAGCATTAGAATTATCTCTTTTTGCCACTGTCTTACCTCTAAGGGGAACCCTTGGACTCTGTGCACACTATTTCTTACTTTGAAATAGTATATACAGAGCCAACTTCCTACATTGGTGGCAGCGGTGGGATACAAGTCTTTGGATTTGCTGGACTACTCAGCCAATACCTGATCACACAACTAAATTCCAGAAATTGTCATTAGAAACTAATTTTTGAAATTTGAGCTATTTTTCTAAATTTTTTAAAGTCCTGGTACGGGCTTGTGTTAGTCCCTGTTAGCATTTCTTTTAGAGTTTAAAAAGTTTTGTAAAAGTTTGGATTAAGTTCTAGAGATAGCTTTAGATTCTTAAGAAGTATCCCAACCTTTAGAAAAATAGGTGGTCATTACAACCCTGGCGGTCGGTGTTAAAGCGGCAGTAAGACCGCCAACAGGCTGGCGGAAACAAAAATGGAATTATGACCGTGGCGGCAACCGTCAACAAAGACATCCACTTCAACACTCCGACCGCCACGGCGGTACAAACAAACAGCGCGGCGGTATCCGCCAACAGACAGGTGGAAGACAATGTACCGCCCACAGTATCACAACCTACCAATCCGCCACCTTTTCAAGGGCGGATTCACCGCGAACAAAAACATGGTGGAAACAGGACTCCGAAGGGAAAACGCTCACCTCTGCACACCCCACGAGGAACCAGGACGCCATGGAACCAGAGTTCCATATTTTACCAGCCTTCATCTTCTTGCTCCTCTACCAGGAGCACAAACGCCAGCGGCGAAGACCACGGTGAGTACTGCACCTACGACACAGGGGAGTAGGGAGGGGAAAAACTGTGACACACACACGCAACATGCAACACCCCCACCCTCACCCACTGCAACACACACACCAATACAGCATGATACATTACAGTTACACCCCCCAACCACCCCGGAAGAATGCAAAGACAAAGGGGAATGAGGTAAACAATTGTAATATATTAAAATTCAGTAGTCAAATAATATAGATACACTATTTACAAATATATACACCAAGAATATTAGTCCAGGGTATTCTACCCTTAAAGTCAGTGGACCACTGGGCCCACACTGCATGGGCTAGGCCCACACAAGATACCCGAACGTGACGGAGAGAACACAGCAGGGGCATCAGATAGAAATAAAACGGGTACCTCAGGGGGAAGGGAAAGAGGGGCACCTCAGCCAGTTGAGTGCATGATGCCAAATCCACGAGGGGGCCCCATGCCCACTGGTCAATCCTAGGGAGTGCAAAGTCACAGTCTCTCAAGTCTCTACAGTGGGTGGGTTGCCCACTGCTTCATCCTGGTGAGTGCAAAGCCACAGTCTCTCAAGTCTCTACAGTGGGTGGGTTGCCCACTGCATTATCCTGGGGAGTGCAAAGCCACAGTCTCTCAAGTCTCTCAAGTCTCTCAAGTGGGTGGGTTGCCAACTGCTTTATCCTGGGGAGTGCAAAGCCACAGGCCCTCATTCTGACCCTGGCGGTCGGTGATAATGCGGCGGCCAAGCCGCCAACAGGCCGGCGGTCCAAAATATGCAATTCTGACCCTGGCGGGAACCGCCAACACAGCCCGCCGCATTAACACTCCGCCCGCCACGGCGGAACAAACAAACAGCGCGGCGGTCCCTGCCAACAGCCAGGCGGCAGACAATGTACCGCCCACCCTATCACGACCCACCAATCCGCCACCTTTTCCGGGGCGGGAGCACCGCCGATAAAAACACGGCGGAAACAGACTACGGACGGGAAAACGCTCACCTCTACGCACTCCACGCGAGATTCCGGCAGTATGGAACCCGAGTTGCAGGTCATCCCCGCACTCCTATACCTGCTCCTGTACCAGGAGCACGCCCGGCGGCGCGGAAGACATCGGTGAGTACTGCACCTACGACACAGGGGAGGGAAAAGAGTACCGGCACACACCCACCCACCCACACCCACTACAACACACACATCAATGCATTCCCACAGATCACTGTCACAACCCACAAACCCCCCCCTCCGAAATAATGCAAAGACCAAAAGAAGAGATCATAAACGGGCAGATATATTGAAATATGGACACCAGTAATCCCAATAAATAAATAAACTATGTACAAAATATATACAGCTACTAAATGTAGTCCAACCACTGTCCGTGGACCACAGGGGTCCTGTGCAAAGGGGCAAGGCCCAGTCCCACGACAAGAACTCCACGGAGAGAACACTGCAGGGGCATCAGAAAGAAAATAGGACAGGCACCTCAGGGGGAAGGGAAGGGGGGGCACCTCAGCCACTTGAGTACACGACGCCAGATCCACGAGGGGACTCCATGACCACTGGCCCATCCTGGGGAGAGCAAAGCCACAGTCCATACAGTCCATACAGTGGGTGGCCTGCCCACTGGGCCATCCTGGGGAGAGCAAAGCCACAGTCCATACAGTCCATACAGTGGGTGGCCTGCCCACTGGGCCATCCTGGGGAGAGCAAAGCCACAGTCCATACAGTGGGTGGCCTGCCCACTGGGCCATCCTGGGGAGAGCAAAGCCACAGTCCAAACAGTCCATAACAGACTCCACTGCCACTGGAGGAGGCATGTTGGCCAGAGGACATCCTGCAGCCCTGCCCGAGACAGATCCTGCCCTGCCACGTCTGCCAAAGGGCCAGCGCTTCTTGCCTTGAAGAGCCCAGTTCAGCGCTTCTTGCCTTGAAGGGCCCAGTTCAGCGGGTCTTGCCTTGAAGGACCCAGTTCAGCGGTTCTTGAGACGGCGGGGCCCAGTTCAGCGGTGCTTGAGACGGCGGGGCCCAGTTCAGCGGTGCTTGAGACGGCGGGGCCCAGTTCAGCGGTGCTTGAGACGGCGGGGCCCAGTTCAGCGGTGCTTGAGACGGCGGGGCCCAGTTCAGCGGTGCTTGAGACGGCGGGCCCAGTTCAGCGGTTCTTGAGACGGCGGGGCCCAGTTCAGCGGTTCTTGAGACGGCGGTCCCCAGCGGAGCGGTGCTGGAGACGGCGGGGCCCAGTTCAGCGGTTCTTGAGACGGCGGTCCCCAGCGGAGCGGTGCTGGAGACGGCGGGGCCCAGTTCAGCGGTTCTTGAGACGGCGGGGCCCAGTTCAGCGGTGCTTGAGACGGCGGGCCCAGTTCAGCGGTGCTTGAGACGGCGGGCCCAGTTCAGCGGTTCTTGAGACGGCGGGCCCAGTTCAGCGGTGCTTGAGACGGCGGGGCCCAGTTCAGCGGTTCTTGAGACGGCGGCCCCAGCGGAGCGGTGCTGGAGACGGCGGGGCCCAGTTCAGCGGTGCTTGAGACGGCGGGGCCCAGTTCAGCGGTTCTTGAGACGGCGGGCCCAGTTCAGCGGTTCTTGAGACGGCGGGGCCCAGTTCAGCGGTGCTTGAGACGGCGGGGCCCAGTTCAGCGGTTCTTGAGACGGCGGTCCCCAGCGGAGCGGTGCTGGAGACGGCGGGGCCCAGTTCAGCGGTTCTTGAGACGGCGGGCCCAGTTCAGCGGTGCTGGAGACGGCGGGCCCCAGCGGAGCGGTGCTGGAGACGGCGGGGCCCAGTTCAGCGGTTCTTGAGACGGTGGGGCCCAGTTCAGCGGTTCTTGAGACGGCGGGGCCCAGTTCAGCGGTGCTTGAGACGGCGGGGCCCAGTTCAGCGGTGCTTGAGACGGCGGGGCCCAGTTCAGCGGTTCTTGAGACGGCGGGGCCCAGTTCAGCGGTTCTTGAGACGGCGGCCGGTCTATGGCCAACTGCTCATTGCCTGGTGGTGCCCTCCTGGGCAGCGGGGATGGTGCTCCTTCAATGCCCACCTGGGCTGTGGGTGGTGGGGCCCTCCTGGCCAGCTGGGCTGGGTCCTCCCTGGCCAGCGGCTATGGGGGTGGTGTGCTCCTCCTGGGCAGCAGGCCTGCAGCCTGACCTCTCCGACTTGCTGCCCTTGCCCTCCTTAGTCGGGAGTCTGTGGCCCTTTCCTCCCTTTGGAGCTGTGGCTGGTGACTGTGTCTGGGTGGTGTCCGGGGGGAATGTAGAAGCCGGGCTCCTGCGGCGCCCCTTCCGCCTTCTGCTCCTCTTCCCAGGGGGTGGGCTGGCTGTCCCCTTGCTGCTGGGCGAAGATCCAGACATGCGGGCTGGTGGGCTCCAATACCCCTGCACCCTTGTCAAGGGGGCTGCAGGGCTGGTGGTGGCTGAGGTGCTCTTCTTACCCCGACGAGAAGGAGGGGGGGGCTCAGGGTCAGGAAAGAAGTTAGCAGTGGCGAGGAAGAGTTTCTTGGGACAATGGAGAGTGGTAGGTACAGTGGGAATGGGAGTGGAGGGAGAGGATGTGGTTGTAGGTGAGTCACGTTTGCTGTCTTTGGGTGCAGGTGCAGGAGGGATAGGCTGTCGTGAGGTGGATGGCTGTTGGGTGGGTGGGTGGCTGCGTTTGTGTGGTGTGGAAGAGGGGGTGACAGACACAGTGGGAGAGGACACAGGGGACGTGTAAATGGCAGTGGGGGTGGTGACTGCACGTGTGCGGACTGGACTGGAGGGTGTGCTGGTGATGGAAACACTGGCTGATGGTGAGGTGAATGGAGGTGTGAGTGTAGACGTCACAGGGAGGGAGGAGGGATACGAGGAGGTGGGGGTCACAGAGGTGGTAGTGACTGTTGGCATGTCTGCATCGGAATGTTGCGTGTGTGAATGTCTGCGTGATCTGTGGTGCTTATGTTTGGATGAGCTTCTCTTGGGTGTTGAGGTGTGTGCAGGCTGGTCTGATGGTGTGGGTGGGACAGGCAGAGGAACAGGAGACTGGGAGGAGGGAGTTAGTAGAGGGAGGCAGGAGACAGGGACAATGGCTGCCGTCAGTGCTGAGGCCAGAGCCTGGAACGATCGCTGATGGGCAGCCTGACCCGAATGAATGCCCTCCAGGTACGCATTGCTGCGATGAACCTCCCTCTCCACCCCCTGGATGGCATTCAAAAGGGTAGTCTGCCCAACAATGAGCGTCCTCACGAGGTCAATGAGCTCCGCACTGAGGGCAGCGGGGGTAACAGGGGCAGGGCCTGAGGTGCCTGGGGCGAAGGAGATGCCCGGCTTCCTGGCAGAGCGGGCACGGGGCGAACGCTGAGGGGCTGCTGGGAGGGCGGAGATGGTGCGCTGGGTGGCGGCTGTACCTGTAATGGCGGGGGGCACGGATGGTGCCACCCCCGCAAGGGAGCTCCCTTCCGAGGACGTGTCCGTGTCGCTGCAGGGTCCAGTCGTCCCCGTTGTGGAGCTCCCCTCGCCCTCCGTCTCACTGGTCCAGTCAGACTCTGTGGCATGGCCCTCCTGGGCCATGTGAGATGCAGCTCCCTCCTGCCCCGATGCCACTTCTCCTCCGCCTGATGATGCTGATGCACACAAGCACAGAAAGACAAACAAAAAGGGGGGGGGAGAGAGAAATAAAGGGATATTGAGTACATGGATCTCCGGTACAGTTAGCGGACATGACAGACACAGATGCCCCCTGCACTAAGTTGCGCACTTGGGGTCCGCTACGCATTCCGTGGAACATGCCCTACATGCCTAGAGTTGACAACTGCACCCATGGATGACACGGCCCAGGGATGGCTGTACTGACACACTACTGAGGGTGGTGGCTGGGGACACAGGGGCTTACGGGGGTGCCCAGCCTACAGATATCGCCCTGGCCTAGGGGGACCCACAGCCCTCCTCCCCCACCCGGACACCTCCACTGCGCGACAACAGAGTAGATAATGCTTGGACTCACCCCCTTGTGTCTGCTGTGCTGCCCTCACGCGCCCATCCAAATCAGGGTAGGCCACCGCCAGGATCCGGAACATCAGGGGGGTCAGTTGACGGCAGGCACCCCGCCTACGTTGGGAGGCCATCCCCAGCAGAGACTCGGCGGTCTTCTTGGTCCCGCGGCGGATGTCCTCCCACCTCTTGCGGCAGTGGGTGCCCCGTCGATGGTGGACCCCCAGGGTCCGGACATCCTTGGCGATGGCACGCCAAATCCCGATCTTCTCATGGGCGCGGACCTATGTGACACGTACAGGGAGGGAGAAATACCACGTTCAAGTTTGTCTGCATTTTCGTTGCCAGTGGCCCAACGCCCCCCATCCCCGCCAGGCCCCCCGCCATGCCCCCCGCCATGTCCCCCGCCAGGCCCAACATGCCCCCCATCCCCGCCAGGCCCCCCGCCATGCCCCCGCCAGGCCCAACATGCCCCCCATCCCCGCCAGGCCCCCCGCCATGCCCCCCGCCAGCCCCAACATGCCCCCCATCCCCGCCAGGCCCCCCGCCAGCCCCAACATGCCCCCCATCCCCGCCAGGCCCCCCGCCAGCCCCAACATGCCCCCCATCCCCGCCAGGCCCCCCGCCATGCCCCCCGCCAGGCCCAACATGCCCCCCATCCCCGCCAGGCCCCCCGCCAGCCCCAACATGCCCCCCATCCCCGCCAGGCCCCCCGCCATGCCCCCCGCCAGGCCCAACATGCCCCCCATCCCCGCCAGGCCCCCCGCCAGCCCCAACATGCCCCCCATCCCCGCCAGGCCCCCCGCCATGCCCCCGCCAGCCCCAACATGCCCCCCATCCCCGCCAGGCCCCCCCCATGCCCCCGCCAGGCCCAACATGCCCCCCATCCCCGCCAGGCCCCCCGCCAGCCCCAACATGCCCCCCATGGAGGACCCCATCCACAAGTTTCTCCAACTCCTCTCCAGTGAAGGCAGGGGCCCTTTCCCCAGTCGCAGCAGCCATTGTCCCTTCCAGACCGAGGTCACAGGAACACTTGCAGTATAGGTCCTCTCCTGTGAAAGTTCAAGTCGCAAGTGGATAAGTAGATAGAAAATGGCGGTCATGTCCGCGGCGGTGCGTACCGCGGCGGTGCGTACCGCCACCGCCGGCGCCCTTCGCCATTGGCTCCTGAAACCCATAGGCTTCAATGTTAACCAATGCGGCTTCGCGCCGCGGTCTTCGACCGCTGACCGCCGCGGTGTGCCACGCCAGCGCATTGACCACACATCCCATTGTCACACTTCACAGGTCAGGCAGCCGCCATTTCGAGGGTCCACATGGCTCAATTTCAACTGCGTCACACAGGCCTAGGCCTTGCATAGCCACTCAGACACGCCATTCACTGCATAGAGAATCGTTTACTGTGCTAGCTGTGAGTACGTACCTGTGGGTTGCTTGACTGTGTGCTCCATGTTGTCCTTCCTAGGCACCGTCCGCTGGGTTTGGCGAGGAGACGGATGAATCCTCCCGTGTACCGACCGCTGGTGGACCTGTCGACAATGGAAGAACGCCACATTATCCTGACCTACCGTCTTGACCGTGCCACTATCCATGAACTGTGTGCCCAGCTGGAGCCCGACCTGATGTCCCCCATCCGCCAACCCACAGGGATTCCCCCTCTGGTGCAGGTCCTGTCAGTACTCCATTTCTTGGCAAGTGGGTCATTTCAGACAACAGTGGGAATTGCTTCTGGGATGTCTCAGCCCATGTTTTCGAAGGTGTTATCCAGAGTGTTGTCTGCCCTGATGAAATACGTGAGGAGCTACATCATTTTCCCTGAGGTGGGCGAATTGGCTACAGTGAAGGGTGATTTCTACACCCTTGGACATATTCCCAACGTCATTGGTGCCATTGATGGGACCCATGTGGCTTTGGTTCCCCCAAGAGACAGGGAGCAGGTGTACAGGAACAGAAAAAATTACCATTCCATGAACATCCAGGTGGTGTGTTTGGCTGACCAGTACATCTCGCATGTAAATGCCAAATTCCCAGGGTCAGTGCATGACGCCTACATCCTGAGGAATAGCAGCATCCCTTACGTGATGGAACAGCTAGAGAGACACCGTGTATGGCTATTGGGGGACTCTGGGTACCCCAACCTGTCGTGGCTACTGACCCCAGTAAGGAATCCCCGGACCAGGGCAGAGGAACGGTACAATGAGGCCCGTGGGCGTACTAGGAGGGTGATCGAACGCACCTTTGGCCTCCTAAAGGCCAGGTTTAGGTGCCTGCATATGACCGGTGGATCCCTAATGTACTCACCTAAGAAGGTGTGTCACATCATCGTGGCCTGCTGCATGCTTCACAACCTGGCTTTGTGCCGCCAGGTGCCTTTCCTGCAGGAGGATGGTCGAGACGGTGGTGTTGTGGCAGCGGTGGAACCTGTGGAGAGTGACGAGGAGGAAGACGACGGGGCTGAAACAGACAACAGGGACAGAATCATTGAACAGTACTTCCAATAGGACACAGGTAACAATTCAAACATAATTTAGTAAATGTGAACTACTCTCCTGCATCTCTGCTGCCTGTCTATTTGCCCCAGTGTATGATGACTGAGTTGTGGCTTTTCCCTCCCTATTTCAGATCTGGGGTCCCCACTACGAGTCCTGTGCTTCGTTTCCCCATGGACTACAGCTTTGTGGCAGCTGTTTGTTGACTTCACTATGTACAAGGACATATTTGCACTGTCATGTCAATTACAAAATTTTGAAATCACAGCCAGACTCCAGATAGTTTTGTGCAAAATAGGTGTTTATTTCAGTGCTCAAAATGGGATGGGTGGTTTCAAGTGGGTGGGGGCTATGGTGAAGGAATGTCCATGGCAGAGTCCAGAGTAACAGTCACAGGTGCATTGTCCAGAGGCCTGTGGAGAGATGGAGCATGGGCAGTTCAAGGATGGACAGGGTGACAATGTGGGACAGTGGGATGACATCAGGTGGTATCCTTTGCTGGCGGGGGTCTTGACATCCTACTCTGTCTTCTTGCGAGATCTCAGGGCCCTCTTGCGGGGTGGTTCTTCTCCTGCAGGAGGTGGGGGTCTGGTGGGCTGCTGTTGTGCGGGGGCCTCCTGTCCACTAGCGCCGGCGGAGGTGGTTGGCTGTTCTTGGTCCAGGCTAGTGGCAGGGGCCCTTTGTTGTTGTTGAGTGTCCGTCCTGGTGTTGATGAGGTCCTGCAGCAGCCCTACCATGGTAACCAGGGTGGAGGTGAGGGCTCTAATGTCCTCCCTGTACCCCCGATAGTGTTCCTCCTGCAGTACCTGGATCTCCTGGAACCGGGCCAGTACCGTCGCCATCGTCTCCTGGGAGCGGTTGTATGCTCCCATGATGGTGGTGAGGGCCTCGTGGAGAGTGGGTTCCCTGGGCCCGTCCCCCCCCTGTCGCACAGCTGCCCTCCGAGTTGCCCTGTTTCCCTGGGCCTCTGCCCCCTGGCCGGTGTGCCCACTACCACTGCCCCCAGGTCCCTGTTGTTGTTGGGGTGGTGGGTTATCCTGGGTGCCCTGTAGTGGTAGACACACCGCAGATTGACGCGCCCTGGAGACAGAGGCATGGGCCCGCTGGGTGGGAGCTGTGCTGGTGTTCCCAGAGGGGTTTGGGTCTGTAGTGGCCTGTGCCTGTGTGAGGGGAACCGACTGTCCAGAGGTCCCCGATGGTCCGGGCTGGTCATCGGTGTCCAGGTCGACAGAGCTGCTGTCATCGCTGACGGCCTCTTGGGTGGGGGGTGTGGAGAATTCTGGGCCCTCCGTGGCGGTGTGTTGACGGTCGGGTCCTGCAGGGGTATAGAGGTATGGTTATAGTTTCAATGTGTGGCATATGGGTGTATCTGTGGGTTCCCGTGTCCCCAAGTGCTGGCATTCGTGTGTGGGGGCTTTGGTGAGGGTGGCTTGTGGGGGGGATGTGTATATGCATTGGGCATGCTTTGGTGATGGGTGTCCATGCTTAGTGGACGCATGCAGGCCTAGGTTTTGGGATGTGTGGGTTGTGATGGTGAGACATTGGCAGGGAATAGGTGTGCTGGGGGTGGGGGTGAGGATGGTGGTGGGGGTGAGGATGGTGGTGGGGGTGAGGATGGTGGTGGGGGTGAGGGTGGTGGTGAGGATGGGGGTGGGGGTGGGGTTCGAGGATGGGGGTGAGGGTTGGGGTATGATTTGGCATGCAGGTGGGGGGGAAGCAGTATTGAAGCTTCAACTTACCAGTATCCATTCCTCCGCCGACTCCTGCGAGGCCGTCAGGATGCAGGATGTTCAAGACTTCCTCCTCCCATGTTGTAAATTGTGGGGGTTGAGGTGGGGGTCCTCCGCCAGTCTTCTGCACGGCAATGTTGTGCCTGGATACCATGGAACGCACCTTCCCCCGTAGGTCGTTCCATCGCTTCCTGATGTCTTCCCGATTTCTGGGGTGCTGTCCCACAGCGTTGACCCTGTCGACAATCCTCTGCCATAGCTCCGTCCTCCGGGCAATGCTGGTGTATTGGATCTGTGTGCCGAAGAGCTGGGGCTCTACCCGAACGATTTCCTCCACCATGACCCTGAGTTCTTCGTCTGAGAAGCGGGGGTGTCTTTGGGGTGCCATGGGGTGGTGTGTATGATGTGTGGGGTGGAGTATGTGTAGTTAAGTGTGTTGAGTGTGGTGGTGTGTGTTGTTTTGTGTGTGGATATTGTGTGGGTGATGGTGTTGAGTGGCTGTGGCTGCTAGTTTGTGGATGGTGGTGTCTCGCTCTGGCCTTCTTTCTGAATTTTTGGTCGTAGGGGTTTGTGGGTGATGTGGGTGTGTGTTTTATATTGTATTGTGTGTGTGGGAGTGGTGTGTGTATGTGTATCAGGTGTGTGGAATTCAAATCGGCCAATGTGGCTGAGTTTTGTTCGTTTGTGTGTATTCTGACCGCGGCGGTGTGTCCCGCCAATGGAAAACCGCGTTTGAAAGACCGCCGCGTGGATTCGTGGGTCGTAATGGCATGGGCGTATTTCTGTTGGCGTGACGGTGGAGGTTTTGTCACCTCCACTTTTCCGCCGACCGCTGGTCTGGCGGTCTGTTGTGGCTGTCGGATTTTCGGAGGTTTGGCTGCTGCGGGTCAGAATGACCGTGGCGGGTTTCCGCGACCGCGGCAGGATTATGGAGGATTTCTGACCGGCGGTAGGCGCCTTTTACCGCCGAGGTCAGAATGAGGGCCACAGTCTCTCAAGTGGATAACAGACTCCACTGGTTCTGAGGGGGCTTGGTGCCAGGAGTGCTTCATCCTGCCAAGGACAGAGGTAGTGGATGTGATACTCCACAGGTTCTGGAGGGGGCTTTGTGCCCAGAGTGCTTCATCCTGCCAAGGACAGAGGTAGTGGATGTGATACTCCACTGGTTCTGGAGGGGGCTTGATGCCCAGAGTGCTTCATTCTGCCAAGGACATAGGTAGTGGATGTCTTTCTCCACTAGTTCTGGAGGGGGCTTGGTGCCCAGAGTGCTTCATCCTGCCAAGGTCAGAGGTAGTGGATGTCTTTCTCCACTGGTTCTGGAGGGGGCTTGGTGCCCAGAGTGCTTCATCCTGCCAAGGACAGAGGTAGTGGATGTCTTTCTCCACTGGTTCTGGAGGGGGTTTGGTGCCCAGAGTGCTTCATCCTGCTCGTGGCGGCCTCAGTAATGTCAGTGCATTTGGCGGGCATGGGCCTGTGGTGCCTGTGGTGGGCCTGTCTTTGGCAGCGGTGCTTGTGGCATTCCTGTCTTTGCCAGCGGTGCTTGTGGCGGTCCTGTCTTTGGCAGTGGTGCTTGAGGCGGTCCTGTCTTTGGCAGCGGTGCTTGTGGTGGTCCTGTCTTGTGCAGCGGTGCTTGTGGCGGTCCTGTCTTTGGCAGCGCTTCAGCTGCTGGCGGTCCACTCTGGGCCAGCGGGGCTGCTGCTGGCGGTCCTCTCTTGGCCAGTGGGGCTGCTGCTGAAGGTCCTCTCTGGCCCAGAGTGGCTGATGCTGGCAGTCCTCTCTGGCACAGCGGGGCTGCAGCTGGCGGTCCTCTCTGGGCCAGCGGGGCTGCTAGCGGTTGCCTCCCGGGCAGCGGGGCTGATGCTGGTGGTCCTTTCTGGGCCAGCGGGGCTGATGCTGGCAGTCTTCTCTGGGCCAGCGGGGCTGCAGCTGGCGGTCCTCTCTGGGCCAGCGGGGCTGCTAGCGGTTGCCTCCCGGGCAGCGGGGCTGATGCTGGTGGTCCTTTCTGGGCCAGCGGGGCTGATGCTGGCAGTCTTCTCTGGGCCAGCGGGGCTGCAGCTGGCGGTCCTGTCTGGGCCAGCGGGGCTGCTGGCGGTTGCCTCCTGGGCAGCGGGGCTGATGCTGACGGTCCTCTCTGGGCCAGTGGGGCAGCTGGTGGTTGCCTCCTGGGCAGCGGGGCTGATGCTGGCGGTCCTCTCTGGGCCAGCGGGGCTGGTGGTGGTTGCCTCCTGGGCCAGCGCGGCGGATGCTGGCGGTCCTCTCTGGGCCAGCGGGGCTGCTGGCGGTCGCCTCCTGGCCAGCGGGGCTGATGCTGGCGGTCCTGTCTGAGCCAGCAGGGCTGCTGTCGTTTGCCTCCTGACCAGCGGGGCTGATGCTGGAGGTCCTGTCTGGGCCAGCGAGGCTGCTGGCGGTCGCCTCCTGGCCAGCGGGGCTGATGCTGGCGGTCCTGTGTGAGCCAGCAGGGCTGCTGTCGGTTGCCTCCTGGCCAGCGGGGCTGATGCTGGAGGTCCTGTCTGGGCCAGCGAGGCTGCTGGCGGTCACCTCCTGGCCAGCGGGGCTGCTGGCGGTCGCCTCCTGGGCAGCGGGGCTGCTGTCGGTCGCCTCCTGGGCAGCGGGGCTGCTGCCGGTTGCCTCCTGGGCAGTGGGGCTGATGCTGGCGGTCCTGTCTGGGCCAGCGGGGCTGCTGGCGGTCGCCTCCTAGGCAGCGGGGCTGGTGGCGGTCTTCTCCGCCGTGGTGATCTTCCCAGACTTGCCGGGTTTCTTGTGCCCCTTCCCCTCCTTGGAAGGTGTCGCTGCTGACTCCACACTCCCACCTGTGCCCCTGGGAGCGGCTTTGCTGGCTGGTGACTTCCACCTCTCCCGCTGGGCACTGGCCAACTTTTGATGCTTGATAGGTGGGGGACTCTCCATGCTGTGACTCCTTGCCACACTGGCTGCCCTGGTGCACTCCTGAATCTACTGGCACCTCTGGTCCCGGAGATGTTGTGGTTGAGGTGCTAGGTTGGGACCTGGAGAGTCGGGCCCTAGGAGACTGACGGGGTGGGGGAGATGAGTGAAAGAGGTCAAGGTTGGACGGAAAAGTTTCTTAGGAACACTGGGACGGGTAGATGGACGGGGTTTGGGAGTGGTGGAAGAGGTTATGGTTGTAGGAGGTGTACGTTTCATAACTTTGGGTGAAGGTGCATGTGCTGGAGGCTGTTGTGAGGTGGATGGCTGTTGGGTGGGTGTGTGCCTGCGTTTGTGTACCTTGGGAGGTGGCATCACAGACACACTGGGAGAGGACACAGGAGATGTGTGAATGGTAGTGGGGGTGGTGACTGCACGTGAGCGGGTGTGGTGGTGGGTGTGCTGGTGATGGACGTAGTGGCTGTAGATGTAGTGCATGCAGGTGTGAGAGGAGACGAGACTGGGAGGGAGGAGGGAGACGAGGAGGAGGGGGACACAGTGGAGGCAGTGGATGTTGCTATGTCTGCATGTGTGTGATGCTTGTGTGAGTGCCTGTGGCATGTGTGGTGCTTATATTTGCCTGAGCTTCCCTTGTGTGTTGAGGTGTGTGCATGCTGGTCTGATGATGTGCTTGGGGTAGGCAGAGGTACAGGGGATTGGGTCTGGGTGGAGGAAGTTGGAGGGGGGAGGCTAGAGACAGGGACAATGGCTGCCATCAGTGCTGAGGCCAGAGTCTGAAAAGCTCACTGAAGGGCTGCCTGACCAGAATGAATGACCTCCAGGAATGCATTGGTTTGTTGCAACTGCCTCTCTACACCCTGGATGGCATTCAAAATGGTAGACTGCCCAACAGTGAGGGACCTGAGGAGGTCCATGGCCTCCTCACTGAGGGCAGCAGGGGTGACTGGGGCAGAGGCTGAGGTGCCTGGGGCGAAGGAGATGCCCACCCTCCTGGATGAGCGGGCATGGGGCAAAGGCTGAGGGGCTGCTGGGAGGGCGGTGCTGGAGGGGGGTGGCGGCTGTACTTGTAGATGCGGGGGGCACAGATGGGGCCGCCACCACAAGGGAGCTCCCATCAGGGGACGAGTCCGTATCGCTGGTGTCAGCTCCTGTCCCCGCCGTGGAGCTCCCCTCGCCCTCCGTCCCACTGGTGAAATCAGACTCCGTAGTGTCGCCCACCAGGGCCATGTGGGATGCAGCTCCCTCCTGCTCCGGTGCCACTGCTCCTCCGCCGGATGATGCTAATGCACACATGTACAGGGAGACCACAAAAAGGGGGTGGAGACAGAAGAAAGACATGTTGACTGCATGCATTACCACTACCGTTGGCGGACACGACAGACACAGAAGCCCCCTGCACTACGCCGCGCACTTGGGGTCCACTATTCAATGCCTGGTAAATGGCCTACAAGGCTAGGGCCGATATCTGCACACATGGATGTCACAGGAGCCGGACTAGGTGTAGTTGCCTCTGTACCCAGGTGATGA
The DNA here is from genome assembly GCF_031143425.1 of Pleurodeles waltl. Taxonomy (NCBI): domain Eukaryota; kingdom Metazoa; phylum Chordata; class Amphibia; order Caudata; family Salamandridae; genus Pleurodeles; species Pleurodeles waltl. Next base: position 475,097,954 of record NC_090447.1, on the reverse strand, counting down.
AGGTGCCACAGGGTCTGCCTGAAAAAGGGGACCTGACTAGCACACTCACCCTGGCCTAGGGAAACCCACAGCCCACCTCCCCCACCCAGACATCTCCAGTGCGCGCTGAATCGGCAGATTGAGAGTGTACTCACCCCCTTGCTGCTGTGATGCCCTCAAGCGCCCATCCAACTCCGGGTACGCCACCGCCAGGATCCTGAACATCAGGGGGGTCATGGTGCGACGGACACCCCTCCCACATTGGGAGGCCATCCCCAGCTGGGCCTCCGCTGTCTTCTTGCTCCAGAGGCGAATGTCCTCCCAGCTTTTACGGCAGTGGGTTCTCCGTCTGTGATAGACCCCCGGGGTCCGGACGTCCTTGGCGATGGCACGCCAAATATCCTTCTTCTGGTGGGCGCTGGCCTACATGAATTGTACAAGGAAAAAAGAGAAGTTATTACCAACTGCACTGTCACAGTCATTGGCCCGCATCCCTACCCTTGCCATGTGGCACATGCACTTACCGTCGTTTCATGCACGCATCATTCCCCCCCCTCTCTTTCATCCACCCCACTCCACACAGGCATTGCCCATACAGCATGCTCACAGTGTACTTACCTGTTTGTCTGGAGGACTGTAGAGTAGTGTGTACTGGGGGAGGACCCCATCCACGAGTTTCTCCAACTCCTCCGTGGTGAAGGCGCACAAGCCATTGTCTCTTCCAGACTGAGGTCACAGCAGCACTTGCAGTATAAGTCCTCTCCTGTCGAAGATCAGGTATCGAGTGATTGAACAGATAGAAAATGGCGGTCACGTCTGCGGCGGTGCGTACCGTCACCGCCGGCGTACATCGTCATTGGCTCATGGGACCCATAGGGTCCAATGTTAACCAATGCAGAATTGCGCCGCAGTCTTCGACCGCCTACCGCGACGGTGTACAACGCCAGCGCAGTTACCTCACATCCTATTGTCCCACTTTAAAGGTCAGGCAGCCGCCATTTCAGGGGCCCACATGGCTTGATTTATAACTGCGTCACACATACCTAGGCCATGGCTCAATACTCATACAGGCAAAAATCGGGTTATGAATGGTTTTCTGAGTAAGCTGTGTTTACATACCTCTGAGTTGGTTGACTCTGTGTCGCTGTTGTCCTTCATAGGCACCGTCCACTGGGACATGTGAGGAGATGGCGGCATCCTCCGGCATACAGACCGCTGGTTGACCTGTCGACAATGGAGGAAAGACATGTAATCATCACCTACAGGCTTGATCGTGCCACAATCCTGGAATTGTGTGCCCAGTTGGAGCCAGACCTAATGTCAGCTATCCGCCATCCCACAGGAATCCCGCCTCAAGTGCAGGTCCTGTCAGTACTTCATTTCCTTTCAAGTGGATCTTTTCAAACAACAGTGGCCATAGCATCAGGGATGTCCCAGCCTATGTTTTCCAATGTGGTGTCCAGAGTGTTGTCTGCCCTGCGGATCGTGTTCCCTCAGGTGGAGGATTTGTCCACAGTGAAAGGTGACTTCTATGCTCTTGGACATATCGCCAACATCATATGTGCCATTGATGGAACCCATGTGGCCTTGGTCCCCCCCGCAGGAGTGAACAGGTGTACAGAAACCGGAAGAGTTACCATTCGATGAATGTGCAGATGGTGTGTTTGGCCAACCAGTACATCTCCCATGTTAATGCCAAATTCCTAGGCTCAGTGCATGACGCTTACATTTTGAGGAATAGCAGCATTCCCTATGTGATGGGGCAACTCCAGAGGCACCGTGTGTGGCTATTAGGTGAGCACCTGAAACCAAATTGTTGGGAATAGTTGTCTGGGGATATCCTTACAGGTTAGTGTGTGTCTAACAGCTGTCCCAATTACAGGTGACTCTGGCTACCCCAACCTGTCATGGCTACTGACCCCAGTGAGGAATCCCAGGACAAGGGCAGAGGAACGTTACAATGAGGCCCATGGGCAAACTAGGAGGATTATAGAAAGAACCTTCGGCCTCCTGAAGGCCAGGTTCAGGTGCCTCCATATGACAGGTGGTTCCCTATTCTACTCACCAAAGAAGGTGTGCCAGATCATCGTGGCCTGCTGTATGCTTCACAACTTAGCTTTGCAACGACAGGTGCCTTTTTTGGGTTCCCTGTAGTGGTGGACACACTGCTGATTGACGTGTCCTGGGGACAGAGGTATGGGCCCACTGGGTGGGTGCTGTGCTGGTGTTTCCAGAGGGGGGAAGCTCTATAGTGGCCTGTGACTGTGTCAGGGGAACCGACAGTCCCGAGGTCCCAGATGGGCTGGGCTGGTCGTCTAGATCCAGTTGGACAGAGCTGCTGTCATCACTGTGGGCCTCTTCTGTTGGTGGTGTGGACATGTCTGGACCCTCCTGTGCGGTGACGTTGGATAGGGGTCCTGCAGGGGTATAAAAGCATGATGATTGCATCTCTGTGTGCCATGGTGTGCAATGGGTGGGTGACCATGTACCCCGGTGCTTGCATTCCTGTGTGGGACCTTGTGTGATGATGGTTTAGGGGTGTGTATGGGTATGTGCAGTAGCCGTGCTTTGGTGATGGGTGTCCATGCTTTGTTGTTGCATGCAGGGCTTGGTGTTGGGATGTGTGGTTTGTGATATTGGGACATTTGTGAGGAGTTGGAGTGATGGGGGTGAGGGCGAAGGTGGGGGTATGTGATGGCATGCAGGTAGGGTGGGGGATATAGTAGTAAAGAATTGCCTTACCGGAGTCCATTCCTCCATCTACTCCTGCGAGGCCCTCCGGATGCAGAATAGCCAAGACTTGCTCCTCCCATGTTGTTAGTTGTGGGGGAGGAGGTGGGGGTCTGTCACCAGTCCGCTGAACCGCAAGGTGGTGTCTTGATACCACGGAACGCACCTTCCCCCGTAGGTCATTCCACCTCTTCCTGATGTCATCCTTATTTCTTGGGTGCTGTCCCACTGCGTTGACCCTGTCCATTATTCTTCGCCATAGCTCCATCTTCCTAGCTATGGAGGTGTGCTGCACCTGTGATCCGAATAGCTGTGGCTCTACCAGGACGATTTCCTCCACCATGACCCTGAGCTCCTCCTCAGAGAGCCTGGGGTGTCTTTGCCATGCCATGGGGTGGTGTGGGTGATGTGTGGGGTGGTGTGTGTTGTGATGTGTGGGGTGATATTTAGTGGTGTGTTGTGTGAGGTGCGTGGAAGTTATGTGGGTGATGGTATTGTGTGCCTGTGGATGCTTGGTTGTAGTTTGTAGTGTCTCTCTCTGGCCTGTTTTCGTGATTTTGGTCGTAGGGGTTTGTGGGTGGTGTGGGTGTGTGATTTATATTGTCTTGAGTGTGTGGGACTGGTGTGTGTACGTGTATCAGTTGTGTGTATTTCGAATTGTCCAATGTGGAGGTGTTTTGGAGATGTGTGTGTATTTTGAGCGCAGTGGTGTGTACCGCCAATGGAATACCACGGTTGAAAGACCACCACGTGGATTCGTGGTTTGTGATAGTATGGGCATATTCTGTTGGCGTGGCGGTGGAGGTTTTGTATTCGCCAGTTTATCACTGACCTTTGGTGTGGCAGACTTGTGTGGGTGTCAAAATGTTGGTGGATTTCGAACTGTGGGTCATAATGACCGTGGCGGAATTCAGCAGCGGTAAGCGGCTTTTACCGCCAATGTTGTAATGAGGGCCACAATGTCTAGTACAGATGAGATGGTGGTGGAGCTCAACCTCACCCCTTACCTGCATCTTAGGATGTCAGAGTTAAGGACTCTGTAAAATCAAAATGAAAAAAATTGGATCAAACCCTACCAAAGCACTACTCCAGGAGCTTTTGGCAGAGTTTGCTAGAGACAACCCCTCTGACGACAACCTTACAGAGGGGGAAACTAGTGACCTGGAGGAGAATTTCCCTCCTCCTGTCCTAGTTAGGGAGCCCAGGGTTTCTCAAACCCTGACTCCACAAGTGATAGTCAGAGATGCTGCTTCTCCCACAGGGGAGTCCAACAGCTCCGGAAGCATTGAGGGCAGCCTCAAGAAGATGAACTCCTGTTAGCCAGGATGGCCAAAAGATTGGCTTTGGAGAGACAGCTCCTAGCCATAGAAAGGGAAAAACGGGAGATGGGCTTAGCTCCCATCAATGGTGGCAGCAACTTGAATAGGGTCAGAGAAACTACTGACATGCTAAAAATCCCGAAAGGGATTGTAACAAAATATGAAGATGGTGATGATATCACCAAGTGGTTCACAGCTTTTGAGAGGGCTTGTGTAACCAGAAAAGTAAACAAATCTCACTGGGGTGCTCTCCTTTGGGAAATGTTCACTGTAAAGTGTAGGGATAGACTCCTCACACGCTCTGGAAAAGATGCAGAATCCTATGACCTCATGAAGGTAACCCTGATTGAGGGCTTTGGATTCTCAACTGAGGAGTACAGGATTAGGTTCAGGGGGCTCAAAAATCCTCGAGCCAGACCTGGGTTGATTTTGTTGACTTCTCAGTCAAAACACTGGATGGTTGGAATAATGGCAGTGGTATAAATGATTATGAAGGGCTGTATACTTTGTTTATGAAAGAACACCTTTTAAGTAATTGTTTCAATGATGAACTATATCAGCATCTGGTAGACCTAGGGCCAATTTCTCCCCAAGAATTGGGAAAGAAGGCAGACCATTGGGTCAAGACTAGGGTGACCAAGACTTCCACAGGGGGTGACCAAAAGAAAGGGGTCACAAAGACTCCCCAGGGGAAGAGTGTTGAGACAAAAGTAAAGAGTCTTCTACAGGGCCCCAAAAACCTGCTCAGGAGGGAGGATCCAAAGTCTCTTCACAATCCTCATTTGGGTGCAAGGGTAAAAACTTGTATCCCAAAAAGGCCTGGTGTCGTAGCTGTAACCAGCAGGGACACCAAACTGGAGACAAGGCCTGTCCCAAGAAAGGTTCCACTTCTACTACTACTCTAGTTAGCACTGGAATAGCCAGTCTCCAGGTGGGATCAACAGTGTGCCCAGAGCAAATCAGGTCCACACTGAAGCTACATTAGTCTCTGAGGGTGGGGTGGACCTAGCCACATTAGCTGCCTGGCCTCCTAACATGAAAAAATACAGGCAGTAGCTCCTTATTAATGGGACTAGTGTAGAAGCCCTGTGGGATACAGGTGCCAGTGTCACAATGGTGACAGACAAACTGGTTTCCCCAGGACAATACCTGACTGGACAAACTTATCGAGTCACCAACGCTGACAATCAGACTAAAGTACATCCCATGGCTATGGTAACTTTAGAATGGGGAGGGGTCACTGGCCTGAAACAGGTGGTAGTCTCTTCTGCTATACCAGTTGAATGTCTGCTTGGAAACGATCTGGAGTCCTCAGCATGGGCTGAGGTTGAACTCAAAACCCATACAGCCATGCTGGGTATCCCTGAACTGGTGTGTGTCAAGACAAGGGCACAGTGCCAGGCTCAGGGTGAAAAAGAGGTGTTGGAGTCTGGAATAATGGCCCAACCCTCCAAGAGAAAAGGAAAGAAGACTGGGGAACCAGCTTCAGCACAGAAAAAGAAAAATAACCTCTCTTCTCAGGAAGAAGTTCTATCCCTTGAGGGAACTGAGCCTATAGAGTTGGAACCTTATCAGGTTGAGCTGTTGGGCCCAGGGGGACCCACAAGGGAACAACTGTGCAAGGGGCAAGAAACATGTCCCTCTCTTGAAGACCTTAGGCAGCAAGCTGCTGAGGAAACAAAAGGAAATGCCAGTGAAATCCACAGGGTTTATTGGGAAGATGGACTCATTTACACTGAGGTAAGAGATCCAAACCCTGGTGCCACTAGGAGAGTGGTAGTGCCTCAGGAGATTAGAGAGTTCATTCTAACCTTAGCCCATGACATTACACTTGCTGGGCATTTGGGACAAACCAAGACATGGGAGAGGTTAGTCAACCATTTCTATTGGCCCAACATGTCCCAGAAAGTAAAGGAGTTATGTGCCTCCTGTGCCACCTGTCAAGCCAGTGGCAAGACAGGTGTCCACCCAAAGGCCCCCTTCATTCCACTTCCAGTGGTGGGGGTCCCCATTGAAAGAGTGGAAGTGCATATAGTGGGTCCACTTGAACCTCCCACAGCCTCAGGGAATCAGTATATCCTAGTAGTAGTGGATCATGCTACTAGGTACCCTGAAGCAATTCCCCTGAGGTCCACTACTGCCCCTGCAGTAGCCAAAGCACTCACTGGAATCGTTACCAGAGTGGGATTTCCTAAGGAGGTGGTTTCTGACAGAGGTACCAACTTCATGTCAACTTACCTAAAACACATGTAGAATGAGTGTGGGGTGACTTACAAATTCACCACACCATACCATCCACAAACCAATGGTCTTGTTGAAAGGTTTAACAAGACATTGAAGGGCATGGTCATGGGGCTCCCTGAAAAACTCAAAAGGAGATTGGATGTCCTCTTGCCATGTCTGCTTTTCACCTACAGAGAGGTGCCTCAGAAGGGAGTAGGGTTTTCCCCCTTTGAACTTCTGTTTGGCCATCCTATTAGGGGACCACTAGCTCTTGTGAAAGAAGGCTGGGAGAGACCTTTTCATGAGCCTAAGCAAGATATAGTGGACTATGTACTAGGCCTATATTCAAGGATGGCAGAGTACATGGAAAAGGCAATCAAAAACTTTGAGGCCAACCAACAGCTCCACAAGATGTGGTATGACAAAAAGGCCACTATGGTTGAGTTTCAGCCAGGGCTGAAAGTCTGGGTTCTGGAGCCTGTGGCTCCCAGGGTACTTCAGGACAAATAGAGTGGCCCTTACCCAGTACTAGAGAAGAAGAGTGAGGTCACATACCTGGTGGACCTAGGCAATAGCAGGACCCTCAAGAGGGTGATTCATGTTAATTGCCTGAAACTCTTCCATGACAGGTCAGATGTGAACCTGTTGATGGTTACAGATGAGGAGCAGGAAACTGAGAGTGAACCTCTCCCTGATCTCCTCTCCTCTGACTCTAAAGATGGCTCAGTAGATGGAGTGGTCTACTCAGACACCCTCTCTGGCCAACAGCAGGCTGACTGCAGGCAAGTCCTCCAACAGTTTGCTGAGCTCTTTTCCCTAACTCCTGGTCAGACACACCTGTGTACCCATGATGTGGACACAGGGGACAGCATGCCTGTCAAAAACAAAATTTTTAGACAGTCTGAACAAGTTAAGGAAAGCATCAAAGTGGAAGTCCACAATATGCTGGAGTTGGGAGTAATTGAGCACTCTGACAGCCCCTGGACTAGCCCAGTGGTCTTAGTCCCCAAACCTCACACAAAAGATGGCAAGAGAGAGATGAAGTTCTGTGCGGACTACAGAGGGCTTAATTCTGTCAACAAGATGGATGCCCATCCCATTCCAAGAGCAGATGAGTTAATAGACAAATTGAGTGCTGCCAAATACTTAAGTACCTTTGACTTTACAGCAGGATATAGGCAAATAAGAATGGCACCAGGAGCAAAAGAGAAAACAACATTCTCTATACCTGATGGGCACTACCAGTTTACTGTGATGCCATTTGGCTTAAAGAATGCCCCTGCCACCTTCCAAAGGTTGGTGAATCAAGTCCTTGCTGGCTTGGAGTCCTTTAGTGCAGCTTATCTTGATGATATTGCTGTCTTTAGCTCCAACTGGCAGGATCGCCTGGTCCACCTGAAGACCTAAAGGTTTTGCAGGCCCTGCAAGCAGCAGGCCTCTCTATCAAGGCATCTAAATGTCAGATAGGACAGGGTACTGTGGTTTACTTGGGACACCTTGTATGTGGAGGCCAAGTTCAGCCACTCCAACCCAAGATCCAGACTATTCTGGACTGGCTCAAGTCAGGGCATTCCTTGGCTTGACTGGATACTATAGGAGGTTTGTGAAGGGATATGGATCCATAGTGGCACCCCTTACAGAACTTACCTCCAAGAAAATGCTCAAGAAGGTAAACTGGACTGTAGAGTGCCAAAAGGCCTTTGCCACCCTGAAGCAAGCTATGTGCACATCACCAGTTCTTAAAGCTCCAGATTACTCTAAGCAGTTCATTGTGCAGACAGATGCATCTGAACATGGGATAGGAGCAGTCCTGTCCCAAACAAATGATGATGGCCTTGACCAGCCTGTTGCTTTCATGAGTAGGAGGTTACTCCCCAGGGAGCAGTGTTGGAGTGTCATTGAGAGGGAGGCCTTTGCTGTGGTCTGGTCCCTGAAGAAGCTGAGACCATACCTTTTTGGTACTCACTTCATAGTTCAAACTGACTACGGAGCTCTCAGATGGCTCATGAAAATGAAAGGAGAAAATCCTAAACTGTTGAGGTGGTCCAAATTCCTACACGGAATTGACTTTATAGTGGAACACAGACCTGGGACTGCCCATGCCAATGGAGATGGCCTTTCCAGGTTCTTCCATTTAGAAAATGAAGACTCTCTTGGGAAAGGTTAGGCTCATCCTCTTTTGTTTGGTGGGGGGGTTTGTGTAAGGAAATGCCTCCTTGGCATGGTTACCCCCTGACTTGTTCCCTTTGCTGTTGCTAGGTTATGATTTGAAAGTGTGCTGGGACCCTGCTAACCAGGCCCCAACACCAGTGTTCCTTCCCTAAACTGTACCTTTGTCTCCACAACTGGCACAACCCTGGCACTCAGGTAAGTCCCTTGTAACTGGTACTCCTGGTACCAAGGGCCCTGATGCCAGGGAATGTTTCTAAGGGCTGCTGCATGTCTTATGCCACCCTAGGGACCCCTCACTCAGCACATACACACTGCTTCACAGCTTGTGTGTGCTGGTGGGGAGAAAATGACTAAGTCGACATGGCACCTCCTCAGAGTGCCATGCCAACCTCACACTGCCTGTGGCATAGGTAAGTCACCCCTCTAGCAGGCCTAACAGCCCTAAGGCAGGGTGCACTATAACACAGGTGAGGGCATAAGGGCATGAGCACTATGCCTCTACAGTGTCTAAGCCAAACCTTAGACATTGTAAGTGCAGGGTAGCCATAAGAGTATATGGTCTAGAGGTCTGTCAAACACGAACTCCACAGCACCATAATGGCTACACTGAAAACTGGGAAGTTTGGTATCAAACTTCTCAGCACAATAAATCCACACTGATGCAAGTGTGCAATTTATTGTAAAATACACCCAGAGGGTATCTTAGAGATGCCCCCTGAAAACATACCTGACTTCCAGTGTAGGCTGACTAGTTTTTGCCAGCCTGCCACACTCCAGACATGTTGCTGGCCACATGGGGAGAGTGCCTTTGTCACTCTGTGGCCAGGAACAAAGCCTGTACTGGGTGGAGGTGCTTCTCACCTCCCCCTGCAGGAACTGTAACACCTGGCTGTGAGCCCCCTTTGTTACAGCGCCACAGGGCATCCCAGCTAGTGGAGATGCCTTCCCCTCCGGCTACTGCCCCCATTTTTGGCGGCAAGGCTGGAGGAGATAATTAGAAAAACAAAGAGGAGTCACCCACCAGTCAGGACAGCCCCCAAGGTGTCCTGAGCTGAGGTGACTCTTACTTTTAGAAATCCTCCATCTTGTGGAAGGGAGATTCCCCCAATAGGATTAGGGATGTGGCACAAAGAGAGTGTAGCCACCCTCCAGGACAGTAGCCATTGGCTACTGCCCTCCCAGATCTAAATACACCCCTAAATTAAGTATTTAGGGGGCCCCAGAACCTAGGAAACTAGATTCCTGCAACCTTAACCTGAAGAAGGACTGCTGACCTGAAGCCCTGCAGTGAAGACGGAGACAACAACTGCTTTGGCCCCAGCCCTACCTTCCTGTCTCCCAACTTCAAAGAAAACTGCAACAGCGACTCATCCAACAGGGACCAGCGACCTCTGAAGCCTCAGAGGACTGCCTTGCAACCAAGGACCAAGAAACTCCTGTGTACAGCGGCCCTGTTCAACAATCTGCAACCTGTTTGCAACAAAGAAACAACTCTAAGGACTTCACGTTTCCCGTCGGAACGTGAGACTTTCTACTCTGCACCTGATGCCCCCGGCTCAACCTGCGGAACACCAACACTACAGGGAGGACTCCCCAGCGACTGCAAGCCCGTGAGTAGCCAGAGGCAACCCCCCTGATCCCCCACAGCGACGCCTGCAGAGGAAATCCAGAGGCTCTCCCTGACCACGACTGCCTGTTACAGGTGACCCGATGCCTGGAACCAACATTGCACCCACAGCCCCCAGAACCTGAAGGAACTGAACTCTAGTGCAGGAGGTGACCCTCTGCCTAGCCCAGGTGGTGGCTACTCAGAGGAGCCCCCCGTGCCTGTCTGCATCGTTGAAGAGACCCCCGGGTCTCCCCATTGCTTCCAATACCAAACCCGATGCCTGTTTGCACTCTGCACCCGGCTGCCCCTGTGCCGCAGAGGGTGTACTTTCTGTGTCTGCTTGTGTCCCCCCCGGTGCCCTATAAAGCCCCCCATGGTCTGACCCCTGAGGACGCGGGTGCTTACCTGCTGGCAGGCTGGAACCGGGGCACCCCTGTTCTCCATTGAAGCCTATGTGTTTTAGGCACCTCTTTGACCTCTGCACCTGACCGTCCCTGAGCTGCTGGTGTGGTAACTATGGGGTTGCCTTGAGCCCCCAATGGTGGGCTGCCTTGGACCCAGCTTTGAACTCTGTAAGTGTTTTACTTACCTGTGAACTTAACATTTACTTACCTCCCCCAGGAACTGTGATTTTTGCACTGTGTCCACTTTTAAAATAGCTTATTGCCATTTTTGTCAAAACTGTACATGATTTTGAGATTATTCATAGTTCTTGAGTTAAATACCTTTCATTTGAAGTTATTACTTGTAAATCTTGAACCTGTGGTTCTTAAAATAAACTAAGAAAATATATTTTTCTATATAAAAAGCTATTGGTCTGGAGTTTTGTGTGTTCCTCATTTATTGCCTGTGTGTTTACAACAAATGCTTAACACTACCCTCTGATAAGCCTACTGCTCGACCACACTACCACAAAATAGAGCATTAGAATGATCTCTTTTTGCCATTATCTTACCTCTAAGGGGAACCCTTGGACTCTGGGCACACTATTTATTACTTTGAAATAGTATATACAGAGCCAACTTCCTACACAGGTCATGTCAATGCTCCATTTCCTGGCAAGTGGTTACTTCCAAACAACAATGGCCATGGCATCAGGGATGTCTCAGCCTATCTTCTCCAACGTGTTGACCAGAGTGTTGTCTGCCCTGCTGAAACACATGCAAAGCTACATTGTGTTCCCCCAGGTGGATGATTTGGCTATAGTGAAAGCTGACTTTTATTCCCTCGGTCATATCCCCAACATCATTGGTGCCATTGATGGTACACATGTGGCATTTGTCACTACCCCCCCCCCCCCCCCCCCCCCCAGGAGAAATGAAAATTTTTTCAGGAATAGAAAAAGCTATCACTCTCTGAATGTGCAGATGGTGTGGTTGACGGACCAGTACATCTCCCATGTGAAACCAAATATCCTGGCTCTGTGCATGATGCCTTTATCTTGAGGAATAGCAGCATTCCATATGTGATAGGCCAACTCCAGAGGTACCAGGTGTTGTTAATAGGCGAGCCCAAGGTCCCCACCCAGTATATCTTGGTGTCTGGGTATGGGGTTGTCCCTACGGGTTAGTGTGTGTCTAACAGTTGTCCCTCGACATTTGCAGGTGACTCTGATTACCCCAACCTCTCATGGCTACTGACCCCAGTGAGGAATGCCAGGACAAGGGCAGAGGAACATTAAATTGAGGCACATTGGCGTACAAGGAGGAATATTGAAAGGCCAGGTTCCGGTGCCTCCATCTGACAGATGGCTCCCTTTACTACTCACCCAAGAAGGTGTGCCAGATCATCGCTGCATGTTGCATAACCTGGCCTTAGGACACCAGGTGCCTTTTCTGCAGGAGGATGTCCCTAGAGATGGTCTTGTGGCAGCAGTGGAGCCTGTGGACAGTGAGGAAGAGGAGGCAGAGGAAGAAGATGTTGACAAAATAATCAATATTATTCAGCAGTACTTCCAGTGACACACAAGTAAGACACTGTAACTTCACTTTACATTTCATTTTTCTGTTGGACATTGTACATGGCAGCCTGATTTCCCTATGTGTATGGCCACTGACTGTACCCTTTGGCATCTCTATTTTCAGATCTTTGTGCCCCACTCTGGCTCCTGTTATGTGTACTGCTGCCCACCAAAGGTCATTCTAAAGTATATTTCACTGTACATTTGTGTTGCAATGCTTTGATAATGTTGTACTAATACATTTGTGAATCAGTTGACAGACTCCAGATTAGTATTTGTTCCAAGGGTGTTTATTTAAGTGCTCATAAGTAGAGGGGGATGTGCAATGGGCTGGGGTGATGGTAGAGGAAAGTCCATGGTGGTCCAGTCTCTTGGTATCACAGGTGCATTGTCCAGTGGGGCATAGGAAGGTAAGTAATGGCAGTTCTAGGTGGACAGGGTGACAGGGTGGGACAGAAGGGTGACAATCAGGAGAGTCTTATTTCCTGGCGGGGTCTTGCCAATGTTCTCTGGCTTCTGCCTGGATTGCAGGGACCGTTTGCGGGGTGGTTCTCCTTCTGCAGGGGGTGGGTGCTGGTGACCTGTTGGTCTTGTGGCGGGGCCTCCTGTCCACTTGCGCCGGTGGAGGTGGAAGGCTGTTCATCGGTTTGGCTAGTGTCAGGTGCCCATTGTTGTGCCACTGCCTCCCTCATGGTGTTGGCCATGTCAGCCAGCACCCCTGCAATGGTCACCAGGATGGTGTAGATATTAGTTAGGTCATCCCTGATCCCCAGGTACTGTCCCTCCTGCAGCCGCTGGGTCTCCTGCAACTTTGCCAGTATCTGGCCCATTGTCTCCTGGGAATGGTGGTATGCTTCCAGGATGTTGGAAAGTGCCTCGTGGAGAGTGGGTTCCCTGAGCCTGTCCTCCCCCTGTCACAGCTTCCCTGTTGTCTTGTGCCTCCGTCCATTGAACCGTGTGCCCACTGCCACTGACCTCAGGTCCCTGATCGTCTTGGGTTTGTGGGGCTGCCTGGGGTCCCTGTAGTGGTGGACACACTGCTGAATGACGTGTCCATGGGCCCGCTGGGTGGGTGCTGTGCTGGTGTTTCCTGAGGTGGGAGGCTTTGTGGTGGGTTGGGACTGTGGCTGGGTACCCGACTGTCTATATGTCCCTGATGGGCCAGGTTGGTCACCCTGATCCAGGCGTGCAGAGCTGCTGTCATCACTATGGGCCCCTTCGGGGGGGACTGGATGTAGCTGGCACCTCCTCTCCAGTGCGTTGAGTATGGGTCCTGTGGGAATGAAAATGCAGTGTTATTGTGTCTGCATGTGCATCTTGTGCATGGGTGTGTTTCCCTGTATGGTTGTGATTTCCCTGTCAGCTTTGCCTTGCGTGAGTGTTGATTTTGTGAACTGGGTGAGTCTCTCTACTGGGCATGCTGTGGTGTTGGGTGACCATGCAGGTCTGTGTTGGGGGTCCAAGCTTTGGTGTTGCATGCAGGGCTTGGTATTGGGATGGGTGGGTTGTGATAGTGGGCTTTTTTGTGAGGTGGTGATTTGTGATGGCATGCAGGTGAGGGGGATAAAGTAGTAAAGATTTGACTTACCAGAGTCCAGTCCTGCTACTCCTGCGAGGCCCTCAGGATGCATTATTGCCAAGACTTGCTCCTCCCATGTTGTTAGTTGTGGGGGAGGAGGTGAGGGTCCACCGCCAGTCCTCTGTACAGCTATCTGGTGTCTTGCCACCACAGAACGCACCGTCCCCCGTATGTCGTTCCACCTCTTCCTGATGTCATCCCTTGTTCTGGGGTGCTGTCCAATGGTGTTGACCTTGTCCACGATTATCCGCCATAGCTGCATCTTCCTTGCAATGGATGTCTGCTGCACCTGTGATCCGAATAGCTGTGGCTCTACCCGGATGATTTCCTCCACCATGACCCTTAGCTCCTCCTCAGAAAACTTGGGGTGTCTTTAGGGTGCCCTGGATGTGGTGTGTGTGATATGTGTGAGGATGTGTGGGGTGCTGGGTGGGCTGATGTGTTGGGGTGTATTCTGTGAGGATGGTGTATTGTGATGGGGTTCTGTGGCTCTGATTGAGTGGTTGCTCTTGCCTTGTGTAGGGAGATTTTTTTTTCATTGAAAGGATTGTGGGTAATGTGTGTGCTTGTCTTATAGTGGTGTGAGTGTGTGGGTGTGGTGTGTGTATGTGTGTCTGGTGTGTGTAGTTTGAATTGTCCAATGTGGTGGTGTTTTGTAAATGTGTGTGTATTTTGAGCACAGTGGTATGTACCGCCAATGGTTTATCGTGATTGAAAGACCGCCACGGTGATTCGTGGGCCATGATACTGTGGGCGAATTCCTGTTGGTCTAATGGCGTGGGTTGGGCTATCGCCAGTTTATTACTGACCTTTGGTCGGGCGGACTTGTGTGGGTGTCTGTATTGTAGCAGATTTATCTTCGTGGGTCATAATACCTGTAGCGGAATATCGTGGGTCATAATACCTGTAGCGAATACCGCTGCCGTCACGGTATGTTGGCGCTCGTTAGCACAGCGGTAGGCAGTATTTACTGCCACAGTTCTAATGAGGGCCATAATGATGTACATGGCCTAAGGGGTGAAGCCAAGGATGTCATTGCTATGGACAATGAACTCACTCACTGCAAAACTTGAGTTTGTGACTTGCACACTGGTTTTGCAATCACAAATGATTCATGTTGACTATGTCAATGCTATGTTGGAAATACATCTGCAGCATCCTTACTAGTAAGGAATAATGTTTAGGGATGCTGATCCTGTTCACATGGTCATCCAAGTCCATTGTTGTACTAACATTGGTTAAGAACTGAACCCAGTTGAGGTACATGTTTAGATCCCAGAACAATTTGCATTTTCAGTGGCATGAATGTCTGACTTCAATCAATCAGACTCTATCATACAACATTTAAGTCACTTATTTTGGGTAACATGCTGCACTGTCTTTCCATACTATGGCCCTCATTCTGACCCTGGCGGTCTTTGACCGCCAGGGCGGAGGACCGCGGGAGCACCGCCGACAAGCCGGCGGTGCTTCAATGGGGATTCCGACCGCGGCGGTAAAGCCGCGGTCGGACCGGCACCACTGGCGGGGTCCCGCCAGTGTACCGCGGCCCCATTGAATCCTCCGCGGCGGCGCAGCTTGCTGCACCGCCGCGGGGATTCTGACCCCCCCTACCGCCATCCAGATCCCGGCGGTCGGACCGCCGAGATCCGGATGGCGGTAGGGGGGGTCGCGGGGCCCCTGGGGGCCCCTGCAGTGCCCATGCCACTGGCATGGGCATTGCAGGGGCCCCCGTAAGAGGGCCCCTAAATGTATTTCACTGTCTGCTGCGCAGACAGTGAAATACGCGACGGGTGCAACTGCACCCGTCGCACAGCTTCCACTCCGCCGGCTCGATTCCGAGCCGGCTTCATCGTGGAAGCCTCTTTCCCGCTGGGCTGGCTGGCGGTCTGAAGGAGACCGCCCGCCAGCCCAGCGGGAAAGTCAGAATTACCGCCGCGGTCTTTCGACCGCGGAACGGTAACCTGACGGCGGGACTTTGGCGGGCGGCCTCCGCCGCCCGCCAAGGTCAGAATGAGGGCCTATGTGTGGCATACTTTTAAACTAATACACATCTGTTGTTATTTAGGGTAGGTTACGGTACACGTGCCATGAGCATCAACAACATAGCTGGCACAACATTATCACATCAGGTTCAGAGACATCCATCATGTGGGACTGCATACTTAGGACATGTTTATACATTGCAAAGTAGCCTTGTCTATTGCACATGCCAGTTTGTCCTACTACTTTTGTGTATGTCCATGTCAGCCAAATGTTGTTTCTGCTGCCTTATGAAACCCCTTACACAGTGCAGGAAAAGCAATATACTGGAACACACACATTATTTACAATGCGCAAAAAGAATCAGGTGACACTCATAGGTAGCAGTAGGATCTCTGAAGGTGTCCACATTGTCATGGGTGTAGTGGTCAGGTCCACCTAAAAGACAGGAAAAGGTACAATGCTTTCTAAATGATGAACATCTTCATTGTGAACATATGAAGCATAGTACAACTGATTTCACCAATTCCTGGTATTGCCAGTACACTGGACATATAGCAAAGCGCTAAGTTGGGATGTCCGGATGATGTATGTAGGAATGCCATGTTGCAGAGTATTTAGGTAATACCTGGCACATCTCGTATCAGGTTAACAGAGTAGAGACAGTGTTCAAGACCAGGCTAGTTTGCTACATGTTGTAAGGGTGCCTTGATTTAATGATGATGTGAACAGATTGACCACACTCTGCATAACATGATCATGCCGTACCTTATCAAGTCAATCGGTGATCTTCACAGTGATAAATCAGACAGTAACCATTCTTATTATTCCTCTTCATTACAGTAAAGCAGTGTACTTTAAATGAGCAATGTTCATGGAAGCCCTGTATGTGCTCATGCAGGAATCATAAACACTTCTACCAATATATACATATGTGTTGAAATTTGGGGGGTAAACTAAACACCCTGTCCAACCTTTTGGCATGATGACATGTGAGTGCGCTCACCAGTAACAAGCATGCAAGCTGGGCCCCACAGTTTTGAGTCAGTAATGACCTACCAGACTGGGAGACAATACTCCCCACACAGTGCCAGATGCCTTACATAGCACCTATGGGCCTCACCTTCACAGCATGGTCTGTTTTTTCAATTGTAATCTCACTGTAAACAGGCCTCTGTGGCACGTTATGTTTATTTATCAGAGTTATGGTGTCTCATGGCATCATAACCCAAAAAAAAATCTGAGCCTTCCGAAAACTTTTTCAGGCTTATTTACAAGTCCCTGTGCGCCACCGGAATGCCACTTTTAATGACAGTCTGGAGGAGCACACTGCAGAGCCAATCTGTGAGGCCACATAAAGCCACCCTGCATGGCTTTTCATGGGCTTGTAGGTATGAAGTGCAGCAATTCAGTGAAAGTCATTGTATTGCCTCACACTGCAATAGGTAGCCATGTTATGGGAGTTACAATAGGTCCCTCTACATAACACCCATGGCATTTGAGATATTCCCCTATTTGCAACATGCTGTAAACCTGGGAATAAGTCAAAACCCTATGCCTCCCAGAGAAGGTACTGTATAAGAGTGGCGCAATGAGGAGAAATTGCATATTTATTCTTGTTTTTCCTATTTCTTTGTGTTCAGTATTCAGCAACACACATAGTAAGAGGTTATTACCCCCAATGATTGTTTTTGTGCATGAAGGTCTTCCTTCCTACACAAAACAATCATACCTACAACACAGACACCCTTGCTCCGTGGTGCAAGGGTGCATGTATTGGCACATGGCAGCCAGTTGTGCACCAGTGCTGTGGAAGAGGACAGCAATACATCATATCTTGTAGATAAGGCACACTCCTGGCTTTTTCTTTTGATTCAGGACAGCATGAATGCTTGTGGTGCCGCTCTGCACCAAAAGAGGCACACATGCCCCTTAATATCTAACTTTTGTGCAAAACAACACACAGCTAAAAGCCAAGTTATTTAGAGACTTAAAGGTAGGTCCACCAACTTCGATCCCAAGGTGATGAAGGAGATCCCCTCTCGGCTGATGTCATATGCCCAATGGCGTTTGAATCAGTGGATGCTCCGCTGGACATTCAAAATATGCAACATCTGGTACTGCACCTTGGCCAAATGCTGTCGCTTCTCCTGTGTTGGATAGCCACTGTTTACCCTTCCTCTAGTGCCAATCGTGTTGGGGTGGTAGTGAACCAGCAACCACAGCAGGCCCCCAAACTCCTCCTCCAACATGTTTCTTGCTCCTGTCCTTTCCAACAAATCAGTGTTGAAAATACCCACCTAAACCCACAACGAACAATGAACTAACCCTTCTCCCTACCCTGAAAACTACAAAAAACCCTAAATAACTGACACCCAACAATACAATGGACAATACTGGACAAAATACAATTACAATACACAAATGACAGTTAATATACACAAGGACAGCACCAGGACCAAGAAACACACCACTTCTATAGAGCACACACCAAATACCTCCACCAGCCATCACAGAGACTTGGGGCCAGATGTGTGAAGCATTTTACCAGTCACAAACTGCCCATTCCACTGCTTGCTACTGGCAAATATGCTTTTTGGCTTGTACCAAAGGCAAAATTCGACTCAGCAACTTATTACCGAATCCATGTTGCTTTTGTGATTCGGCATTAAGAAGGTGCATGTTGAGGGCATCCCTTTCTTATACCAAATCACACTGGAATGCGGTCATAAAGCATTTATATTTTACTGACTCTGTCAAGGATGCAATAACCCATTCACAGATTAAAAGGGGTTCCCAAGGGACCCTTTCCCCCTTTGTGAATGTGGATAAAAAAATGTATTAAGAGCAGGCAGTGGTCCTTTGGACCACTGTCTACTATTAAAAAATTAAAAGAAAACTTTTAATGTTTATGTTTTCAATGTATCCCATTTTCCTTTAGGGAAATTGGGCTGCATTTAAAAAAAAAATGCTTAATTTAAAAAGCAGCCACAGAGGTGGTAGTCTGCTGACCCCAGCAGGCCACCATCCCTGTGAGTGCCGGCCATTCCAAACGGATTGCAAATTGCGACCTGCCTCATGAACATTATTGAGGCGGGTCCCTTGTGACCCATTTGGGAATGTGCAGCAGTGTTTGTGATTCGCAATTTGCCAGTCGCTAAAAATCACAAATTGGGAATTGCAAACACTGAGGGTCGTACATCTGGCTCAAAGTCTCTAAGTGAAAGGAACATCACAGTTTCTGATTTGCAGCACGGCTGAGCTATTACATAATTTCCTGGGTGAATGTGTCATGTTTTCTCCCAAAGTATCACTTTTCCTATTGAAGCATCATGTTTTGGACAAAAGTGTCACTTTTCCTACTGAAGCGCCAGGTTTTGGACAAAAACGTAACTTTTCAAACGCAAGCATCAAAAGCATCACGTTATATCATAAAGAATTATAAAGCTTCACTTTTCCTACTAGAGTATAATTTTTTCTGATGCATTGCTTGTGAAATAGCTTAAGTGTTAGTTACACTTTTCCTTTTTGTTTCTTGCTCAATATCTCTTTACTGACATGCTTTTAGACGTGAGCTGTGTTGCATGTGTATTTTGACATAGCGCAAATGTGTGACTCCTTGAGTTCATGCTGCGGGCACTAGGACACGCAATATTTTGCTGTAACATATACAGATTTGTTTTCTTCTTTGCATACCTTAACAATATATTTTATCTTTTCTGTGTATATTATGTTTGCTTTGATGTAGGTCTCTGAAAATGATGCATTTTTAGTTCACATATATTGGCCTCCTATGCAAAAGGTATACTTATTGTCATACGTGAATGTAGCCATATTAGAAGATCTTACTATCTGTCCGCATTACAAATGATGTGTTGTGTGCACAATACACACTCATAAAATAACATACAGGGCCTTATTTGCAATGTTTTAACACAGGGCAGTGCCACAAGCCTTCTTGCTGCACTGCCCTGCATCAATAGGAAAGATAAAATATGGCGCATCCCTGTCCTCTTCCACAGTGGTGGCGCACATTTGGCTGCCATGCCCCAATACAGGAACCCTTGCACCATGGTGCAAAGGTGTCTGCATTGTAGGGATGTTTGTTTTTGTGCAGGAAGGGACACCTCCTTGCACAAAAACAATCAATGGAGGAGATTTACTATGTGTGAGCTCATAATGCAGCACACATGGTAGGAGGAATAAATGAAGAGAAATAATGTTATTACTTCTTGTGTGCCTCCTTTATGCCTCCCCTGAGGATGTGTAGGCTTTTGATGCTTTCCCAGGTGCACAGTATGTTATACGTCTGGAAATGTGTTAAAATGTCATGGGTGTTATGTGGGAACACCCACTGTACCTCCCCTTGCCACTTCCCTATCACAGTGTGAGGCATTGCAGTGACTTCCTCTGCATTGCCTCACTCACTCAGGCAGGGTGGCTTAATGTGGCCTTGTAGATATAGTTGTGCAGTGTGCATAACTATATCATCATTAAAAGTGACGTTCCTGGCTGTGCACAGGGGCTTTTAAGTAAGCTCATCAGTCTTTGCACACTATTGCTATTTACACTTCTTTTGGATTGTGATAGGGTGTCTGACAGTCAGTGCACAGTTGAACCACACATACTCAGTACATGTGCACAATATTGTGCAGTGCCACTTTTGTTCGTTGTGATTCTTCAACACACTTGCATGTGACATACGTTGTTAATTTACACACCTGTTTTTGACCACATGATGTTGTTCTGTGGTAGAAATACACAACACTACCTAAATTTCTGATTGGGCAGATTCACATAGGTGCGAAATCAGTGTATGGAATGTTTGCAGTGACTATGAAAATGAAAGTCCTTACACATGGGTAGTCTACATTATTTTATGTACAGATTTACAGACTATGTTGCCAAGAAATTTTCAACTGGCACGTTTTGGCATGCAACATGATCGTCCTTAATAAAGATATTCTGGACTACAGTGTCCTTTTGATGAATCCCAGCAACTGTACCAATATTTTCCGCTCTGTCCTCATTATCAGTGTCATCCTCCTCCACTGGTTCCTGAACATCATGACAGTGGTCCCATGGAACATTTGTCTGAACACAAATATTGTACAAGATACAAGACATGAGTATAATTTTGCAGACTGTTGGTGGTGAGTAAAAGTGCCAGCCCCTGGACATATCAAGGAAGTGGAAACGTGTCTTGAGCAGGTCAAAAGGTTCTTTCAACAATGCCCCTGGTCTTGGATTGAGCTTTGTTGTAGTTGTGCTGTGCCTCGGTCTGGGGATGTGCAAACATGGATCATTAAACAGGCCTGCAGACCACATCCTTGGTAAGCTGGAAAGACAAAGGGAGATGAATCGGCCATGATGTGCCCAGAAGAATGGCACAAGAATGAGGTTCACCCCTCTTACATGTGTACTGTGTGAGTTACCACACACAGATATGTCCATTGGATTATTCCTAATTTGCATCTAATTTGCTGTTTTTGGATCAGTACTGTACTTCGTATGTACTTACCAACCAGTAGGCCATTCCCATATTTGCCATTTTGGAATCTCTCATTGATGATAGAGTGGCAGAAGATGTATGCGTCCTGCACACTCCCAGGATATTTTGCCAGGACATTGGTAAACAGGCCATGGTGATTCACTATAGCCTGGACATTAATGGAGTTCTTGTGTTTCCATTTCCAGTATTTATGTGATGTTGTTGCTGGGGGAACAATTTGCACAGGTGTGCAGTCCATGGCACCCAGGATTCTGTGGGAAGCTGATGATGGCATAGAATCCTTGTTTGATATCCAGCTGCTGTTGTTGCATCTTGGGGAAGAGGAGGTACTGTGATGGTGAGGAAAGTCGAGAAGGATGGCTGAGACAAACCAGCCACTCTGACTGTGGTAATCTGGAAAGAGCCCAACACCAAGATGAGGAGTTCAGCCGTGAGTTTCACCTGTGGTGGAATATTGGTGTACCGCCCAGTTCGGGTTTGGGTCTAGGTTCTATCTGATGCAGCAATTGCACAATTAATTGCCGCTGTAGCTGGAAATGGGTGATGACCTCATCCTCTCCTAGGTCAAGAGGGCTAACCTGCTGCCGATAAACACACTCCCTTCTCCTGTGCTGCCTTTGGGGGTGGTGGAGGTGCATGTGGTTGGGGTAGTGGGGCTTGTGGGATTGGGTTTGTGGGACCTGTAGTGTTCTTCGTGCCACTCCCAGCTGCAAAATGAGGAGCTCCATGCCATGCTGTAGTTAAACTTACCAGCCTCTTCTGCCTGACTTATCTCAACATTCCAATGGCAATGCATCATTTCCTATGCCTAGATTACTGAAGCTCAGGAATTTTGTCGCATTTGTACCCTTTTGGGAAACTTCCATCCTATGCATAACTTTTGAATTTCCTTGCAAATATCCATGCATCTTTTTTGCGGTGAAACTTGTGCAGGAATGCCTACCTACATTAATACTTATGTGACGCAGCCAGATCAAGCACAGGAAAATTTTGATGCAGGACGGCTAAAAGTGATGTGTCAGCCTTTTGAGGCATTACCGGGTAAATATGGAGTACTGAATGCACCACCAATGCATCCAATTTTGGATGCAATGGCTGCGCAAACTCCTTGCAAATAAGCCCCCGGGTTTTTGGTTGTCAAAGGTGTGCACCCTCTCTATGTAGGAACCACAATCCTAGTCAGGGTAAGTTAGATACACATCATAAGTAATCTGTGCTGATCATCTGGGGGCTTGACACAGAAGAGGGAGGCTTAACAATGTACAAAGTATTTGTGCAACACTTCAAACTGTAACACAGTGAAAACACCACAAAAGGTTACAAAAATAGATCTTAATTAAAGACCAAACAAGCAACTCCAATAAGTAGAACTTGAAATATGATTTTTATAGAATAAACTGAAATGTAGTTCTTAACTAAGCACCAACTGCTGTTATCTGTTCAACTGGATCAGGTCAAATCTGAAAATACAGGTTGACCGTGAAGGAGCGCGGTTCTGATACAGAGATCAGCCTTTGGTCTGCTAAAAGGATACCTTATTTGGATCGATAATGAACAAGATGCGAGGAGCAGAGGAGGCGAAGATGGTGATGTGTCAGCTCAGAGCTGCAAAAAGTAGGAGATGCAACAGAAATGGAGGCAATGCGCCACACACTGAGCAATGAGAGGTGCTTGATCCTTGCAGCAGCATTAATGCATCGGTTTTGATGGAGATGAGCCTGTTTCAAGCAGTGCAGTGGCATCAATGAATTGATTTTTGGCTGCAGCAGTACTTTATACCCACTTCCAAGGGCCTAGGATTGGTTGGCACCACTTGGGAGGTATAGGTGTAAGTGATAAGTTGGAAGTGTTTTGTGCCCTGACACTTCAGAAAACAGAAGGTAAGCCAGCAAACCCTTGGAGTCACTCTGGTTCTGGGTTCAAGTGATGTGTGTCCAGTCCTTCTCAGGGAAGGAAGGAAGGCAGCAGGCAACAGGTCAGCACAGAAAGAAAGTAGTTCTTCCAGAGCAGCAGTCCAGCAGACTGTCAGTCCTTGTAGCAGTAGAGCAGTCCTTTCTGGCAGATTGCCCACATGTCTAGATGTGTACTGAAGAGGTGGTATCAGAGGTCCAGTACTTATGCCCACTTGTGCCTTTGAAGTGGGAGAGAGATAAAAGAGAGGCCTTTGAAGTACACAGAGTCCCTGCCATTCATGCCCTGGCTCCGGACATACTACAGGGGAGTATGCAGGCCCTTTGAGTGGGGACAGGACACAGACTATTCAGGTATGTTAGATCCTCCCTCCCATGCTACCAATAAAGACCCACCAGGAAAGGGATGGCCCATCAGTCACACCTAGGCTTGCTTTGTGTGTGGCTGGATAGAGTGAATGCACACATCCCAGCTGTAACGCACCCCAGAAGTGGATTCAGAGACAGGCAGTAGGTACTAAATGGCTAAAGTAAGAAAATACCAACTTTCTAAAAGTGGCATTTTCAGACTTACAATTAAAATTTCGACTTCACCATAAGCTATGATTTTAAATTGTGAATCCAGAGACACCGAACTTGGGTGTCCCATCCCTCCCCAATTGGAAATTACACTTATAAAATGTAATAAGGTAATTCCAATGTTATCATATTGGAGAAATAGGCCTTGCACTAGTGAAAACAAATGTAAGAGTTTTTCACTACTAGGACATGTAAAACTTAAAAGTACATGTCCTACTTTTTAAACACACTGCACCCTGTCCTTGGGCTTTCCAGAGCCTACCTTAGGGGTGACCTAAATATATTAAAAAGGAATGTTTGGGCCTGGCAAGTACGGGAGTTTGGCAGGTTGACATGGTAGTTTAAAACTGTACACATAGGCTCTGCAATGGCAGGCCTGAGACATGTTTAAAGGGTTTCTTAAGTGGGTTGCACAATCAGTGCTACAGGCCCAATAGTAGCATTTCATTTACAGGCCCTGGGGTGCTAGGGGCACATAAGTAAATTAGGAATGCCAATTAGGCCTATACCAACGAAACCATTTTTAGGGAGAGCACGAGCACTTTAGCACTGATTATCAGTGTTAAAACGCACAGAGTCCAAAGGCCACCAAAAACATTTTCAGCAAAATGTGGAGTAAAAATAGGCAAAACATTTGGTGGTGACCCTGCAGAGAGGGACAATTCCAACAGTCCCATTTTCCAGGCACTCTCCTTGTCCTTCTCACATTTACTTCTAAGCAGTAAACTTACTTGTGTGAGGATCTCCACATAGAAACAATAAGAAAAGGTAGAAGAGGTGAAAATGGAGATTTGTACTTCTAAGTTCATGAATTCCATTTTGTAATAAGTAAGTACTACTCCTGTAGTACTACTTTATGTACCTCAAAATGCAGTGTGTGAATAAGGCCCATAGTATGTTGCTAAGTGCTCTAAATGCAAATATTCTGCTTTTCTTGAGGAATAAAAGGATACTATAGGACCCTGTTTTTCAAGAATCCAGTTTAACTATTTTCCATAGTGATATTTGTACTATTTAGGGGTGAATGAAATACTGTACCTTCTCACTTCCCAAGCTCAATTACAGGATAAAATATATGAAAGTAAGTAGGAATTGCAGGAATTGATGTGTACAAATTATTAAGTAATATCATATAATGAATATAGATTATGACCTTTTTTGCATAATGCTCCCCTCCCCGAATTGTTTCCCTACATTTTTGCTGTATTTAGACCTGTCTATATGTTACCCCTACTAACCAGGAGTAAAGGTCATGTACTCCCCTTTTAAAACATGGTTAATGTGGCTTACCCCTGAATAACATATGAAACTTGCCTATAAGACCTCGGTATATGGTGTAGGAAATACGCACAGGGCCTGGAAGTTACATGTCACTGGTGGACTGCGGTACCTATTGTGCTACCCATAGAATGGGCCTGTTAAATGTGGCCTACCATTGCAGTCTGACTACTGCATTGTAAATCCTTGAGGCTCATTTGCATTAGGTCTCCAACAGCTGCCCAGTCTGTACTTGGCCTTTAACGATGTGTGAAGTTCCTTCCAGGAGCCACCCAATATTTCACCTTGATTGACAGGTCAACCTGAAGCGACAGGGATGACTTCTGTAAGCTCATCTCGACATCCAGGGAGGGGGCTCTGTTTCTCCTGATGAAAGACATGTCTGAGGCACATGTAAAATGTTTGAAAAAAATTATTTGCTTCCTTAAAGCAATCAAACTGGATAAGATCACAATTCCAGTGTTTCTCCTCTTTGGTTGTTAAAGGACCTTGCTTTGTTTTACCAGATTTGTGTCTCATTTCTGTTGTGGATTCAGGGTCTGTTTCAAACTGTATTTTAGTGTTAGATGTGGGAGGACACTATTAATTTCTATAATACAAGCCCTGAAATACCCCCAGCTCTTAGAGCCCAGGTTTAGTGCTGCCATCATGGAATTGCCCCGACACACTGAATTTTGGGCTTGTTTGCGGTAAGGGAAACAGAAACTACAGAAAAATGTATGTAAGCCAGGGTCTGGGAACCTTTAGCCATTGATTGGGTAGGGCCTAGAAGTCACCCCCACACCCTTTTGTGCCAAACAGAAATGAGGGAATCCAAGGTACCATTGTCAGAACAATTCCAGGACCTGCCAAATATCATAAGATGACTAGACCTGCTGTCAGTCACCTGAGAGGAGCTCTGAAGGACTGGGTCTACTCCCTCTTGTACCCATGACAAAGAAGTGGACTCCAAGTGTTAGTTGGCTAAGCTCCTGTGTGGCTACAGTGATGTAACAAGAGGCCTGTTCCTTGAATTGCCCAGCTGACCAGTGGAAACGGGACCTTGACTGGACTTTGCTTTGGCCTCTGCTTGATATCTTGAGAGTTTCTGTAGGCCTTCCCCTAGCATCTTGTGGGCCTTAGAAGTATACTCCTTTGGCTGTTTGAGCATCACAAGAAAGTTTTCAAGCTTTAGAAAACTTTTCAACAGAACAAAATATCTGATTAACAGTTCCAATATGTTCGTATGGATTTCAGCTTTCACCAAATTTTTTAAAAAATGATAAAGTTCCTTTATGCTATTCAGAAAGAAATCTCCACAGCTCCAGTAGGATGACCCTTTCCAGATATCCGGCCATCAAGTCAACAGCAGTAATTATAACTTCAGTGGCATTTGGCACAGGGAGGATTTTTCTTCACAAGCCCCATTGCGTTTGCGTTGGGGCTTAGATGAAACTTCAACATATTTTTCTGCAAGAAAGTGATCAAATCCCTTACTCAAATCGGATTTAGAAACTTTTTAGAGGTTTTGAGCTTCCAAGCTTTCACTGGGACTAATCCCCATGCTCTATCTGACCTAAGCTCTATTGAGGTCAGCCTTAAATCATGCATATGTTCTGGTCTACCGCAGACATTTCCGCAATTGCTTTTTGGTACTATTTTCAACTTAAACTCAAACAATTCATATCTCCTGTACCACTTATTCACATTTTGTCATTTTAGTGTCATTTTGTTTAATACACTATACTCGATTGTTGGGGGGATTTGTATTCCTTAGTGTTTTCACTTTATTACTGTTTTGATACTCCATAATACTTTATGCTTTGCCCTAAGTGTAGGAGGCTGCCTCTTTACATATTGTACAAAAATGATGTGCAGTGTACAAAAAGTCAAAGCAACCCCACCTTGGTTTATGGAGGTGAAATCTTGTCCACGTAATTATCTTATTTTTATGATAGCTTGGTTGAGCAGTTAGGCCAGTCTTAGAGAAGTGCTAAGCATCTGTTGTACTCACAGTATCAACAAATGTGGACACACACTCAAAAGAATAACTCAAGACCAATTTAACAAAAATACTCCAGATTTGTATACATTTTTTAAGACCAGGATCATCAAAATCGGGTAAGTACTTTTTATGTATGGTTTTTCAAATTAACTGCGCACCATAGGAATTACTGGGAGAAACTTTAAACATGCACGTAAAATCAGGCAATATGTTTACCAATGTCTCCTTTTGTTTATAGGTCGAGGTCGTCGAGATGTCTTGTGGACTAGCGAAGGTAGTTCGGGTGACTCCCGGTTTCACCGGGAGCAGCTGCTGCAAAGTCATTGGAGCTGGTGCAGGACCACTATGGGGGACCACATGGAAAAACAATGCACAGGCAGACTTCATGATGAGTCTGATGAGTCCACTCGGTGTGTAGAGGTTGCAAAGGGCGAGGGAGCCTTAGAGCTGGTTCTCTTGTGAATGGCCCCAGGAGGCCAGGTGCAGGGCCTGGGAAGCCAGGTGCAGAGCAGATAGGTAAGCCAGGAGCTGTACACAAAGGTGCCCTTGGAAGCAGAGGCACGTCACTTTGAGGGTGAATTGCATGTCAACAGTGCCACTCTGGGGGGTGGTTCTTATGTGTTCTGAAATCCCTTGACTGGGGCTTGCTCCTTGTCCGTTGAGAGTTTGGAGTGAATTTTTCTTCTTCTGAATTTGGGGGTCCAGTACCCCGGGCTATTGCACAGTTCAGAGACTGGAGGTTGTACTCCCACCAAACTTAGCACACTTGCAGGGTTTGTCATCTGGGTCCATTGGGTAGAATTTGGTCTGGCTGATCGGTCCGGTTCCTCGGTCAGCAGCCGAATGAAGAAGGGGACTTTACTGGTCTTTTGCATCTTTATTGCAGGGAGTGATGCCTTCACTCTGATGGGAGATCTTAAGTGATTTTAAGAAGGGTGGAGGTCTCCTGGGGTTTTATAGAGTCCCACCAATGGCCATGTCACCCCTCAGCAGTGATTGTCAAGTCCTGGGTGCAGCAGGCAGGGTTTTGGTACCTTTTTCTTGGTGCAGCAGGGATGCAGTTCTCGAGCCTTGGGTTTTCTTTGTTGCAGGCCTTCTTGTGTCTTCAAACTCTGATCTACCAGTCTAGGCATGCCCACTAAATACTGAATTTAGTGGGTGCTTAGGGGAGTCCCTTTTAGTGGCCAATGGGTCATCTATCCTAGGGTGGCTACACCCACTATGTGACTACTTCCTTTGGGCAGAGGTCGCTTCCCTATTCCTGATTGGCTATTTTCCTACCATGGAATGTGGAGGAAAATGAAATGGAGAGGTCACCTCTCATGCAACTCCTTATAGGTCATATTAGCTGGGGGTGGCCACTCCTCCTGTCCTTTGTGCCTTTTCCCGCCGCTGCTCCAACCAAATGTGGAAGTTTGCACCAGGGTTGGCCATCTGCTTCTAGCAGCAGGGATGGGGGTTGAGTTTCAAAGTTGGCAAGCCCTTTGAAGCTCGTTGGCAAGGCAGTTAACATTACTGGGGAGGAGATGTAATACCTCTGCCCAGAAAGGGCTTTGTTTCTGAACCCAGAGAGCAACAGCTCTCACTTCAGGGTTCCAGAATCTTGTCTGATGGTGAAAGGCTGGTTGTGACTGGTAAGGCATTACAGGAGGCACCTCTAAGGTGGCCTCTGGGTACATTTTGAAATAAATCCATTACTGGTACCAGTTTGGATTTATTGTTCTGAGTTGCTTGTTAGCAAACAAGCCAGGGTTCAGAGTGACCATCATGTAGCTGAGAATCTCGTACTGACCAGTGTCAAGCACATGAATTTAAAATGACTGCTCTGTTCACCTACTATATCCCAGGTTTGGCAAGGACACAGGGGCACATTGTTCATGCATCTATGCCTACACATGCATTATATTGCACCCTGCCTTAGGGCTGGAAGGCGTGTCAGAGAAGTGGCTTACCTATATTGCATGCAGTGTTTAGAGGACAGGTAACACAGGATGTGTGCCATATCAGTTTTACATTTTGGGATTGCACCAGGACACTCAGCCTGCAATGACAGTGCTGGGTGCACGTGGATGCATGGGGTCCCTGAGGGTGGCACAATCTGTGCTGCTGCCCTCAGGAGACTACCCTTAGTTGCCCAAGCCCTGGGTATCTAAGTACCATTTACTAGGGCTTATGGTGACAGCTAAAGGTGTTGCCATTTGTGCCAATGCATCACAGTAGTTTTGGGAAATAGATCTGGCCTAGGGAACCTGGTTAGCATGAGCCTTGGGCACTAACAACTTTGAAACCACATTAAATACCATGCAGAAAGCAGGGGACTAACCATGTCAAAAGAGGCCCTTTCTTGTACTAAGTGAAGCCTGTCTGCTCTGTGCCATGCCTAACAGGGAATTGAACTCAGATTATTTTAGTGAGAATGAGGGTTCACCCTCACATGAAGTGTTATTATTTCATAATAGCACTCCATTTCCTACAATAGAGTATTGATGAAAGTAAGACTTCTGGCTACAGTCCTGCTTGGTAGCATAGAATACTAGATAGAGCACTGAGGTCCCACTGAGTTCATGTAGCCAAACAAGTTGTATGTAGGAATGACAGTTTCTTGGAGAGTCAGAACAGATTGTTGACAATGCCAATACTGTAAATGTGCAGATGTGGATACTTTAACAGTAAGTCATTAATTAAGGGATGGAGAGTATATAATAAACTGCTGAATCAGCTTCATAATGGCACGAAGACTATTAGTCAAAGTACTGCCAAAGCTGCCCTTCAGAAGGTGTACAGAGTGACATTTCTCAGACTTCATTTTTTTGCCCTTTCACTAACAAGTCATAGATAGTATGTGTAAATCACCACACAAACTTCCACAGAGAGATAAGAACAATCACAAAGCTGTATGAAGATGTCTAACAACTGTTTGTAATATGTGTGAGGTTTTAACTGCAAAGTGCCTACATTACCACTGGTATTGGCTTTATGATAAAATATTGACCACAAACGTATGGTGGGAAAATGATGGCCAAAACATCAATTACAAACATATCAAATGTATGTACTTGTGATGTAAAAAATTAAAATGTTTTGATCAAAATTGTGGTCGAACAAATTGACAATATAATAGGAAATATATGTTTAACCCTCAGGGTGCCTGGAGCGAGGTGGTCTAGTCCTCGGCCATGGTACCTGTGTGCCGGGGATGAGACCAGCTAGTCCTGCACCCGGCCCACTACCACTCCTCCAGCAGGTCTCCCACCCATAACCCCTGTCAGGGATGTAAGGGTAATATCTTCCCCTTCCGCCCTACCCCCCCATGATGTCTTATGACATCAGTGTGCACGCTGACCTCATCAGAGGTCACCTTGTGATCTGGAAGAGAAATGCTTCCGGGAGGTGGGGGAAGGCAGAGGCATGCAAGGAAAGGAAAGGCCTTTTATGCCCACTATACAACAGGGATGTTCGTTTTTTTCTTTTTACTTTTTTTTAATACTTATGTATGAGGGGAGCGGCCCCTTTGGCAAAGGCTGCTCTACAGGAGGGGAATGCATTACTAGGCCTTTTCTGCCCCCCCAGGGGCAGATTGGACTATTCTAATTAGGCCAATCTGCCCCTAGGGTGGGCAGAAGCCACTAGACACGAGGGAGTTTTTTGTTTTGTTTTTACAAAAACAATAAAAGGGAGCGACCCCTTGAGCAAGGGTCTCTCCCCTGGGGGGGGGGGGCAAATTGAATTTAGGCCATTTCTGCTCCCCTTGTGGGCAGATCAGCCTATTTCTACTAGGCCCAAACCAATTAGGCACCAGGGATTGGTGTGTGTGTTTTGTTTGGGGGGGCAGCCCCTTGGGCTAGGTTTGCTCCCAATGGGGGCACATTACTGTTGGCCATTTCTGCCAGGGAATAAAAAAAAAAGAATTGGGGTGGTGGCTACCAACGAGTATGGACATGGCTATGCCCCCACCCCAGCTGAAGGGGGTAACAGTTTTCCAGCTCTCCCCCGCACACTAAAAGATCTTATCCCAACGGCAAGCAAGAGGACATTTGATTATCTTATGTTTGGTTTTACAATTGGGCCATGAGAGCTTGTCTAACTCTCAAAATCGTCCCACTTGGAATGGTGAGGGCTGCACTTTATGGACTTTGGGACGCTGCCATGTAGAAAGATCTATGAGACCTAGACAAATCTGAAAACTAAACATTTGGGTGAGTCTAGGGTGGTGTGCTTCTAATGCACCCTGCATCATTTTCTTATCCACAATGCCCTGCAAACCTCCAACTTTTCTGAAAACCACACATTCTACCCACATTTCTGTGATGAAACTTTCCAGAATCTGCAGGAATCCAAAAAATTCCTATCACCCAACATTGTTGCATCCATACCGATAAAAATTATACCCCACTTGTCAGCCTAAAAACCTTTTTTCATACTCCCCTTTTGGACCCGCTTTAGTTCCCCCTCATTTTAAACATGTTTATGGCTCTTCCCAAGGCACTTGGCCCACCTACACAAGTGAGGTATCATTTTTACTGAGAGACTGAGAGGAACGCTAGATGGTAGGAAATTTGTGCCGGTGCAGTGATCACACTCAGAAATGTGGGAAAAAGGAGATTTTTTTAGCTAAATTTGAGGTTTGCTGAGGATTCTGGGTAAGAAAACACTGGAGGCTCCACGCAAGTCACAATTCACTGGACTCCCTCGGGTGTCTTGTTTTCAGAAATGTTTGAGTTTGGTAGGTTTCCCTAGACGGCTGCTGATCCTAGGACCAAAAATGCAGGTTGCCCACCCCGCAGAAACAGGTAGTTTTGTTTTTGTTAATGTTGATGTGTTCACATAGTGTTTTGGGGCATTTTCTTTTGTGGGCACTAGGCCTACCCACACAGGTGAGGTACCATTTTTATCAGGGTCTTGGGGGAACACAGAATAGCAGAACAAGTGTTATTGGCCCTTGTCTTTCTCTACATTTTTACCTTCCGATTGTTCCACAGTGTAAAAAAGACGTCTACTTGAGAAATGCCCTGTGACTCACATGCTAGTATGGGGACCCCGGAATTCAGAGATGTACAAATAACCACTGCTTCTCAACACCTTATCTTGTATCCATTTTGGAAATACAAAAGTTTTCTTATATTCACTCTTTATGTTTCACCATATGAATTGCTGTATACCCGGGATACAGTGAACACTCATTGCAAGGTGCAGCTCTTTTACTGGCTCTGGGTACCTAGGGTTCTTGATGAACCTACAAGCCCCATATATCCCCTAAACCAGAAATGTCCAGCAGATGTAATGGTATATTGCTTTTGAAAATCTGATATCACAGGAAAAAGTTACAGAGTAAAATGTGGAGAAAAATTGCTGTTTTTTCAGCTCAATTTCAATATTTCTTTATTTCTGCTGTTATTTTCTGTAGGAAAACTTTGTAGGGTGTACACAAATGACCCCTTGCTCAATTCATTTTTTAAAACTAGACACCTAGGGGAATACAGGATGGGCTGACTTGTGGGGCTCTGATCAGGTTCTGTTACACAGAATCCTTTGCAAACCTCAAAATGTGGCCCAAAAAACACTTTTTCCTCACATTTCGGTGACAGAAAGTTCTGGAAGCTGAGAGGAGCCACAAATTTCCTTCCACCCAACGTTCCCCCAAGTCTCCTGATAAAAAAATGATACCTCACTTGTGGTGGTAGGCATAGTGCCCGCGACAGGAAATGCCCCAAAACACAACGTGGACATATCACATTTTCACAAAGAAAACAGAGCTGTTTTTTGCAAAGTGCCTAGCTGTGCATTTTGGCCTCTAGCTCAGCTGGAACCTAGGGAAACCTAGAAAACCTGCACAGTTCTAAAAACTAGACACCTAGGGGAATCCACGATGGGGTGACTTGTGGGGCTCTGATCAGGTTCTGTTACCCAGAATCCTTTGCAAATCTCAAAATGTGGCCAAAAAAACACTTTTTCCTCACATTTCGGTGACAGAAAGTTCTGGAATCTGAGAGGAGCCACAAATTTCCTTCCACCCAGCGTTCCTCCAAGTCTCCCGATACAAATGGTACCTCACTTGTGTGGGTAGGCCTAGTGCCCACAACAGGAATAGATCACACAATGGTCAATGTTGGTATTTACATGAGGCAACTGTTGACCCCGGGGTGATCCATTCCTTACGCAGGCACTAGGTATAGGCACTCAAGTGGGGTAGTGTTTGTATCAGGACAGGTGAGGAATCACTGGGTGGTAGGAATTATGTGGATCACAGCATATTCCTGTAGTTTGTGTGACAGAAATGCAAGAAAAATTGAGTTTTTATTCAACATTTCAGCTTTGCAGGGTATTCTGGGTAAGAAAACTTTGGGGAATCCACACAGGTCACACCTCTGTGGACTCCCCCAGATGTCTAGTTTCCAGAAATGTTTGGGTTTAGTATGTTTCCCTAAATAGCCGCCAAACCCAGGACCAAAAACACAGGTGCCTGCCTTACAAAACTAGTTTGTTTTGTGATAGATAATTTTGATGTCTCCAAAATACAATTTGGGCAGTGGAATTCGGGGCGGAACTAAATTGGGGAGCTCCCAAGAGAGCACCCTCTCTGTGCTTGCCCCCACATTCACCTGCTCTCTGGGTTGGGCTAACCCACTACTGCCCTGTTGCACAAACTGTGCTTGAGAAGGAACAACAGGACTGCCCTCATCACCTCCCTCACAATTTACTGGAAGGAGTTATCCAATGGGGCTCCTCCAACTGAAAAATCACTCCCAGAGTCTGTGCCATTGTCCTATCCCTCAGATGCTGTCTCAGTATCTGCTGTCTCAGTCTCTGATCCTACGTCAGAGCTGTCCTCTATAACCAGAGTGACGTCAGCAGCAGTCATCCACCAAGATGCCATCTCTGCAATTGGCTAAACTGTTGCTCTAAAATACTAGCCTACATAGACAGTCACAAAATTGCTGGTGTGTGTGTGTGTGATACGTGCAACAGTAGAGGCCACCTTACCTGCGCTTCTTCCCTCAATCAGCACGTTCTTTCAAGACATTCAAACACCTTGTCACATACCATTTGTCACAGTCTTTAGCACCTCCTGTGCCCACTCCAACAATCATTATTGGTGCTCCCACTCCCATGTCCTCCTCCTCAGATTCCCTCATTACCACCCAGCAAACGTGCTCTCCATCTCTCCATAGCCATCCCCCACCCGCACATACATTTCATTTGTATTATAGCGCAGGTAGTGGCTGACTTTACTAACGTACTCAGCTATTTACATGAAATACAGATTTGCTCTTTGCAGTAGTCATATAAAGCTTCTGTGCTTCTTTATGGCACTAAAACTGCCACTAGACAAAAGTCTGATCCTTTTGGAGCAGAAACATAATCACAAGACTTACTTGACTTCTTTATTGCTGCCTAAAAGCTACAGTTGAAATGCATCAGTTGAAGTATGTGCACTGCGTTGAAGACGCAAGCTGCAACTGCAAGACAACTGGTGGCAAATATATATATATATATCTATATATATATATATATATATATATATAGATATATATATATATATATATATAAGATATATTTATAGATCACTTTTATATGTGGGTCTGGTTTTCCTGGGGGCCGATTGCAGCCCCCAGGGAAACCACACATGCACTGACAAAAGTATATATAATTATATATATATAAAATATATATATATATATATATATACATATATATATATATATATATATATATAGATCTATCAATAGATATATCCATATAGATAGACATATCTACCTACATGGATTGATATATCTATATATATATATATATATATATATATATATATATGTATTTTTTTGTGTTAGTTGTAGGGTTTCCTTGGGGGCCAAAATGGCCCCCAGGGAAACCCTACAACTAAAAAAAAAAAAAATGCCCCCACAGGGGGTCGCCCTGCCTACAGGCGACCCCCTGTCAATTTCTTTATTTTTGAAGAAAAACAAATTAGCCCCTGGGTGTGGCGCGATCACACCCCCCCCCCCCCCGGGGGGCCCAAAATTGAAATTAAAAAATATGGCCCCACAGGGGGTCGCACTGCCTACGGACGACCCCCTGTCAATTTCGTTTAAAAAAAAATAAAAAAATTGCCCCGGGGGGGAGGACCGGCCCGTTTTCCTAGCGGGGCCGACCCCCCAAGTGAAATCCTTGGTGTTTAGTGGCGTTTCCTGGCCCTCGATCGCAGCACGGCCAGGAAACACATTCATGAAGGCCTCATATGAAAGGGGAGAGTCTCCCCTTTCATACGAGACCTTCCCGAACGTGGGGAAGCCGTTTGGGACTATTTTCCCCATTGGAGCAGGAAGCGGCCCTATGGCTGCTTCCTGCTCCAATGGGGAAAACAACAAGGGGGAGACACAGAAGCTCTTCCGTGTCTCCCAGGGTTTAAAAAAAAAAGAAAATCCTCAGTAGCGACGCACCCAAGGATTTTCCAACACCCTCCCTGGTGTCGGCCACTGGTCGTGACCCGCACCAGGGAGGTAGTGCAGGCGTCGGCCAGCGGCCGACGCCCGCATTAAAGGGGTCAATGCCATTTTCAGGGAAAAAAACATAAGCCTTCTTCTGCAGCCCTTTTTTCCCATTTTTTTTTAAAGGGAATGTTCGCAGTATTTTGCCTAATTCTTTGGTGTTCTCAAGGGAAACCCATAAACTCTGAGTACCCTTTAGAATTCCTAGGATGTGGTAAAAAAAGGACACAAATTTTGTGGGGGTAGCTTCTGTGAACAAAAAGTTACGAGGGCCTTTGCGCGAAGTGCCTGAAATAGCCAAAAAAAGGCCTGCCACCTGAGGGGGGAAAGGCCTGGCAGAGAAGGGGTTAAATAAATGTAATTATATTACTATATTTTAGCATTAAATTTAACACATAGTTTATACAATTGTGAGAAGGTAGCCTCTTTCTAGCATTGTTACCCCCACTTTTAGCCTGTGTGTGAGTATCTGTCAGTGTGTTTTTACTGTCTCACTGGATTCCTGCTAGCCAGGACCCCAGTGCTCATAGTGAAAACCCTATTTGTCAGTGTGTTTTATATGTCTCACTGGGATCCTGCTAGCCAGGACCCCAGTGTTCATAGTTTGTGGCATGTATGTGTATACCTGTGTAGTGCCTAACTGTGTCACTGAGGCTCTGATAATTAAAACCTCAGTGCTTATGCTCTCTCTTTGACTTTAAAATTGTCACTACAGGCTAGTGACCATTTTTACCAATTCCAATTGGCACACTGGAACACCCTTCTAATTCCCTAGTATATGGTACGTAGGTACCCAGGGTATTTGGGTTCCAGCAGATCCCTATGGGCTGCAGCATTTCTTTTGCCACCCATAGAGAGCTCAGACAAATCTTACACAGGACTGCCACTGCAGCCTGAGTGAAATAACGCACACAGTATTTCACAGCCATTTTCACTGCACTTAAGTAACTTATAAGTCACCTATATGTCTAGCCTTCACTTGCTGAAGGTTAGGTGCAAAGTTACTAAGTGTGAGGGCACCCTTGCACTAGCAAAGGTGCCCCACATAGTTAAGGGCTATTTCCCTGGCTTTGTGAGTGCAGGGACACCATTACTCATGTGCACTACATATAGGTCATTACCTATATGTAGCTTCACAATGTTAACTCTGAATATGGCCATGTAACATGTCTAAGATCATGGAATTGTCCCCCCATTCCAAATCTGGTATTGGGGAGCCAATTCCATGCATCCTGGGGGCTCCACTATGGACCCCCAGTACTGCCAAACCAGCTCTCTGGGGTTTTCTCTGCAGCTACAGTTGCTGCCACCCCACAGACAGGGTTCTGCCCTCCTGGGTTCTGGGCATCCCAGTCTCAGGAAGGCAGAACTAAGCATTTCCTATGAGAGTTACACCCTCTCTCTTTGGAAACAGGTGTTAAAGACTGGTGCCCTCCTTACATAAGCCAGTCTACATCGGTTTAGGGAACCTCCAGTCCCTACTCTGGCGTGAAACTGGACTAAGGAAAGGGGAGTGACCACTCCCCTGTCCATCACCACCCAAGGAGTGGTGCCCAGAGCTCCTCCAGTGTGTCCCAGACCTCTGCCATCTTGGATCCATAGGTGTGAGGGCACTCTGGAGGCCTCTGAGTGGGCAGTGCCAGCCGGTGACGTAAGAGACCCCTCCTGATAGGTGCTTAACTGACTAGGTGACCAATCCTCCTCTGAGGGCTATTTAGGGTCTCTCCAGTGGGCTTTTCCTCAGATAACGACTTGCAAGAATTCACCAGAGTTCCACTGCACCTCTCTCTTCGACTTCTGCCAAGGATTGACCGCTGACTGCTCCAGGACGCCTGCAAAACTGCAACAAAGTAGCAAGAAGACTACCACCGACATTGTAGCACCTAATCCTGCCGGCTTTCTCTACTGTTTCCTGGTGGTGCATTTGTTGGGGGCTGCCTGCCTTCATCCTGCACTGGAAGCCACGAAGAAATCTCCTGTGGGTCGATAGAATCATCCCCCTGCTTCAGCAGGCACCAAACTTCAGCGTCACTGGTATTCTGGGACCCCTCTCATCCTGACAAGTGTGGCCCCTGGAACACAGGTGGTAGACCCAAGTGACCCAGACTGTCCAGTGGTCCAACTGTCCAAATTTGGAGGAGGTAATCCTTGCATTCCCTCTCCAGACATTACTCCTGTGCACGACTTGAACTGCAGCTGCTAGGGCTCCTGTGCACATTTTCACAGAATCCTTTGTGCACAGCCAAGCCCAGGCCCCCTGCACTCTGTCCTGCATTGCTCAACTCCCTGAGTTGACCTCCGGCTTTGTGGGACCCTCTTTTGCACTGATGAGATGACTGCTGTGTTCAGACTTCTTGAACTCTTGTTCAAGTACTTCTGTGGGTGCTGCCTTCTTGTGTGAGGGCTCTGTACATTGCTGAGGGCCCCCTCTGTCTCCTCTCCAAAGTGGCAACATCCTGGTCTTTCCTGTGCCTGACAGCACTCTTTTTCTTAAACTGCAACTCTTGCAGCTAGCAAGGCTTATTTGTGGTCTTTTGCCAAAAAAAACAACTCTACATCCTCCAGCACTCCGTGGGACATCTTTTGCATAAAGGAAAAGTTCCTAACACCTTTCGTTGTTGCAGAATCTTCAGCTTCTTCCATCCAGAGGCAGCCATTTTGCACCTTCATCTGGGGTTTAGTGGGCTCCTGCCCCCCCGGACACTTTCACGACTCTTGGACTAGATCGCCTTCCTTTGTAGGTCCTCAGTTCCAGGATTCCGCCTTCAGTGCGTTACAGTCTCTTGTGGTCTTTGCAAAATCCTCTATCACGAGTTTAGTGTGTTTCTGGGGAAATAGTAGTACTTTACTCCTACTTTCCAGGGTCTTGGGGTGGGGTATCTTGGACACCCTTAGTGTTTTCTTACACTGTCAGTGACCCTCTACACACTACACTAGCCTAGGGGTCCATTCGTGGTTCGCATTCCACTTTCCAAGTATATGGTTTGTGTTGTTCATAGGCCTATTGCATCCTATTGTATTCTACAGTGTTTGCACTATTCTTCTAACTGTTTAGTTACCTGATTTTGGTTTGTGTGTATATTCTGTGTATTGTACTTGCCTCCTAAGGGAGTATATCCTCTGAGATATTTTTGGCATAATGTCACTAAAATAAAGTACCTTTATTTTTAGTAACTCTCTGTATTATGTTTTTTATGATATAGTACATCTATCATATAAGTGGTATAGTAGGAGCTTTACATGTCTCCTAGTTCAGCCTAAACTGCTCTGCTATCGCTACCTCTATCAGCCTAAGCTGCTAGAACACTGCTAATCTACTAATAAGGGACAACTGGACCTGACACAAAGTGTAAGTACCATCAGCCTCCTACAACATTATACATATTTCAATTCAAATAACTTAAATAATAATATAATATGCATATAAACAATAATTCCTTAGCTCTAAAATCATTTTTTATATTCATTTAACTTTCTAAAGGATCTTAATTTAAGATATAAATTCACTTTAGAGCTTAATAAATAATAGCAGGCCATATAAACATATATTTATTAATCATTTGAAAAAGTTGAAACACAATTTGGATATGTTTAACCTATATAAAAATACTTTAAAGTACATAACAAAAATAATTTCCTAATATAAAAACTAAAACTAAAAAAGAAAGTAAATGATTTTAAAAAAAGCAAAAGAAAATTAATTAAAAACAAAAATGATTAGCTCATAAACTGGCCATGATACTGATTACAGTTCCATTGAAGGTACTAACTGTATATATCTGCATGATGGAAACAAGTTTTTTATTCAAGTTTTTTATCATATTGTACGACTCTTTTATTGTATTTTAAGTATGATCATAGCCTTAGTTCTAAGGAGCGCACTATCGATATTTATTTGAATGCCGGCTAAAGGGTTTTATTAGTACTATGTATGATTGCTATTATGAATTTTAATGGCCCAAATTTTATTATGTAAGATTGTTATTTTGAATTTTAATGGTCTAAACTTTCAGACCGAATGAATATAAATAAAAATTAAAATTATTAAAAATAAAAATTATTTAAAAATCTAAATGAAATAATTTTAAAACATGTAAAAAACATACTGTGAGCAATAAATAGTAACTTCATGTAATAAAAAATAATTAAAAAAACATAAACAAAGAAAAACACTACCACTCCAATATTATAACTAAGATACTACAAAACTTAGGGAATTTAATACATTGGAAATAAAAATTGCTATTCTCCAATCTCCAATAAAACAAACTTTAAGGAAAATGTACACCTTCTGAACGCCAGATAAACTATTCTAACTTCGGCATACACAGTGGGAAATGCAGTATTGTCATTGTAAGCAAAAACACTGAGGAAAGCACCTTAATGGGTCATATTTACTATTTTCACTCCAGTTTAACAAACATGTTATTTGTGTTTTATAAATGGAATTAATTTCCCACAGGAACATGGGCAAGCTAGATTGGAGAGAGACAGAGAAAGAGAGAAAGAACAGTCCATTTATGCTCCTTAATCCACACTGGTCTTGTTGGTATGAGTCCACAGCTCAATCACATCCTATGTGCTGCATGCATGTATGGGGCATCGCTACGTTACAAAGGAAAGGACAAGAGGCTATGTAGTCATTTTAACTTTACTAAGGATCAGTATACATTTTCACAATCAACCTTGGAATTCTGGTTGCATACTTGCTAAAGAGAAATGCCCTACATTCTGTACATAACACAAACAACTATAAGGAAGGTCTATTAATGCTACAACTGAAATTATATTAACAAAATGATATACAGAAACATTTAACTATACTAGTATGCAATTCTGTAAGGTTTTTAGGATTCTCTTGTTCTTTGTACATTACATCATGCATTGAGATGATAAACTAACAGAGCTGGAGTTGAGAAAATACTAATACCCATACAGGAAAGTGGCACAGTGCAGCTCAACATGTCACCTTGATGCGGTGCACTGCATCACTTGAAAGAGCAGGAATGCGCCATATTTAAAGCATATGGTGCATTCCTTTCCTTTTCCACTGTGCTAATGTACAATGTGCTGCCTTGTACCAACACAGGCACCCTCTCTCCATGATGCAATGGTGCCTCCATTGCATGTGGGATTGTTATTGTGCAGGAAGGCACATCTTCCTGCACAAAAACAATCCTTAGAGGCATCAAGAAGAAATAAAAATATGTCTCCTCGTTATGCATCTCCTGGGAGGCCTATCTTCTTGGCTCAGTCCCAGGCTTACCAGGTTTGATATATCTAGAAATGCATCAAAAACCATGGGAGTCGTATGTGATCACCCATGCAATACCCATGGAATCCCTCTGTGGTGCAGAATAAGGCAATGATTTTTGCTATATTGCCTTACCCCATATTTTTGAGGCCATTCAAAGCGATGTAAAGTGGCTTGTGCTCCTTCAAAACTATGACTAAGTGGTTTACATCACACATGTACAATGTTGCATGGTGCAAGCATAGCACACACCGCTCATAAATATGCCCCTAAGAATCTAAAGAAGCATACACAGCACATAGGCAAACAGCAGCCTGATTGGAAATAGATGATCCTTGAGTGATGTGCTGCAAGTCCAAGCCGGAGAATCTGCATACAACTTGTACTTGGCTTTTTACCTTTCATGAGATTTTTCTGGGCAGATTGTGAAATGCCACAAAATGTCCTTAATGTTCTTGTGGAGTGGGCAAGGTATGTCATTGAAGTAGGCATGGCTGATACCCGTAATGGTGGAATATAGGGGAAAAACCTAAGGTGACTTGAGCTGTGGCATGCACAATCCATGAAAACATGAAGACACAATTTCATCAGCATCCTGGTATAAAAACTGTTCAATTGCTTGGTTGGTTTTCTGAGTCTGTCCTTTGGTGTGAGGATGGTGGCTGAAGGATATTCTGGCATAAGGCTTATGGAAAGCGGAAAATAAACTGTAAACTTCTATCAGCCATTAACATCACCAGAAGGCTGTGGCTAATTCTTAAGCAATTTGTAGACCTTTTATGTTTAAGGGTATTTAGTTACATGGTCTGCTCCTAATACTACCGAACAGTGTTGAAATCACAGGTTGGATAGGGTTATTCTGTAATGAAGCTTGGAGAAACAGAATGCCATGGTGTAGGATTCAGTGGGATGGTCATCATGGGCAATTTAGTGGCATGTCTTTAAAATGCAAGTGGTCTAATCATGGCGATGCCAGCAAATGCTAAAGAAAAAGAGTGTTAATAGAATTCAAAATAATAAATAAGTTGATGGCGATTGAAAAGGTGCAGAAATGAGAACATATACAGATTTGAGTAGGTAAAAGTAAAGGCTAAGGGCATAGTTGAATACCTTGTGCAGTAAGGGAGGCACTGGAAATGCTGAAAGTGAAGACAAATTTTAATGAGAAAGGGAATAAAACATATATGTTTTATAGATGTATAAGAGGTCCCAGCATGATACTTCATTTATAAAACTGCCAAGGGAAACAGGGTATTGGTCACTGCTAATGAAAGAGAAGTGAGGGGATAATTCTGCACAATTTACAAAGACCTGAAGAGCATGGATCAATAAAGAAAGGCTAGGATAGTGGAATATCATTTCAACACCCAACAGCCAGACTTCCACCTAATGTATAAATAAGATTGAATAACCAATTGATGCAGAGGTGGTAAAGTTGGCGATTCATGCATTGAAACAAATAAAAGTTGGAACTCAAGGCATTTACAATACTATTTTTAAAATATTGTGAGATTGTACTAGTAGGCCATCTCACAAATCTAATTAATGCCTTTGCACAAGGCCAAGGAAAAATACCAGCTATGAACTAATCAGAATTTCCCTGATTCTCAAATCAGGAATTAAATGTGGAAAAGTGTTAATTTGATAGGTCTTTGGTGTTAAATATAAGATACAAAGATCTGTATTAAAATGTCTACACACATATTTAACAGGTAGTGTTCTTTCTGCTAGATGTATACTATGCTGGGTTTATCAGGGGCAAGTCCAAGATAGTTTCAGGATAGTAGGTCACTTGACTAAAAAACATGCAGTAAGACAATGTCTGCACTCTTCCTCATGGTAGACTATGGCAAACAAATCATACAGTGAGCTGGAACTATCTAGATGTCTTTAGATATAAAGTTGGAATAGAGCCATGTTGTGAAGGATGAATCATAGACATATACCATGTACTCAAGAAAAGTGAAGGAGATTCAGGAATGAAAGGTACTTGAAGATGTACTTGACAAAGGCAGAGCAAGTCCTTTAGCAAGTGTTAATGGGGCTTTAAGGCTAATGAACAAGAAGAATAGAAACATCCGCAAATTTTTCATTGGCCACTTGCCCCCAAACAAAAGAACAACCACCAGACAGCTGGCAGGTTTTGATAACTTAGCCACTGTTCATTGTTGAAATAGCTGGATATTTGTGAAAGTGATTCAAATCATGAATATTATAAATCCTTTAGGAGATGGCCCCTTAGAAGGAGTGTCTTAATCAGGTGATTGAATGACACCTGATCTGATCGATATAAGTCAATAAGGACGCTCAATGAAGGACCACACACCAATAATGCACACAACTTAGATTTTAATACAATTTTGAGTGAAATATATATACGTTTGGCACATCAACAAAGTAGAATGACAAATAGTAAAAAAGAGTATCTATTTATATATGAGCAAAGAGTTCACCAATATGAATACTGCATTAATTGACTGCCCACGAAATGCACATTTCAGATACTGCATTATATTCACATTAAGATGTTCAAAGAAAAGTCAAAAATAAATTAGCAGAATAGATCAGATTATAAACATAGCGCTAGTATATCAATCAAACAGAAATAAAGCAGAGAAACAAAGGCCTTTCATCCCTCGGTGGAACATAACTTTATCCACAATGCTGGGAAGCCCTCTCCTGCTTGCTCAAACCTCTCTCCCCCTGGAGCGTCATGGTCTAAGAACAGCACAGCCAGGGAGGTAGCAATGCAGGCGATGGCAGCTTTCACAACTCCATCACTAGTGCTTCGATGCTTAAATAACCTGAAGCTTGGACTCTATTCCTTTCTTGCATTTTCTAGCTATGTTATCAGCACACGTCCCTTGGCTGCCCTGTTGTTTACTAGCCATTATTTTCCTGGCCTTTTCCTGGAGTCCCTTTCTCAGGGTTATAGCGACCTTCGCGTCCCTCTTCCACACTTCCTGCTTCTTGCACATGCAGGCTGCGGATAATGTTATCTATGGAATGTTGGAAAACAAGCGTGAAAACAACATTGTGGACTTTTCCACGTACTGTTTGGGTTTCTGCATGCATCACGTTCATCTACACTGCTCAGACTAATTAACCCTTCGCGTCACAATGTCTTCCGCAACTTTCCCTACA
Source organism: Pleurodeles waltl (assembly GCF_031143425.1). NCBI lineage: Eukaryota > Metazoa > Chordata > Amphibia > Caudata > Salamandridae > Pleurodeles > Pleurodeles waltl. Next base: position 475,054,256 of record NC_090447.1, on the reverse strand, counting down.
CTGATCAAGGAGTAACTTAAAAAGCCCTCTGAGTATAATCAATTTGGATTGTGTGATCAGCAGTCTACTCAAGCTGAAGATTAAAATTATAATAAATGAATCCTTGTTACTTGTGCCTGACTGGAATTAGGTTCAATGATCTCGGGTTTCTATAGTCAGAATATGTTTTTAACGAAGAACTGTCTGTTTATCTAAAATCATATATTCTTAATGTCATAATTATATACATTTCTCTTCCTATTGCTACAATCAAATTGTGTATCCAGTAGTTCACTTACTTCATTCAATAGACCATTCCCAGTGTTAAAACATGATTTATTATACATTGCACTAAAGTAAACATATAATAATACAAATACTTATAGGGTAATTTGTGTAATATGTTCCTATACTGCCATTTTGGAATTCTGGTGGCATTTAAAAATCGCACAGCCTTTGGCCTTGGGATTTATGGCATCACTAAAATTGCTCATCACTAGAAAATCTGCACTGTGACCTGCTAGCATGGCCATCTTTTGGCAAATATGGGAGTCAAAACATCAAGACCTCATACAGAGCCAAACAACAACATTAATAACAAAGCAACATCACAGTAGAAAGACACAAGGTAAACTCACAGGAATCACACAAGTCAATAACTGTGCAATAACACAAGGGAACAGCAATGTATCACCAAAACAATAAACAACATATGTATGTATGTTTGTGTATGATATTTCTAGGCAAACCTAGACAAAAGATGCATGGTCAAAGAGTAAGAGGAGATGGAGCTGGGATGAGGATGATTAATGCAATTTGGTATAGTGTTCTTTAGAAGGGTGTCTTTACCTTTTTCAAAAATTGGAACAGCATTTCTGCAGTCCTTATCGGTTTGGGGATGTTGTTCCAGATCCTGTGTGCATAGATGGAAAAGGCCTGCTATCTTGTTTTATTTTTTTTCACTTATTCTGTAGTCTGATAGTGTCCCAGCCGTGTTGCGCCAACATTCAACAGAGATGGTGAGCTTGTCTGAAAAATAAGTGGGGGTGCTGGTTGTGGTGACTTTGTAAATGATGCAGCTGGTTTTGAAGACTGGTGCGGGCCAGCAAGGGGTCCAGTAGGGGCCCATCAGGATGGGGTTGATGTGATCACATTTCTTCAGGGCCTAGATGAGCTGTAGTGCTGCATGAAGGATGCTCACAAGGGGTACTAACATGGTATCTAAAAGACCATGTAGTAGGGCATCACCAATATCCAGATAAGAGAGTAGGGGGATTGAACAGTAGTTCTGAAGTTCCTTTCAGGAAGAAATGGATTAGGTTTACCCTTCTTTATCAAAGAGAACTGGTACCAGGCTGTCTTGTTTGGTAATGTGTTCCTTGAGGGTAAAATTGGTACTCATGGTGAATTCAAGTAACATGGTATTCACTGAAAGTTTGTATTCAGAGCTGTCAAGATTCATTTCACTGAGATAGGGTTCCACTGTATCTTTATTGTTCTTCGCAAATACCAGGAACTCTCTGTTGGTTGGGTTGAGCTTCCAGTAGGATAACAACATCCAAGTCTGGATGATGTGCAAGGAAACAGTATGGAGCCCCGGGGGCTCCACAGAAAAATAGCAAATGACAGCTTTGAAACACAAACAGAAGACCAATATATAGTCCAAAATGGGAGAATGTTCACATTGAAAATGCACATTGTGGCATTTTATATGTATGTGAAATATGGACTGCACTGTTCGGGCACACAGTGAACGACTGTGGATGCCACCGGAGGTTACGGAGCTCATACAATTCTTAGCATACACATACACTTCTACAAGGTATATCAACTGCAGCCCATATATCCTATATTTCTAGGACTGTTTTATGTATGGTCTGTGTGTGTACATCTAGATGTTGATCATGTTCATGCAGTCTTCAAACTGCATTTAATGTGGGTAAGAATATACATCAGAAAGATAAAAGGATAGCAAGTGATGATGTAAACCGAGCTACACATGCTAGATGGGAAATTCCTTGCTCTTTCTCAGCCATCATAAAATATTAATTTTCAAAATGGATCACATGACACATCATATTCAATTATCTTATGATTAATATGGGATCATTAAATAATTCACAGATCTTTCATTATTTTCAATGGCGTATTGCCAACATATGGAAAAAGGTGTGGTTGAATCAGTGTATTTGCCAAAACCACTTCAAGTAACTAAAATGCATGGATACTTATTACACATGAGTGAAAATGCAGTAACTTTTAGCTTTTCAGTTTTGCGCATTCTCAATGGGGACATCTAGATGTTTGGCATGGTACTTATCACTGTAATCTGTACAACAATATCAAGCACTTGAGTGTGCAAATGTAGCATGATTTCTTCTTTTCATGTAAGGATATCAGTTGCATCTATTTGCTGAAATTACAGCCCTACAATTCAGTTTAATGTTTGTGAATATATTACTTTTGAATACAACTGAAACAGGACATCCCGTCTTTGTAATGTGGGTGAGGACCTCTTTCTGATAAAAATGGCCCTCTCGTGTTTAGTTTTCATGCTATCTGTCCCAGCATATGTGTTCAGTGATACTGTATGTGTTTACACCATAACGCTTGCATTGCTGCTCAGTGAGTCAAACACTCTCCATTAACAACTTCCATTACCAGCAGTTCATCCATTTGAAACCAAGAAGGCAAATTTAGGTTTGCAGGAAAATTTAGTATCAGTAACCTGGGTAATAACAGCAAATGGTCTTTAGGACACTAAGGACCAGATGTATGTATATGTCATTCATTAAAAGTAGGTGTAATTTGTGCATCAACTTTTAGCAAATCCAATGGCATTATGCAAACCAACCTATGTACTAATAGGGCACTTCACAAAATACAGAATCACAGTGGGTCGCAATTCGACCTACCTCATGAATATTAATGAGGGAGGTCAAATCTTCTGAACCACTACATTTTGCTCCCATCACAGGTGTGGTATATTGCTGGGTTGAACAGACCACCGTGTCTGTGATTGCTTTTGAATAAAGCAATGTTTTTAATCCAGCACGTTCTCCTTAAAGGAAAACAGGATTTTTTTTAAAAAAAGAGTTTGTAAAACTATTTGTAGGAGTAGGCAGTGGTCTCCTAAGTACCTCTACCCATTTTGTGAACAAGTTCCTATCTGCTTTGAGATGTCATTAAAATGTTCATGTTTTGCAACTGCATTTTGATTACAAAACATTAATATGTACCGTAAGGAATCAGTATTTGGAAGGGACCCTCTAAACATGCCCCTTCCAAAAAGCGATTCTTAATGATTTCCTAAATCCATTCAGCCGTTTGCTAATATGTTACCAAGGGCCAGATGTAGCAAGCCGTTTGCATGGCGCAAACTGCGAAAAACGCAGTTTGCGCCATGCAAACGGCCTCACGCGATGCTCATTCCCAAATTGCGAGTCGGTACCGACTCGCAATTTGGGAATGAGACTCGCAAATAGGAAGGGGTGTTCCCTTCCTATTTGCGACTCGCATCGCAATTCAGAGTTGCTTTGTGACTGTGAATGTGGTCGCAAAGCAACTCGCAGTTACCACCAGTGTCACACTGGTGGTAACTCATTCGCAAAAGGGAAGGGGCCCCATGGGACCCCTTCTCCTTTGTGAATGTCGAAAAAAATATTTTTTCAGAGCAGGCAGTGGTCCTATGGACCACTGCCTACCCTGAAAAAAACTAAACCAAATGGTTTCGGTATTTTTTTCATTTTGCAACTCGTTTTCCTTTAAGGAAACGGGCTGCAAAATGAAAAAAAAAACACTGCTTTATTTAAAAAGCAGTCACAGACATGGAGGTCTGCTGACTACAGCAGGCCACCATCCCTGTGAGTGCAGGGACTCACTATGCGGTCGCAAAAAGCGACCCAACTCAAGAATATTGATGAGGTGGGTCTTTGCAACCTCATAGTGAGTCGCAGAAGGTGTCTGAGACACCATTCTGCATCCGATTTTGCAAATTGCGAGTCGCTCAGAATCGCAATTTGCAAGTCGTAAAATCGTTTTTTGTTACTTCTGGCACCAAATCACTAAATTGGTTTAGCACATTAGAAATACATATGTTATTGTCACAAACCCAGTGATTCTGTAAATGGCAGGGTTTGCAACACGAAAATGCGTTAGTACAACTGGCAACCAGAATCATGAAGAGATGGTATAAAGAAGTTTATAAAAAATAATGTTACTATTAATACATATCTGTGAAAAAAACATGTAGATGCTGGCTTGGCCCTGCAGGCTGAAGTCCCCATGTACTCAATTTGAGAACATCTGCTAAACAATATTGCACATTTTCTCTCTGCAATCTTTGTGCTGGGGTTCTTGTAGGTCACCACAAATGTTGGCATTACAGATATCACCATGGCAATGAGGATGCCATGTATGATGTCATCTGTGATGTCATGCAATGCCATCTGTGAGTTTCTGAACAGTGCAAGACAGGGTGGGAGATATTGTTCCATTAGCTGTTGAATCCTAAGTCGTTTGGGGTTGTGGATCTTTTCCTAGTTTCCATGACTTTAGCTAAGGTTTTTGCAAGTAATTTCAAAAGCTCTTCAATGTAGATCAAAGTCAAACCACTTCCAATATATAACCTTACCAGAAACAGAAAATAGGTTTTCAGTTAATTTCAAGCTTTTTATATTGCTATATCCCATACTAAAAACGATCTGTGACTGGTTGACGCTATTCATAGTAAATGGCATGTGGGTATTGCACCTGACAAAAGGACAGGGCAGCCCCAATGACCTACGCTCAATACCTTACACACAGGGTATCACCTCTCACCATGCCCTGTGAGAACAAGCAGCAGGGAATATTTTTCAGTTAATCCTTGCAAACTAAACAACATGATTTATTAGTCTAAAGGCAAGACATGCAGGCAGTGGGTTCAAGACGTGACTAAAGGTAATGTCCTGTTCTCTGTATCCATACCTGGGGTGCCCTAGGGAAATGACTTGCAGCCATTCTCTGTAGTCAAAGAGCACAGGGCATGGCCTTTAGTCATAACCTACATGCAATACCCATGCCCTCAGTCCTTCTAAACATAATAGGAAGACTACTAAATGTATCAGGGTACTCTCATTGTTGAAGGAAATATTGTTTTTTGAAGGATGTGTACAAGAGGAGTTTCAGACAACAATGAAAGTCTGGATTTCAAACCCCTGGGCTCTTCCATGGAGGTTGGGAGAATATGCCTATTTGGCCTTGAGCAATCACAGGAGGGTTGGGAACAGTGGCGACCCATCCGTTATGGCAGAGGAATGTCATCCCCTCCCCCCGTGAGAGCCGGCCGAAGGAAATTTGAAAAATAAAATGATAATAAAATCATTTTAATATTATTTTATTATTCTTACCATGCTAGAGCCAGCCGAGTCTAGAGCGGGCATGGTCATGATGACAACAGCGGGAGAATGACTTGCAAGTATGCATGTAGGTTTGGCTGGCTGTCTAAGGATGGCCAAACCGACATGCTCACTTAGATCTCTCCAACCAGCTGTGCTGCACAGCCAGATGAAAAGAGGCCCAGGCCCGGAGTGAGCCTTAAACCAGTCCACTCAGGCCACTCACAGTGATGCTCTGCTGCAGGTAAATAGTATCACCAGCATGAGATCAGAGTCTAGATTGGCATCTGGGAGCCTGTGCAGTGTGCACCAGCCCCTGGGGAATCAGGAGTTGTGACCAGAGCAGAAGAACACTGAGACGGCGTCCGGCAGCTGCAGGTAAGCACTTTTTAGGGTCGAGCCTGCGTTGCATGCGCTCGCGCATGCGTATCGCAGGGAGACTCTTTTGTATTTAGAAAAGGGCTCGGAGCCCTGTCAGCTTCACGTCAGTGCTTTTTATTGGTTTGTGGGCTTCCCTAATAAAATCTGCTTGCTTTCATTAGTCGAAGGCACGCATAGGTCATGCCTTTTCCGGTGGCAAGCCCTCTTCGAGCGCAGCGACCAAGTACAGAAAACATGCGAGGCTCGCTGTTTTCCATCGGGCTTGTGGACTTTTTTTTCTCTAATTTAGAGCGCAAACTTGCTTGGCAGAAGTCGAGCGCTTTACATACTTGATTTCACTTTTTCGGGTTATGTACATAAATGTACTTTTGCCCGATAGGTGAAAAGTCGGGTCAAGAGTTTACAACGCGATCAGCTCTAACATGAGCAAACGCGAGACCCGTCGCATTGTAAATGCTTGTTTATTTTATTGTTATGAACCACCCACACCCCTGACCCACCACTTGTCATTAATAGCAGATGCCACTTGATGGGAATCAAGCCAATCCTTTTTCTTTAGTCCTCAGTTTTTGAGGCTTGGCTGTGGATTTTACCTGCAAAAAGGGCTGGCATTTAGGGGCTGATTCCCAAATGCATGTCGGGGTAAATAAAATATAATTAATGTAGTACTACTTCATGTAATCTTGTGTGCCTTTTTAAATTACCCCCAAAATAGTTCATACTGGAATAAATTGGGAATATTTAGGCACCATTTGTCTACAATTCTACAAATCCACTCTTACTAATAGGGAATCCGACGTTTCTGGGGCATTTAAAAAAAAATCATTGACAAATAAGGAAAACAGTACTCCAGCAGTGAGAATGTGTTTGTGAATTGGCCCTCGTGTGTACCCACTGCTTGGAGGGGTCTTTTATTCTGTTTCAGACACTTTTTTCATTCCCCTTGGTGTTCACAAAAATTGTGTGCTAGCGTACGTCTGTGTTCCCTAACATCCATTTATGTGTATGTGCTTTTTGCTTGCCTGTTCGCCTGTGTGCATGCGTCTGTGAATATTTATACGTAAAGATCCAGCACAGGAGATTTAATTCTCGTAAGGCATGTCAAGCTATAGAAATATTTCAAAAGTATGCAATTGTAAACCAGTATACTGTATAATTGTGCATTTCATTGTCCTCCACAACTATTTCGTGAGCTACAAAGAGATTACTAATTACAAGAGCTTCCTTGTGACAGCAAACTTACCGACCTGCCAGAAATTGTACGAATGTGCAAGATATCTCTAACAGAACAGCGAGTAATATGATTCGATGTCGCCATACTTGGATGTTTCCTATAAATTGGAATGTGTTCTTTTGCTTAAGGTTTCAACGACTACAAGCCCAATAACTAAGGGATAAGAGAAGACAGGAAAATAAATGATATTGTTTCTGGGGCATTAAATATAAGCCTAGCCATCAAGAAGACATTGCACCAGAGAATTGTAATAAGGTACTTTGACTTAAGACTGTTTTGCTTTATAATAACATTGCCAGGCGTATGCAGAAGACTGTGTCCCTCCGTGTCTTAGGGGCATCTTTCGTCTGCAAGAAATCCTGAAATCCATTTTGTAATACTTTAAATCCATCCGTTGTAATGTAACTCCACTAGTGTAAATCCGCATCCAACTTTTCTCTGGAAGATTGCTTATGTTATCAGAAAAAGCTGAAGCTTTGAATTAGGATTCAGCAGAGAGAACTAAATAAAAGGAAGGAAATCTTTCTCTGATTTCTTCTATCACAGGTAGGCAACTGAATTTTATTCAACAGTCACCGATTAAAATAACACGGAAATAGTAATTACTAAAGTGTTATTGAATTATGTTACCGCTTATTGCAGGTAAATTGCCAAAATAAAAGAAAACCAGTGATAAAGTGGTAAGCGATGGTGATTACACCATCGTCAGCGACATAAAGCACAATAATATTAATTAGGTGAGAGTCACATCACAGTTCTATTCAGCGCCAGTTTTCGGGAATGTTTGTCCTTTCAAGAGTAGTTAAGGTTTAATTGACAAGATTTAGTCTGCTGTACTATACATATCTTTTGTTAATAAAATGAAGGACACACTTGAAAATGGGACTTCTGATTATCTTTATGAAAGAAGCTCAATATAAAAACGAGCATTGGCAATGCCAGTAGGTTTGGCTTATGAATGCACTGTCAAGCCAGATCTAAAAATCCAGGTACATTAATGACTGCCCTCCTCCCACCTGTGCTGCTAGAGAAAAATACCAGAAATCATCTAGTTATCTAAGACACTTTATTAGCAAGAAAATGGAATGTGGGTGCCCCTGAAAGTTCAAGCTCAGGCAGCTGGATAAACAAAATAAATATAGCAGTAAAGAGGGCAAGCACTTTTTTGGTGGAAGCATACACCTTCTTCCTAATCAAAGCACATACTTCTGGCTCCTAACATGTGGACAGAGCCTAATCCCCTGTGCTGTTGATTCTCACATAATCAGTGCTTTAAATGGGCCGGTACTCACAGGTACTGAGTACCGGCACTTTTTACTTTTACCGCTATGAGTACCGGCACTTCTCTGCCTGCAATGAGAGTACCGGTACTCATGAAAGGCTCGTTGCTGCTCTTGCTTCTGAGCTCGAGGCTGTGAAAGTGGAGCCTGCCTGGACGACACTGTGAGAGCCAAACTGCCTTTGTAGCCCCGAGCTGAGCCACTTCTGAACTATTCAGCATACTCTCATTTGCATAATGTCCGTTTGCCCAGGATCACACACTATCTCGTTCACACTATCTCGTGAATTTGTGAACACACTGAATCCAGGAAGGCCAATAACCAGCGCAATTCAGAAAGCCACAAGCCACGGAGGTAAGTAGTTTGAAATGGCTTTCATCCCACCCGAGTCTTATGCGTGAGTGTCTGTGTGTTGACTTGCTTGTGTGTGCCTGGTTTGTGTAAGAGAAAAGCGACAGAAAGAGGGAGAGAATGGGGACACTCAGGATATATTTTAAAGAAAATATGTGGAATGCTGTGTGTGTTCATGTCTGCTTGTTTATTTCTGGGTGTACGTGCACTCAAGAATATTTAGGTATTGTGCCAAATGCAAGCATAAAGTACGCCATTAACAAGCTGAAAATATTACAAAACAAGGAATATCATCATGTTTGGCCTACATTTTGTGTGACGAGTTAACTTATTATATTAATACATTTCTCACATGGTTTGGTGTGTGCTGCAACTCGTATAGAAGTAATTATTAATGCTGCTATTCCAGTCAGTTTCCAGGGGCACACCGATTATGAACTTGATGGGGCCAATAGTGCTGCTGTTGATGGCTTGGATGCATTCCTTGTTTAGGGAGTCTTCCATTTTGATTTAGTGCCCATTCCCAGCAGGTCTCCATGCCACTCACTATTAACAAACATAAAGGTAAAAGGCCTTCCCCATTTCAACTTTTAAAGAAAGGCTGGGCCCCGAAAGGCACTCCTATCACACCTTATTTACAGTGTGCATTCACACCCAGTCTGGGCCTCTTGGTGCAAAAAGTGGAGGGGGCCTCCCTGCAAAGAACATGGAGGGCCCACCTCCAGACTAACCCATGCCGGGTGCTGTGCTGAGGGGGCCTCCTGGAGCTCAGCCCCCCAAGTGCACTGCTGGGTGTGCGGGGGCCTTTGTTGCACCAGTGGCCTCTTGAGGTGTTTTGGTCCACCCTTGCTGGGCATTTTCAAATTCAGCAACTAGAGAAGAGAACTAGGGGCACTTTCAGTTAATTTATTTTATAAATCAACTCAGTATTATATCAGTTGCACTGCAACTTCATACCAATCACTAGTACAATCACTACATCTGGCTAACAGTGAACATAGTTTCTGTGTTGTGTTGAGGATACACCTGCCTCTACATCAGTTACAGTCAAATCTACTTCTTACCGAAACTGGTAAACACTTAATAAGATGCATGGTCAATTCCCTGTACATAATGTTGGTGCATTAGTAGCACTTATCTCAATACACAGTGCTGGCCCAGTCCAGCTAAATAAAAAGCGGTACGCAAGATCACTCAATATTGTGGCATTAGCACAAAAATTGGCCCTATTATCACAAAGCACCCACACTCAATATGACAGCGCTTGTCCAATATATAGCAATGGCATAAATTTGCATACTATCTTGTCAATGCCCAATATACCACAGTACTGGTATCACATAATACTGGCCTAGAACACTGTCCATGTCTAATATCACGCACAGTGATGTTGAGAGTGCACCGTTCAAGATCTGTTAAATTTGTTCCAAGGATCCTTTGCCATGGTCATTCAACCTAACCTTTCCCTTTAAATGCAATGGACTGTATACATATATCTGAGGGGCGTGCTGTTAATTAATATTTATGTAGTGTGCCACATGTGCAGAGGGAATCTGCACATATGGTGTGTTTAGGACCACTGTCATGGGCAATGTAAGAGCAATATTAATACTGGATAGATGTATCATCGTGTCTCACTCTTAGCCCCGCCTCTAGCCCCGCCCAACAGCCACACCCATAACTAATTTTAATGAGTACCAGCACTTATTTTTTCCCATTTAAAGCACTGCACATAATTGCCTGATGGCAGCTGTGCTGTTAAGCCAAACCGTAAAAAGCATATAACAATTCCACATCTGGAGCATTACAAATTTATCTGGTGGTAGATTTACTAATTCTTGAAACACATTTAATTATTTAACAGTTTTAACTAGCACACCTTTGTTAGAAGGTTTACTAGTGCCCTTTTCATAGAACCTACTTAAATTTGTAAGAAAAATTACATTACAAAAGACAGGATAAAGAAAAGCTCAGTCACTAAAGGTTTGTGTGTATGTGATTGTGCAATGCAAAGCTTCACAAATTGCAGCATCTATCTACTTTACCGCTCGAAAGATTTTTAAAGAGCAAATTTGACTTGCGTGAAGCTTTAGAATTGGCATAAGCCATGAAGTGCCTATATCTGAGTAAGCTATGCACATATTTTTACAGCCCAAAGTTTTCCTTGTAGCATGCATGGAAAGCAGTACCAGGAGCAGGTCTCCAGTCAGGTGTATTACTGGGAATGTCATGGTACATGTTCCCTGGGCATCCATTCCCCCAGTATGGGGAACAAAGTACATCTTCCCCTTGGAGAAATGCCACCTGTTCTGCTGTGGCATACTTTTTTGTCCTCTTTTGCCATATCCCATCTTTTCTTGGAGGTGGTCTTTTTCCCTTTCTACTCTGGAGGAGTATTTACTTCAGTCATTTGCTGGAGTAAGGCCCTGACCATTTAAAAGAAATTAGAGAATCCAAAGGGAATTTGTGAATACCAAAAAACTCACAAGTTTGTGAGCATTCACAAACTTTCAAAGAAAACTACAGTTTATTCCACCTACTTTCCACTATTTTTGTGTTGTTCCTTCCTACAGATGTCTATGCACTAATGGTGGAGGAACCTCCACGTGAAACCCCCAGCAGTAATAGCATTTACACCGGTTAGGAATCCTTTGAATCTCTGGCTGACATATAGAAAGCCATTCTCAACCACAATCATTTGTTTACAACTAAAACAAAATGGCTGGCCTGCTGGGGGTACATTCAGGGGAGGAGGGATTGTTCTTAGTTGGGATAGAGGTGAGAGATGACTGTATTCTGGTAGAGGCAACACTTTCTTCACAAGTGCAAATTTTTCCTTTGTCTTCAGTCCATGATTGTTTGCATTGATACAAGTAATTTTTTTCAGCTTGATCACTAGTTGATCACCTTAGGTTCTGTGTGTTCTTCCTCCATGTTTTGACTGCAGCATCTTGTGTAGGCAGATTGCGCCAGGAGGAGCACCAGAATTTTTATATGGTTAGGCAAGGTAGCACCTGAATGCACAGTGAAAAGTAATTCTATTTTACAATGGGGCACTAGATATCCCAAAAATAAATCCACAAAATAAATCCACAATGTTCACCTTTGTTAAGGTATAAGGTCATTTATTTTCTGCTCCAAGAGCACATTCTTGAGCTCTGTTATCTAGCACTAGTGCTAGATAACAGAGCACATGTAGACAGTGGAATGTGTGCAGAGCAACCAGGAATGGCTGACAGACTGAGCAGTCAGTCAATAAGCAATGAGGCCTTAACTGGTGCCCAGGAATGGCTTATGGAGTAATGGGATAAACTCCTATATGACTAACCCAGTGTCGAAGCAAATAATACTTTTACATAAATTAATTATTGTTCACTAGCAGGTTATTGTAATAAGAAATGGTTCAGTTACTCCAAACAACCACATCAATGTATTGTTCTGCTACCACCCATGCACCCACCTATCCACCTACATTTATCTGTCTATACACCTTTCTCCTCACTCTTATCCACTTTTGAACACCTCTATGCATCCTTCTATCTGCAGACATTAATCACTACTCCATGCACATATACCCACACAGATGCCTGCATCCACCCATCCCCATGTGACTGTGATCGACCCTGACTCAAGCACATGTTCATCAACCATTCATCCATCTAACTTGTGTCTATCCAGCTTCTCAACCACACCCATCCATTTATCCACCCACCCACCTTTGTATGCAACTGAGGCTGTCTACCAATCCATTCAACCTTGATTAGAAGCATGCCTCTATCAATCCACCCATGCATTCAACCAAAATCCACCTTGTCTTCATGTACCCTCATTTGTTTCTGTGTTTGCATGTTTGTCAGTATGTGTGTTGTCTCTGTGTATTTCTGTGTGTTTATATGAATCTAATCATGTGTGCTTGTGGATACCTGTAAGTATATTTTCTATTTATACATGCCACCCATCAACATACGGCTGTTACAGAAAATGTCACATACACCTCAGCAAATAAGACACATTGGCTTAGTCATTTTTTTTATATAGCCTTCTTTACGTTTCACACCTTTTTTTACTACCATTTTTGCTTGTCCTTTCACATGCTGTGACAACCATACAAGCCAGTAAGTAGTTATATTCTAGACCTACTGACCATAAATTGGATGACAAGCCTTTTCCCCAAAATGACCTTGCACTAGAGTTGGAAGAGCTATACACACCATAATATTATGCAGAATAGTATATGAATGTCGTAAAAAAGTTATCACAAGGTTTTATGACAATATGGTCATTTTAAATCCTTTTTACCATCCCTGCTTTTGTTCAGGGATGATACGCTTACTCCGAAAGGCAGGCTAGGCACAAAATTTATTTTTCCTCTCCATGCTACAGATTCCCATTGACACATCTACCGTACTCACTTAAAGAGTCTTAAGGTAGAAAGGGGTTATTTAGCATAGCCCAACATAGCAAAGTAAAATCTTCACTGGGACATGATTGTCAATATGAATATCTTCCTAAACCGTTGATTATTGAGCTCCTCAAAATTCATTATGTTATCATTTATATTGTAAACAAATGAAAAGAAAGTGAATGGCCATTAGTCTCCAATAAAAATCACCAAGAACATTCTCTTCAGAAACCTATATACAGATTACATTGATGCTGCACAACAGACCATGCACATTAGGAACATATATATCTTAAAAATTAATAGTTAATAATTAATACAATAAAATACTTTCAGAAATTGGGTGCCTGGTTGGCAGAGGTATGCATCCTGTCCAAGTAGGAACCACAATCCTAGTCAGGGTAAATCATAAACGTACCCTAGGTTAAACTGTGCCTACCTTCTGGTAGCTTGGCACAGAGCAGTCAGGCTTTACTTAAGAGGCAGTGTGTTAAGTATTTGTGAAAATCCTTCTGTTCGAAATTGGGTCGCTACTTGGCAGAGGTATACACCCTGTCCAAGTATGGACCACAGTCATAGTCAGTGTAAGTTACAACACAATCTAAGTTTTCCTGTGGTCACCCTCTGGTAGCTTGGCATAGATCAGGCAGGCTTAACCTAGAAGGCAATGTGTAAAGTATATGTGCAATAACATATACAGTAACACAGTGAAAACATCACAAAGAGTACTCCATTCCAGTTTAGAAAAATAGATATTTATCTGAAAAAAAGACAAAAATCGAATATGTACGAGTCAAGGTATCACTTTTTAAAGGTTTAAATGAGTCTCAATTCTTAAGAATCAGTGGTTCTATCCTTGTAGCACACAGTACCTGGGCTGTGTCAAAACTAACAAAGCACGGGGGATGCTGAGAAGGAGATACATTGAAAAATATGTCGCTGTGTCAGGTTTTCCGGGGCGGCACACAGGATGCTTTGTTTCTTTCCACACTGCAAGGTGATGCTTCGATTTCCAGGAGTGCAGCCTTGGTTCCTCACTGCAATGGAGGGATATTTTTATGCCCAGGGATGATGTGCTGAAAATCCTAGACACGCTGGCAGAAGGAGCAGACACTGCGTTGATCCGGTAGAGGATGCAATGATTTTTCCACTACGAGGTAAAGACTGCATCGATTTCTGCAGGCATTGCATCGCTTTTGCAACTCACTTGAATTTTTTTCTCTGTGGTGAGGTCTTTGTGGCCCTGAGACTTCAGAACAAGAGGCAATCTCAAGCCAAGCCCTTGGTGAGCAAGGCAGAGTCCTACCAGTGGAGTCAGAGGCCAGCAGACAGCAGGGCAACAAGCAGGGCAGCAGTCCTTTTCAGCAAAACAGACCAGATGAGTCCTTTGGGCAGCCAGGCAGTCCCTCTGACAGAGTCCAGGTGTAGATCCAGAACTGTCTGATTTGGTGGGGTCAGAGACCCAGTATATGTATCCAAAATGCTGTGAAGAGGGGGAAACTTCAAAAGTTTGAAGTGTACAAGTTCCTCTTTCAGCCCAGTCCTGTGTGCTGGCATCCTTGTGGGGGTTATTAGTCATTTGTGTAAGGGCAGGCCACTGGCCTCTAAAGTGTAAGAGAGAGCCCCTCCACCCTCCCTGCCCAGGGAGACCCATTCAGTATGCAGATGTGACTGAATGTCCTGAGTTTATAGCTGTCTGGGTGGAATGCACAAGGGGAGCTGTCAAGTAGCACAGACCAGATGTGGATTGGAGACAGGCTGTAAGGCACAGGTGGCAGTACATACCGAGAAATGCCCAGTTTCTAAAAGTGGCATTTCTAAAAAAAAGTAATATTAAATCCAACTTCAACAGTAAGCAGGATTTTCTATTACTATTCTGGCTATACTAAACATGACATGGCTATTCTTTTCAAATCAGAATCTGCCACTTAAAAGTACATAAGGGCAATTTCAATGTTGGCCTATGAGAGGAGCAGGCCTCAAAGTAGTAGAAAACAAATTTGTGAATTTTTTACTACCAAGATATGTAAAACACATAAGTGCATGTTCTGCCCTATGGGTTACCAGGGACCTACCTTAGGGGTGACTTATATGTAAGAAAAAGGGAATTTAAAGCTTGTTAAGTAGTTTTAAGTGACAAGTCAAAATGGAATTGAAACTGCACAACTAGGCCTTGTAACTGCAGGTCTGAGACATGGTTAACGAGCTACTTATGTGAGGGACACAACCAATGCAGCATGCCCAGTAGTAGCATTTAATGTACAGGCCCAGTGCACATCTGGTGCACTTTACTAGGAACTTACAAGTAAATTAAATATGACAATGAGGTAGGAACCAATGTTACCATGTTTAGGCAAGAGCAAACATGCACTTTAGCACTGGTCTGCAGTGGTAATATGTGCAGATTCCTAAAATCAGCAAAAACAGGGTAAATAAAATGGAGGGAGGCAGGCAAAAGTTGCAGGATGACCACCCTAAGTCTGTCAGGTCTAACAACTTCAAACAATAAAACAGTGAAAACACCACACAAAAATATATCTCACCTGGTTAGAAAATTGAGTTTAATTTAGTAAATAAAGCAAGACAAAAATGACAAAAATCCAATAAGTATAACTCACTATATGAATTTTTAATGATTAAACTTTGAAATTGTGCTTAGAAACAAGAAGCACCAACTGGGAATATCTGGGCATGCCTGACCAGGACAAAGTGAAGAGTTCAGAACGACTGCTACAGGAAAACAGTGCAGCCCCCTGAACAGTAGTACCTTAATCCTGGTTTCATCAATGTTGAAGATGTAGAGAGCAGGCTGAAGCGATGCATCAGGTTGATCCCTGAAATTGTGGCCATGCATCAATCCTTTCCATGCAGTAGTGAAGATACATCTATTTTCTCCATGCAGCAGCGATGCATCAGGTCCGAAATGCAGTGGTTCTGAATGTGATGGGCTGAGGTCAATCTGCTCTTGAGAGAATATAAGTTAACACTGATCTATGCAATGAGGATGATGTGCCAGTTCGGATCCATGCAACAGGAGTGATGCACCAGTTCCTATTGGTGCAGTGGTAGTGATGCTTTGATTTGAGTGGAGCACCACTTTATACCCACTTCCAACAGCCCAGAGTTGGATTGGCACTACTTGGAAGCACAAGATTCACATTTGACAGAGTCCAGGTGCTGTATCGGGTAAGTAGGAAGTCTTTTGTGTCTCTGTGACTTCTGAAAACAGGAAGCAAGCCAGTAATGCCCTGGAGTCACTTTAGTTCTAGGTTGGAGGGATGTAAGTCCATTCTTTCTCTCTCCCAGGCAAGGAGGGCAGCAGGCAAGCAGGTCAGCACCTCTGAGCAGGAATCCAGCAGAGTGGCAGTCCTTGTAGCAGCACAGCAGTCCTCCTTCCTGGCGGAGTATCCACAAGTCTAACAGTGTGCTTAAGTGGTAGAGTAAGAAGTCCAGTTGTTAAAACAAGTGGTGCCTATGAAGTGGGAGAGACTTCAAAGGGATGCCTTTGAAGTGTGCAGAGTTCCTGCCTTTTCAGCCCTGGCTCCAGACTCACTACAGAGGGGTGTGCAGCCCTCTGTGTGGGGACAGAACGCAGCCTATTAAGGTGTGTCAGCTTGTCCGTTCCATCCTGTCCAGGATGGCCTATCAGCATGTGGATGGGTCATCAGTCACACCTAAGCTCCCTTTGTGTTTGGCTGTCTGGGGGGAATGCACACCAGCTGCCACTCACCTCAGATGTGTATTAAGAGACAGACAAAAGGCACCAAATGACTAAAGTAAGAAAATGCCAAGTTTCTAACAGTTACTCTTTAAAATCCTACTTCACCTTAAATTGAGATTTTAAATTGTGATTCCGGAGACACCAAACGGGGGAGTCCTGTCGCTTCCCAATTAGAAATTACGCTTATAAAATGTAATAAGATACTGCCAATGTTATTCTATGGGAGAGATATGCCTTGCAGTAGGGGAAAACATGTAAGAGTGTTTCACTACTAGGACATGTAAATCTTAAAATGTCATGCCCTACTTTTTAAATACACTACACCCCACCCTTGGGCTGTCTGGGGTCTACCTTTGTGTATTAAAAAGGAGGGTTTGGGCCTGGCAAGAGGGTTAACTTTCAAGCTTAGTGGTTCTGCATTCAAATGGAAACCAAAGTATTCACTTTTGACGACAATGAAATTCTTTGACTTTGGTTTCTTTCTTTCCTATTTTTTCTAGGTTTTTGATTTCCTTATTTTGGGATTCCTACTTGTTTAAAGGATTAGGTACGTACTAAGGCTAAGGTCCTGATGAATCGCATAAGATCATCTATTGACTAAATAATAGCGGGAAACATGTTGACCTATGATATAGAGTAACACAGGGGATCCTGTGTTTACTTATTCTTTTACTACTCTCTATTACGAGATCTTGTAACTATACTAATCTTATTTTTATATGGGGAGTGTAGACATTATTTTACTATATCCCTATTTATTGTTTTTAATCATGTCAGAGGTATCAGCATTAAAATAAATTTATAATTTGTTACCTCTAGTCATTTTTAACCATTCTTATACCAATCCTTCATTATCTTTTGACCGGTTGTGCATTATTCTCAAAAGATCTCTGGCAAAGAGCCCCCGTGTGGGGCCCGTCAGGCATTGCAGCACCAGCCTGACGAGGAGCTTGGCCCTATGATGAAGCATGTCACCGGAGGGTGAGTGAGGGCTCTTGCTTTGAATACTTTGGTTTCCATTTGAATGCAGAACCACTAAGCTTGAAAGAAACCTTCTTGCATTTTTGGAACTGTGTGTACTTTATTTGATTTATTGATTGTCGGGAACTTTACACACGGGACCAGGAGTCTTTCCTCCGAATCTCCCACGCATGCCCCTCCCTGTTGTTGTTTTTTAAAGAGGGTTAACTTGCCAGGTCAAAATAGCTGTTTAAAACTGCATACACAGGCTGTGCAACAGAAGGTTTGAGATATGCTTGGAGTGCTACTGAAGTGGGTGGCACAATCAGTGGTGCAGGCCTCTTTGAAGCATTTAATACACAGGCCCTAGGCACAGGTAGTGCACTTTACCGGGAATTGATAGGTAAATTAAATATACCAACTGTAGATAAGCCAGTGTTACCATGTTTTAAGCAAAGAGCACACGCACTTTAGCACTGGTTGGCAG
The DNA here is from genome assembly GCF_031143425.1 of Pleurodeles waltl. Classification (NCBI taxonomy): domain Eukaryota; kingdom Metazoa; phylum Chordata; class Amphibia; order Caudata; family Salamandridae; genus Pleurodeles; species Pleurodeles waltl. Next base: position 475,036,083 of record NC_090447.1, on the reverse strand, counting down.
TGGTGAAGTGTTAAGAGTACTAAAGTCAGCAAAAACGAGGTCAGCAAAACAGGAGGTCTGAATGCAAAAAATCAGGGGAAACCAGGCCAATGATGCCAGGTTAAACAAATGCCATGAAAGGTAAATAGGCATGTAGATTATTACATTGATATTTACACTTTATATGGCATGCACATAATTTGTAAATGCGGAGGATATAAATGAACACAATCTATACCTGAGCTTGATTTTCTTTTGGGTATGTTTACTTAGATATTCCGCCATTTGTTTTAAGTCAAACCTGAGTGCCTCATTTCAGGGACCTAGACTCCAAATGTTTGCAAATCTCAAGTGCATTTGGGAATGTACTCAAAAGTAATTCTTTCTCAGTTTACTTGCCTTTATTACCTATGTGGAAATTATTATGCTAAAATGTCTCCGTGGTGAATCCTCAGATTGAAGTAAGGCCAATGAAATGAGGAAAAAGCAGAAACAGGGGCAGGATGTTTTCAAATATTTTGTTCACTGAGTGACTTGCAAATTTATACTATTTCGTAACATACATATTTTATGTTAGGTCTTTCTACGACTGATAGTAAATATATGTTTTTTTACAGTTGATCATAACGTTAATGGAAACAGTTTTTAATGCAATTCATGATAACTGTATATTAAGACAACAGTTCCACTTTCATTGTACGCTGCCATCAAGGGATACACACAGGAACAGATTCCAAGCAGACCCAACAAGTAGAAAAACAAGTTATTATTCTTATTTTCTATTCGATGTGGGTTTCTAGTAACAGAACCGTTTATTTCTTTTTAGAGTAAGTGAGAAATGGATTATGAGATGTCAGAAAACATTTAAAGTCTGGTTAGTGTTTAATAGGAAGAGACAAATCTTTGCATTTTAGAGAAAGATGCAATTTAAGAGGATCATCCACTGGTGAAATTCCCTTCAACATAATATATTTATGAGGAATGAAACTGCACCAGTGGTCTTTCTGCTAAATATGTACCTCATTTAGAACTAGAAGAGTTTTCCATGAACCTATGAATTCAAAGTTTGCTTTGCGGTATGTTGACTTAAGGTCATGCTATTATTAGATCACTAAAAGGAGACCTTTTGAATTGGGCAGAAGTCACACTGGTTTCCAAAGCACAAATGAAGCAGAGTTTCCTTGCACAAGACCCAACAAAATCAAGTTATTAATCACAATAGTCTATAGAGCAAATGATTGGGTTTTCCCATGCACAGAAATTGATATGTGTTTAAGAGTTCTACTAGAAGTTATTAGGTTGTGCTAAAGTATGTTTCCAACTTGTTGCAGCTGATGAGCTTCAGCATCCATTTATGGGGACTAGATTTGATTTTCGTCATCAGACTTTGACCTGGAGCAAGAGAGGAAAAAGGTAAAAAAGGAGTAAAAAGCACAAGGAGAAAGAAAATAAAAATTTACGAAGGGAAAAAGCAGGATTGAATATTAATCTTCAAGAGTGACATAAAAAAATACAGGGTGGCGGGAAAAAATTCAGCCCGCTGCACTTATTATTATTTATTAATTAACTTACTTATGTATTTGTTTAGAAATTAAGCTCAGATATTGTGTTATATTAATACACAGGAGTTCATGCTTAAAGAGATATTTCTGGAGGAAAAACAATAGATTCTATGAAGTAGGTAACTTAAAAAGACTCAATCACAAAATGAAATTCACTGGTTAAGAGGTTGCTCTGCTCTGATCAGTTTGTCACAAACCGAATGAGACAAAAAAACAACTAGAAGGCGTACGTGCAGTGCAACCAAGCAGCACGCGCTGTTCGGTGGCATCGAACCAAAGCAATAAAGTCATATTTCAGGGCTCTGTTTCTGCCTAATGAGCACTGTTGTTATTTCACGTCTTAGAGAATCCTGCTGGAAGAAGACAAAGCAGGCCGCCTTTTGTCTCTCCTCCCAGACAACAGCGCCATATTACTGAAAATTAAGGCTCAATAAAATCCGCATTTAGAAATAATTAGCAGACAGCTTTGTGGTGAATAGGATCTCATGACCGCGGAGCAGGCTCGCAGCAGTGTGCGCTCGAGTGTGAAAGGGCCCTTTCCCGTCCCTGCCTGCAAGGTCACAGCCTTCACCCTGCAGATAATGTGGCATCCAAAATGCGGCATTCTTACCCCGCTGAGAAGGAAGAAAACTCCGTCAGATATATTATTCAGAAGCAGGAGGTTTTATATATTTAAAAGCAGCCGTGTTGCGAATAAACTATGAATTCGTCCCAGGTGCTGCGGAGACAACAGTGTCTCAGTACTGCAGGAAAAATGGCAATAATTGGGAAAACGTTTGTCTTTCATTAATTAACGCCTTGGCGTGAACACAAACTTGTTATCCTCACGTTTTATACGAGAAATATTACCATTACAATCAGACCTCCAGATATACGTGATGTTGCCAGAGGCTGACTATCTCACGCTAAGATGGAGGAACATAACAATTCCACTCGTGAATTAGGTGATGCAAGCGAGAGGTGCGGGCAAGGGCGAGTGGCTGTTACATGCAGAAAGAGAGTAAGACTAATAAGGTATTTCTACTCAGATCTCACAATTCTGCCCCGATCTCTGCAGGGGAGCAGGAAAGGGGAGAATGTAATGTCATTAAAAATTGAATAATTAATTTGAAGCCCAATAGGCGATGCTATGGAACAGAGTTAGGAGGAGAAGAAAGGCGAGGTGGTAAGACTAAGACAAGAAAAACAAACAAAAATCAAGGGCACCAGGAGCCTAGTGAAATGTGCTAGAACACACAGGTTGTAGGGAGACAGGTGCAGGGAGCTCCAGCGTCCCTCCGGAGGTCGGTGCCCTGGGCGTAGGCACAGCGATTACATGCTAAAGGCCAATCCTGCTATGGAATGTTAAAGCTGCCAAGTAGCCATCTATGTATTCCATCATCATCCGGTCCTTATTTTTCACCAACAGCACTTTCTTTGCAAGATTTTTTAAGCATGAACTAACAATGTAAAAACAGAAACTATAAGTTCCATCTCGAGCCAGCCAAACACACATGCACACTGTGCTCTCTCCAGCTTGGAGGGCTGGAGAGAGCAGGCACAGGCTCAGATTCTGCCTGGGGGCAACATGGCTGGGGGCTTCCAGCCAATCCTGACATGGCTCTGAGCAGCACCAGGGCTGGCTGTAGGAAAGAGGAGCAGCGCGGCAGGGGAGAAGATATGTTTTTATTTTTTATATTTTTTATTTATTAAATGCTTTTGTCCCTCTCCGTGCACCGCCCCGCCCCTTTAGAGCACAGCAAGACGTGACTGTGTAATTGTGAGAGACGTATCAGCGTTCTTCTCAAATGCTGAAACTAAGTGGCAAACAAGATTTTTTAGTTTACAGCCCTATTAAGTTTCCTAATTCCATGCCTGACTTGCTGCTCCAGTCAAGGTTTTATACTTAGACCTGTAGCTCTGTTTATTCAATTATAAAACTTGGACTACAAATCCCATAATTAAAAAAAGCTTGGACTGGAGCAGATAGTCGTGAATGGAGCTGGGAAACGTGGCAGAGCTGCAGTTTGGTGAACTGCAACACTGCTCCTGAACTTTCAGAATGATTGGGCGTTGTGTGCGTGACTCGATCATACTAAAATAGGAAGTGAATGGACTGTACTAAATGGCAGAACGTTTTATAGCTCTATAATTCAAAATTTTCAGACCCTGAAAGCTAAAGAATAACCATGTCCAGTGAATTCTACATGACCCCACAGCTTAATTATGCTTCTTTTTCACAATTAAGTATGCGTGAAAAGGCTAAGTTTCATTTTGGAATCCTCAATGAATTTATGTGTACAGTTCTGCCAAGGTTCACTCCAAATACAGTATCATAAGGGCCTTTAATCTAGACATGTTCCTCCACTGAGAAAACCAACAGGGGCGTTTATCTTAGTCACCATGATTGAGGGGTTGTGAGCTTCAGATTTCCCAACAATCACACTGGAACATCTATGTAAAACACATTATAGGAGAAGCAGGACATGAGGGCGGTTTATGGGGTAGTGAAAAGACAGAGGAGTGCAGATTTTTATGGGGACTTAAAACGCAATATTTTTTAAACTATTCAATGTTTTTTAAGGTCCACAACACATAGAGCAGAAATAGTGTGTGTGTTTTTGTCAGTGTGTGCACGTAAGAATCCTAGCTGAAATCCAACAGACATTTCACATTACCGGACCGAAAGCACTTGTACCCAACTATTTACAACAGAATACATTTTATGGGGGATGTAACAACCCAAGCACCTCCCTTGAGTTTCTCCCTGGGAAACAAAGCTTACTTGATAAAAGTGCAAGTATGTAAAATAAGCAGTGGCAAAGCCAATAGGCCTGGCATTGGCTGTCCGCCGTTTTCTTTGTTGATGCTTGTTTTATTTTGGCATGTTTTTGCAAAACTTTATTGTTGGAGAAGTTGCCAGACTATTGTCATTCCCCAAAAAAAAAAAACAACATTAGCAAAAAACTTTTTGTCTGAAATAGCACCCATTCCCATATTAGTCTCTAGCACCGAAAGGGAACTACTTTGTGTGCAGATGTGTTCCTTCTGAATGGGCAGAATGCCATCAACTAGTCAAGTAATTCAATGGCTGTTGTGGGATGATCCTGTCCCCAAGGCTGTATTCTGCAGTGAGAAGTGGAAGAACAATGTGAACGGCACAGGAGACCAGTGGTTAAAGGAGGCTGGCAGAAAGCTGATATAAGTATATTATACATGCAAGTCTAGTAATATCAGACACAATAATCATTCAGCAAGTAAAGAAGTGATAGGCATAACCTACACATGCATGCATTTCTGCATCAGTGAGAGAGTCAATGTAAATATGAAAACAAGGAGGAAAGAAATAGAGTGTGCATCAATGAGAGATGACAGGGTGAGGGGGAGATTAGAACATGGACAAGAGAAGGAAGGAAAAAGAGCAATTTTGAGAATACAATAAGTAAGGGGATAGATGAAGTGGTGGGGGATTATTTCAAAGGTGTGTGCGTGCATGAGGGGATCAGAGTGCCTGTTAGAGGGAGTAAGTAGTATTTCCAGACACCACTGAGACCTCCTGTTAACCCTAGAGTCCTCCCTCTGCGCTTTCATGGGTGAGGTCGACAAGCGTGTTACGTTCACGAGGCCCGGTAGCACAAGAAGTGCTTCCAGGGCAGGCTGGCGCAACCCTCCAATGTCTGTGCTCCCTGCATGGGAGTCAAGGTGCATTGCTCCCCTGCCCCCCACGCACAAGGTGCTCCCAACCTGGCACAGTCCACCATATGTGTGCCCCCCCAATATGGCAGAGCCCTGTGCATATGGCCTGGTACTGCAGAGGTCTCACGCCATCCCCAGAGTCCTCCCTCCTAGGACCAAAAAATCACATTGAACAATAAAATCACATCTTCTTTGGGATAGGGGGGTCGTAAAACCCCAGCCGTATTTTATTTTTCAAACAAATTCATAAATCAATCAACACTTACATTTTATGCTGTAAATGTTTACAGCTTAATTAACATTTGTAGATGTCTATCCTTAACAGAGTATGCTAATACATCCAGTTTCCTAGTATTATCTAAAATTCAGTTCCTGTATATCCACTTCCGTGACTGCGGATGAGATCAGAACTAGTTCCCATGGAGACACCCAGTCCCTGTTCCATCCACTTCTAAGTGGCCCTGGGGTAGGCCCTCCATAGGGGAGAGCCCTGGAAATCCCTACCCCACCAGCCATTCACTGCCTGCCAGGGTACCTACCTCAGATGCCCACTTCACCCTCTGACTCCCCAACAAAGGGCCAGTGCTAACTTTATTCCTAGGGACCAAATGCCATTGATCATCGCTCGAATGTGGAAATCTCTCAGCCAACCAACTGACTTCCAATACCACCAGCTCAAAAAGTTTCCACCATCCAAGGGGAACCAAGAAATTACCACTTAGGTGCAGAATGATGATGGCCGGAGATGGGCATTCCCATGGCAGCATCAAGTTCAGTGCCCACTCACCTGAGCAAGGTGTAGCTCTCCACAACCATAAAAGGCAAGACAGTACCCAGCCTGCAATACACGTGATGCAAAGGATTTCCTTGAATACAGTAAGCCTGCTGGCTGCACGTAAGAGTGGCAGATGACCCAAACATTTGTGACCCCTTCAGCTCCTGCATACACCGGGACTCTCAGGATGTCTGAACAACCTCACCAGCCACCTAACAGACAGAAATAATTGTAAAAAATTGTAGGAGGTAGAGCACTCAAAGCATATGCATTCTTACATAATGTTTGTAACAATCCGAAGACCACCAGACAATTCTCAGTATGGTAGAACCTGAGAGCCCCATTGGTAGCGAGGCCGTGGCTGCCCCAATACTAAACGAATGAGTACAGAACTCAAATTAGTCAAACCCTGCTGCAACCAGAGTGTACTTGAGTATTTGAGTATTTGTGGGAACTGGTACCTGGTCAGCAGGGTACCATCTGCATGCACCAACACCGCCCTCATCTCCTGGGGCCGCTGAGTTATGAGGAATGTTTATCATCAGGGCCCCTGCCCCATCCAAGCATTGAATGTCTGCCAACTGTAATCTCCCTGCAACATCCCCTTTGTTCCTGACCACCAACTCATTAGGTCTGAGGGTCCTATGAAAAGCTGCGGTAAAAGACACCCTGAATAGGAGAACCTCTGGCAGGGAGTTACATATACCGCTGAGAGCCCCCAAGATAGCAGCCAGCTTGGCCATATTATTGGGGCACCTAGAATCCAGTCTAGCCCTCTCAAGCCACTGTCAGCCCATCAAAAGCCCTCTTCACCAGGAAAGATTTTTTACCATCAGGGGGCCCAAACATTTGAGCAAAGAAAGAAATGGCGGACTTGTGGTGCCTAGCGCATGCAACTAGCTTTCCCTCCTCCCTAAGCGCTACCAAAAATGCCATGACTGATAATGCCTCAGACAAATCAGATAACCCCACCCGCCGAAGGAATTCTGAATAAGCATTAAAGGCCCCCTCATAGGCCTTCCTTGTCCTAGGTGCTGAACTGGCTGCCACAAGGTCTTGGGCAAGAATCTGCTACAGATTTTGCGAGAAGGGCATTGGGAATTTTTCCGCTCCTGGATGGTAGAACCTCAACACCTACATCTTAAACATCATAAAATAGGACAGAGCATCAGCAGCATTGTTCAAAACACCAGCCCCATGCTAAGCTCTAAACTGGACATTCAACCGCAGACACAGGAGCAAAACGTCTTTCAGCAGACTCAAGAGCATTCTGTACTTTGCAGCTTGCTGATTGATTCATTCTACCACTGCCATGTTATATCACCAGAAAATCTCAGAAAGCACTCTGGCCAGACTGTCAAAGCCACTGGGATCAGGAACAGCTCCAGAAAACCAATAATTGAAATCAAACCAGACTGCACTCCCTCCATGAGCCTGCGCTGCGCACACCTTGCCACTCCAAAGATGGCTCTAAACCCCTCACTGCCAGCTACATCTTTAAAGAGGCCTAGCTCCTCGTTGGACCTAGGCTGACTCAGCCACACAACAGTTCTTTTAAAGTCAAGCAGAAATAACTCCCAAATCCTCATATCCTGCTTCACCTCGCTGAAGAGCCTGGTATGGTGATGTGTTACTTTCAAGCCCCACCTGGCCTTCTTAGCCCTCAGACATGCCCATAAGGCTTGTGGGAAAGTGTCAACCTTGCCTACTGGAAAGCTGGACACCCCTGCTACAGAATCCAATTCGATACCTAGGAACTCTATTGTGGTGGAGGGGGCTGCAATCTTGCCTTGAGCCTTGGGACCCTGAACTCACTCCTAAGATCCTGAAAGATCCCTAACGCTTCTGCGCACCGCTCAAAGCCAGGGGGGCAAAGAAGTAGAAAATCATCAAGGTAGTGAAGCACCCACTGGTGTCCCGATTTGTGCCTAAAAAATCACTCAAGAAATGAGCTGAATTTCTCAAAATAAGAACAGGACACTGAGCAATCCACTGGTGTACACTATTCAAAATAGTAGGTCTCCTCGAACTGGAAACCCAGAAGATTGAAGTAGTCCGAGTAGACAGGTAACAGCTGAAAGGCAGATTCAATATCAAATTTAGCCGTCATAGCCCTGGGCTTAGCCCCTGCAGCATCTGCATTGCCTGGTCAAGAGATGCATACTTGACTATGCATAATGCCCCGTCAATACTCTCATTCAGAGAATGGCCTTTGGTAGCCAACATGTCTTGGATCTATCTGAACTCCCCTGGATCTTTTTTAGAAACTACTCCTGGGGGGAACAGACAAAGCCCCCCACGGCGACTTGATCAAAGGGACCTGCTATGCGACCCAAGCTTAGCTCCTTGAGGATCATTGTACTTCCCACACATGGATTGGATCTAAGAGATCGTGGTTCCTACAGTGGGAAGAACCCACATAGCCTGGTACCAGGATTCTAAAACCATCCTTAAAACCCTCATACAATAGCTATGCAGCTGCTTGGTTGGTGTAATCATTAAGCCAAAGGGCAATTGGCAACAAGTTAGCCGGAGAGGGCACCTTGCCAAAAACGGAGGCATCATTCCTGCTTCTTGTTTTAGTTTTAGTTTTAGGAATTGGTAAAGTGCATGGCTTCCCGAAGGCCTCCCACTACTAGAGTGGAAACAGAACTAAAAGGAGACGACTTACGCTGTAAACAGAAGGGTCTTCAAATTCTTGCAAAAAGAAAGTTCATGACTATCTTGACTGAGCTCCAAGGGAAGAGAGTTCTGAAGATAAGAGGCTCTATGGGCCACATGTATCAAATGTTTTTGCATTTGCAAACGATGCAAATCGCAAAATTCAGCTGTTTGCGAATGCAAAATTGCCTTTCGAGATGTATGAAAGGCATTCGCTGTGCAATTTTAAGGAATCGCTAAAATAGCGATTCCTTAAAATTGCAACCCCATTTAGAGAATCGCAAATTGCTATTCTCTAAATAGGAAATCGCAAATAGGGAATTCCTATTTGCAATTTCCAAAGCACATGATTCAAGCATTTCCTAAATGCGAATTGGGCATTTAGGAAATGTGCAATTTTTGAACATGCATTATAAACACATTTAACAAAATAACATGTAGCGTTGTGTGTTTCACATGTCCACAAATATTTTTTTGGAGTGCATCAGAGGGGGACTTAGGCCCCCAGCACCCTGGGGTTTGCATTACCTAATTTGCAAATTCCAAACTGGAATTCGCAAATTGGTAAATGCAACACCATTCGCACCTTAGGGCCTACAGGCCCATAGGGATAAATGGAGTTGCATTCTCTAATTGCAAATCGGTAATATCGATTGCGAATTAAAAAAAATCGCTATTACCGAATTGCAAATTTCATACATCCCATTTTGTATTTCTTAAATAGCAATATCTTAAAATTTGCTATTTAAGAAATGCAAAATGTATCTTTGATACATCTAGCCCTATATGCTAAAGATCGGCTTCACCATCTTGCTTTCTTAATCTGTGGGGCATTAATGAGGGAGGCTGTCAAGGATCTAAGGGCCCTTTAGGGGACATAGGGCTTTGCAATCTTCGTAAGGAAGGCTGGACCCTTATTATACAGAGCTCTGTGCAAAGTGCAGAGGGCCTTGAAGTTGATCCATTGTTCTATGGGCAGCCAGTGGAGAGAGGATAAAGCAGGTTTTGCGGAAAAGTGCCTGGGAATGTTCATGAGTAGGAGTTCAGCGGCATTCTGCACCACCTAATGTCTTTTTAGTACATATCGAGGTGAACATCTTCGACAACTGCCAGAAGGGCAGTCTCGTGCTGTGTTGGGGTTTCAAGCCCACTTGAGTGTGATGAAGGATCTTGTGATCTTCAAGAAAAGTTAACAGATGTATATTGACATGTTTTTCAATCAATTTATTTGCTACAGGCAGAAGAGAGATTGGCATTTAGTTACTCAATAGGGCTGCATCCAGAAGAGGCTTTAAAATGGCATGTTTCCAATGTGACGGAATATGTCCATTTATTAAAGACTCATTAAGAACCTTAGTCAGGACAGGACCAATGATGTCTGAACCTAAGGCCAAAGTGTTGGGGGGCAGGGTCCAGTGGAGATCCTGATTTTATAATGTGTAACAGGTTAATTAACGAGTCCTCCGTGAGAGGTGGAATATCTAGTAGAGTATCTATGGAATTTAGAACTTGAGCCTGACTGCCAAAGTCGTCTTTCTGGGCTGTCATGTCTGGAAGGCTGAGTAGATATCAAGAATTTTCTTTTTAAAAAAACAGGCCAAGTTATTACTATGCTCCTTAGAAATGCTCGATATGAGAGGGCACACAAATGATTTCTTTAAATATTGAGAAGATTTCTTTGGGAGAGTTGGAGGACTGAGCTATTTTGGGAGCATAATAGGATGACTGTGTGGTTTTAAATTCTGTATGGAAGTATCTAATTGCTTTCCTATATTCGTTTTTTGTGGACATATCATATTTTTTATCCACTTTCTTTCAAGACATTTACACTCCTTTTTTAATAGTAATAACTGAGGAGTGAACCATGGGGATTTTTTATGACATGCACCTCAGGTTATAGTTTTTATTGGTAATACGGAGTCTAAGGATGTGGAGATCCATTCATTGAATATATTTGCTGAGCTTAAGGTGGAATTAAGAAGAGTAGCTCTAGTGTTCTGAAGGGCAGAGACCCATTTCTTGCCGTTTAGCTTTGACCAGTGCCGACCAGATAACTTATTCGTCTGCCAACCTGTATCAGCAGCGGAATTAGGTCACATGAGCCTTATTAAAAATTGGTCGGACAATGACAGGTGAAGGGGTGTCTGGGTTGATAAATCTGAAATGTTGCTAAACACGAAGTCAATCATATGACCTTTAGTATGTGTGGGGCCATTATTCAATTGAGTGAGACCTAGCGCCTCAAGGTCTGTGAGGATGGTTTTATCTGCGGCATTACTTGCCTCATCTGCATGAATATTAAAATCACAGAGAATAGTAAAGTTAGATTTACTACAAACTAGATCAGCGACTAGATCTGGAAGAGCTTGAATGGACTTATCTTGGGAGTCAGGGCGTAAGATCAGAACCCTGAAGAGTGTGAACATAGGGATCTCTGCTAGGGAAAAAGACATGCTTTCACTGTCACGAATTATCACAGGTTGAGAGTGACATTTAATGAAGTCTTTATAAATAATGGCAATCCCCCCACCACTTGTATGTGCCCTATATAACCGGTTTCTTGAGCAACCATGAGGAAGGGCCAGAGTGACATCTGGAGAGGATTTCTCATGGAGCCAGGTTTCTGTCTTAAATGAAACTTCTGGAGTGTAGTCAGATAACAGTCGATGAATATTAATTTTGTGGGCAGGGTAGGGATCGGCAATTAACTAGTGGGAATTTGCTGGCTAGCACATTGTACTTCCTTCGAGGCTGCAAGGATCAATTCTGAGGAGTCCATCAACAGTTGCTGCATACCCAATGTGGGAGACAAGGATCAAAGAAATGCTGGCAGTAATCCGAAACAGGCATTCTGAGGGCAAGAAGTTGGCTGAGAACACTATTTTATCTGGGCTGAAATGGGCAGCATGGGCATGGGTATGGAGGGGCGCAGACGTGCTGTGCATCTGCTGCTTCATGACTCTTATTAAGGGGTCAGAGAGGCGGCAGACAGCACAGTTAGACCAGAGCTCTCAAAATGGCATTCCCGTGAGGCACAGAAGCCTAGAGCAGGTCCTTTATCTCTGGATTTTTTTAAACACTTGGATTCACGGTGGGATACCTGACCAGAGAATGAACAGCAATACTTGAATCTACAGGTCCCAGCAAGTTGGGAGCATCAGTGCTGGTTAAAGTTTCAGCAGGGACCTTTCCTCACCCCCACCGTGCCTGTGGCAGACACTGTCCTTGCCCAAAAGGGCTGACCCTCCTATAACCCTGTAGATGGTTCACGTATCGGGGCCAAGTAATTATGTCAATCTGATCCCACCCCAGGGTAGGCCTCTTGGCTTTGATCCTCCTAAACTCCTTATTAGAATCCTTTCAGGCCATACCATCATACTCATCATGCACACCCACAATTCTGTTCTGGTAACAAGCCAGCTGAGCACCCATATCATTGAAATGCTTCACCAATGTGGCCTGATAGGTCGAGAAAGACCTGACTCAATTAACCAGAGTGGGAAGGGTATGCCCAGACGTGGGTCCCGTGCTCCCCATGCCACTGGAATCAAGCTAGCCTGGCTGATGAAGGGTGATACCCTGAAACCGGTCCTAGGATGAATGTTTCCAGTCCAGGGAGGACCTGGCTTGGCAGTTTGGGCTGGTCTGTTTCCGTGGGGAACAGGGTCAAGACTGATGTGCATATGGCTGGGTCCAAATTGGAACGGCATGGGTAGCAAACAAAACAATGGATTTAGGCCCAGATCTCTGTACTGGGGTGAATGTTTAACATTGTTCAGCATTCTGTCCATCACTTGTTCTTTCTGCATTTGCTGGCCTAAGTGGGAAGGGTATGCCCAGACATGGGTCCCGTGCTCCCCATGCCACTGGAATCAAGCTAGCCTGGCTGATGAAGGGTGATACCCTAAAACCGGTCCTATGGTGATTGTTTCCAGTCCAGGGAGGACATGGCTTGGCAGTTCGGGCTGGACTGTTTCCATGGGGAACAGGGTCAAGACTGATTTGCATATGGCTGGGTCCAAACTTGAACGGCATGGGTAGCAAGAATACAATGGATTTAGGCCCAGATCTCTGTACTGGGGGTAAATGTATGATATTTTTCAGCATTCCGTCCATCACTTCTTTTTTTTACAATTAACCAAAGTACCCTCTACCTTCTTCGCTTGAGGCCAATAGCCATATTTACCAGAGTGTGCACATTCCTCAGAGCGCTTAACCTCCTCTTTCTCAGATATATCAACATATCCACGTAAACCCCCTTCCATATCTTTTCTTTCACATCCATTGGCACATGCAACCCAAATGATCATGCTCCGTGTGAATCTCACCCAGACACAGATGGGGTAAAGAGGGTCCAGTACCTGTACTCGCCCCTCCCTGGGCAGGGGGAGATGAAGGTGTAGCTGCCGCTCCTCCTGAGCTGGCAATGGTCCCAGAAGCACTTGCTGCCACTGGCGCTTGACTCAAGCGAAGCGCAGGTACCACAGCCATGTGGGGGGCCTAAAATTCTACTGGGGCTGTCAGGATCAGCCCTCACCCCCCCCCCCATTGGGCCCGAGACCTGCTGCACACCCCTGCTCTCCCTGCACACCTTTAGTGGCATCTAAGTGAGAAACCAGGCACTGAACCCGGTCCATAAAATCCCATTTACCAATCCCCACTAGGGCACCCCCACTAGAGGTGCAAACAGCATCCCCACCTCTGAAAGCCAAGGCAACACGGATACCAAATCCTGCTGTGCCAGTCCCACCATGGAGGTAACCCCTGTGCCATACCAGGAACAACATTCTGCAAAACCAATCGTTGCAGCCCCAGAGATATTCAGAGTTGTACATTGAACAGCTATCTGGCCAGTACCACCTGAAGGCGGTGTGACTCCTGGCGATGATGCTGGCTCAGCTGCGATCACAGACTGAACTTCTGCCTGACCAAGAGAGTCCAGGGCCAGGGTCGGACCTACCAGCACCACCGCCATACAGCTAGGGTTCTGATTCAGAGTGACACAGTTAGATCTTTCCAAGTCTACTGAGGTCCCCTACTCTTCCTTTGCCCACAAACTCTCTTCAGCGTTGGAGGGAATGCCTCCTTGGGAGGCACTCCTGCCCTCCTTGGTCTCTCTGCCTGATCACAAGGAAAGTCGCATGGGACTTGGGGCTGAGACTTCAACAAAGCTAATGCCTGATCCATAGTGTCCTTTCTAAGCATCAGCACCTCCAGCAGCACCTCAGTCCGGGAATGCGTGGAACCTCTATGCTGACTCTGCAATTATGAATGAACCTTAGAGACTAAAGCGCCACTACAACCCCTCAAGACCAAACAATGCTACAAAACAAGCTATGCTCACCAGACCAACTAGTAGTGCCCCAAAAGGTGCACACAATGCTGCTTAAAGCAATCATAAAAGCAAGATGTGGTGCCAGGTGGAATACCTAAAAACATTTCCAGGCAAATACTACAGCAAGCTGAGCTTAGCCAGAAACACCCCCACTGTCAGGTATAAACTAAGGAGCCCAGGGGGAAAAAGATCTGTAAAAATCACTATCCAGCACAACATTCAGCAAAACCACCAACTAACTAACTCCCAAGCATCGAAAATGTTCTGCTGAAGACCCAATTAACACCCAAAATACCACACAATGCAAAAACACCAGAATAATATTGCCCTCCACATATTCTTCTTCACCTGCAGCCCCAGGGCCCCTGCTGTAGCCATCATTTAGCAATGCTCAGGTCAGGTAAGCAAGACTTGTACCAGTACAGCTCTCAGCAAGGCATGCTGGACTGCTGTTGACCTTGAAATGTATATGCCTTTGCAGAGCATGTGCGAAGCGTGCTAATCCCCTGAAGCGTGCTGAACCTAAAATAAACAAGTAGAACAAGAGAAAAGAGAATCCTGGGAATCCTTTTTTCCTGCTCTTTTATAGGGTGGAGAGTTAGATCCTGTTGCTGTCTGCGAGGGGGAGAAAAAGACCCATTCACTGACAGTGACCCTTTTTAATGGGTGGGGTCGACCAGCGTGCTATGTTCGCGTGGCCTGGAAGCACAAGATGTGCTTTCAGGGCCACATCGGTGCAATCCTCCAATTCCTTGGCTCCCTGCATGGGGGTCAAGGCACGTCGCACCACGCCCCCCAGACAATGTACTCCTGGCATGGCTCAGTCTGCCATATGTGGGGACCTCCTGATATGGGGGAGCCCTATGCAGAGGATGAGGTAGTAGAAGCAGGACACATTAGAGAAAGTTGTGAACAAGGTGAGTCTAGATATGTGAAAGAGGTAGGTATGATAAAGGGTAGTGCGAAGAGAATGAGGGAGAGTATGGTGCATGTGATGTGAGCTAGAATAAAGTGACAGAAAGAGAGAGAAGGCGAGGTGCCAGAGAATAGGGAGAGATAAGTAAAACAAAAAAGTATAGTCTGAGACAGGACTTTGAGATAGGAAGGTAAGTGGGATAAATGAAGAGAGAGAAGGATTAAGAACAATGTTGGGAAAGGGTTTGAGAAGAAGAATGAATGATAGATAAGGATGAATGAGCGAGAAGAGTAAAAAAGGAAAGAAGTAGGAGAGAGATGATGCTGTGAGAGATAGAGGAGAAGGCAATATCCGTTCTTGGATTTTGTGAATACTAGGTGAAAGGCTAGGGTACTATGAGCAGGAATCATTATATTGACCAGGGAAACAGAGCTGGGGAGTTGTTGCTAAGCATCTGAAATACTAAATAATGTTCCTTTATCTACATCAGCTTACATTTCTTCACTGTTTTAGAAGGTAAACAGGCAGAGAGAAGTAGAAAACAAGAGAAAATACGAGAGGAGGTAAGTGAGAGATTGATGTGGGTGAGAAAGAAAAGGGAGGATGAGAGGCGAAAAGAGGTGTTAGAGAGCTGGAGGGATAGTGGAGGAGAAGTGGAGTGGAAGCTGTGAGAGCAGAGCATGCAAGAGGGAAAGGAAAGAAAAGAAGTTCCAATGAGTGATGATGAAGACACAGGAGGTAAATTAGAAGAGGGGAGAGTGCAAGTCAAAGGCAAGAGTGAGAAGAACAAGAAATGAGAGCCGGGAGGGTGAACAGAAGATGGTGATGGAGTGAGAGATTGAGATAGATGTAATGGATAGATAGATAGATAGATAGATAGACAGATAGATAGACAGATAGATAGTGTAGGAACGTACCGTCTTGCCTGGCATGTTACCCCCATTTTTACTGTATATATGTTTGTTTTTGACTACGTGTCACTGGGATCCTGCTAGTCAGGGCCCCAGTGCTCATAAAGTATGCCCTGTATGTGTTCCCTGTGTGGTGCCTAACTGTATCACTGAGGCTCTGCTAACCAGGACCTCAGTGTTTATGCTCTCTCTGCTTTTTATATTGTCACTGCAGGCTAGTGACTAATTTTACCAATTCTGATTGGCACACAGGAACACTCTTATAATTCCCTAGTATATGGTACCTAGGTACCCAGGGTATTGGGGTTCCAGGAGATCCCTATGGGCTGCAGCATTTCTTTTGCCACCCATAGGGAGCGCAGACAATTCTTACACAGGACTGCCACTGCAGCCTGAGTGAAATAATGTCCAAGTTATTTCACAGCCATTTTACACTGCACTTAAGTAACTTATAAGTCACCTATATGTCTAAACCCTCACTTGGTGAAGGTTAGGTGCAAAGTTACTTAGTGTGTGGGCACCTTGGCACTAGCCAAGGTGCCCCCACATTGTTCAGGGCAAATTCCCCGGACTTTGTGAGTGCGGGGACACCATTACACATGTGCACTACATATAGGTCACTACCTATATGTAGTGTCACAATGGTAACTCAGAATGTGGCCATGTAAAATGTCTAGGATCATGGAATTGACACCCCAATACCATTCTGGTATTGGGGGGACAATTCCATGCATCCCCGGGTCTCCAGCATAGAGCCCGGGTACTGGCAAACTAACTTTCCTGCGTCTCCACTGCAGCTACTGCTGCTGCCAACCCCTCAGACAGGTTTCCGCCCCCCTTGGGCCTGGGCAGCCTGGTCCCAGGAAGGCAGAACAAAGGATTTCCTCTGAGAAAGGGTGTTACACCCTCTACCTTTGGAAATAGGTGTGAAGGACCTGGGAGGAGTAGCCTCTCCTGGCCTCTGGAAATGCTTTGAAGGGCACAGATGGTGCCCTCCTTGCATAAGCCAGTCTACAACAGTTCAGGGATCCCCCCAGCCCTACTCTGGTGCGAAACTGGACAAAGGAAAGGGGAGTGACCCGAGCTCCTCCAGTGTGTCCCAGACCTCTGCCAGCGTGTATGCAGAGGTGTGAGGACACAATGGACAGCTCTGAGTGGCCAGTGCCAGCAGGTGCCATCAGAGACCCCTCCTGATAGGTCCTTACCTTTCTCAGTAGCCAATCCTCTTCTGTGGGCTATTTAGGGTCTCTCCTGTGGGTATCTCAGAGATAATGAATGCAAGAGCTCACCAGAGTTCTTCTGCACTTCCCTCTTCGTCTTCTGCCAAGGATCGACAGCTCACTGAACCAGGCCTGAATAACCGCAATAAAGTAGCAAGAAGACTACCAGCAACATTGTAGCGCCTCATCCTGCCGGCTTTCTAGACTGTTTCCTGGTGGTGCATGCTCTGAGGGCTGTCTGCCTTCACCCTGCACTGGAAGCCAAGAAGAAATCTCCTGTGGGTCGGCGGAATCTTCCCCCTGCTAAGCCAGGCACCAAACTTCTGCATCACTGGTCCTCTGGGTCTACTCTCATCCTGATGAGCGTGGTTCCTGAAACACAGGAGCTGGGTCCAAGTGTCTTTAACAGTCCAGTGGCCCTTCTATCCAAATTTGGTGGAGGTAAGTCCTTGCCTCCCCCCGCCAGACAGTAATCCTGTGTACTGCATGAACTGCAGAGGCTCGGGCATCTTTGACTTTTGCAAGACTTCCTTTGTGCACAGCCTATCCCAGGTCCCCAGCACTCCGTCCTGCATTGCCCAACTCGCTGAGTTGGACTCCGACGTCGTGGGACCCTCTTTTGTTGCACTGAGTCGACCGTCGTCCTCAGATCTTCTAAGTGCCTGTTCAGGTGCTTCTGCGGGAGCTGCCTGCTTCTGCGTGGGCTCCCTATGTTGCTGAGCGCCCCTTCTGTCTCCTCCTCCAAAGGGCGACGTCCAGGTCCTTCCTCGGCCCTAGCAGTATCCAAAATCCTCAACTGCAACTCTTGTAGCCAGCGAGGCTTGTTTGCGGTCTTTCTGCATGGAAACAACTCTGCATCCTCCAGCACGCTGTGGAACATCTTCTGAACAAAGGAGAAGTTCCTGGCACCTTCCGTTGTTGCAGAATCTTTGGCTTCTTCCGCCCGGAGGCAGCCCTTTTACACCTTCATCTGGGGTTTAGTGGGCTCCTGCCCCCCCGGACACTTGCGTGACTCTTGGACTTGGTCCCCTTCCTCTGCAGGTTCTCAGGTCCAGGAATCCGTCTTCAGTGTTTTGCAGTCAGTTGTTGTCCTTGCAGAATCCCCTATCTCGACTTTACTGTCTTTCTGGGGTAGTAGGGTAACTTTACTCCTACTTTTCAGGGTCTTGGGGTGGGATATCTTAGACACCCTTAGTGTTTTCTTACACTCCCAGCGACCCTCTACACACTACACTACACTAGGCCTGGGGTCCATTTGTGGTTTGCATTCCACTTTTGGAGTGTATGGTTTGCGTTGCCCATAGGCCTACTTCTCCCTATTGCATTCTATTGTGTTCTACATTGTTTGCACTACTTTTCTAACTACAGGGAGTGCAGAATTATTAGGCAAATGAGTATTTTGACCACATCATCCTCTTTATGCATGTTGTCTTACTCCAAGCTGTATAGGCTCGAAAGCCTACTACCAATTAAGCATATTAGGTGATGTGCATCTCTGTAATGAGAAGGGGTGTGGTCTAATGACATCAACACCCTATATCAGGTGTGCATAATTATTAGGCAACTTCCTTTCCTTTGGCAAAATGGGTCAAAAGAAGGACTTGACAGGCTCAGAAAAGTCAAAAATAGTGAGATATCTTGCAGAGGGATGCAGCACTCTTAAAATTGCAAAGCTTCTGAAGCGTGATCATCGAACAATCAAGCGTTTCATTCAAAATAGTCAACAGGGTCGCAAGAAGCGTGTGGAAAAACCAAGGCGCAAAATAACTGCCCATGAACTGAGAAAAGTCAAGCGTGCAGCTGCCACGATGCCACTTGCCACCAGTTTGGCCATATTTCAGAGCTGCAACATCACTGGAGTGCCCAAAAGCACAAGGTGTGCAATACTCAGAGACATGGCCAAGGTAAGAAAGGCTGAAAGACGACCACCACTGAACAAGACACACAAGCTGAAACGTCAAGACTGGGCCAAGAAATATCTCAAGACTGATTTTTCTAAGGTTTTATGGACTGATGAAATGAGAGTGAGTCTTGATGGGCCAGATGGATGGGCCCGTGGCTGGATTGGTAAAGGGCAGAGAGCTTCAGTCCGACTCAGACGCCAGCAAGGTGGAGGTGGAGTACTGGTTTGGGCTGGTATCATCAAAGATGAGCTTGTGGGGCCTTTTCGGGTTGAGGATGGAGTCAAGCTCAACTCCCAGTCCTACTGCCAGTTCCTGGAAGACACCTTCTTCAAGCAGTGGTACAGGAAGAAGTCTGCATTCTTCAAGAAAAACATGATTTTCATGCAGGACAATGCTCCATCACACGCGTCCAAGTACTCCACAGCGTGGCTGGCAAGAAAGGGTATAAAAGAAGGAAATCTAATGACATGGCCTCCTTGTTCACCTGATCTGAACCCCATTGAGAACCTGTGGTCCATCATCAAATGTGAGATTTACAAGGAGGGAAAACAGTACACCTCTCTGAACAGTGTCTGGGAGGCTGTGGTTGCTGCTGCACGCAATGTTGATGGTGAACAGATCAAAACACTGACAGAATCCATGGATGGCAGGCTTTTGAGTGTCCTTGCAAAGAAAGGTGGCTATATTGGTCACTGATTTGTTTTTCTTTTGTTTTTGAATGTCAGAAATGTATATTTGTGAATGTTGAGATGTTATATTGGTTTCACTGGTAATGATAAATAATTGAAATGGGTATATATTTTTTTTTGTTAAGTTGCCTAATAATTATGCACAGTGATAGTCACCTGCACACACAGATATCCCCCTAACATAGCTAAAACTAAAAACAAACTAAAAACTACTTCCAAAAATATTCAGTTTTGATATTAAGGTTCATTGAGAACATGGTTGTTGTTCAATAATAAAATTAATCCTCAAAAATACAACTTGCCTAATAATTCTGCACTCCCTGTATTACTTACCTGATTTTGGTTTGTGTGTGTATATTTTGTGTATATTACTTACCCCCTAAGGGAGTATGTCCTCTGAGATACTTTTGGCATATTGTCACTAAAATGAAGTACCTTTCTTGTGATTTAGTGCTATATGATATAAGTGGTATAGTAAGAGCTTTGCATGTCTCCTAGTTCAGCCTAAGCTGCTCTGCTATAGCTACCTCTATCAGCCTAAGCTGCTAGAACACCTCTAATCTACTAATAAGGGATAACTGGACCTGGCACAAGGTGTAAGTACCACAAGGTACCCACTATAAGCCAGGCCAGCCTCCTACAGATATATAGGTAGGTAGATAGATAGATAGATAGATAGATAGATAGATAGATAGATAGATAGATAGATAGATAGAAGGAGTTTGGGTGTATAAACCAAAATGGGGATACAAAAGAGAGAAAATAAAAGGAACAGCAAGATGTGTTTTTTTGTTTTCCTGGGGAATGTTTTTTATGCAAAGGCCCCAAGGGGCTTACATCTTTTTCTCTGACTACCTTTCTCACTCTTATTAGAAAAGCTCTCTGAGAGAAAATGCCTTTTTGTGTGATCACCCACAATTTTTGCTGATTGGTGACTGCAATAAGTAGAGAACCTGTATAGCATGACTGCTGCATTTTATTAAACGTGCAGGCAAAGCTGGTAAAATAGTTCCTTTTGACTGGAAAACCCTACTTAAAAATGTCACCAATAAATAGACATTGGAGTCCCACAAGGCAGAGGACCTCACATTTAAAACTGGCACATAAACAAATTTAGTGGTGATACGTTCCTACAGTGACTAATCAACAAAGCTATTTTCACTATACTGGGCTGTAGGTGCTCCTATTAGGAAAAAAAAAGTGCAATTATAATGCTACTTTTGCTCACTTAGGTTTGGAATAGAAATGATTCAACCACTGTGTAGGAAATGACCATCTTTTTTGTGATGCCCCCCCCAAACATTTGTACTATCTAATGTTTCTAGATTTAGAATTGTGTGCACTTTCTCCCTGCTAGCTAAGAGTAAAGCGCATATACTCACCCTTAAACATGGCTAAATTGGCATGTTCCTAATTGATATATTTAATTTGCCAGTAAGCCCTTCAGATATGGTGTAAAAACTGCATCCAGGGCCTCGAAGTTAACTACCACTTGTGGACTGCAGCACCTATTGTACTATCTGTTACAGTGACAATGCAAACACGGCTACAAGTCGACCTGTGTAACTGATCTGCGGCAATGTAAAATCAGTAGCGTGTCCTGCTAAAATAACTCATTTTAACAGGAAACACCTTCCTTCTTAATATAAGCAAATCCCCCCTTTGTAAGCCTTATAGACAAAAGGTAAGCTGTCTGGTGTTTAAAAGTGGTCCATTTAGAAAATTAATATTTCTGTGTCCCAACAGTGACAACAGCCAAAAAGCTTTTTTTCACTGTGGCAGGTCAAGCTATCCTCTGTAGAAACCCATTGTGCAGATTAAAAGAGTAATAGCGCTAACTCTGGAAAGAGACCAGCTAGAAAAATAATTAAGCCATATTTTTAATAAGCATAATAAATCAAATTCAGTGCTGAAGTCAGATTTATAATAAATATTAGGGAAAAATTATTTTTAGAAGGTTACCTTTCCCTACCTAAAGTTACTGGATACTTATTTGCATTAACTCTTAAACAACTTATTGCAGTTACTTAGGGCCAGATGTAGGTAGGTTTCCTTTTGCGAAGTGCAAATTGTGAGTCCCAGCGACTCGCAATTTGCACCTTGCAAATGGAAATGCAGAAAGGTGTCTCAGACACCTTCTGCGACTCGCTATGGGGTCGCAAAGACCCACCTCATAAATATTTATGAGGTGGGTCGCAGTTTGCGACCCCATAGTGAGTCTAGGCACTCACGGGGATGGTGGCCTGCTGGAGACAGCAGACCACCATGTCCGTGACAGCTTTTCAATAAAGCAGTTATTTTTTTTCTCTTTGCTGCCCGTTTTCCTTAAAGGAAAATGAGCTGCAAAGAGAAAAAATACAGAAACCTTTTTGTTTCGGTTTTTTTCAGAGTAGGCAGTGGTCCATAGGACCACTGCCTGCTCTGAAAAAATATTTGTTTTGCATTCACAAAGGGGAAGGGGTCCCATGGGGACCCCTTCCCATTTGCGAATGAGTTACCATCCACTTCAAGTGGATGGTAACTGCGAGTTGATTTGCGACCGCTTTCGCCGTCACAAATCAACTCTACATCGCGGTGCGACTCGCAAATAGGAAGGGAACACCCTTTCCTATTTGCGAGTCTGAAACACATTTTGCAAGTCGGTATCGACTCGCAATATGTGTTTCTGCATCGCATGAGGGCATTTGCGCCTCGCAAATGGCGTTTTTCGCCGTTTGCGAGGCGCTAATGCCTTCCTACATCTGGCCCTTAGCCCAGGAATAGGTGTGAGTGAGTTGTGAAATGCCTCTCCGAAGCAAACAATAAGCTGACCTGAATGGGCAGAGATGACTCCTCTAAACTCTATAGAATAATCAAAGTGGAGGCTGTGACATCCTTTGATGCACACTACCAAAGCTTGCTGGTTATATTTGTTGAGCCACAAGTAACACTTGGATACACTTGAAAGTGAGAGAACAGGATGCCAAGGCAGTTCTTGTGTATCCTTGGATTTGCTGTGGGCACAGTACCTGTTTCAAACTAGATTTTAGTATTGGCTGTGGCAGGACACTGATGATTTCCCTATGCCAACATACACCACCAACGTCTGTCATTTCTTCCCTAATTAAGCATGAAGATGCTCCCTGAGCATAAACAGTGGTTTATGCCTTTTGCTAGAAGAGGTGGATTTGAGTTATGTAACTCCTCTGAGCTCAGTAAGGGCAGCTCGTGAAATTTCAGAAACTTCACTAACTTGAACTGGACCAAAGTGAGATCTGATTATTCACATTTCAGCGTAGAGGAAGACCTGGGGAAAAGAAGTCTTTGTTCCCTGGGCTAAAATTAGCCAGCTAAGTGTGTTAGAAATTCACGTAATGTGCTTTTGCATGATTTACACAAACTTTCAGTAAACACATACCAAATTATGCATATGTATATGAAATGCAAATCTGGCTTTGGGTGATCTTTTTAGAGCAAAATACATCCTTGCATTTACTTTAGACGTGAAATTGCATTTCATGATAAAAAATAGTGCAGAGAAACAAAAGTACCAGGAACAACAGCACACTCCCGCTGGGGGGTTTGCTTGTTCCCATGCATTGTTGGCAAATTTTTGCTGAATACCACATTTGCAGAAAATGTTTACTGCTAACAGTGTGTGATTACGTGATGTGGCGTATTAGCATAATTTTGAGATGTTCACATAAAAAGAGTAATTCAAAAATGCCAAAATTCTGCTAATTACACCAATGTAATGCAAATTTTGTCCTGTCCTTAGCTAGCATGTCATCAGCCCAGTGGGTGTGGGGCTCTTGTCCCAGGACCAGTTTGATGAGGTTGAGGAGGAGGGGACTGCGCTCATTTTCCCAAACAGATCCTTTACTTTGATGCCAGTCACATCCAATGCCAGTATGCATCTGCTATTGTGAGCCCTACTAAGAGTAGTGCAGTATGGGATAGTTTGGAGAAAGGTAACCAGGATACACTGCAAATGTAGGAAGGTTTGATTTCAGGAAACTTTTTCTCAGGTGTTGTGAAGTGTCTAGTGTCTTAAGCTTCGACGATGACATTGTTTCCGCGATCCTCCAGACTCCATCCATTCTGGTGAATGAAGGTGCAGGGCCTTCGGGCCCCACCAAAGCAGAATGGGACAAATTATCCTCACTTAAACGAGATTTGATCAAGACAGTCCTTCATGGGACAATTATGACGGAATATCTGAGAGCTAACATAGCCCCCAATGGATTACTTGTGTCCAACATGCCTAGGATTTTCCTACAAGATTTGGTCTTTAGGAAAGACTGGGCGCAAATTGCCTGGAAATGCACCCGTGACTGGTTGGTACTGATTATCAATACCTCCAAACGGATAGCAGAATCCATGGCTGTACAGATTACCTTTATGGAAAATACATTGAAAACCACAATCTCTATCACAGCATTTAAAAATCGATTAGCTGAGATTAACTCTGAGTTGAATGTGTCAAAAGAATTTCTAACTCAACAAAAAATTACGAAATTACAAAAAGACATCAGCAAATTTAGTCGAGAGAAAATTTACCCTTATATTAAGGAAGATTATTCAATAGATCTCCAATCGGTTTCATCTGACGATTCATCTACGTCAGTTAGAAAACCTCGTAAATATAGTCACAGCTCTTCATCCGATGGATGGAGCACAGATGATGAGAGATCTCATCCATATTACAACCTTCCACAATTCCACCCTAATCAACCGATAGGGTGGCAACAACCCTTCCCGTTTTATCAACCCCGCCCCATGTTCCCATATGGGCCTTTTTTAGACAACGGCAGGGGCAGGGGAAGAGGCAGAAGACGAGGAAGAGGCAGAAGGGTCCACTGGGCACAGGAGGAGCCTCAGATGGTCACACGGAGCCAGGGCAAGAACCAACTACCAAGAACCTAGTCATCAACTTGTCTACCAGACCTCTCTCTCCTGAAGAAATATCTGTTCTTAATAAGGGTCTAGGGTTTGTTCCAACCCCCAGAGAAGACTTTTTCCGCCTACAGAGTGAATTAACTCAGGAAAATTCGATTACAATCTTTCTTTTGTGACAGACCGGTGGATGCAGCACCCACGGACACAGGTCTGAGAAAACCGTCCAAATTTATGCCTCCCGCAGCGACCATGCCCTGCGAGATTCTGGCATTTGAAAAAGCGGTAAACACCGACCTTAATAAACTACGACCGAAGCACAGTTTTGTGAATATACCTAGAGTAGAGAGTGCCGCTCTCAAGAAACTGACAGCTGATAATAATATCACTATCAAGCCAGCAGATAAGGGCGGCGCCATAGTCATTTTGAATTCATCAGAGTATAGACAGGAGTGTCTCCGCCTTCTGAGTGATTCTACTTATTACACACGAATTGACCAAGATCCAACCGCCAGAATACAAGCGGAGATTAGAGGAATGATTCACGAGGCTATCAGCAACTCCTGGATTTCGCAAAAAGAAGCTGATGTCCTAGATACCAGTAATCCCAGAATACCTTACTTTTATTGCTTGCCAAAAATCCACAAAGGGAAGACCCCTCCTCCGGGCCGGCCTATCGTGTCCGGTATAGGATCTATCCTTGAACCACTGTCTACCTTTTGCGATCATTTTTTGCAACCACTTGTGCAGCAATCTTCCACATATCTACGGGACACCAAAGATGTCCTCAACCTCATAGAATCTCTCAATTTGGAAGGGGAGGTTCAGGCATTGATCACCATGGATGTGGAAGCATTGTATACTAATATTCCTCAACAAGCAACTTTGTCAGTGGTAGAATCAGCTCTTTTATCAACTACACTGGATCTAACTACTCCGATACATTTCATCATGCACTGTGCTCATTTAGCAATGACTGAAAACTTCTTCCAGTTTGAAGACTTGCTGTTTCATCAGATTCGCGGAACATCAATGGGCAGCACTTTTGCACCCAGTTTAGCATGCCTTTACATGTATGATTTCGAGAAACGATTCATACTACCCACCTCTAACCCATATTTTGGTAATATCATACTGTGGCGCAGGTATATCGACGACATTTTGGTCATCTGGAAAGGTCCCATTGAGGAAGTAACATCCTTTACTACATGGGTTAACAATCTGGACCCTTTTCTGAATTTCACCTCCCTAGTCTCCACTACCAAAATCACCTTTTTGGATTTGGTTATTAGTATTGATAGGGGTATACTCACGACTTGCACACATCAAAAAACTACAGACCGTAATAGCCTATTACTTTATGACAGTTATCATCCAAAAGCACTTAGAGATAACTTACCTTTTGGCCAATTTTTACGATTACGCCGTAACTGTAGTAACATTCGCTCCTTCGACATACAAGCTACAGAATTGAAACATAAATTACATGATCGCCACTATCCATCTAGAGTGGTTGATACTGCCTACAAAAGAGCCAAACATAGTAATAGGGACCTATTACTACAGACGATACCCAGACGTACAGATAATAAATTAACATGCGTCACGACGTTTACACCTCTGTCTAACTCAGTCAAGAAAATTATCAACAAAAGATGGGAGATCCTCCGGAGCGGGGGTGAGAATATTCCCAAACCTCTCTTTGCCTTTAGAAGGACCACCAATTTGAGAGACATGTTGGTTCATACAAGACCCAGACCCAGAGAGACGTCAAACAGACAAGGGACCCTATGGGAGTTACCACCAGTCAAAGGCCATTTCCCATGTGGGAACTGTAATGTATGCTCCTTGACAAAACGACTTGACTCTTTGGAGTTAGACCCGATCGGGCACTGGCGATTGCTTAAACATACTAATTGCAACACCCGCAATTGCGTATATTTGATAACGTGCCCTTGTGGCTTGCGATATGTGGGGATGACTACAAGAGCGGTAAAATTGAGAATTAATGAGCACCGCAGTAATATTCGATGCGGTAGAACTTCGACTAAATTAAGCATCCATTATATCGAAACAAAACATAGTCCAGATGACATGTGGTGGGTTGTACTACAGACACGTCCACTTGGAGGTTCCAATTCCCTTTTTGAGTTAGAACAACGTTGGGTATTTAAACTGGGGACCCACCGTAAGGGTTTAAATGATGATATCCCTTGGATTAATTTTTCCTCTTGAATTACCAACAATAGTGGGTCAGACTCCATTGAGGGTGTTCCTTTCTTTCTTTCTTTTATGAGAACAGTGGTGCAACCATGTGCCTTCAGTGTCTCTCTTTCTTCTTTTTCTATATCAACAGACTACTTGTCCTCTAACACTCTTGTGAAATATTTAGATAATACCAATCTTGATATGAACCCCCTTTTTTTGATAATAACGAGGCTACCCACCATCCTTCCTTTTTAAAGGTGACGATATTTTGACCATAAATACAAGAATAATCCGGATGGCAACCGCTGAATTGCTTGATAATATTACAATAAATGCGGTATTCTGGTCATAACTACGATTATTGGGCGCTCTGGTCATATCCGTGTATTCATTGTATTATGAAGTATCTCTATTTGAGACACTCAAATATGGCGATCGCATTAGGCAGGAAGAGCCCGATAGCAATCAGCCTCTTCACGTTACAACTGCGTTGTGGTGGCCTCTGAGGCTCGCATACGTTGCTTAGCAACGCGCGAGCCGGCCGACTTCCGGTTCTGGCTTCCTCTTTTCTACCCACCGGGATCGCGTCTCCCTTACTCATTCGGGAGCACGACCCAGGGTAGGCACAACGTCCGATGGCTGGCCTGAACCAAGTGAGTACTTTTCGATATACCTCGAGTGGAGCACAATTGGCCATTTCATTCTGACAACTTTGAACTTAGACCACCTCCTTTTTAACGCGTCATGCGCTCCATTTTAACGCGCTATGCACTCGATAGATCTAATATTCAGTACTCTATGGGCTAGCTACCAGCACCTTAACAGGTTGTCTTTAATCAGCGACGACACTGATTAGATAGCGTGGTTTGACACTAGGCACACTTGTATTCTGATTTTCCTGTATTGTATTTTATTAAAGGGAATACAGCCACTTCTAACAGATAGACTGTGTTTATGTCATTGTACAAAGATAGTCCAAACGAACTATTCTTATTGTAATTGAGAAGACTATAACAGATAAACGAGTGATCAGCTTAAAGGGACCTACAGTCTCTTTCCCCTGTTTTGACCATACACTTAAGATGGGGGGTACCTAAATCTATTATTACCCCCCGTAGAAGATTGGAATGTATGTTACCTTGACTCATCTTTGTTCTGTGATCCTATTTTCTTTTATATGACATGCAGTGTGTTATATGGACCAGGCCCATGGTCTGCGTGATCCCATGAAGCCCTGTCTCTAATTTGGGAGGGTAAGCATAATATTTTTACACTGGCATGACGTGCTACTTCTTTCACGATCACTGTGTGCCACATTAATACACACTTAATTGTATGTGTTTCTTCCTGTATTGATTTAAGCATCAATTATTGACATGATTTTCATACATTTTCAGGGCGACCGATAGGACTGACATACAGGGTCCAAAGGGACTTTTGTAAGTGACTAACTATACTAATTTCTTTGCTTTTGCTCGTCAACCTTTTGAGACTTGAGTATTATAAGTTTACATGTGGAGAAGCATTACATTAGGTCCTGAGGAAGCGTCATAGGATCCTTTTTGGACCGATCAGACGCGAAACATGTCGACCCGATTTTTGAGGGAGGTCTTGTAGTTCCTGACCTCCTATTTCATGTGAGAATGGTCAAACATCACATTGACCTAACTCTCCCAGTAATTGTTTTAATCTTGGCCTGCTCCCTGCACCAATAAAGATAAACCTTACAGAGAGTTTTTGAGCCAATTTTACTTTTAGTTTTTCTAGCTCTCCTTTCCCTCCTTATCTTTCCTCCCGACTCATTTGCGGGATAGTGTGGCATCATCAAAAAAGATCTCCGGCAAAGAGACCCCCGAAAGGGTGGTGCCCGTCAGACATTGCAGCGCCGGTCTGACGAGGAGCTGGTCCGATGATGAAGCATGACACCCATTTGGGTGTGTGAGGACTCTTGCTCCTAGTAAATAGGACTCCCTATTGAGTAGGATCTTCTAACACTCTCCCTGTTTAGTTGTTTGTTTTTCGTGTCCCTTAGGAACAGTGTATTTCATTATCAGTAACAGTTATCGGAGGGTATACACTGGACCTTTAATTCCTCCTAATCCCTATTGATTTTTTGGTGTCTAGGATTCACTCACAACCACTGACTAGTGAATCCTGCAAAAGTAGCACATCAACGCCAGCTCATCAGAATTCTGTCCGGACCTGAGGAATTACAGAAAAGAATGGGACCTGGTGTATGTGACCTATGTGGATACCCGAGGGCCTGGACCTGCTTTCACTTGTATCCACATTTAGAGATGATATCCAAGGGTCAATTGAAGGACCTCCTGTACACCTATTGCTCTACAGGATGCAGGAAGAGGCCTTTTATCTTGAGTGGTCAGTTGAGCAGAGAATTAGTAAATCTGCTCCACAAACTCTAAAAGTTCAGAAACAAATATTTTTTGTACTGCCAAAACTTCTGAACTCAAGCCCAATTTATAAAAATACTTCAGATTTTTAAATACATTTTCAGTCCAAGATTATCAAACTTGGTTAAGTACTTTTTAAGATATAGATTTTTGAAGTTTTAGTAAATGCAGTCTTTTGGTGCTAAATTACGCCACATAGGAATCAATAGGCAGTCACTTTTAAAAATGCATAAAATCACACAGTTTGTTTTACCAAGTTCCGATTTTGCATGTTGGTCGAGGTTGTTGGTTGGCACACTGTGCCAGCTGGAGAGGTTCGGGCATCTCCGGGTTCCAGCAGGAGAAATGTTGGAACGTCTCTTGGAGCTGGTGCATGGCCACTGAGGGGGGACCACCTAGAAAAGGTCTGTTCTTGCAGATTTAAAGGTGGTGTCTGGGGGTCCCCTTAGAGGGTTTAGGTCGCAAGGGGTGAGGGGCCCTTGGGGCACAGCTGGTTCCTTGTTGCACAGCACTGGGTGGCCTGGTGAAGAGTGAATTGGTGATGCAGGAGATAAACAAGTCCTTTGGAGCTGGAGGGAAATCTCTTTGAAGGCTGCTTACAGGACAATGGGGCACTCTGGTGTGAGTTCCAGGGTATTCCTGAAGTCCCTTGACTTGGGCTTCCTCCTGATAATTTTTCAGCTCTGGGGGAGCTGGTTTTCTTATTGTCTGATGTCAGCTGACCAGTACCCACAGTATAGGTACTTTCTGGCCACTAGAGGGTGCAGTGCATCAAACTTGGCTTACTTGCAGGGTTTTTCCTGGTGGTTGTTGATGTATTGTTGGGTCCAGCTGCAGCATCCAGTTTGGGAGATATCGGCCGGTCAGTGAAGTGACCTTCACATGGTTGTTTGTTCTTTCTTGGTTGCAGAGTGGTACTTTCACCCTGGAGGGAGATTTTTGGTGATTGTGAAGCCTGGATGTCCTCTGGGTTTATTGATATCAGTCCAGTGTCCAGCTTTCTCCACAGCGGTGCTTGTCGGGTCCAGGGTGCAGCAGGCAGGGTTTGGCACCTTTTTCTTGTGCAGCAGGTCCACAGTACTCATGCCTTGGTTCTTCTTTGGGGTGGTCTTCTTTGTCCTTTTGAAACTAGGTCATGGGATGCTAAATACTGAATTTAATGGGCGCTTTAGGGGAGAACCTGATAGTGTCCAATAGGACACTTACCTGTAGGTGGCTACACCCACTATTGTGACTACTTCCTGTGGGAAGGGCCACTTCCCTAAACCTAATTGGCTATTTTCCTTCCATCTAAGATGGATTAAAATGAAATGGAGGGTCCACCTCGCAGGCAACACCTTGGGGGTTGTGCATGTCAGATGAGGCCACTCCTCCTACCCTTTGTGTGGTTTCCCACCTTTGCTCCCATCAAAAGTGGGAATTTGCAAAGGGGGAGGCCATCAGCTGCTAGCAGCAGGCGTGGGGTCGAGGTTCCAGCATGTTAAGTCCTTTGAAGCTCACCAGTAGGGCAGTGCTCATTTCTGAGGGAGGAGGTGTTAGCTCCTCCACCCAAGAAGCGCATAGTTTTTCAAACCGGAGAGACAGAGCTCTTCCCCAAGGTTTGTATATTGGCTGTCTGGAGGTGGCATGCTGGATAGAACCAGTCAGCAACCATGACGGGATAGTTAGCTTTTGCAGTGGGCACCTCTAAGGTGACCCCTTAGTACATTTAGGGATAAAGCCAATACTGGCACCAGTTTGAATTTATCATTCTGAGTTGTTTGATACCAAACAACTCAGGGTTCAGAGTGGCCATCATGTATCTGGGAAACTGGCGTAGACCAGTGTCCAGCACATGTATTAAAATGGCTGCTCTGTTCACTTACTATGTCACAGGTTTGGCAAGAACATAGTGGGGCATATTGATCATGCAGTCATGCTCTTACATTTAATATGAAGCACCCTGCCTTATGGCTGTAAGGCCTTCCAGGGGAGTGTCTTACCCATAGTAATTGCAGTGTATGATGGCCAGGCACACAGGCAGTGTGCTGTGTCGAGTTTGTGTTTTAGGTTTGAACCCAGACACTCAGCCTGCAAAGGCAGTGCTGGGTGCATCTGGATGCAGGTCCCTAGAGGGTGGCACAATCAGTGCTGCTGCCATCAGTAGCCTACCCTTAGTATCCAATTCCCTGGGCACATAGATACCCACTTACTAGGGTTTGATGGTGGTAGTTAAGAGTGTATCCAATTGTGCCAATGCATCACAACTGATTTAGGGAAAGAGCTCTGGTCCAGGGAACCTGGTTAGCAGGGGCCCTGGGCACTACAATTTCTAGAACACATCAACATCAGGCAAAAGGTGGGGGGATAATCATGTCAAAAAGAGGCCTTTCCTCACAGATTTACCCTCTGAAAAGAGACTAAGCCTGATGCAGAAGGCAGAAATCTGAACTGTGCAAAGGCAAAAAAATGATCCGACCAACAAGGGGACTTTGAAGGAATCAAAATTTGAATTTTGTCATTTAGAGCTTTTCCTGCCAAAACCAGTGGCTTCAGTGACTTGCAATATTGCCCTGCTGGAACATTTCAACTTCCTTTCAGAAACTAACTCAGAAGCTAAAATCTTTCATCTGAATTACTTACTTGGTGTACACGACCTCCACTCCATTGAGGTTGGCCTGAAATTGTGCCCAGATGCTGA
The DNA here is from genome assembly GCF_031143425.1 of Pleurodeles waltl. NCBI lineage: Eukaryota > Metazoa > Chordata > Amphibia > Caudata > Salamandridae > Pleurodeles > Pleurodeles waltl. The sequence goes on along the minus strand of NC_090447.1, from coordinate 475,004,282 downwards.
TCAACCTTGAACAGTGACTTCTTACTGGTGCTTTAATTTTTCTTGCCGCTTTGCCCCAAAAACTTTAAATATTCATATCTCCGGTATCCCTTTTTAGTCATTCTGGTGTAATTTTTAATTAAAACGTAATCATTTAAAAAAAAAATTGGGATTTCTATGGTGCTGGGTTGTGACTTTTTAATTGTTTTGATATGGCTAAATCCTCACTTTCCTCACATTAAGGCTGTCTGCCCTCTGTCACAGCTACTAGGAGTTGAGCCCAGGTTAATTATCGAACTTGTGTGTAGGACCTGACATGATCTTGGACTTGAAATCTCCCCAACTAATAACCAATTTTCTTACATTTGCCAGCATGACAGAAGCACTGAGATCACTTGATTATCCATACTGTTTATTCATTCTTCTATAGTTTCAGAGTAGGTGAATGAAACTTAACTGCTTTTTTAAGCCAATAAGCTATTCTGATTGGACTTCTGCTACTCACACCTCATGTTTCCTGTTCACACCCAATGTTGTTCTTAGTCTTAGGAGACTGGTTGCTTACTTTAATGGCAAGCCTACACATTTATCTCTGAACAGGAGAGAACTGCCTTAGCTTTCCAGCTCACTTACCCATTTGAATAATACCCGCATTGCGAAGATTTGTTTGTTAGTAGCGAACTCCTCACAGTGGTAAGTGTCAACTACAATTTGGGAAGAAAAGTAAATGGAGCCAGAGATACATATTCTCTGACCCTCAGTGGGTGTAACATATACTTAGCCAATCCCCACAGAATTTTAAAATGTAGGGGCATATTTGCAATATTTGATACAGGGCAGCGCCGCAAAGATTGGCAAAGGGTGTCTGCATTGCAGGGATGATTGTTTTTGTGCAGGAAGGCACACCCTTCTGCACATAAACGATCACAAGAGATGTTTTCCTCTTTCTATGTGTGCTGCATTTACTGCACACATAGAAAAAAGGAAAAACAAGGAGAAATAAAGGTTTTTCTCCTCATTGCACCTCCCTTATGCCTCCCCTGGGGAGGTGTAGGCCTTGACGCATTCCCAGGTTTATGAAATCTGTTAAATTTGGGAATGTGTCAAATGCTTTTGGGTTATGTGGGAACACCCACTGTAATGTCCATGGCACGCCTTCCTGTTGCGGGGTGTCAATGCAGTGACTTGCTTTGCATTGACTGAGTTCATATTTACAAGGTCACAAAAAGCCATACAGGGTGGCTTTACGTGGCCTTGTAAATATTGCCTTGCAGTGTGCTCCGCTGGACCATCACTTTGGTTTACCATTAGATTTCCATGCACCTCTGTAAATTTTTTATTTTTAATTATGGCAACACCCTCTTCTTTTCTTCCTTTGTGCTCTTGTCCGAGTATTTTACAATCTGGAGGTACAAGATCCTCTGTAATGTGGCATAATGTACTGACCACCAGGTTTTGTAATGAATAAAGCTTTGGTTGTAGGCCTTTGAATGTGTTCTTTATCAGATGTCTGTTTCTCCCTTTTGAACTTGGCACTCTGCAGTGTCAGGGCCAAACTTTTTGCCTTAACCCTCATATTTTCTGGAGCCCTTTTGTTTGGTCTTTAGGACTCTGCACACTTTTATTACAGTTAACCAGTACTAAAATAAATAGTACTAGAGGGCCTGCATCACTCATTGTGCCACCCACTTAGCTAGCCCTTTAAACATTTCTCAGGCCTGCCATTGCAGACTGCATGTGCAGTTTTAAACTGCCATTGTGATCTGGCAAAATGAACATTTAGTCAGGCCTAAACATTCCTTTTTAATACAAATAAGACACCGCTAGGGTAGGCCCCTAAACAGCCTATGGGGCAGGGTACAGTTTAGTTAAAAGAGTGGACATGTTCTTTAAAGTTTTCAAGTCCTAGTAGTGAACCCCTAAAGTAGTTTTTCACTACTGGATAGCCTACCTCTCCCATAGGAAAACATTGGGTTAACCTATTATTATATTTAATAAGTGATGACTTTCAATTTGGAGCAGGGAGAAATTTTGAGTTTGGTAGCTAAAGAATTGTAATTTAAAACCCTTGTCAATAGTAGAACCATATTTTAAATAACAATTCTGAAAATGCCTCTTTTAGAAAGTTACATTTTTGGGCATAACCATTTGGTTCCTGCAACTTGAATCCTGGGTCACATGACTAGGTGTAGCTGGTATTTGGTCTTTGTGTATTTTCCCCACACAGTGGGACAAAGGGGGAATAACTGTGGGCAGGATGCACCATCTCTGACTTCATAGGGGGAGAAGATGTCACCTACAACACTTCACAAAGGCTCTGACTCAGCAAAATCACAGAGTTTCACACTAACCTTTTGTGTGCCCAGACAGGCTGGGGACAGAGCAGGGAGGCAGGAACTTCCAAACACCTTTGGGGGTGAAAACCCCCAGAACCTTCTCCTGCCTCCCTCAAAACGGACACCAAGTGTAAATATCGGACCCCCAGGCCCAGTTCTTCAGTACACCTCTGGACCTGTGGAAGACTCAGAAGGACTGCTTTGCTGTACTGATGTGAGAAGGACTACTACTCTGCTGACCTCCTGCTACCTGAGGGAGAGGTATTGGACCTGCATCTTAAACCCTAGGCCAACAGAGTGGTTCCAAGTGCTGGGTGGCTGGCCTGCTGATCAGAACCCCAAGGACAGAAAAGGCTCCAACCACCTTAAACTCAGAACTGACACAGGATCTCGCATAACAGCCCACAGCTTCTCAGAACCGCTACTGTATGAAGCATCCCTGACACAGGACTTTGCATCACAAGTCTCCATCGACAGCACCCTCAATGACAATACAGGGCCTCACATCGCAAATTTTGTCGATAGCTTCAATGGGACCGCTGCTTCATGATGCATCCTGAATGCAGGACCTCACATCACCCCCACAGTTCACAGGAACAGCCACTACATGACGCATCTCCAGTAAAGAATGTTGAGGTGTTGCACAACCAGGATTTTAGGTACTTTATTAATCAGGCCTATCGTGGTTCCTGTTGCCAGCCCACTGTCCATCACAGTCAGCCTGAACTTGTGACTTTGTCCAAGCTCAGCACAACAAGATTACCACAGTTGGGTCTTAGTGTTCTAAGCACGTTTTTATTTAAAGCTTTAAAACTGCATACCTCCGATTGAGATTATTTTCATTTTGGTGTCAAAAAATGTATTACATTTTACTCTATTTTTCTAAATTGGTGTGGGTTTTTTCTTGAGTTGTGTTTTCACTTTATTATTGTTTGAAATGCTGTAGAAATAGTTTACATTTTGTCTCTAAGTTAAGCCTGACTATTTGTGTGCCAAACTGCCAGAGGGTGAGCACAGGTTGATGTAGGGTTTGTTTGTGTTTCCCCTTGAGAATAATTATGGTTGCTGCTTAAGTAGGTTTTTACCCCCTCAACCAGTAGGACAATGTCCTACACTGGTGTTCCGCTGTGAGATTCAGCACTTCTATTCACACAGTGCTATACATTGATTTTGTGTAACACTAAAATCCCAGGTAAATAAATTGGTACCATTTAAAGTTTCTTTTAAATTATCCTTGATTGACTTTTGTTTTTTCCAAACTCTCTTTCATTCTACCTGTCTGTGACAATACCTGTAGAAATGTAATTCAAGCTCATCAACCTACACTGTGACTGAGCTCAGGGAGTTCTGTAAAGAAAGGGGACTTCCAACCAAAAAGGGCCAACCAAAAAGGGTACCAAGAAATTGGAGCGTCAGAAAGTTCTGATAGCCTGGACGAAAGCTAACCAGTTGCTGACAGCAAGAGACGACTGGGATGAGAAGGCTGATATGACGGTGCAAGAGTCAGACCTGAATGCAGGTCCTGAAATGCAGCACACAAGGAAGGGGAGATGTCTTGCTTCCTGAATTGAATCCCTCTCAGGGCAGAAAGCAGTGTGTGTTTTCCAACAACCTGATCCCAGAGGAGCTGGCAGACAGGAAGGCTGAAAGAGAGTTTAGGTTGAAATGACTAATCTGAAGTTGGGCACGTAGATGGAAAAGGCTGAGCCTGAGAAAGCTTTCAGAAGAGAGGAAGTGGCCATGGAAGGAAGGACAATGGCCCATAAGCTAAATCTAAGAGAGCAGGACATCAGAGCTAAGAAAGCAGAGTCCAGCAGTAATGGCACCAGCATACCTGCAGTGTCTGAGGGTGGCAGGAAAGTCCACATACCTAAAGATCTGGTGCCCAGCTATGTGGGAGGGGATGATATAAACAAGTGTTTGTCTGCTTATGAGGTGATCTTCCAGGTGCACACGGACCCAGAAGAATATTGGGGGGCATCACTGTGGAAGTACATACCTACGGTGGGGAGGGATACCATGCTTACACTGGAAGGGGGGGGACTAGATTAAGTACACTCCCATGAAAACCATCCTTGTTACCAAATTTGGGCTCACCCTCAGAGAAGTACCATATTAGATCGAGAGATAGTCAAAAGTTGTAGAACCAGTCTTGTGTGAATTTCATTGATTACACCAGCAAGGCACTGAATTGTTGGGTGCAATGCAGAAAAACACATTAACTTATTGGGTTGTTAAATCTGATACTGAGAGAGCACATGTTCAATATCTGTTTTGTAAAGCTGTGACAGCACCTGGTTGACAGCAAGCTCCCTGTCCTTAGAGAGCTTGCAATACCAGGGTACCAGGGTATGCTACAGGGTACCTGAGAATGACAGCAAGAAGGTGGGTTCATGTTGTCCCAGCAAAGTGAGGGGGCGGTCAAGAAAGACATAGACACACCCCAGAGTAAGGTTATGAAAAGTGTTCCATGCCCATTCTGAGAAACATGGGGAGGTTCTGGTGGTCAGTTGCCCAGGGCACCTCATTTACAATCCTGTTGCTTTGAGTGTTCCCAGTGAGGATTTAAACTGGGGGACTGGTGGAACCTCTACATCGGTGGTTAATGAGGCCTGAGGAGTAAGTAGTCCCCTGAGAAGATCATAGGCCCTTAGGTGAGAGATAGACCAATGGGATTGGCTTGTGATCTCTGAGGGTGGAAGTCTTTACTTCCACCAAGTGAAGGTGAATGCATTCCTTGTCACTGCTTTGAGGAACAATGGGGCTAGCCAGACCATGGTATTCGAAGGGCTGGTTTCTCCGGAGCAATACACCAGACAGTTGCATAAGGTAACTCAAGTTGAAGCAGGAGATGTTTTGCGCTATGGCTCTTGTACCCCAGGAGTAGGGTGGGAAAGTGACCCAGAGGAGGGTCAAATTTTGGCCACAGACACCCATAGACTGCAATTTGGGGAAAAAGTTGCCCCGTGTCAGGAGAGCTAGGAGGGGTGGTTCAGTTCAGTTTTCTTGGGTTAACACTACCAATCAGAGGATATGGGAGCCCAGATTGAGGGGTACAGTGAGGGGAGGCTCACCCCATACCCCTGTTCAGCCTCAGAGTACAGACTTTGGGTTGAAAAGTCAGTCTCAGGATACCACTCCTACACTAGTGGGAGGCAGAGTAGAAGTAGGGTACCTAAAAGCCAAGGCCCTCAAGATCCCATAGACTACTCCTTACCTGCCCCAAGGCTGGTAGAGAAGCCTACACAATACCCCCACTTGGAGCTTCTACCTCACAGTAGACAGTCCAGGACCTGGTTCTTGACACTGAGAGTTGCCCGTGGGTTGGGGACAGAAGTCTGATCCAAGAGGTGGAATGGGTCACATCACCTTGCTGACCATGGTGGTACTGTCTCCCTACTGGGATGAACACATGAGCAAGTTATGGTTAGGTACTGTGCAAGAGAGTTCAACAGCACAAATGGGGAGAAAGGGCTTCCCAATGCTCAGCCAAGTAGCTTAGGAGAGTGTAGACACGGGGATCCAGTTGAGTTCAGTGGGGCATAGATGTTGATGTCATCATAGGTGACAACACGTGACCTCTCATTGCAAACCTCACCATCTGCTTCATTGGAACCGCTGCTGTGTGATGCATCTTCAGTGCAAGATCTTGAAACGCTCCACAACTAGAATTGTGTCCAGCAGGCTTACCTTGGTCCCTGTATTCGTACTGCGCTCCATCGCAGTTGGCCTGCACTTGCGACTTTGTCTTGGTCCAGTGCGACCAGATAACCACAGTTTGCGCTTTGTGCCTCTAGCCCTCATTTTTCCTAAATCTTTATAATTGCACATTTCCAGTCTTGTTAATTGGATTTTGTCATGTTGGTGTCAAATTATTCATTAAATGCTACTCTATTTTTCTAAATTGCTCTGGATATTTTCTTATGCTGTGTTTTCACTTTAGTACTGGTTGAAGTACTGCATAAATATTTTACACATTGGCTATAAGTTAAGTCTACCAGAGGGTTGAGAAAAGATTAATTTGGGGTTTGCTTCTTTTTCACCCTGACAATAATTGTCATACAATTATTTCCTTTATCGCTGTTCACAGGTGAGATTCAATTTTTTATGGGCAAGTGGTGCAGCACAGCAAGTCTACTTGCTGCCCTGTGTCACAGGGAAAGGGCAGGCATGCACATTATTTATCCCAATATGGTGCATTCCTATCTTTTCCCCGTGCTGGCACACAATGGGCAGCCTAGCACCAATGCAGGCACCCTTGCAACAAGGTGCAAGGGTGCCTTCATTGCATGTGGGGGAATGCAAACCTTCCTGAATAAAAACAATCCCACTGAGGCTTTTTATCTTTCTATGTGTACTGCAGAATGCAGCACACATAAACAGAGGAAAAATGGGAAGGCATACATTTTTGGCCCACTCCAAGGTTTACCACTTCTGTCACAATCCATGGATGTTGCATGGGAACACCCATGCAACACCGATGGAATGCCTCCCTGGTGCAGAGTAAGGCAACTCAGAGATTTGCGCTGTGTTGCTTTACTTGAGAATTATGATGTCAGCCAGAGCCACGCAAGGTGGTCTTGTGTGGCTTCAGAAATCTCATTTTGAGCTGGTATCGCTCTTGCACCAGACTGCATGGTGTAAGTGCGATGCAACAAGGCTCAGAAATGTGCCTCTGAATGCTGTGGGTGTGGGCAGCAAAGTTGATGATTTTATTTATTACTTTTACTCTATTTTTCTAAATAGGTGTGGGGTTGTTCTTGTGTCATGTTTTCATTTTAATACTGTTTGAACTGCTGCATAAGTACTTTACACGTTGCCTAAGTGAAGTATGGTCTTAACCCCCTTAAAAAGTAACCCAATTTCCTACACTCTCTGACAAGTGAACATTTAATAGCCCCACAAAAAGAGTATTCAAATGAAGAGAACTCTAAGCATTGATCAGATGATATTAAGATGAGACGTCACATAGCACAATAGGATAGGCAATGTAACCTCTTTAATTGCTGACTGTGCCGCCATTTAATATGTAATGTGATGAAAAAAGGCCTTTAAGAATTAATTTGAACAAACCTGATATTATTGAACCAATAATGGGCATTTCCTGTAACCTGTATGTCCATGAACGTATGCAAGATCTAGGGCCAGATTCACAAACTGAACTTTATAGTACATTTGCAGTACTGCAGTAGTACTGCAAAACATACTACAAAGTACTTTTCACAAATCCCACTTTTGTTGTAGATTTCACTTTTGTAGCTTGTACTTTAGTAGTAACACCCTACCTCAGTTATTTTCCAAGGGGGGTGCCGCAGCAGTGCCAGTGGCTGACCATGTGTAGTGCTAGACCTACTACAAAAGAGTAAGTTACCATAAAAGTATACAAAACGGCAGTTTGTGAATACTGAAAAGTATTACACTTACTCAAAAGGATAAACATACTCAAAAGTATAAGTGACTTTTTCAAAAATCAAGAGAAATATTAAAGGGTTCTGTTTCTTATTCTAATTGAGATCTGCACAGTGAGCCATTCATTCTCATACTCAGGGTTAGTAGGCTGGAGGAATTGACAGTACTGAACTAAAGATATGACTGACAGCACTGATTTTGTTGGTGCATATTTTGAAGCTGTGCAATATATTGACCATGTTAAAATCTCGACGTCTGATTGCAACAGAAGAAACAAATTACAAGTAGGGGTCAATAAACTCCCCACTTCTCCAGCCTCTCACATTTGCAAATAAAATGAGCCTTGTTTCGTTTATGGAGTATTTTGATGTGTGATCACCTCACAATACCTGACATCAGTACAGCCGTTACACTGTTTCAATGGTGTGTGACACTAAATGGGTTACTAGTACATTCAGCAATGATGTTTTCCATTAATTACATGGCTTATAAGTTAGGTATGATACTAGACCAAGGATCCTGAAACTAGGCGGTGGGCCACCTTAAAAGGGCCTCAATTGATCACAAGGGGGTGCTAGGGGGGTGCCAGGCTCTGACCAAAAGAATAATTATGCTGCTAATAGGGCTTTGTTCTAAGCTGAAAAAAAATAAGCATCAGTAAACCGCTCTGCAATGGGCCATTAATAACATGTTTCATCATTTATATCCCAGCTGGGAGTATGTATCTAAAATGAAGAAACTCCAAATACTCTTCAAACCCTCACCCTCACTTCTAATATTCACACTGTGGATACTTTTACACGTTAGTAAGACCTGCCTGACCGGAATAGTATGTTTGGCATCATGTATTTCATTACATTTTTAAAACAGTATCAAAACTTAACTGCAATGTTTAAATAAGTCTAGATATTTAAGCATTGCCAATTTAATAGAATAATTATGAAATATTTGGAGGGGGTGTCCAATGCTATTTTTTCACTTGTTTGGACACAGCATTAAAAAGTTTGATGATCACTATACTAGACATACCTCTGTTGGCTTCTTATATTTTTCTAATTGTAATAAGATTAAATCCACCATGAGCATCACCCAGGGAGGAATTAACTTGACTCTGTATTTCTCGAGTATACAGTTTTTTTAGTTACCTTTTACTCACACCAAACATGATGGGGCATTTTGCCAAAGGCATTTTGGCTTGTAAAGTGGTCAATCTGTATTTTTCCCTTTATACTCTTTTATGTCTTTGTTAATTGGCCCCAAAACATCTTGTGCCGCACAAATAGAAAGGGCTGTGCTCTCTTTGCTCTGTTAATAGGGAGCCAGATGTTCCTGGGCTGATTAATAAAGGCATGTAGGAGCACAAAAAAGAGTACGCTTGTAGTACTCTTCCATACTCAAAAATGTTTTTGAGAGTCAGTCCTAATGTTGATTAGGATACAAGAAGTAGGTGTCCATGTGAACTCTACAAACCCTCTGACCCACGGGCAAATATTCATAAATGCAGAACCATGTGGGATAATTTATGAACAAAGCAGGTAGTATATAAACTGCACCTCATCCCTCGTCTTTAGCCTCCTTATTTAAGAGAGATATTTACTTAGTCTGCACCTTCTTCATGGCATCTTACAAGACCCTACCAGATGATTAAGTAACAAGCGGGCAGAAGAAAACACAGCTAGTAAAAAATACTAAAAAATGTTCTAGCTTTCGCATCTATTAAGACACAGAGGGGAGGATTATGCTTCCCTTACTTTAATACTGCAAACACAGTAGCCAATAACAATGTGAAAAACAAAATACTACATTTCCCATGAGACATGGATACCCCCTCAATACAACCCACCAATCGGGACCCGCCATAGCCTATAAAGTCCATCAACAAAGGCAGTCCTTCCTCTTTCTTTGCTCAAAACAAATTCATAAACAAACTGGATTAAAGAACAACATTGCCCAAAACTTGCAACCATTGTCCTCAATCATCCACCAAAGACTCACAGCATATGAGGATTGAGGAATCGGCACAACAGGCGCAGAACATCCACTTCAGGCTTCTGTGTCACTTTTCCTAGGACTTCCGGGAACGATCCCCAACTACTTAGCTGGTTTAGTGTCTGAAAAGATAAAGAATCGTCGAAACATCCCACGCCATGACTTCAGATCATCAATACAGAGGGAGGAAAAACTGAATCATTGCAACTCTATATAAAACATCATGAAATGTACAAATAATTATCAAATAATTATCTACTTTTCTTGGGGGGGGGATAATCCCTGCCTCGTCGTCCTTAATGGAATTGAAAATTCTTGATGCAAAAGCTACAATTTTTTTTTATTCTATGTCAGGACCGGAGGCTTCAGATTATAATAATTTAAAGCTGTGTAATAACTCCAGATGCCACATCAACAATGGGTTTATGATAAATCAACTTAAATGTAGAATCTGATGACCAATTGGCCACAGTCATGATATCTTCCAGTCTAGACCCTGTGGAAAAAATCCTTAGAAGCCATAGCCCCTCTCACAGAATGAGCCCCAAAAACAGAAATATCAATATCACCCTCTCCTAAAATCCATCTGTCACAGCGGCCTCGAGTAGCAGAAGAGACTGGACCAAAAGGCTTCTGTAGCTAAATCAACAGTTGACCAGTTTGTTCCCTATGCAACTCACGTGTTACCTCTTCATGCTCTTTAATACATTTTAGAAACACACAGTTTTGAACTATCTATAAAACTGGGTATCTGATACATTTTGAATTTGATTTTGTACATTTGGAAATACATAAAGAGACTCCAGTGTGAGTAAATACTGTACCTGCAATGTCCAGAGCCTTGACATCAGACACTCGTTCACAAAAAATCAAACAAAGCAAGAGTGTCAATTTGGCTGATAATTGCTTTCTGGAAAGATCTTCATTAGCAGTCCAAGACTGAAAACATTTTAATACCAGATTAACATCCCAGAGGAAGGAGTATTTGGGAAGAGGAGATCTTACCATGCATACACCCATAAAAGTTTACATATCATGGGGTGTTCTCCCACTGATTCTGAAGGGTGCCTTGCCGAAATGGCAGATTGAAAATTATTTACCGTTCTATATGCTAAACCCAGAGAGATTAGCCGGGATAAAAACAACTGGTTATCATTTGCACTGTGGTCCCAATGGGATCCACACACCATTGACTGCGCTAATCAACACCATTGTTTCCAGGCTGAGGCAAATTGCTTATGCGTACTAGGGGCCAAGGATTGAGAGAGAGAGGGAAAGAACTTAGGGACAGATGTAGGTATGTCCTGAATTGCGACTCGCAATTTGCAAGTCACAATTCAGGATGCAGGCTGGTGTCCCTGACACCATCTGCGACTCGCAAGGGATCGCAAAGGCCCACCTCATTAATATTAATGAGGTGGGTAGCAATTTGCGACCCCCTTGCGACTCGCAGCACTCACAGGGATGGTGGCCTGCTGGAGACAGCAGACCACCATGTCTGTGACTGCTTTTAAATAAAGCAGTTTTTGTTTTTGTAATGCAGCCCGTTTTCCTTAAACCTTAAAGGAAAACGAGATGCATTACAAAATGAAAAAATTAAACGTTTCAGTTTCATTTTTTCAGAGCAGGCAGTGGTCCATAGGACCACTGCCTGCTCTGAAAAAATGTTTTCCAGGCCATTCACAAAGGGGAAGGGGTCCCATGGGGACCCCTTCCCTTTTGCGTATGGGTTGCCACCAGTGTGACACTGGTGGTAACTGCGATTTCTTTGCGACCGCGTTCGCGGTCACAAAGCAATGCAGCATTGCGCTGCGACTCGCAAATAGGAAGGGGAACATCTCTTCCTATTTGCGACTCGCAGTCCCGTTTTGCAAGTCGGTAACCGGGTTACCGACTCGCAAAACGGGAATTGGGCATCGCGATGTGGGTTTTGCATGTCGCAAACAGCAAAATTTGCTGTTTGCGACATCCAAAACCTTTGCTACATCTGGCCCTTAGAGTGGTCTGAAAATTTCGAGACTTGTTCAAGTCCCCTGAGATTCTCCATGCCTTGAGGGACAACTGTCCCTCTTGAATCAGAGGATGAGTTAAACCCATCGGATCTAATAGGAGGTCTGGGGACATCAAGATCTGAACCGAAAGGACTCAACATAGAGCCCTGGCCACCGGGAACCATGATTGTGCTTTCCAATATAGGGTTACTAAGATTATCTCCATTGACTGCTGACAAACCTGGGAGAGAATGCTCTGAATCATGGAGAATGAGGGAAATGCATATTTCAGATCCCCCATCCGGAAGTGCAGAAAAGCATCCACCAGTTTCTACCCTTCGCACAATCGAGGGAGCAGTGGCCATGCTTACAGAGCATACTTCAGAGGAGGAAAATCAAGTCAGGGCATCTCTCATTTAGGTAAGAAATATTCCCTCAGGGTTGGGGGTTGTGTTGGGAGGCAGAGTAAGTCTGTTTGTGCACAATTGGCATAAAACCACACAAAATGCGCGGGTATTGAAAATAGTAAGTGGTTATCATCTGGAGTTTTATTCACCTCCTCTCCAGACCTCTCTTCCTCCTCGCTCATTGTTTCCCAACAAGAGAGTAAAGGGATGAAGAGATTTTTCCAGTGCCTTATTAACTGACTCCGACAAGGCAATCTTCCATATGTTGGTCATAGGAACCCTCAGCATCTTCGCCATATTGATCATCCTCTGGTTATTGATGAGCCATATTGTGCAGGCAAGCTGAAAAGCAGGGGAAATAGTGTAGAGGTAAGTGTCTGAATACTTTTTAATATTCCTTTAATATTTAGGGGGCCCCAGGTGCAAAAGATAGCAGAAATTGCTCGAACTGGAAAATTATAGTGGAGGGAGGTATCTACAATAACCTCCTAGAGCAGGCTATGAAGTAGTGTTGCTGCCCCGTTGGGCATAAAAGGGCGAAAATGGGTGAAAACAGCCAGAAATGCCTAAGGCAAAAACGCTGCTGGTATGAGGATCACACACACGGCTAAAAGGAATTAGGAGGCTGTGCGCATGTGCAAGTGAGCAAAGGAAAGAGGATTGTTCCTTTCTTGGCCACTCACCTTATCCCCCGTTCTACTCCACGCTGGCAAATGAACTGATTATATAATAAAGTGGGTACTCAGTCCTGAAATAAGTCGCAACACTTGAACTGGTCCCCGAAGGGATAATTAAATCCTTTCGACGCACACGCATGTGCTAAGGCATACATTAAATTAAAATGTTGGTGCCTGAAGGCTAAAATTGCTGTGCCATAACAGCAGATTGAAACGGATGTAAACCAAAATTATATAGCGTTGAATACAGATACACTAATAAACAGTGTCACTAAAACATGAATGAATGGCACTTTCCTCAAGCCGTGTAAGCAGCAAAGAAAGAGGAAGGACTGCCTATGTTTATGGTCTTTATAGGTGATGATGGGTCCCTATTGGAGGGTCATATTGATGGTGTCCATGTCTCATGGGAAATGTAGCATTATATTTGTCATGTTTGTATTAGCTACTGTGTTTGCAGTATTAAAGAAAGGGAAGCATAAATCAAAGCCTCCAGTTGTGACATAGAACTGGTACAGGTGAGCACTGACTCCAATGATGAAGCATGTCATCTAATATGGGTGAAGGGTCTGTGTCCTTTTATTCTTTTCTTTTTAAATCAGAGTACAACAAAAGACAAACAAGCCAGAATCTGTTATCTTAGAGACTTTCTTTGTATATGATTCCTATTAGGGAGGACGTAGAGTGGCACTTTTTAAAAACAAATATCTTGCTCCCTCCTTCATGTTGATATATACAACCTATGACCAACAATTTTTGAAAATTAATAAAGCTTGAAGTTCTTTCTTCATCAGGTGTCTAGCTCACTAACAAACAAACATTTAACCTCCCCATTAAGTGTATGCAACTGAATGAAATTAATCATTTCAAAGAAGTGATGCAAGGATGAGATGAGACTTTTCACAGCAGGTTGTAAGCACACTTGCCTTCTACCACAAATGGATGGGCACAAAAACATAGGGACCATTTCACAAAATACTTACCAGCATGAGGGTTATAGCTCCCATAGTATAATCTCACATACTCCAGATTACAATTCACAAAGGTGCAAGTGTGACACTAAGCACCAGGGTCTATTATCGCTTGTGTATAATATTACACTGCATGTACAAATTAAAATTCACACATAAGCCTGTTACAGAAGGTTACACAGGGAGAGGTAAGGGGGTGTGAATCAAAAATGGGAAATACTCCTCCAAAATGGAACAAAAGGGACAAATGATGGAATTCATGAGTGTCTAAATTAGAGGTGAAGTACATACTTTATCAATGTTACATTCATAACACATGGGGCCAGAAGTACAAACATTCGAAATACCAATTTCCTAATTGCGATTTTCTCTGCATCACAAATATCTCTGCATCACGATTAGGAAATCGGTATTCCCAATGTATGCAATGCATTGAGTTTCATTCAGGGATTCATTGCGGGTTGCAAGTCGACCTACCTCATGAATATTAAAGAGGTAGGGTGTAGTTTGTGACCCACAAAGCCATCACAGGGATGGTGGCCTGCTGAGGTCAGCAACCACCAGGTCTGTGATTGGCTTTTAATAAAAATAATCTTTTTTTTAATGCAGCCCTTTTCCCTTAAATATGATATGTATACTAGTGATTGCAATTTGAACTGTCACTGATTGTATATGCGTGTACTAATTTCTTCTAAAGATAGTGATAAACAAAGTCACAAGAGACGTCGAGGAGGTGTCAGGTGATGAGGTCAGAAATGGAAATAAATGCAGTCTGCAAATATTAGAGGTCGACATGTTATATGGCAATGCATTTTCCAACACACCACCTCGAAATGATTATTACTGACCAGAGAAGTCCATGGTGATGTTGACAGGATTTGAAAACATATCTCTCTAGTAGCCCAGTGTTCTAGACAGAGAAGACACTGCATTTTCAATCAGTGAAGTGTAGGTGTTGCCAATCCCCGAAAGACAATGCAAACTCGAAGAGTGTTTAAATATGATAGTGTCAAACCACCCAGCCACATTCTGCAAATCACAGACTCGTATCTTCCTATTGGTATGTAGATTAACACATTTTAATGAGGGATGGGGGCATCTAGTGCTGCAAGTTATCATGGAAAATCCCCTTTTCCCCTCACTGGGCCATAATAGGGATGCATTGTGACGTTCACAAACCATCCACACTTACCAGTGCACCGCATCCTTACTGCCAGCTTGGCTCAGTCTAGGAAGAAATATGAAAATTGTAGCGATAGTCCCTTCCTCAATTTTAGTATGCCACACATCCAACAAATAGACGTGAGAGATGTGTAGCAGCTGCTAAGGAGCATATCAGACACCAAATCTGAAGTGCAAGATGAATCAGGCACATGGGCAAGCATGTTCAGTCCCCAATCCCAAAATCTACCCATTTGAAGCGGTGAAGATCAATTTTCTGCACTCAATACAGAATCATTTGTAGAAAGAAAAACGTGAAGTTGGTTTTTAAAATGTTTACTTCTTATTTCCACATGTATAAAATGTGAACTATTGTACCTGACTTTGGACGTGTTACAACAGTTTATCACACTCAACATGGATCTAAAATGTGTTCTTTCTAAAATGTCCATATTCCTCTGCAGTGGCAATTGACTAGTACATGTATATTACAATTCTCCAACTTAAGCTTTAAATGTTTTTGAATCATACTTCTGTCTGCAATGTCCTGATTGGATAGTATTACTCTTGCATGCGGGACTGGTTAAAAGGGGTGTAAATTAAAACCGGCTCACCTGTTGCTGAATGGTTGGTGAAACACGTTAAATACATACTGAGAATGATCTGTCCATCATTTCAAACAAGAGGTAGGTCATAAGTAGGACACAGCTACTTAACACAGGTTCAAGAAGTTCTCTGTGAGCTTTTTCGCCTTCCCTGCTGCTCTCAGCATATGTCTATTTCAGAGTTAAGTTATTTTTCATCGGCAGCCACCCCATCGTCTTCTGGAATGGGTTCTTTACATTGTGTGGCAAAGTTGCAGAAGATGCAGCACACTGCAATGATACAGAATACTTTTTGAGGGCGATCCAATATGTACTTCTCAAATATATGAAGACAATGAAATCGGCTTTTGAACAAACCCATTTTGTCGACAATGGAATTAGCTGTTGAACAAACTAACTTTTCTTCTAGTAATGTTGCTTGTCTTGACATTTGCAGTTTTATACAGTTCCACAGTTTCTGATTGAGGATGTGTGATTGCTTCTGTAAAGATGGGCTCAGGGGGTACACACTGTGCAAGAGCAGTTGTTGAGTGCGAAGCCTGAAAACTGACGTGCCTGACATTTACAGATATGTAATTTTGTACTCATCAAGTAACACATGTTACTAATGTCGTAAACATTTCATGACTTGAGCAACACTGCTGTACCACATTATGTAGCCATGGTGTGCAGATCCATGTGCGATTGAGAGGTCAGCATTATGTGTAATTTGCACAATCATAGGGTAAGTCATTTTTCAAATTTGGAATATTGGAATATTCCTGAAATGTGTCTGTTTGTCCGCATGACATTGATTTGTGCCAATATGTCTTTCCAAGAGATATTTTCTGCTCGAACCAGTCTCATATCGGTTTCTTACATCTTTTTTTTTACACGAAATATGCTGTCATCTGAAGAAAGTCATGCAAGATACCGGCAAACCACTCATCACATCACGTGTATAATATTACAAAGTTTTGGACAATTTCCATGCAAATGTATTACATTTAAAGAACATAAACTACTCATTTTCTCATACCCATACCTTTGGTTGCAGAATTCTCACGTTTGCACAATCCAGCCGTACAATAATCTTGGGGAAAGAAACAATGGCATTAAAACATCCCTTTCCAGTATTCATTTTCGCATTGGATTTGTGGATCCCATTTGGTGTGGAACGTCAAGCATCCAGGACCATTACGGCCTCATTTACAACTTGGCGGCTTTAAATTTGCAGTGCAACTATCCCACCAAACGCACGGTTTCCCTGCTCTATTTAGAGTGGAGAGTGCTACGTTTAGACCATTGGTTCCTCCAATGCCAAGGTAAACCTCTGTCCTGGCGGAATCATCAACCAAGGACCCGCACCGTCACAAGAACAGTTGTTCAACCCTATTGAGGACTGAGTGGCTGTTAATCATTTTCCCTGCCCCACGTGCATATCAGGAAAAATGTAGAATGGTCCCCGTGTACAAAGGGAAAACCCACGTGCGTCAGGAACAGTTTTTATTGAGAAAACAAACTCTCTCAGAGTTTATTTTTTGACCTTTCTTTCTTGTACTTGTAAAGTTTGCAGAAGGCAGATAACATCCGCCTGGTTTTGAGTCATAGAAACCAATCAAAAAAAGTTGATAACGTTTGAATTACACCATAATCTAAGTTAGGTGTACACTTATTAACTGTTTTCAAGTTAGGAGGCAACAGAACACGGCCCTACATGCAGTTTTTGTGTGAACATAAATAGATACCATATGGAGCAAAGGTTAATTTAAGGAGAATATCTGAGAAATTGGGCAGCAAGACATGCCTGCTCTTATTTATTCAGGTATACAAAGTGAAGGATGGGATACTCGAACTTCATCTCAGCCACTGGTAATTACTCTGGGCCACATCCCAGTTCATCAGTATTCTGTACACCATGCCACCTCGCTTCACTGTGTCACTGGAATCAAGTCATATGTGGCTGGTGAGCCTAATCAGGGCGAAACCAGTTCTAAGGTGCTTGTTTTCTGGTTCAGAGAGGACCTGGTCTAGTAGTTCACCTTGGCAGGGGCCACATTGGAGCAGATTCAAGACTGATTTGCATATTACTTGGTCCAAACTGAGGTGCCGTAGGGAGCGAAAAACAATGGATTGGGAGGCAGCATGCATTCCATCCAACACCTTGTTGTATTTGTCCTCATGGTAATGGTAAAAGCGTTAATGGAAACGCTGTTGCTTTTGGGGATCTAGTGAACAGAAGAGAAACACAAGGCCGGCAGCTCCTGCCATGGGGTTGGGGGGCTGCAACCCCTTAGGGATCCCCAATCAATCTCTGGGACCTGATTCCACTCAAAGGCCAATGAATATCTGTGAGTCATGGTACACTCAATGAGCTCTCTTCACATTCTGCAGGGTCGTCCCTTCATTTTATGTTACACCACTCCTAGTGGAGGGTTTTACAGCTGCACAGACTTTTTGAGTAACCAGTTTATTACTGCACACTTCTGCATTAAGAAGGCGGTTTTCCAAGAACTGCGACATTCATCACAGGTTACTATCTACTATTTTCGCCTGAAAGACATTTAATTTTTAGAAATATTATTTGAAAATGGTGTAACAGTTTAAAATGCAATCACTCAACATTTACAGCGTCTGCTTTCACACATATCCGCACATGCTTTTCATTTTTAATGATTGTTGTAGTAGTGATGACGCCTTGCTCTGGAACGTGTGATAACTTTAGTTATAACTGGGGGAGCTGTGATTGCATTACTTTTTGCAGTTTTGTAAAATGTAGGAAGGGAACAGCAAGAGAGAGTTAGTTTCAAAATGTTTAATTTACTATGCATTCATTGCAGGTTAATTACATTGCAAACAAATTCTGCTTTATCTTGCTTTCACGTGGTCCTATTTTTTTCTTGTTAGAATTGCCTTTACATTACTTTGTTGTTGAGCTTGAACTTTTGATAATTGAGATTCACCGAACTTCATATACACTGGGCCAAATCTGAATTTGATTATATTTTCATACTTGTCCCTGATGCCAAGGCTTGCATTCAAGGGAGCTTACCAAAGGAAACTAAATCCTAAAATATGTTTCTTCAATTTCAAAAATAGGTGGACCTGAAGTAAGTGTATGATTTGTAAAATGAAACTGTCTAAACAAATATAGAACAGGAACATCAAGTAGTATAATTATTTCTTTGATCAAAATGTCACACTGAGCGGAGTCAATTCCATAGAGCTTTCTTTTCTCAGAATAAGTGGGTCACTGCAAAATAAGAAGAGATGAACTTGAGTTATATAGAAAAAGAAACAATGAGGTGCATAGCAGAACTGGATCCATGCTATGTTTTTTACGATTAACCAACTGTTTTTTTTTTGCAGTTTTTCATAGGGTGAATGTGGCCCAAGGGAATTAAAGCCCTTACATGGGCACCAGATTGAAATACACATTTCTCAAGGCACGAGGATATGTTGAGCCGAGGCTGGCATTCCAGCCCAGTACCCTGTTCCAATGGCCTGCGCTCTGCCTGTTATGGCACACTTTCACCTTTGTAACTACGTATGACTATATGACTATGCAACTGATTGCCTTTACTTTTCAGTGTAAATCAGTGCTGACATTGGAAAAAAAGTTACTCCGGAAACCCATAAATTGAGGCAAGATGTTCGCAGAAGAAAGGGGGTGACATGATGAGGAATGGAGTTTGAAAAACAGTCTCTGACAGTCAACTTAAACATTTATTAAGAAAAAAAAAACTTGTACTGCAAAGAAAAAGACAACACGGACAAATGTGACAGCAAATCAGTTCTAGTTTACTTAATTGATCATAAATAGGCTGCCTCTTAAAGTATATTACAGAGTTAAAACACCGCCTACAGAGATCTTTGTGTGCCCAGCAATTTGGGCATCAAAGTAGCAGTAAAATAACTCTGGTGATTAATGCAGTTCTGGTAGAGATCTGTGTTTTGTCCAATCACAGTTTTGACTCATAAGTAGGATGGAGGGTTAATGTGCCTGCTTCAAAGCACAACATGTAACATGCCGATCACAGATGTGTATTTTATGTGCATAAGTGGGCTACTGCTTTTGACAAAGAGATAACTTTGTTATTTCCAGTTCATAAGTTGCAATCCTTCTAATATAATACAATGATCTATTTACTGGCATCAAGGACCCCTGTGCCATCTGCCATCCGACTGACCAATTACAATATTGTGGGTGGACCTGCCAAGGGACCGCCATCTCCACCGGGACCATTGTTTCTGACAGGCTGACGGCAGTCTTGGTTGTAATCAGCCAGGCGGCGCAAGTTCAGCGCTGCCTGGCTGATTACAACCTTGTTCCCTGCAAGCCATTTCATGGGGGTTTCCCCACCATGAAAAGGCTGGCAGAGAACAAGTGCAGGGGACCACGGGGGGCCCTGCACTGCCCTAATCGGCCCAATAGTGTCTACAAATGTGGACAGTATGTAATTCTTTCACCATATAACCCTCATTGTCTTATATTTCCTGTATACTCATTTACCCACTTGCATGATTTATTGTGTCTCTATGTGTGATGTAAAGCACTCTGACATACTACAAGGCATGAGTAGCACTATAAAAGAACGAAATAAAAAATAAATTAGTAGGTGCCAATAAATCATTATTAATGTAATTGCTCGCATAAAATTACACACTGATGAACCTTGCATTTATAAATTGCATGCTCATCTCGTACATTGGGTGGGGGTTGAGTAAAGTAAAAAAATGGTTATACTTTCTGTAAAGTACCTGCTAAGTGATAAACTATGTGCTTTTGTTTCCTTCCACTGCATTGGCATCTACCTGTTAGGCTCCAGATAGCTCCCAGCCACGATGATACTTGTACAAAAGAATGGCCATTGGCCCTTTAAATCAGAACTTTGTTTTGAGCCCCACTGGAATTGAAAATAAGAACGCCCCTTCACTGGATGCAGGTTGCTGCGCCAAACACAATTCAGACAAAATATGGGCTAGGTTGCATTGTGTCCAGGTGTCAGAAAATGATACCAAGTCTAATTCAGCATATTTCCCAGGGTTGGTTGGATCCCAGATCTGTTACAAAATTCCTGCTGAAACTGGGATCTGGCACAATCCCCCTACTTTCCAGCACTGGTGCAATGTATCTAGCAAAAACATCATGAGAATGTGACATGGATTAAGCATTCCTGGATGCAGGTTGCATGCTCCTGTACTACATGAATACGAAATAGAATAAAATGTGTTCCCATTTTTTACTAGTAACTCAATATGGTGGTAAGAAATGTGGTTATTGATTGAGGGGGATGAAAACTCCACTCATGCTACAACCACAGTCCTTGTCAGGGTGAACCACAACATCACTAAATTAACCTGTGCTTAACCATCTGGTAGCCTGCCACAAAAGCGGTCAGTCTTAACTTAGAGGCACTGTTCTGAGTATTTATGCAGCACACAAAAAATTAATAAAGTGCAAACACAACACAAAACTAGTACCACACTAATTTAGAAAAAATAGAGAAATTTGTAATAAATACAATGACACAAAATGAATTAAATCCAATTGGTAGAACCAAAGTTATGAATTTTTCAACTTTTATTGAAGTACAGTGCAGAAAAGATCAAAGTGCCAACTGTGGATATCTAGTCGTGCAAGACTGTAGCCAAGTCAAAAGTTGAAGTTCACCGCGATGGAGCACGGTTCAGGTGCATGTGGTGGATTTGGCCTGGTCTCGACTTACCTTTGGTCTTAAAAGAATTTCTGAGAAAAAGTGAAAAAGTCCAGGAGAAGATACACTTAAGCAGAGCCATGCAGAAGGCTGTCGGAAGAGGAGTCATCGTTGCCGGGGAGCTCTGAATGAAGTATCAGAGAAACCATTGACAATGGTGAGGAAAAACTCAGAGCAAGAGAAGTTGGATTTCCAGGCCAAGTAGGTCATTGTCATTGATTGGGAGCTTGTTGCCATCAAGGCAACAGGTTGGTCTAGGCTTTCTTTATTTTGCTCTAAGAGCACAGACCATATGTCATGTTTTAAGGAGTCTGTTTATGCTATAAATTATTTGGAGAAGTCAGGTGCCTTAAGTACTGGTGCTGTACACATAGCCTCCTTCATGGTGTCAAAGGCTTTCTGGTAGGCCTCTGTCCAGATAACTAGATCACCTTCTTAGGCTGCTTCCTAGAAGTCAGCTTAGTCAAGAGTGACAGCAATGGTGCCATAGCCCTTGATAAACCTTCTGTTATACCCAGTAAGGCCTAGGAAGGCCCTCACTTCAGTCTGACTATTGGGGTGGGAGCGTCACAGACCAGGATAATGTAATTCCTGGACTGAAGCATCCCCTGAAGGTAGAACAGGTGATCTTCCCAGTTGGAACTGAAGACTGCAATGTCTTCCAAGTATGTGGCACTGAAAGCCTCAATCCCAGCCAGGACTGTGTTATCCAACCTCTGGAAGATGCCATGGGCTTTTTCTAACTTGAAGGGCGTTATTTTGTAACTGGAAGTGACCCTCTGGGGTTGAGAATGCAGACCACCCCTTAGCCCCCTGGCTTAGGGCAATCTGTTGGTACTCTGATGATAACTCAAAGGTAATTAGGAACTTGGCAGATCCCAAACTATTTAGCTCATCAGCTTGGGGGATGAGGTGACCATCTTTGTAACTGAATTGAGCCCCCTATAATCCACAAAGAACCATTGGGATGGATTAAGGGCCATTAGAGTGCTCAGTCATCCCCAGTTCTAGCATCCTGGACACTTTTTCCTTGGTGCTGACTCTTACCTTGTCAAACAGCCTGTAAGTTTTATTGTTTAGAGGCTCGCTCTCTCCAGTGTGAATATCTGGAGCACACAGATAAGTGAGCCTAGGGGTAAGTCAGAATAACAATGCAAACTGTCATAGTAAGTGTCAGCAGTCTCTCTGCTGCTCTGAAATCAGGATAAGGGAGAGATTGACACCTTCCACTGACCCATCCTGCTCCTTATAGGAGGTCAGGGTGAGGTTCACTCTTCTCTTCCACCCCAGCACATGTCACTAGGAGCATAGTAACTTCAGACCTCTCATTGTTGGGTTTGAGGAAGTTAATATGGAGAACCTTCAAGGGGTTTGTGAGAAATTGGTTTGTTGGTTAATGGAGGTATGAGCCCTGGTCAAGCAAAAGCCACACTACCTTGCAGCTGGACCATAAAAAGTCACTAAACTAACATGTTCTTAACCCTGGGTAGCTTCACACCAAAAAAGCAGTCAGATGCAAAGTAGAGGCAATGTGTAAAGTATTTATGCAGTACGCAAACATTAATAAAGTGATAACACAACACCATACAAATCCCAAACCAACACAGAAAAATAGAGTAAATGTAATAAATTACTTGACACCAAAATAAAAATTTCAATCAGTAGAACCAGAGTTATGATTTTTTGAAGGTTAATGTTCAAATGTAGCGCCTAGAAGATAAAAGTGCCAACTGCTGACATCTGATCACCTTTAACACCCCAACTAAGGGTCCAGGATTGTATTGGGACCTCATGGTGGTTCAGGACTCACTCAGGCTGCGCCAAGGTGGGGGTTCAAGATGACGGGAACCTGTTATGTCCCTATGGCTTTGAACAGGAGGCCAGGAAACTAGCCCTTAGAGTCACTTCTGGTATTTCTGGGTGAAGGTGTAGAAGCAGGGCTCAACAACAAGGCTGGCCTCTGAGGTTTCAAGGCAGGCTCCGGGCAGCAAAGCAGTCCTTCCAGGTACAGCAAAAGTCTAGCAGAGTGCCCAGCAGGTCATATGAGCAGCCAGTCCTCTTAGAGTCCTTCTACAGGTCCAGTGGTGAATTGAAGAGTAGATCTGAGAGCCCTATTTTTTATAACCTGGTTCCTTGCTCCCAGAAGGTAGGACACATCTCTGTAAAGGTTCTTTGAAATTCTGAGAATTGTCTGCCTCCCCTGCCCTGGCCCCAAGCTGGCTGCACTGACAATATGAGATTGTTAAGTCTATTGTGAGGAGACAGGACACAGCCTATTCGGGTGCAAGTGGGGCTGTGCTTAGCTCCACCCCTCCACTCAAGCCAGTTCATGGCCCACTTCGACTCTGCTAATCCCACTATTGTATGACTGTCTGGGAGAATTTCACAAAGTCTAACTGTCAGCTACACCCAGCCATGTGACCCAAGACAACCTACAGTCACAAAGGGCTAAGGACAGCAAAATGCCAACTTTCTAAAAGTTGCATTTTCATACTTGCAATGATAAATGTGACTTTACCATTAAAGAAGGTTTACCATTGCAAGTTCATAGGTACCTGACATAACACATTTACTTCCTCTTTATTAGGAATTGCACCTTACTAAATGTCATATGGAATCCCCAACGCTATCCTAAGGGAGGGGTAGGCCGCATCATAATGATAAAGTGCACAGAGTCCTAAGGCCAACAAAAGCAAAAATCCAGCAAAGTAGGAGATGGAAAGCAAAATATTTTGGCGTGACCGTGTAGAGAGAGCCATTTCCAACATGACCCCACCCCCTTCAATTTAAAGCCAGGGAAGACTAATCAATTCCTTCATGGTCTTCCCTGCTTAGGCAGTAGAACGTGGACAATGGTGATCTATTGCAAGGACACTTGTCAGTTCTATGCCTCTCTAAACTCAGTTGGACTCCTTCGTCTGTACTCTCCTGAGCCATGGGACAGATCCATGTAGATACCTTCCCGTCACCTGTAGACCCTTGCTCTGAAGCATCTAGCCTTAACGTGCTCACAGATACATTCCAGGAGGCAGACCGTACCACCATTGCCACCAAAGTGATGTGCCATATTCCACCCCTGGGATGAGGCTTCTCTCCCCAAACCCAAGGAAACATCTGTCCACAGGGACAACAAACAATAGAGGTCACTGACAGTTGTCAGTGTCAACAACTGGAAGCCAGACCATCCAGGGGTCTCTCTCTAACATCTGTCGCTTCTCAGAGTGGGAGCAGTAGCCCCAGGTTTTCTGCACCCTTTCTCCTTGCTCCCTCTCACCAGTTCAGGTGTGTTATCCTGAGACTGGTAACATAACCCAGAATACGTATCTTGAGTCTGAACAGGAGTCAGGGGTGAGTTCTTCCTCCCCCTAACCCTCCATCTTTATGTACCCTCTGCTGTGAAGTGGTACCTCCAGAAAACAAAACTAGCGGGGCACCTATGGCTGTCACCCCACACAGTTCTCCTGACAACCGGAGGCAACTCATTCCCCAGAAGGTGGTCCATGGGCTTCTAGGGGGTAACCATGTCCCCACCCATGACCCTCCTCTGGGTCATCTCCCACCCCATGGATACCAGGACCATAGGGCAGAAAAAGTCCTACTCATGGGTCAGAGTTACCCTACACATGTTGCCCATGTACTGCTATGTAAAAACTATCATTTCACTACCATCATCTGGCTAGTCCCACTGTGTCTCAGAGCAGTGACAGGGATCCCATTCACCTCCACCAGGTGGAAAAAATTACTTCCACCCTCAGGGATCACACGCTCACCCTCTGAGTCTATTTCACAAATAAAGGAGATCAGGGGATGTTCTATCTTTTGCCCCTAGGGGCTACTTCCCCTAAGGCCACTTGGATCACGTCTGTAGAGTTCCCACCAGTGGTTGGTTTCTTTGGTCAGACACAGTCCCCCTGCTTGTGTCATAGTTGAGAAGAATCAAAGAGGTGGGATTAGAAATGGGGCATCCTAGGCCACCACCCACCAGAGCCTCTTTCTTTCTTCTCAGAATGGATATGGGGACCGTTTCTTTCCCCTTACCCTGAGATTTGTCTGGATCCCCCTTGACCTTCCTCTCCTTCTTATGGGTGGAACCTGAACCACCCTTGTTGAAATCACTCCCAGGTACCTTTTTGAACATTCTGGTGCAGGCCCAAAGGTACGCCTCCTTGGTAAGCTTTCTGGTGTCAGCAAACTTGCTATCTACTAGGTGTTCTGTAGAACACATATTGAACATGTGCTCCCTCAGAACGAGGTTGTACAGCCTATTAAAATCAACTACCTCGCTGTGCCTCACCCAGCCCTTCAGTGCATTGATGGAATAGTCTACAAAGTCCACCCAATACTGGTTTGGTAGTTTGTGGCTGTGCGTGAACCTTTGCCTGTATTTCTCAGGGGTTAACCTGAATTTGGAAAAAAAGAATGGTCTTCATGTGGTATACTTGTTCTGGTCCTCTACCTTTAGTGTTAGGAGGGTGTTCCTCCCCACTGTGGACGTGTACCTCCACAAGCTCTGGGACCTTTTCTACCCTCAGGGCCACCTCATAGGCTGAATACCATTTATCTATGTCACCCCCATCAAATTACTAGGTACCAGGTCTCTAAGAATGTGCATTCTCATATTAACAGTTGACACTACTGATTCACTGCCACCATTATTGATGGACTCCATTTGCTTGGCCTTATTATCCTGCTCCTTAAGTTTGAGTTTATGTGCCATATTTTTCTCCTCCATCCTTAGCTTGGCCAGCTCCAGCATGAGCTTGCTTTCCTCTCCTGTCCTCCAACTCCACCTGTGACAACGCTCTAGAAAACACACAGCTCCCTGCCCAATCCTGGGTATCCTGATACTCCTCTTGAGGGCAGGGGTGTTTCCCTGCAGTTCTCGGTTCTCCTCTGGGTCCTGGTGTCATACTCCTTTGGTCTCAGGTCTCCCTCAGGATTATGCTCCTCTGTTACTACTTGCAGTCCCTTGATCTCCTCATCGGCTTGGAAGGCTATCTGTAGGTCCACTTTGGAATATTTTCTGACTACATTTGGGCCCCATCTCCTTGCAGGCCTTTAGCAGCTAAACCTTAGTGAGGTTGTCAACATGCATCAGCTCCATGTCCATGGTAGTTGAGGAAATCAGGATTACTTAAATTTAGAAAAAATAGCAACAGCTATTGTGACTGAGGAAAGTTTAAAAAGAGGTCACTCTGATGCCAAATTATTTATCTGGGATGTTTGGGTAAGACAAATCATTGTGTAATACTGCACAAACACACGTCCTGATCCACAATGCTGAACACCAAAGTGGGAAATTGGGTTGTTGGTTAACTGGGATGTGGCCTTGGTCCAAGCAACAACCACAGTCCCTTGCAGGGTGAACCACAAAAAGTCACTAAATCAACCTGACTGTAATAAAATGAAAAAACAACACCAGAACAAATCCCAAACCAAAAATAAAAATAGAGACATTTTAATAATTTATTTGAAAACAGAAGAACAAAAATCCAATTAGTAGGGTAGGAGTTATGAATTTTTAATGTTTAAAGTTCAAAATAGCGCTTAGAAAATAAAAACATCAACCAAGGGCATCTGGTCACCTTTAGCAGCATAACCAAGGGTCCAGGAGTATATAGAGACCTCTAGGGGGTCCAGGATTTACTCATCCTGAGTCCAGGAGAAGGACCAAGATAGTGGGAACCTGTTATGTCCCTGTGGCTCTGAACAGGAGGCCAGCAAACTAGCCCTTGAAGTCACTTCTGGTAGACCTGGGTGCAGGTATAGAAGCAGGGCCAAACAGCAGGGCTGGCCTCTGAGGGTTCAAGTCAGGCGCCAGGCAACAAACCAGTCCTAAAAGATACAGCAGCAGTCTAACAAAGTGCACACCAGGTCACATGAGCAGGCAGTCCTCCGAAAGTCCTTCTACAGGTCTGATACTGGACTGAAGTGTGGGTCTGAGAGCCCTATCTTTATGCCCTGGTGCCCTGCTGCTATAAGGTGGAAGAAGTTTCTGGAAATGGTCTTTGGATTTCTGGGAGTTTCCTGCCTTACCTGGTTCCAAGCTGACTGCACTGACAATACAGTGTTGTTAAGTCTATTGTGAGGAGATGGCCCAATCTATTGAAGTGCAAGTGGGGCTTTGTGTCCAGTTGAAATAGCAGTGGCAAACTGCATTTAGGCTACAATGGCAGGCCTGGTTCATGTTTTAAGGTGCTACTTACATTGGTGGCACAAAAAGTGATGCAGGGCCACGGGTAACAATTAATTTAAGGCCCTGTGTTTATGGTATGTCACACTATTAGAGATATGCAAGTAAATTAAATACGCTAATCAGGTATATGCCAATCAAACCATGTTTAGGGAAGGAATCACAAGGATTTTAGCACTGGTTACCAGTGGTAAAGCATGCCCAGTCCTAAGGCTAACAAAAGCAAAATTCCAGCAAAAGTAGGAGGAGGCAGGCAAAAAATTTAGGTGTCACCCGGTAAAGAGGTCCATTTCTAATAGGGTTCCTGGGTTCCTGGGGGTCTTGAGGCCCACCAGGTAGGTGACCTCCCCCTTTCTATCTTTCACCTCATAAGGCCCAGACTAGCAGTCTTGTAGGTCCCTGGCCTCCACTGGCTCCATTACCCAATTTGTTTGGCCAGGCTGAAACTCAACCAGAGTGGCCTTCTGGTCATGCCAGAGCTGTATCACCTTCTGGTTGGCTTCCAGGATCTCAGTGCCTTAGTTTCAGAAGTGTTTCATCTGAGTCCTGAGAGCCGTCATGTTGCTAACTATCCTGATGTAGGGCTGCTTGGGAGCTTGCTCCTATTTCTCCTTTACAAGACTGAGAGGTTCCCTAATAGGGTGGCCATGCAGTAGTTCGAAAGGACTGAACACAACTCCTTTCTGTGGCACTTCACTCTCTGCAAAAAGAAGACATGGCATGATGATGTCCCATTTGAGTATCATGGGCACTCACAGGCCCATAATCATGCCTTGAAGGGTCTTGTTGAACCTCTCAATAAGACTATTGGTTTGCAGATGATAGGGTCTGGGGAACTGAAGATACACCACAAGTATCCTACATGGACTCTATCTAGACTAACATGGAGTTTGTACCCCTCTCAGACACTTATTGTTTTGGGAGCCCCACTGGGGTAAAATTCTCAATCTTCGCCCTGACTACAGCAGGTGCAGTACAAATCCCTGGAGGTGTACACTCAGGTTATCTAGTGGCATGGTCTACCAAGACCAGGATGAACCTGGTGTCTACGGGTTAAGGGACCCAATTATGTCAATGCCCACCTATTCAAAAGGGCTGCTAATGACTGGCAAGGGAGCCAGTGAAGCCTTTAGCTTTATCTATGACTTGTCAATGCCCTGGCAGGCAGGATGCATCTAAGGTCACTTTCATCCAGAGCCAATAAAAGTGAGTGACAAGCCTGGCAACAGTCATGTCTTGCCCCAGATGTCCTGTTAGGATGTCATGAGCCACAACCAGTAGGACAGCTCTGCAGCACTAAGGGTGGCCACCAACAAATATGTCGCCCAGACTCTGGAACCTTGGGCTCATTATATAGGAGGTCATACCCCCAATGAATCAGGTGATTTCCAGAGGTGACCAACCTGCTTGGATCTTGGCCTGTCGCCTGAGATATCAAGAGTAGGGCACTACTTCTGAGCCTTGCAGAACTACTTTCTGGCAGGCCCTCCAACTTTGACCAGCAAGCCAGCTCAAGTAAGTTCCTCATGGCAGCAGCATCCTCCTCTGTAGGTTCCTGGGTATTGCTGTCGGACCTGAGGAGTTTGAGGAGCAGGTTTCCCATGTTCCTTGCCTTTCTCTTCTTAGCAGCTACATGGGCAGTGACTACCCCATTTGACTGCCATGGACTTTCTGGTCAGGAATATCCATTCAGGCAACCCTAACATCACCAGGTGGGACTTGAGGTCCACTTCCTTCAAGACAGTGTGGTCTAAGTTATTACCAAGCAGACAATCTACAAGCATGGGAGGATACCCAGGTGCTCTCATGGAACCTGAGAGCCCCCTACTCAAAGGGAACCAGAGTCACTAGGTAGTGTCTCTCACAGTTGTCTGCTACCACAACCTTGTGTTACACATTAGGGATTACTTGCTCTGTGATACCAGATGACGCCTTGCACTTGTCATATTTCTTCCTGTGTCCCACAGAGCCACCACTTTCTGTCCATTAATGGTGACCCACTGCTTATATTTGGAAGTATTGGTAGGCATGTGGGTTTTGGGCACTATCTCCTTGTTACCCAGGGATACTAAGGTAACCTCTGTACTACCCCCTGTGTTAACTGGGACAACCTCATTCCCAAGTTCCACACTAGCCAACCCAGGTGTATACTCACCAGTTGAGGTCTGTGCTGTCTTGGGGCATTTGGTGTCTCCCTTCAAGTCTCTATATCTATAGCACTGATAGCATTACAGTTAAATGTCCCAACTTTAAGAGTTAGGCAGGAGCAGCACCTCTAACACCACTTTCAAAGGTCCTCAGGTGGCACTACTTGGAAGGTTAGAAATCCATCAGAGGCCAGGTGCAGGGTCAAGGTCTGTGGTGCTTGTTGTGGCCCTGTAGCACATACAAGAGGCTAGCCAACTATTCCTTGGACTCCGGTAGTCCTAGGTTCAAGGAGATAGCTCTTTCACCTTCAAGCAGCAAGGCAACCCTCAACCAGCTTGGCAGTCCTCTGAAGAACAAGGCAGGCACAAGCATCACAGTAGTCCTCTGAAGTGCAAAGCAGTCCTTTGAAGTATTCTACAGGTCAAGGAGTGTCTTGAAGAGGTGGTTAGGAGGTCCAACATTTACACCTGGTTCTAGAATTTGAAGTGGGGGTAACATCCTGGTCACCCCCACATCTGGTTCTAGATTTTCCTTCTCTTCCCCTGCCAAGGCTCCAAGTAGTCTGAGGTGACAAAAGACTGGGTGGCTGGTCCTTTTCTTTTTGTGCTAGAGGCAACCCTTTGAAATATAAGTGGGGAAAGGAACAACCCTGACCCCCACTTTTCCTGGCAGGACTGCCCACCCTGCCAACACCTAGCCCCGGTTTGTCTCACTGTCTGGGAGGATTACACAACTGCTAATCCACTCACAGTCAAGTGGCCCAGGATTCAGGAAACAGGCACCTAATAGTTAGGACAAGAAAAAGCCAACTTTATAAAAGTGGCATTTTCAGAATTGCGACTTAAAATCTGACTTTAACATTAAGTAGGATTTTGAATCAAAATTCAATCCCATCAATTCCCAATCATAGGTTAGCACTTATTAAATGCATTAGCATAACTCAATGTAATCTAATGGGATAGATAGGCATTATAGTGAAAAACAAGTGTTGGAGTTTTTCACTACAAGGTCATGTCAAACTTAAAAACACACCCTGCTTTTTAAATAAAATGCCCCCATTCCCCTTTGAGCTGTTAAGGGCCGACTTTAGGGGGGATGTATGTATTTTAAAATAGAAGGTTGAAGCATGGCGAAATGTTTATTTTGCCAGGTCGAATTGGCAGTTTTAAAACTGCACTACAAGTTCCAGTGGCAGGCCTGAGATGTTTTAAAGTGCTATATAAGGGGTGACAATGAGTGCTGGAGGTGCACTGATATCATTCACAAGCCCTGGGTACATTTAGCACCATATACAAGGCCCTTATAAGTAAATGAAATATGTCACTCAGGTGTAAGCCAATAGTACCATGTTTTAAGGCGGGAGCACACAAACTTTAGCATAGATTAACAGGGATAAAGTGCACAGAATCCTTATGTTGACAAAAACAGGTCTAAAAATGATGCAGTAAAGTTCGTATTTACAATTGCATTATTGAAAGTAAAGTGTGTGGTTGGAAATATGAAATAGAATTTTGAAGTTTGCAACTATTTCTGTGCACAATTTTTTAGTGGGCTTGTGTCTGTAAAAAATGTCACCAGGGCCTATATTGCGATAGGGCACGCATTCCCTGTTTGCACCATGGCTCACTTTAAAGCATGTGCCCTGGGGGGAAACAGGGAAAGTGTGCCCTATGAGGCAGAATGTGCTGCCCTCAGGGCAGCCACGAACTCGCTGCACAGCACATTCAAGAGAAATACGGAGCACTTTTTCTGTGCAGACGGCAACCCTCTTGCACTTTTCAGAAGGATTAGAGATTCCTTTGTAGGCAGCTGCAATGAGTCACCGCACCTGTCTGCAAGGGAATGTCTGTGGGTGGTCTATGGGACCCCTTTTCATCCCTCCAGAGGACTGCATTTAGAACTTGCATAGAAAGTGTGCCACCTTTTTGTGATGCACTTTCTGTGCACCATCTAAAGACATGTTTGCCTCTGCTCACACATTAGTAATATGGCCCGTCCCAGAGGCAAAGAGATCCCCCCATTTGCATGGGGCCATGCCCCAGTGCAAATGAGGGAATGCCCTCTAATGATTGTGCTGGCGCTACATGTTTGCCAGCGTTATCCATATTGCTGAAGGGGCCCTCACAAGCATCTGTGGCTCCTTTTGTAATACCAAAGTGCCCCAGAGGTGTACAAAGTGGGCACAAACCCCTGTTGTGCCCCTGGGACACTTTGTGTAATACAGCCCCATGTGTACAAAAAGTGATCGTGCATCAATATATGTCTAAACCATTGATTGAGGTTCCCAGAAACCATTTATAAAATACTCACATTAAAATGCTATGGTGATGAGAAACTGCACCCATAGCTCTTCTACTATCAGGTCTCTGATACCTATTCTACCCATTTCTGGTCACGTCTAACCTTCTGTAATCACTTTTACTACCTATATTCCTACTAACATCCAGTTTTTTTCATTTGGTGGTCAAAGTGGCATCTATTGCACCAGGAAACCTTGGGCCAGATTTAAAAGAAACTGGCACAGTGCATTTCTGCACCAAAATCAAAAGCTCTACGCTGCACCAGTTTTGAAACACAGGGCTGCCCTGTATTTACAAGAGCATGTGTAGCTCTGTGTTTCCCCTTGTGCCAACACTAAATTAAGCTGCTTGCACCAACGCAGGAATCCTTGCACCATGGTGTCTGCGTTGAGGGGAGTGATTGTTTATGTGCAGGAAGGTGTCCCTTCCTGAACATAAACAATCTCCAATAGTTATTTGGCACTTCTAAGTATGCTGCATTTTGCAGCACACAAAGAAGTACTAAAGCGTCCTTTTTTAATGATTGTTTATATGCAGGAAGGGACACCTTCCTGCACATAAACAACCATCCACAGTATTTTGATTCTTCTATGTGTGCTGCAGAATGAGGAGGAATAAAATAATTTCTCTTTGTTTTGCCATGCTAACGCCAACCCTAGGGTGGAGTTAGTTTTTGGCACTGTCACAGATTTACAATTTCTCATAGATCTGGGGCAATATCAAAACAATGGGTGCTGTAATGGAGCACCCACTGCATGCCCCTCTGACTCAGAAAACTGCATTGGAGGGGATCGTATGTACAAGGAGGTGTAACACCACAAAAAGTTGCACCACACCTCTGTGTAAATATGGAGCAGTCAAAAGCGCCAACGGAGAGTCACTGAAAGGGATGCTCCAGTGGGGCTAGGCCCCTTTAAATCTGGCCCCTAGAGAGGGAGGAGATAAATTACTGCTGATGCTGCCTACTGACCTAAGAGAGAGAGAGCAAGAGAGTTAGAGAGAGAAAGAGAGAGATAGAGAGAGCGAGAGAGAGAGATGCCGAGTTAGCATATGTGCACTCAACAACGCAACACTACCAGGAGGCCTGATTCCATGCAGCTATTTTCTATGATTCACCTTGTGCTTTCTCTAAAACTCTATCAAACTATGCACTCTGGGCATGCAGGGGAATGCACACACAGAACACTGTCATCTTCTGTGGGATGCTGGTCAGAGTGTTGGAGTAACTAACTTAGGAAAGGATAGAAATATCGGACACCTTGGGAAGGTTGGTTAGACATATAAAATCTGTAAAATAGACTATAATCAGTTATCCTGCAAGATGTTTTGAATCGCATCAAGATATTGCCTTAAGCTGTGCTTTAGGGTTTGCATCTTTAAATGGTCTCATAATCTTAGCAGCTTGCAATGTTATGACACATGCCATGCCTTCTTGCTTGAAACTTTCAGGGCTGAAAGGATATCTCTTTCCTTAAATAAACTTCTTCCAGTTCAGATAGTTCTTCCAATACCAACCTCAAACATTCTTTTTTCATATCCATCTCACTATGCATTTTAAAGCCATGGAGAAAAGATTACAAATCAATAATTTCTCTATACTAACAAAGAACATATATTTCCCCTTGGATTATTGTTGACCTCTTCAATTGTTCAAGCATTTAGATTGGGGTTGACTTGTATACTGGCTATGTACGAAACTGGGTTACTGGTTGAGTGGCGTGAAACCCTACTCAAGCAGCAACCACAATCCTAACGGCAATAACATGAAAACACAGCACAAGGAGAATCCCACACCAAGTTCGAAAAATAGAATAATCTTAATAAATAAAACAACACCAAATCAACAAAAACCCTATCAGTACAACCAGAGATATGCAAATTTAAAGATGTTGGTGAAAATAGTGCCAAAACCAAAAAGTGCCAGCTGTGAATATCTGGTTGCGCTGGACTGGGAAAAAGACACAACTGCAATGGAGCGTGGGCCAACCACAGGGACCCAGTTAGGCCTGAAAAACAAGACTGCCTTAAATCCCAGTTGCAAAGCATGGAAATATCCTGCATTAAGGATGCGTCACACCGCTGAGGCGATGCAAGTTCCAGGTTGGAGATGTATCACACAGCATTGGTTCGGGGGAGTTGCAAAAGCTGCAATGCGAAGTCCTGAGTTATCATTGAGGAGGCCATCGACGTAGTGGCTTGTGATGTGAAGTCCTATGTCGAGGACTCATCATTCACCTGCTGGTTTTGAAGAATCTGTAGGGCTTGCAATGCAGAGTCCTGTGTCATCACTGAGGAAGCCATCAATGAGGGGATTGCGATGAGAGGGCCTATGTTGAAAATGCATCATACAGCAGCAGTTCCATTGAGGCTGTGGGCTGCAGTTGAGATGCAAGGAACTTAGGATATGAAAGTCCATACAGCAGAGGTGATGCTTCGGTTCTGTTCGGAGTTTCGCTGCTCAGCAGAGGAGATTCATTGGTTCTGCTAGTTCCACAGATGTGCTTGCAGAGCACCTTTAGGCTCACTTCCAAGGGTCCAGGAGTGGGGTGGCAACACTTGGCAGAGTGGGACTAGCAGTTGTAGAATCCAGGTGCTGATTGCCTGAGACTAGACCTTGGATTCGATCTGGCTACAAGTTGCAGGTCGAGTCCTTCTCACCCAGGCTAAAGGGCAGCAGGGTATCAGGTCAGCACATCAGAGCAGCAGCCCTTCAGGTCAGCAGTCCATCAGAGTGGCAGCTCTTTTAGCAGCACAACAGTTCTTCTTTCAGGCAGAGTCTGCCACAGAAGTATACTGAAGAGTTGGTTTCTGAGGTCCAATATTTATACCTGGTGCCTCCTTTGAAGTGGGAGAATATTCTAGAGCTTTTCTTTTGAAATCCACAGGTGTCCTGGGTCCCCTGTCCAGGCTCCAAACTAACTACAGGGGATATGAAATCCTTTGTGTGAAGGTAGGACACAGCCTATTTAGGTGTAAGCGGGCTGTGCCTAACTCTACCCTCCTATGCATTCATGCACACTTAAGCTCTCCATTGTCTGTGGCTGTCTAGAAGGAATGCACAAAGACCAGCTGCCAACTACACTCAGTCACATGAGCCAGGCTACTTGCACTAAGACCCTCATTATGACTTTGGCGGTGAGACCTGCGCACTACTGCAGTGACGGCCGCCAACATACCGCCACAGCGGCGGATATCTGTTTGCCATATTATGACACACACAGACAAATCCGACAAAATACTGCCACATACACAAATCCGCCTGCCCACAGGTCAGTGGTAAAGTGTCAGTACCAATACCCATAC
Source organism: Pleurodeles waltl (assembly GCF_031143425.1). Classification (NCBI taxonomy): domain Eukaryota; kingdom Metazoa; phylum Chordata; class Amphibia; order Caudata; family Salamandridae; genus Pleurodeles; species Pleurodeles waltl. The sequence goes on along the minus strand of NC_090447.1, from coordinate 474,969,117 downwards.
CGTTATGCCAACAAAACAACACCCATCACATTATGACCAACAAACCACCACAGCGGACTTCGAATGCCGGTTAACCATTGGCTGTACACACCGGCGCGCTCAGAATGGACAACCAAATATAAAATAACACTACATTGGCCAAAACCGAAATCACACAACTGACACGCATACACACACCACACCCACCCACCAACAGCACCCTAAAACACCCACCCACACATTACCCACACCAATTATTGCCACCAGCCTGAAACCAAGACCACTGAGACAACTACACACACACACCACAAACACCCACACATCCGTCACAACCCCACATCCCATGCCCCACCACATTACTTAACACCCTCCCACCAACACGCACCACACAACACCCATGTCCCCACTGAGGCACCCCCATTTTACTGATGAGGAGTTGCGGGTCATGGTGGATGAAATAGTCAGAGTAGAGCCACAGCTGTTTGGAGTACAGGTACAGCAAATATCCATTGCCAGGAAGATGGTTCTATGGTGGAGAATTGTGGACATGGTGAACGCTGTGGGACAGCATCCAAGAACGAGGGACGACATCAGGAAGAGGTGGGACGACCTATGGGGGAAGGTACATTCTGTGGCAGCAAGGCACCAGCTCGCCATACAGAGGACTGGCTGTGGACCCCCACTTCCTCCCCCCACAGCTCACAGCGTGGGAGGAGCAAGTCTTGACAACACTGCATCCTGAGGGACTCATTGGAGTTGCCGGAGGACTGGACAAGTCAATATTTACTACACATCACCCCCCATACTTGCATGCCATCACACCCTCTCACCCTTACTCCCATCACTTCACTCCATCCCACACACTGCACCTACACATATGACTAACCCCAATGCCATGCCCTGCATGCTATACCAATGCATGGACAACCTTCCCAGCCCTGCATGGACACCCATCACAAAACCATGGAGAATTAACAAGCCCACAATACATCACCATACACAAACAAAGGTGGCAGGCCAGGGATGTACAATCTGTCACAGACATAAGGCATAATACATCACTTACATCCCCAAAGGTGTCCCAGCCAATCTCAGCAGAGAGGAGGTGCCACGTCTAACCAGTCCCGTAACAGAAGATGCCCCCAGTGATGACAGTAACTCTGGAATTTAGGATCTGGATGAACTACCTGTCCCATCAGGGACCACTTGTAAGTCGGACACCCCAGTCCACTCACAGTCCACAATAGAGCCTCCCCCATCGGTATCCAACACCACAGCACCCACCCAACGTCCCCACACCTCTGTCCCCAGGACACATCAATTAGCAGTGTGCCCACCTGTACAGGGACCCCAGTCCACACCTCAACCACAAGACAATCAGGGTCGTGGGGGCAGTGACAGTGGCACACCGTTCAGGGGACAGAGGCACAGGGGTACAGGAAGACTGGGAGGACCACTGTGCGCCAGGGGGAGGACAGGGATCCGACTCACCAGGAGGCACTCACTAATATCCTGGGGGCTTACCAACAATCCCAGGACAAGATGGGCCAGATCCTTACCAACATGGAGGAGAACAAGCGGGTGCAGGAGGAACACCATCAGGAGATCAGGGAGGATTTGCAGGCCCTCCACACCACCATGATCTCCATAGCATGGGTGCTGGCACACATGGCCAATATCATGAGGGAATGGACAGCACACCAGCGGGCCCCTACCACTAACCAGCCATCTGACCAGCCCTTCACTTCCACTGCAGCTGGTGGGCAGAAGGGCCTGCCACAGGACCAACAGGCCACAGCACCCTCCCCCTACAGAAGGTGAACCATCTCGCAAATGTTCCTTGCAACCCAGACAGAAGCCAGAGACACTTGCCAAGACCAAGACCACCACGAGGAAATAACCAGGAAGGTCCCCCTAGTGTCCTACCCTGTTGCCTTGTCCACATTGAACTGCCTATGCTCCCCTTCCTATGGCACATTGGATACTGGACCTGTGCTACAAACAGAATGGAACCATAACCTGGACTTTCCTCTACCCTCACCGCATTCCATTGCACTTTTCAGTCAATTTGCACTACAAATAAACACATTTGAAAACAACTTGACTGATAGTGTTTAATGTGATGAAAATGTGCATATAGGGAAACAGTCACATCATGTGCAAATGATCTGAAAACTGTGATAGCATACAATTAATGACCTGTAGCTGTCTGCAGTTGTCACATCAGTACACTGTTGTAATATCACCATGTTTGACTTTTCCTCCTTGGTGTGGTCTCCCTTAAAGTTTTTCCTCTGTTTCCCAGGTTGTTGCTGGACTCTGTTTTTACTGTTTTTGTTACTCCTGGCACTTTACTACTGCTAACTAGTGCTAAAGTGCCAATGCTCCTATACAAAATGTGTATGTAATTAGTTTATCCATGATTGGCATATTTGATTTACTAGTAAGTCCCTAGTAAAGTGCACTAGAGGTGCCTAGGGCCTGTAAACCAAATGCTGCTAGTGGGCCTGCTGCACTAGTTGTGCCACCCACATGAGTAGCTCTACAATCATGTCTCAGACCTGCCACTGCAGTGTCTGTGTGTATAGTTTTTAACTGTAAATTCGAAACCTTTCATTTTCTTACATGTAAGACACTCCTAAGGTAGGCCCTAGGTAGCCCCAAGGGCAGGGTGCAGTGTATGGTTAAGGTAGGACATATAGGGGGTGATTCAGACTATGGCGGACGGCGGAGGCCGTCCGCCATAGTACCGCCGCCAAATGACCGCACCGCGGTCAAAAGACCGCGGCGGCCATTCAGACATTTCCTCTGGGCCGGCGGGCGCTCTCCAAAAGAGCGCCCGCCGGCCCAGAGGAAATGCCCCTGCAACGAGGACGCCGGCTCAGAATTGAGCCGGCGTAGTTGCAGGGGTGCGACGGGTGCAGTTGCACCCGTCGCGTATTTCAGTGTCTGCAAGGCAGACACTGAAATACTTAGCGGGCCCTCTTACGGGGGCCCCGCGGCACCCCCTACCGCCATCCTGTTCATGGCGGGTTTCCCGCCATGAACAGGATGGCGGTAGGGGCTGTCAGAATCCTCATGGCGGCGGAGCGCGCTCCGCCGCCATGAAGGATTCCCCCGAGCAGCGGTAAGTCGGCGGGAGCCCGCCGACTTGCCGCTTCTGACCGCGGCTGAACCGCCGCGGTCAGAATGCTCGTGGGAGCACCGCCAGCCTGTTGGCGGTGCTCCCGTGGTCGGTGGCCCTGGCGGCCACCGGCCGCCAGGGTCAGAATGACCCCCATAGTAATGTGTTTTATATGTCCTGACAGTGAAATGCTGCTAAATTTGTTTTTCACTGTTGCAAGGCCTGTCCCTCTCATAGGTTAACATGGGGCTACCTTTAAATTTGATTAAAGAGTAGATTCCTTATGGGAGCGGATAGACATGTGAAGTTTGGGGTCCCTGAGCTCACAATTTAAAAATCCATCTTTTAGTAAAGTTGATTTTAAGATTGTGTGTTTGAAAATGCCACTTTTCAAAAGTGAGCATTTTCTGGCTTAAACCATTGTTGTGACTCTGCCTGTTTGTGGATTCCCTGTCTGGGTCAGTTTGACAGTTGGAATGGGTGCACCTCTCACTAGACAGTGACACAAAGAGAGCTGGGGTGTAGTCTGCATTTCCTGATGAGTCATCTGTGCTAGGAGGGAGGGAAGAAGTGGTGACTGCCCTCACACAATTCAGTCTCCAATCCCCTGGTGTGTGTCTGGGGCCTGGCCTGGGCAAGGCATGATTTCACAATCAAGAGAGACTTTCCTTTGAAGTAAGCCTACTTCAAAGGGCAAAATGGGTATAAGAAGGGCACCCAAAGCAACAGACTTTAGAACACTTCTGGAAACCAAGAGGAACCTCTGCCTGGAGAAGAGCAGAGGAAGAAGAGCTGCCCTTCCTGTGACTGTGCTTTGTGCAGCTATCCTGCAGTTGCTGCTTTTGCCTGTCCTAGAGGACAATGACTGGACTTTCTGTGCCTTCCTTCTTGTGAAGAACTCTCCAAAGGCTTGATTTAGAGCTTGCCTCCTGTTGTTTGAAGTCTCAGAGACAGCAAAGACTTCTCTCTGCCAGCACCTGGAGTCTCTGGAGAGACTCCTACTCTGGCAAGAGGTGCCCATCCAGTTCCTGGGACTCTGAGAAGAGAAGCTGGCAGCCCAAGAGTGAGAAATCCACGCAGAGACCGCTGTGCGGGGAAAAGATCGACGCAACTGTGATATGCGGTTGAAAAATCAGCCGGAAGATCGACGCCCGGGGCTGGAGAAACGACGCACAGGTTCACGGACGGAGACCGGTGAGATCGTAACTCGCGCTGCGTGGTTCTCGGATCATCGTGTGACTGAATTTCTGACGCAAACCAACGCTGGGCGTGCAAAAATGATTCAAGGCCTGCCCAGACCCATGTGCGGACTGAATCTATGCATCACTCCCCTGCTGAGATAGGAAATGATGCACACCGACTTCACTGAAGGAGAAACTATGCAAGGTCTCGCTCGTAAGTGGCGTTGATGCATCGCAAACCCTTTTTGACGCACACTCGCCCGTGCGGGGTTATTTTTGACGTGCACCAGGTACATTTTCACACAACCAGTGCTAGCGCTGTGTTTAAAACTACATGAAGACTTTTTGCTTTTTAATTGCTAACTTGACTTGTGTATTGTGGACTTATGTTGTTTTGTTCTTGTTTAGTTTAGATAAATATTTTCTATTTTTCTAAACCTCTGTTGTGCCATTTTGGAGTGTTTTCATTAAGTTAATGTGTGTTGGTATAAATACTTTACTCTTAGCACTCTGAAGTTAAGCCTACTGCTTGTGCCAATCTACCAAGGTGGTAAGCGGGGGTTAGCTGAGGGTGATTCTCTTTTACCCTGACTAGAGTGAGGGTCCTCGCTTGGACAGGGGGTAACCTGACTACTAACCAAAGACCCCATTTCTAACACACCAACATCTGCAAAATGAGAAGCCATTGGCGACAGTATGTAGAGATGCAAAGGAAGTGAATGCCATACTGCTACAGCCGCACAGATAAAACAATAGTCAGAAGAATGGTCAGTTACACTGTCTCACCTGTGTGTCATTTGAAGTATTGACGTATAATTGATGTTCTGTTGTCCACATCCTCATCCTCTGCCTCCTCATCCTCACTGTCCTCATGGTCCAGTGCTGCCACAGGGGCATTTTCAGTCTCCTCCTCCTGCAGATAAGGTACATGATGTCTGAGGGCCAGGTTGTGCAATACGCAGCATGCCACTACTATCTGGCATACCTTGTCGGCTGAGTGGCCCAGGAATCCTCCTGTCAGATGCAGGCATCGGAACCTGGCCTTCAGGAGGCCAAAGATCCTTTCGATAACTCTCCTGGTTCACCCATGTGCATCATTGTATTGATTCTTAGCACCTGTCCTGGCATTCCTCACAGGGGTCAGGAGTCATGATAGGTTTGGGAAGTTTGAGTCACCTGCAAGTATTGAGGGCAAACATTAGCCTTACACAATGGTATGGGATTAACACCAGAAGGCATACACGGACATACATTGGGTGGGCACTCAGGCTCACCTATTAGCCACACTCTGTGCCTCTGTAGTTGTGCCATCTGCTGCAGAATGCAGCAATTTCTCAGAACAAAGGTGTCATGCACCGACCCAGGATACTTGGCAGTGACGTGGGAGATGTCATGTTCCTCCAGGCACACCATTTGCACATTCAGTTCATTTTGGCGGGGAGGGGACTAATGCAATATGTGTTACGTCAGTTGCCCCAATAATATTTGCTATATGTCCCATTGCATAGAATCCTGCCTTCATAGTGGCCACATCTTCCACCTGGGGAAGGCGATGTAGATGCACATGTGTTTGACGAAGGCAGACAGAACCCTTGCAAGCACGATTGAGAACATGGCTGTGACATTCCTGCTGCCAAGCCCACTGTCACTTGGAAAGAACCAGTTGCCAGGAAATAGAGCACTGATAGCACTTGCAAAAGAAGGGGGCGATCCCAGTTGGATGATGGATAGCTGATATCAGGCCAGGCTCCAATTTGGCACACAGCTCTGTGATTGTGGCCCTGTCCAGTCTTTAGGTCTGTATTATGGGCCTGTCCTCCAGTGTAGCACACAAGGGGTCTGTACACAGGGCTTGTCTCCTCCTCTTATTCATCCTCAGTGGTAGGTATCTAAGGGACATATGAGTGAGTAGGCTGTCAAAATTTGAACAATGGAACTACCACCTCAATGTACATAGAGCATTAATGTGATGGGACAGTGCGAATGGCAATGTACGTGTGCATTCATCAGCAAAGACGCAGTTATGGAATATCTGAATGTTGTCCACCATAAATGGTGACCTCCTGTCCTGTATATAGGGGCAGGTGGAAGTGAGGTAACTCCGTCGATGTTGGGTGCCGTGGCGGAAGGGTGTTTCACACCTCCGTGCAATTCCTCATTGGCTAATATGAGGCTCTAAGGAGTACAGTGGACAATGGGGATCAGTGGCGGCAGTGACAGTGTACACCGCCGTGGACGTGACTGTCGATGACCGCCGCGCAACATCACATAGGTTATCATTGGGCCCTATGACTTCCAGGAGCCAATGGCGATGTACGCCGGCGGTGACTGTACGCTCTGCCGCGGACATGACCACCATTTTCTATCTGTTTACTCATTTGCTACATGACCTTTAACATGAGAGGACTTACACTGCAAGTGCTGCTGTGACCTGTGTCTGGAAGTGACAATGGCTCGAGTGTCTGAGAAAAGGGACCCCACCTTCACTTTGGAGGAGTTGGAGAGAATAGTGGATGGGGTCCTACCCCAGTACACTTTACTCTATGGTCCTCCAGACAAACAGGTGAGTACACTGTGAGCATGATGAATGGCCCATGAATGTGTGGATTGCTGTGTGTGTAAGCCCCGTGTAGGGTGGGTTCTGAGGGGTCCTGGGCAAAGTGCTGCATGTATGGTGGGGAATGTATGTGTGTAAGGGGATGGGAGGGATATGGTGGGCCATGAGTATGACAGTCCGGACGGTATGACTAATCCATTTTATGCTGTATTTTTTCTGCAGGTCAGCGCACATCAGAAAAAGGGTATTTGGCATGCCATCATCAAGGAGGTGCAGACCCTGGGGGTGTTTGACAGGCGGAGGACCCACCTCTGCAAACAGTGGGAGGACCTGCACCACTGAGCAAGGAAGACAGCAGGGGCCCACTGGGGCTGGCCTCCCAACGAAGAAGGGGTGCCTTGACCCCCCTGATGTTCGGCATCCTGGCTGTGGCCTATCTGGAGTTAGATGGGTGCTTGAGGGCATCACAGCAGCCACAAGGGGGTGAGTACAGAATCAGAATCATGACTTTGCATGCGTTAAGGTTTTACCTGGGTGGGGGATGTGGGCTGTCGGTGTCCCTAGGCCAGGGCGAACATGGAAGGATATGTTCAATGATGAGTAAGATCAGATGCACTCCAACCCCAATAGTGTTAGTGGGCATCTACTACTGGGCAGGGTCCTGTGGATTTCAGGTGTGCAGCTAATGGCGTTAGGCATTGTACCCCATGAGCTAGTGACTAGCATTGTAACTGGTACTGCATGGCCTAGTGCATAGGGCCATTCCCTGTGTGTTGTGTACACCAACGGTAGTGGTGTTGCTGGCATTGACCAAGTGTATCCTCTGTCTCTCCCCCCCCTTCATGTTTTGTCACCCTGTCCTTCTGTGCATTAGCATCATCAGGCGGAGGAGCAGAGGCACCGGAGACAGAGGGAGCTGAATCCCACATGGGCCTGGAGGCTGAATCCACCTACGGTGAGGGCACCAGTGGGACGGAGGACTAGGGGAGCACCACGAAAGAGACAGGAGGGAACACTACAGACAGTGACTCCTCCTCTGATGGAAACTCCCTGGCGGTGGCAGACACCTCTGTGCCCACCCCAACAACAGGTAAAGCCACCACCCGTACCAGCAACGCCCTACCAGCAGCCCCTCAGCATGTTTCCCATGCCCGCTCACCCAGGAGTGTGGGCATCTCCTTCACCTCAGGCACCTCTGGCCCTGCCCCAGTCAGCCCTGCTGCCCTGAGTGAGGAGGCTATTGACCTCCTGAGATCCTTCACTGTTGGGCAGTCAACCATACTGAATGCCATCCAGGGTGCAGCAGGGCATTTGCAACAATTAAATGCATACCTGGAGGGCATTCATCTCCAGACTCCCCCCTCCAACTTCCTCTACCCAGTCCCAATCCACTCAACCCCAGCCTATCCCAATCACACCTTCAGACCAGCAATCACCCAAATCAACACACAGAAGGGGCTCAGGCAAACACAAGCACCACACTTCATCTCACAGGTACTCACACAAGCACCATCCCCATGCAGACACACCAACATCCACTGCCTCCACTGTGTCCCACTCCTCCTCCTCGTCCATCCCCTCCCAGTAGCCTCTCCACTCACACCTGCATGCACTACATCTCATATCCACTACCTCCATCACCAGCACACCTATCACTACACGCTCCTCACTGGCAGTCACCACCCCCACATCCATGCACACGTCCCCTGTGTCCTCTCCCACTGTGTCTGTGACCCCTCCTCCCAAAGTACACAAACACAAGCATACACACACCCAACAGGCATCCACCTCACAACAGCATCCAGCCCATGCACCTGCACCCAAACACAGTAGACTGGCACCTCCTACAACCACTCCCTCTTCCTACATTCCCAAACCTTCACCCTCTTCCCACAACAGTGTCCCTAAGAAGCTTTTCCTCACCACCATTGACCTATTCCCTCCCCCTCCCCCTCCCCCATCCTTCACCTCGGGCCAGGGTGTCCAGAACCCAGCCCAGCACCTCAGCCGCCCAGTCCATGGCCACTGTGGTTTCTGCAGCTGTGAGAGGCTCCAAGGAGGCACCCGTCAGCCCAGACAGTGTGCCAGCAACACCTGCCAAGGCCAAGAAAGGTCTGCCACCTGGCATAGGCAAGAAGGGGACAGCAGCCAGCAAGGGGAAGGAGACACAACCAGCCTTCCAGCTGGCAGAAGCAAGGAGGCACCACCACCTGCCAAGTGCAGGAAGGGGCACAGAACACCAGCCATGGCACTTCAGCCATCCGAGGCTGCAGGTGAAGGCCTAGAGGCTATCACAGCAACTGCCAGCACCGCCACCTGCACCACAGCCAGCACCGCAACCTGCACCATAGCTAGCACCATCACCTGCACCGTGGCAAGCCCCGCCACCTGCCCCGCCGCCAGAAGCACAACTGCCAGCGGGGAGCCGTTGAGGCTGCAGGTGAAGGCCTGGAGGCTACCACCACCACTGCCTGTACCGCCACCTGCAGCGCAACTGGCATACACTGAGCAGCTGTCACCGCCAGGGAGCAGTGTGTAGTGGTGAATACATAGACTGCAATGCGTCCTGGACCCTGTAAAAGCTGTTGCTGTGAAACCCAGGTGAGAGACTGTGACCTTGCACTCCAAAGGATCTGCATCACAGGGCGCAATGACCCCTCCAGAACCAGTGGAAGAAGGCATCACTCAGCCCCTCCTTGCCAGGATGAAACACACTGGGCACAAGGCCCCCTCCAGAACCAGTGGAAGAAGGCATCCACTCAGCCCCTCCTTGCCAGGATGAAGCACACTGGGCACAAGACCCCCTCCATTACCAGTGGAGAAGCCATCCACTCCAGAGACTGTGGCCTGGCACTCCCCAGGACCAAGCAGTGGGCAAACCACCCACTAGAGAGACTGTGGCCTTGCATGCCCCAGGACCAAGCAGTGGGCAAACCACCCACCAGAGAGACTGTGGCCTTGCACTCCCCAGGACCAAGCAGTGGGCAAACCACTCACTTGAGAGACTGTGGCCTTGAACTTCCCAGGAGCAAGCAGTGGGCAAACAACCCACTAGAGAGACTGTGGCCTTGCACTCCCCAGGACCAAGCAGTGGGCAAATCACCCACTTGAGAGACTGTGGCATTGCACTCCCCAGGACCAAGTAGTGGGCATGGAGCCCCCTCCAGGAGCAGTGGCGTTGTACTATCTTCCGGCTGAGGTGCCCCCCCAATTCCCCGTCCCCCTGAGGTGCCTGTGTGTTTTCGACCTGATGCCCCTGCAGTGTTCCCTCCATAATGAAGCAGGAGTCAAGTGTGGCCTTGGCCTATGTGTTTTGGCTTAGTGGGCCAGGGACATTTTTGAGTGGGTGCTGTCCCTCTTTTTGTACATATTGTATATATTGTACATACTGTTTTTTCTTTCTGAACGTATTTCTTAAAATTACTAATATTACACTCATTTTACTTCATTCCTTTTGTCCTTGCGTTATTCCAGACGGTTACAGGGTGTATATGTAATGTTTTTGCATGTGTTTGTGTGTATAGTGTTGGGGGTGAGGGTGGGGGTGTTCCGTGTTGTGTGTGTGTGTCACTTTCTTTTTCCTCCCCCTCTCCCCTGTGTGCTAGGTGCAGTACTCCCCGTGGTCGTTGTTGCCGTCGTTCATGTTCCTGGTGTATGAGAAGGTACACCAGCATGGGGAACACCTGCAGCTCGGGCTCCATGGCGTTGTGGCTCTTCCTTGAGAGTCGAGAGGTGAGTTGTTTCCCTTCTGTGTTCTGTTTCTGCCGTGCTTTTACTGGCATTGGTACCGCCCCAGAAAAGCTGGCGGATGGGCGGGTTGTAATGCAGTCGGCGGTACATTGTCTTCTGCCTGGCTGTTGGCGGTTACTGCTGAAGTGTTTGTTGCTACCACCATGGCAGTCGGAGTGTTAAAGCGGCTGTATCTGTTGCCGGTTTCCACCGTGGTCATGATTCCAATTTTTTTACAGCTGGCCTGTTGGCGGTATTATCGCCACTTTATCGCCGACTGCCATGGCTGTAATGAGGGCCTATATGTGTAGTATTACAGAGTGAGAATTGATCACGGGTACATGGCAGTAAATCAGTTATTTTGTGCCAGGTAACTTTTGTATACAGCAGCTGATTAAAAATACCCAGAAAAAAATGTGTCAGCAAACGCTGTTGATGGTTAGGCATCTCTAGAAGAAGATATGGTTCTGTCACATTTACTGATTTTACCAATGTATGCCGAAGAAACAACTGTATGGAAGCAGCAGAAGCCTCCCTCTTTTCTGCCACCCTAAGATGAAAGCCCTGCTGTTAGATGTGGGGTCTCTGTTTGACTAGGGTATGAACTTAGGTCAAGCAGAACCCATCCCCTCTAGTCAGGGTAAATACAGGGTAAATCGGATACACAACTACATTGGCTTGTGCTCACCCCCTGGTAGATTGGCACAAAGCAGGCAAGCTTAACTTAGTAGGCAATGTGTAAAGTAAAGCACCACAGAAAGGACTCCACAAGGTATTAGTAAAAAATAATAATAATAAATATATATATATATATATATATATATATATATATATATATATATATAATCTTTGTATGTTTGGGTATATTTTAAAATGGTATTAATCCAATTAGTACTACTTCAGGAAATTAACACTCAATAATAATACTCTGAAATAAGCATTCAATAACAATACTCTGGAATAAGCACTCAATAATAATACCCTGGAATGAGCACTCAATACTAATACTCTGGTCAGTTCAGCTTCATAATCAGTCACTTCAGGCTTGGTACACTCTCAGGGTGTCAGATGTAATTGCTGAGGCGCTTTCTTTTAGGGTTATATGGTAATCTTCTCCTGGTGGGGCTCTCCTTTGCTTGAGTGGCTGGAGAAGAATGTCCCCACTGGAGTGCGGTTCCTTGGTGGGGTCCATTATGTTGGAGGCACTTTGCCTCAGCTTTAGGCAATGGTTGCCCGAAGCGCTGTCAGTGCTCGGGCAGACAGGGTAAGGGGGTTACAGAGAAAGTCCAGTCTCCTTTTTGAGATGACGCAAAAAGTAACAGAGACAGAGAAAAGAAAACAGTGGAGGCGCTTAGCCTCAGATCTTTATGGCAGGTACTCCCCAGCTGCGCTCTCCTCAACCCCAGCGGCGGGGGAGGGTGCATCTGCTGATGTGGGTTACCGCGGGCTGACTCCTCAGTTGTGAGCAGCCCCAGGTGTCCTGTTCGCCCAGGCCGGAGTGCAAATCCTGGCAGCGCTACCGATCTGGTGGACTCAGATACTCGTGGGGTGTTAGTAATTTAATGTGAACGCCAGGTCACCTAGAGCAATGGCTATGGGACCAATTCCATAATCAGATGGCCCAGCGAATGGTGACCGGAGGGAGGGGGGCTAAGATATATGACCCCGATGCCGGCTTGTCGTGACTGGCAGTCGTTCGCTGATCTATGTTCCTCGAGCAGACAGGGCACATCAGGCAGGCCATGGAGTCACTCTGAGTTTGCTTAGGGAATCCTTCTAAAGTGCAGGCAGAGATCAACAGGCAGCAGGTCAGAGCGGCAGTTCCTGAGAACAGTCCGTCTGGCAGAGTGGTGATCCTGGCACACAGCAGTCTTTGCTCCAGCACAGTCTTGTAGGGTCCAGAAGTGTACTACTGAGTGGGTCAAGGGGCTCACTATTTCTAAAAAAAATGCCTTTGAAGTTGGGGATGACCAACAAAGAATCCTTGTGAAGTGTGCAGGTCCCCCTTTCAAGTGAGTCTCGGCTCCAGATAGCCAGTGGGAGGTAATCAGCCCTCTTGGGTGGACCCCAAGCATTTCCTTTTGAGGTGTAAGTGTACGATCCTCCCCACTCCTTCCCCAGGAAGACCCATCAGTATTCCCATGAATGCAGATATGGCTGTGTATCCTGTGTTGTGGGTGCCTGAAGGGAATGCACAAGTGGAACTTTCACACCACCCCAGCCAGACGTGTATTGGAGGGAGGCAGTAGGCTCACAGGGCAGTGAATGCCGAGAAATGTCCACTTTATAAAAGTGACATTTGTAGACTAGTAGTAATAAATCCAACCTTATCAGTAAAGAAGATTTATTATTACGCTTCCAATGGTAGTAAACATGACCCAGCCATTCCTCTCATTCATAAATTACAACTTAAGGTTATTATAAGGAATTCCTAATGCTGACCTATGAGCTGGGTAGGCCTTGGAGTGACGAAAAACCCGTTGGGGTGTTTTTCATTGCCAGGACATGGAAACTGGAAGTATTTGTATTCCCTTTTTACTTAAATAGCACCCTGCCCTATGGGCTCCCTCTGGCCTGCTTGCAATAGAGAAATCACAATAATTAATATTCCCTCTAAAAGCTTCAAAAGTACCCCATTCCAACAGTTGCTGAGCCAATATCCCACTGAAGCAAATCCTTTGCCAACCCTTTCCCACTCACCTGCTTCTTTCAATTACTTCAAATCAGCAATTGCATTAATCAGATTAGTAAGTAAGTCTCTGACCTCTTTACTATTATCAGGTAAATACGAACACTAATGCCTAGAATTGATAATTCTACAGACTCCGCCATCCTTCGCTAATAGAATTTCTATAGCAAGATGATTTTGAAGAGTGATAGCTCTATCCGCAGCTAATTCAGTATCCATCATGAGTATAGTCCCTGAAAGATTTGTCAGCATGTTATCCACAATAGTAGACAACTTTCGAATCTTAATCAAATTCAGGATGACTCCCACTGAAGGAATCACCGCATGAAATGTATCTCCCACTATAGCAGAAGAGGACTCCCTTCTCTGTCGCTTATGATGTAATTCAGTCACTTTCTGAAACTTTTTCAAATCCTCCATCTAATAAATCTTTGGGAAAACTATACCCAAATAACATGTCCCATACTATCCTCTTGGAAGACGGTAATAAATGTTAAGTCCACAAATATAGCATATCCCTAGAATTGCAGGGTTCTGCCCATTCAACATAAAAGTCCATTTACTCTGGAACAAAAACACATGCCTACATTCACTCGTACCCACAAGTAAAAATCAGAGCGCGATTTTGGCCTATATATTGATAAGGCTTCCCTATATGTTGTGCATCTAAAGCTTATTTCCCTTGTGTTTTAATCGCACTATAAGCATAATCATTCTTTTAAGTCCTTTTCACTAAACCTTTTTCCAATTTCTCCTTTAACGCCTTTCTCCTATCATCAGTGTGATCTAAGAAGCTTTTCCCCAAAGGTGTAAGCAAGCATGTTAGATTGTTGCGATGCGCATAAGCTGTGCCAAACGTCAGTGTAGGTTCAAAGAATCCTCTAACGAATACTACATCATTATCGTTAACCACTTTACTGAAATAACTAATTATAGGAACAAATGAAAACACGGCATCCTGAATCGAGTAGAAGTATTGAATATACTCCTGGTTATGAAACCTTGTTAGTAACAGACTACAACATATCCCGTAGATTAGGGGCAAACTATGATGGGTGACTCCTTCCTTAACTGATGAAGGAATCTGCATACACACAAAACAATTCTTCGCATCCATCGTCTCAACATACTCACTCAATAAGTGATAGAAAACGTTAGAAGAAAGTTCTCCCTGAACATTAGTACAATCATGCAAATATTTCTTATCTAACTTAAACTTCTCTAATGCAGTTAGTGCACTAGTCGTCTCAAAAGCAAAGGTATTGTTGGCTCCTTTCGTATCCAGAACAGACATACCCTCAATCAATACCACAAACAATATCCCACACATAACTGGCAAACTAATGCTCATATTTACAGCGCCTAGCACCTCTACCTTTTTGACCAAAGTCCGCCATGATCTGTAAAGAATCAGAAAGTAGAAGAAAAATTTAAAAAATCTGCATCAAAAATCAAAAATAGACAACTCTTCTTTCAGCAGAAAAGTTTCACTTCCAGCAGCCTTGTCATATCTGTTTAAAAAAAAAATCAAATCACGTTTATCAATGTCTTTTCCAGTTACTTTCAATAGTCTCTTTATCAAAAATGTATCTCAAACTGTTCAACAGTTCACTTCATTAACCCATCCCATGCCCCGGACGAGCTGGTCTCGTCCAGGCACTCTGTTGCCGTGTGCCTGGGACGAGACCACCTCTTCCTGCACCAGGCCACTGGGGGAAGCGCTAGCACTCCCCTCGTTGGCTCCCCACCCACACCCCTCCGTCAGGGATGAAAGGGGAATCGCTTCCCTGTTCACCCTGACCCCCCACCACCTCCAGTGACGTCTGATGACGTCAGCGTGCACATCGCGCGCTGATCTCATCAGAGGTCACCTCAAACTTCCAGCGTGATCCCGGAAGAGAAATGCAGTGACCGGGAGGTGGGGCGGGAGAGACAAGAAAGGAAAGGAAAGACCTTTCCTTTAGTTTCTTGTCTCTCGCAGCATTTCTACTAACGCCCACTATACACCAGGGTTTTTTTTTTGCATATTTCAATAAGGGGAGTGGCCCCATGGGCAAGGGCCGCTCCCCATCGGGGCAATTTATTTCTAGGCCATTTCTGCCTCCCCGGGGACAGAAAACCACTAGGCACCAGGGATAATTGTTTTTGTTTATTTTTTTATGTTTGGGGAGAGACCCCTTAGAGAAGGGTCGCTCCCGGGGGCTAAAATATTTTTTGCCCATTTCTGCCCCCCGGGGGCAGATCGACCTAATATAATTAGGCCGATCTGCCCCCAGGGGGGGCAGAAACCAATAGACAACAGGGATTATTTATTTTATTCATACTTGCGCATAAGGGGTGTGGACCTTCGGGCAAGAGTCGCTCCTGGGGGGCAAATTATTTTTAGGCTATATCTGTCCCCCCTCGGGGCAAATCAGCCTAATATAATTAGGCCGACTGATCCCAGGAGGGGCAGAAACCAGAAGACACCAGGGTTTTTTTTTTTTTTTATACTAACTCATAAGGGGAGCTGCCCCTTTGGCAAGGGCCACTCCCAAGGGGGGGGGGAATATTTGTAGACCTTTTCTGCCCCTCCCCGGAGGCAGATGAGCCTAATATAATTAGGCAGATCTGCCCCCCGGGGGGCATAAACCTCTAGACACCAGCGATATATATATTGTTTCATTTCTTTTATGTTTTTTTATGCATGAGGAGTAACCCCTTAGGCAAGGTTCGCTCCCTTGGGGGGAAAATTGTATTCAGGCCATTTCTGCCCTCCTTTGGGGCAGAACAGCCTATTTCTTTTAAGCCAATCTGCCCCCAAATGGGGCAGAAACCTCTAGACACCATGGATTTGTGTGTGTGTATGGGTGTGTTTTGTTTGGGGGGGCAGCCCCTTCTGCAAGGGTCGCTCCCCATGGGGGCACATTACTGTTTGCCATAACCACCCCCCTTGGGGGCAGATTGGCCTATTGTTGGAAGGCCCATCTGCCCCCAAGTGGGACAGAAAGCCCACCAGAGACCAGGGAAGAGTTATTTTTCAAAATAAGAGGTTGGGGGTATGGCCATACCCCCAACCCAAATAAATGGGGCTAAGTTTGTTCAGCCCACCAGTGGGCAGATTGGGCAATTACCCCGATCCAAACCCCGGGGGGACAGAAAGTCTACTAGATGCCAGGGAATAAAAAGAAACAGTATGGGCCTGGTTATGCCCCCACCCGAACTGAAGGGGCTTACAGTCTTTCAGCTCTCCCCTGCACACTAAAACATCTTATCCTATGGCAAGCAAGAGGACAATTGATTATTTTTGTTTTTTGTTTTACATGTGGGCCATGAGAGCTTGGTAACTCTCAAAATCGTCCCTCTTGGAATGGTGAGGGCTGTTTTTTTTTTTTACTTTGTGACGTTGCCATGTAGAAAAATCCACAAGACCTAGACACATATGAAAACTAAACATCTAGTTGATTCCAGGGTGGTGTGCTTCACATGCACCCCACACCATTTCCCTACCCACAATGCCCTGCAAAACTGCAACTTTGCTGGAGAGCACTCATTGTTCCCTCATTTTTTGTGATGGAACCTCCCGGAATCTGCAGGAATCCACAAAATTCCTACAACCCAGCATTCTCTCATCTATACCGATAAAAATTCTGCTGCACTTGTCAAACTAAAAATGTTTTTTTTTTCAAACTACCCTTATGAACCCACTTTAGTTCCCCCTCAATTTCGACATGTTTTTGGCTCTTCCCTGTCACAAGCACTTGGCCCACCTACACAAGTGAGGTATCATTTTTACTGGGAGACTGAGGGGAACGTTGGGTGGTGGGAAATTTGTCCCAGTGCAGTGATCCCACAGGTAAATGTGGGAAAAATTTGATTTCTTAGCTAAATTTGAGGTTTGCTGAGGATTCTGGTAAGTAAACATTGGGGGATCCACGCAAGTCACTACTCCCTGGACTTCCTTGGGTGTCTAGTTTTCAGAAATATCTGGGTTTTGTAGGTTTCCCTAGATGGCTTCTGAGCCCAGGACCAAAAACGCAGGTGCCCCCTCAAAAACTGGTAGTTTTGTATTTGATAATTATGATGCGTCCAGATAGTGTTTTGGGACATTTCCTGTTGTGAGCACAAGGTCTACCCACACAAGCGAGGTACAATTTCTATCGAGAGACTTGGGGGAACGCTGGGTGAAAGGAAATTTGTGGCTCCTCTCAGATTCCAGAACTTTATGTCACTGAAATGTGAGGGAAAAGTGTTTTTTAGCCAACTTTTGAGGTTTGCAAAGGATTCTGGGTAACAGAACCTGGTCAGAGCCCCACAAGTCACCCCATCTTGGATTCCCCTAGATCTCTATTTTTCAAAAATGCACAGGTTTGGTAAGTTTCCCTAGGTGCCGGCTGAGCTAGAGGCCAAAATCCACAGGTAGGCACTTTGCAAAAAACACCTCTGTTTTCTGGGGAAAAATGTGATGTGTCCACATTGTGTTTTGGGGCATTTTCTGTCATGGGCACTAGGCCTACCCACACAAGTGAGGTATCATTTTTATCGGGAGACTTGGAGGAACTCTGGGTGGAAGGAAATTTGTGTCTCCTCTCAGATTCCAGAACTTTCTGTCACCGAAATGTGAGGGAAAAGTGTTTTTTAGCCAAATTTTGAGGTTTGCAAATGATTCTGGGTAACAGAACCTGGTGTGAGCCCTACAAGTCACCCCATCTTGGATTCCTGAAGGTCTCTAGTTTTGAGAAATCCAAAGGTTTAGTAAGTTTCCCCAGGTGCCGGCTGAGCTAGAGGCCAAAATCCACAGGTAGGCACTTTGCAAAAAACACTTCTGTTTTCTGTGGAAAAATGTGATGTGTCCATGTTGTGTTTTGGGGCATTTCCTGTCATGGGCACTAGGCCTACCCACATAAGTGAGGTATAATTTCTATCGGGAGTCTTGGGGGAATGCTGGGTGGAAGGAAATTTGTGGCTCCTCTCAGATTCCAGAACTTTCTGTCACCGAAATGTAAGGAAAAAATGTTGTTTTAGCCAAATTTTGATGTTTGCAGAGGATTCTGTGTAACAGAACCTGGTGAGAGCCCCACAAGTCACCCCATCTTGGATTCCCCTAGATCTCTATTTTAAAAAAATGCACAGGTTTGGTAGGTTTCCCTCGGTGCTGGCTGAGCTAGAGGCCAAAATCCACAGGTAGGAACTTTGCAAAAAACACCTCTGTTTTCTGTGGAAAAATGAGATGTGTCCACGTCGAGTTTTGGGGCATTGCCTGTCATGGGCACTAGGCCTACCCACACAAGTGAAGTATCATTTTTATCGGAAGACTTGGAGGAATGCTGGGTGGAAGGAAATTTGTGGCTCCCCTCAGATTCCAGAACTTTCTCTCACCGAAATGTCAGGAAAAGGTTTTTTTTTAGCCAGATTTTGAGGTTTGCAAATGATTCTGGGTAACAGAACCTGGTGAGAGCCCCGCAAGTCACCCCATCTTGGATTCCCCAAGGTCTCTAGTTATCAAAAATGCACAGGCTTAGTAGGATTCCCTAGGTGCCGGCTGAGCTAGAGGCCACAATCCACAGGTAGGCACTTTGCAAAAAACTCTTCTGTTTTCTGTGGAAAAATGTGATGTGTCCATGTTGTGTTTTGGGGCATTTCCTGTCATGGGCACTAGGCCTACCCACACAAGTGAGGTATAATTTCTATTGGCAGTCTTGGGGGAATGCTGGGTGGAAGGAAATTTGTGGCTCCTCTCAGATCCCAGAACTTTCTGTCACGGAAATGTGAGGACAAAGTGTTTTTTAGCCAGATTTTTATATTTGCAAAGGATTCTGGGTAACAGAACCTGGCGAGAGCCCCACAAGTCACCCCATCTTGGTTTCCCCTAGGTCTCTAGTTTTAAAAAATGCACAGGTTTGGTAGGTATCCCTAGGTGCCGACTGAGCTAGAGGCCAAAATCCACAGGTAGGCACTTTGCAAAAAACACCTCTGTTTTCTGTGGAAAAATGTGATGTGTCCACGTTGTGTTTTGGGGCATTTTCTGTCATGGGCACTAGGCCTACCCACACAAGTGATGTACATTTTTATCGGGAGACGTGGAGGAACACTGGGTGGAAGGAAATTTGTGGCTCTTTCCAGATTCCAGAACTTTCTCTCACCGAAATGTGAGGAAAAGGTTATTTTTTAGCCAAATTTTGAGGTTTGCAAATGATTCTGGGTAACAGAACCTGGTGAGAGGCCCACAGGTCACCCCATCTTGGATTCCAAAAGGTCTCTAGTTTTCAGAAATGCACAGGATTAGTAAGTTTCCCTAGGTGCCGGTTGAACTAGAGAACTAGAGGCCAAAATCCACAGGTAGGCACTTTGCAAAAAACACTTCTGTTTTCTGTGGAAAAATGTGATGTGTCCATGTTGTGTTTTGGGGCATTTCCTGTCATGGGCACTAGGCCTACCCACACAAGTGAGGTATCATTTCTATCGGGAGTCTTGGGGGAATGCTGGGTGGAAGGAAATTTGTGGCTCCTCTCAGATTCCAGAACTTTCTGTCACCGAAATTTGAGGAAAAAGTGTTTTTTTAGCCAAATTTTGATGTTTGCAGAGGATTCTGGGTAACAGAACCTGGTGAGAGCCCCACAAGTCACCCCATCTTGGATTCCCCTAGATCTCTATGTTTCAGAAATGCACAGGTTTGGTAGGTTTCCCTAGGTGCCGGCTGAGCTAGAGGCCAAAATCCACAGGTAGGCACTTTGCAAAAAACACCTCTGTTTTCTGTGGAAAAATGTGATGTGTCCACATTGTGTTTTGGGGCATTTCCTATCATGGGCACTAGGCTTACCCACACAAGTGAGGTATCATTTTTGTCTGTAGACTTGGATGAACGCTGGGTGGAAGGAAAGTTGTGGCTCTTCTCAGTTTCAAGAACTTTCTGTCACCGAAATGTGAGGAAAAGGTGTTTTTTTAGCCAAATTTTGAGGTTTGCAAATGATTCTGGGTAACAGAACCTGGTAAGAGCCCCACAAGTCACCCCATTTTGGATTCCCCAAGGTCTCTTGTTATCAGAAATGCACAGGTTTAGTAAGTTTCCCTAGGTGCCGGCTGAGCTAGAGGCCACAATCCACAGGTAGGCACTTTGCAAAAAACACTTCTGTTTTCTGTGGAAAAATGTGATGTGTCCATGTTGTGTGTTGGGGCATTTTCTGTCATGGGCACTAGGCCTACCCACGCAAGTGAGGTATCATTTCTATTGGGAGTCTTGGGGGAATGCTGGGTGGAAGGAAATGTGTGGCTCCTCTCAGATTCCAGAACTTTCTGTCACTGAAATGTGAATTAAAAGTGTTTTGTTAGCCAAATTTTGATGTTTGCAAAGGATTCTGGGTAACAGAACCTGGTATGAGCCCCACAAGTCACCCCATCTTGGATTTTCCTAGGTCTCCAGTTTTTAAAAATGCACAGGTTTGGTGGATTTCCCTAGGTGCCGGCTGAGCTAGAGGCCAAAATCTACAGCTTGGCACTTTATAAAAAACACCTCTGTTTTCTTTGGGAAAATGTGATGTGTCCACGTTGTGTTTTGGGGCATTTACTGTTGCAGGCACTAGGCCTACCCGCACGAGTGAGGTACCATTTTTATCGGGAGACTTGGAGGAACATAGAATAGCAAAACAAGTGTTATTGCCCCTCATCTTTTTCTACATTTTTTCCTTCCATATATAAGACAGTGTGTAAAAAAGACATCTATTTGAGAAATGACCTGTAATTCACATGCTAGTATGGGCACCCCAGGATTCAGAGATGTGCAAATAACCACTGCTCCTCAACACCTTATCTTGTGCCCATTTTGGAAATACAAAGGTTATCATGATATTTATTTTTCACCCTTTTGCAAGGTGCAGCTCATTTATTTGCTCTGGGTACCTAGGTTTCTTGATGAACCTGCAAGCCCTATATATTCCTGTAACCAGAAGCGTCCAGTAGACGTAACGGTATATTGCTTTGAAAAATCTGCCATTGCAGGAAAAAGTTACAGAGTAAAACATAGAGAAAAAGGGCTGTTTTTTTTTCACCTCAATTTCTATATTTGTTTTATTTCAGTTGTTATTTTCTGTAGGAAACCCTTGTAGGATCTACAAAAATTACCGATTGCTGAATTCAGAATTTTGTATACTTTTAACAAATGTTTAGGTTTCTGGGATCCAGCATTGGTTTCAGACCCATTTCTGTCACTGACTGGAAGGATGCTGAAAGCACAAAAAAATCGTAGAATCGTAGAAATTAGGTATATCCCAGTAAAATGCCACAATTGTGTTGAAGAATTGGGTTTTCAGATTCACGTCTGCCTGTTCCTGAAAGCTGGGAAGCTGGTGATTCTAGCACTGCAAACCCTTTGTTGATGCCATTTTCAGGGAAAAAAACCACAAGCCTTCTTGTGCAGCCCTTTTTTTCCATTTGTTTGAAAAAAAAAAAAAAAATCATTGTATTTTGGCTAATGTCTTGGTCTCCCTCAAGGGAACCCACAAAGTCTGGGTACCTCTAGAATCCCTAGGATGTTGGAAAAAAAGGATGCACATTTGGCATGGGTAGCTTATGTGGCCAAAAAGTTATGAGTGCCTAAGCGCGCCCTGCCCCAAATAGCCAAAAAAAAGGCCTGGCACCTGACGGGGAAAAGGCCTGGCAGCAAAGGGGTTAATCTTCTTCATGTCACCTCAAAATATTGACCTGGAACCTCACTATAAAAAATAAAAAAAAGACATAAACTCTTGCTGCCATTCGTTCGTAGTTGCATACACCCATTCAGGACCTGCGTATCTTCGACTTGCTATTCTCTTTCTTTTCAATTTCCGATCACTATTCAGCTCCCCTTCACTTAGATCTTCTTTCCTGGTGGTATCTACCTTCTCCTCTGTTGTTGGTTCGACAATCACCTCTTTCCCTTTCTCCACTTGGGATTCCAGCCACTTATTTCCTTTCAGTGGACCCTTTGTCAGTATTCTCTTCAACAGTGAACATGAACCCTTTTCTTGCTCTGTGGTGTTTTCTCTTGACAGACCTGCAACCGGTTCAGGAGGAGTCAGATCACCTTGGCTTTTATCCACCTCAACTCCTTCCCCTTCTGGGTCTGAAAATTGCACTGTTTGTCTTTCAAGATCGTCTGCTTCTGGGAAAGCCCTTCTCTGAATAGACTCTCTCGTTGCTTCTGTTGAGATAGGCTCTCCATGACCCTCCTGGAGGTCTCCAACCTCGTCTCTCACAGGAGTGACTGAACAATCCTCAACAAGCTCAGATCCGGTCTCAGTTCCTCTTTGTTCTTCTTCTGGCCCTGAGACTGGTCTCACTTTTGTTGGTACTCTCATCAACGCTTCTTCATGATACAGTAGACAGACCAATTTCTTAGTGTGACTTGCGGGAATCCAGTTTGGGATCCCAGCACACTTCACAGCTATAGTAGTTGTTAGGACCACTTGGTATGGTCCTTTCCAATGAGGCTCCAAGCACATCCTTCTTGCGTGCTTTTGGATGACAACCCAGTCTCCAACTTTCAGGTTGTGCCCTGGGTCATGGATTGGTAGCAGTGTGGTTGCCTCCACCTGCTGAGAAAAAGAGCGGACTACATCAGCCAGACCCTTGCAGTAATCCAACATCATATCATCTATAATGTTGACAAGTGCATTTGCTGGCACTGCTGGTAACCTCATTGCTCCTGTTTTCCTGTCAGGTATGTTTCTCATTGACATCAACACTAAAGGCAACGCATTGGGCCAGTTCAAATTCGTAGTTGCACACATCTTTGCAACTCTTGACTTCAAGGTACCATTAATCTGCTCCACTAGTACTGATGCTTCAGGGCGGTAACTACAAAGCAACTTCTGCTCAATGATCAATGCTGCACACGGTAATTTAATCACTTCGTTATTGAAGTGACTTCCCCTATCTGATTCTTAAGAGATTGGAAACCAGACATGTGGTATCAGTTCCCTAAGAAGCAGTTTCGCTACTGAGAGACTATAATTTCTTTTTGTAGGGTTTGCTTCAATCCAGTGAATAAAGATACAAACAATCACCAACGCACATCTCAAACCTCCACACAGAGGCATCTCAATAAAATCCATTTACATTCTGCTGAATGGACCTCCTGCTCTTCCAATGTGGCTCAAATTAACCACTGTCCCTTTCCCCGCATTTAATTGTTGGCAAATGACACAACAATGGCAAACTGCTTCAGCAACTTGTCTAAACTTTGGGTTGAACCAATCAATTTTGAATACCCGAACCATGGCTTCCGTCCCAAAATGTGCCTGGCCATTGTAATACCTTGCCATTTGAGACAGCAGGCTATTTTGCAAAACCAACTGACCCTCCTCAGAAACCCACACTTCATCTTGTTTTGAACACATTTCAATTTGCTCCATGAACGTTTTTGCCTCCTTGTCAACATTATTCTGCAAAGATTTTAACTCTTCCAAGGTGTCAATTACTTTCTATGCATAACTTGTACAGGTTGTGTCTTCTTCAGGTAACGGTTTCCACTTGTCTTTGAACGATATACAGTTCAATGCGCCAAATCTTGCGACTAGATCCGCATATCATTTCCCAATGATACATAGTCCTGCGACTTCAGATGTGCACTGCATTTTACCACAGCAATCTTTTCAGGCAATTGTATTGCATATAATAGCTATTTGATTTGCTCACCATTTCTCACTGGTGAACCAGAAGAGGTCAGGAAACCTCTCTGCAACCACAATTGACCAAAATCATGAACTATTCCAAATTCATATTGGCTATCTGTATAGATAGTAACTTTCAGCTGAGCAGAAACATGGTACGCTCTACTAAGACAAGAAGCTTCCAAGGTACCTGTAATTGTGCAAACAGCATATCCTGCTCTGAGTGTCCCTGTATTGTCTCTCAGACAAGAACCATCAACAAAGATAATGTGGTAATTTTCTTCCAATCTGGTATCTTCAATGTCAGGTCTCGGTTTTGTGCACAACTCAGTTACTTCAGTCATGTTCAACATCTTCCTCTTTTCCAATTTCAACATTTTCACTCAGGAGTAAAGTTGCCGGGTTCAGCACTGTACACCTTTTCAATGTTACATTTGGCAACCTCAAAATGCTAGTTTCATATGTAGTCAACCTTGCACCAGTCAAGTATTGAGTTTTCGTCCTTGTCAGTAAAATCTCATTAGAGTGAGGGACCATTACAGTCAACGGATATCACATCACCACGCCTTCACACTGTGAAAGACTTTGAACTACTGTGGCGACTGCACGTAAACAACGCGGTAAAACTGCTGCAACCGGCAACACACATCCTTTTGGGAGTCCTTGACAGGGTGGGATCAAATAGAGCAGACCGGACATTCATCGGGATGGCCTGCTTGGTGGCTAAGAGAGACATTGCTGCAGGCTGGAAATCAGAGATGGCTCCAGCAGTGGAGAAGTGGCGCAGAGGAGTGGACTGGTGCGCTCGGTACGAGATAATATTCACTTGTCTAATGCGCTGTCTTGGCTCCATATATGTGTATTTTGACCAAGAGACTTCGTTATGTGCAATTGTCTGACAAGATGCTTGTTTTACGATTCCCCCTCCGCGACCTGTTGATGTTGGGGTTTTATACTGTTACTATATATAAACTCAATAAAAACGTTTATTAAAAAAAAAAAAAAACTGCTGCAACCGGGTCCAAAGAAGTTGAAAAATATGCCACCGGGCGATGAGCACCTCCATGGACCTGTGTCAAGACAGACAATGAACATGCATCACGCTCATGACAAAACAATGTGAAAGGTTTTGTGTGATCAGGTATACCCATTGCTGGAGCTCTGCACAAACTTTCAGTTCAGTAAACGCTTTCATCTCATCCTGGTCTAGCACTAATGGGATCGGTGACTTCCTTATGAGTCAGCTTCTGCAATGGTCTTAAAAATGACTGAAAAATGTGGGATCCATTGGCGACAATAGCCCACAATTCCCAGGAACATCCTGACATCTCTCTGTGTAGTTGGGGGACTTATCTGCAAATTGTTGTAATCCTTTCTCTGGATATCTTTCTTGACCATTTCTCAATTTGGTGACCCAAATATTTTACTACTTTCTGACAGTACTGCAATTTCAGTGGAAACACTTTATGGCCATTCTTGAAATGGTTCAACAGGGCAATCGTATCAAACTTGGACTCGTCCCTTGTCTTGGACACAATCAGTAAGTCATCAATGTATTGCACCAAAGTCGATTGGAAAGGCAATTCCAACGACTCCCAATTCTTTTTTTGGATCTGGTTAAATATGTAAGGTGACTCCGTATACCCTTGAGGAATTTTTCACCAGCAATAGACTCGATCCAGGAATTTGAAACAAAAGAGAAATTGGATATCCTCATGAAGAGGCACAGAAAAGAACGCTTGTGACAAATCAATGACTGTGAACCACTCTGCATTACATGGAATTTGAGACATTATCACAGCTGGATTGAGCACTACAGGACAACATTTGACCACAATCTAATTTATTTTCTCAAATCCCGAACAATCCGAACTTTTCCACAGGGCTTTTTCAAACCCATTATCGGTGAGCTACATGGACTGCTCAACACTTCTCTTAGAACTCCCTGCTTTACAAAATCTGCAATTATCTGAGCCACTTTCATCAGGACATCTTGTGGCATGTTATACTGTGGAAGTTGAGGGAAAAATGCATTCGGTTTAATGGTAACTGACTGGTTCCACTCCCTTAATCATTCCTACTTCCTTTCCTGTCAAATCCCACAACTTCTCTTGTACGGTTCCGTACAAATCAGGATGAAGCTCTTTCACTGTGAACATTGGGGAAAACTCAATCAAAGGGTACTCCTCACTTGTATTTTCACTCTGTATTTCTGGGGCTTGGTCTTCCTCATTATCACTATTTGTCTGAATCTCAATTCTGTCCTTTGAACAAGTAATCAAACATTTTGTCTTACATAGCAAGTCTCTTCCCAGTAGGGATACCGGACTTGAATCGCAGACTACAAATTTATGCAGTCCCTGGAAGTTGCCAATCTCAACTTGAACTGGATCGGTAATTGGGTTTGTCACATACTGGTTTGCTACTCCCACAAACTGAACTGCTCTACCTGAAAGGGCAAATTCGGAACCTCTGCACTTCTCACTGTAGAGCATGTAGCTCCTGTGTCCATCAAGAATGAAACTCTGTGACCTATAACCTTTCCTTTCACATAGGGTACTCTCTGATCTACTTCTCAGGAAGTAGCAACCACACATGGCTCCTCATCTGAGCTGTCCATTCACCATTTATTCCATCCTCACTGTGTAATGGGAATTGGTGCACTGTCTTAATATTTCTGTTTTGTCTCTGGCCTGTGATCTATTGCTGCTGCATTGGGGCTTGAGGTATTTGCATTTGCTGTCTAGATAGCATGGGAACCTGCTGCTGCATCGGCTGCAACTGTGACACTTGTGCACGGGGCATTTGCACCTGCTGCATGGGCTGAAAAGTTTGCATTTGATTCATATTATTTTAAAAATTTGGATTAGGACCCCTTAGTCTTGGTCCTCTCACATTCTGTAACGAATTGATGTCATTACTCTGCTGAACAACACCTTCCTGCACCATCATCAGACACTCCCGATTTCATTGTCCCATGGCTCGGCAAATGTCACAAGGCAATAGCTTCTTCATTCCATGCACATCATTCTGAACCACTACAGTATTAAAATCTGTACCACGATTCATATTACTTCTAGGACCTCTACCTCTCTTCTGGGGCTGAAACATATTTCCCTTCTGCTGTGGTATCTGTTGTGGAAAATTCCATTGCACTCCTGTTTTAGCTGCTTTAATCTGTATCACCATCGCTTTCTCTTTCAACTTTTTCTGCTTCAGTTCAATCTCATCACTAAAGTATTTTGTATACTGCAACACCTCATCAATCGGCTTCGCTTGCCAGCAAATCAAATGACTCTTAATCATCTGGCCAATTTCAGGTCTCAGTCCTTCCACAAATCTGAACACAAAAGGTAGCATGTCTTTCGCCTCAATTGTTTCTGTACCACTATATTGCTTGAATGCCTGCAACAATCTCTCATAGTACGCATGTATCGACTTCTTTGCTTTCTGTGCTGTCCTGTCAATCCTCTGCCAATCAATATTTTTGGGTGAAATTCTCAATTTCCGAAACCTTATAGTAATACTTCATTACCTCAGGAGATGGTGCACCTGTATTCTTATCTCTCTCCGGTTCACTTGTTGGCCAATCTACACTCCTCTTATACTCAACGCATAAGTCAGCTGGAACTACTATCTCCAGCAATGTGTTCCTGTTCTCCCACCTATCACTTCACAAGTTTCACAAACCTGTCTGTCTGCTGATACCACTCTAATGGCTTTTCTTTCAATTTTGGATAATCATTCGTAAATGATAGCATGTCACCTCGACTCCAAGGGATGTGAACAAAATTTCCCCCCTGGAATATGCCTCATTGGTAAAATCTTTACTGGATCTTTATCGGGCTGCTCATTCTCAGTCGCTCCAAAGAATCCCTTTTTTTCTTGTTTCTTTTCTTTACCCATCTGCCTACCCACTTGTCTAATACTCCCCTTATCTGAGCATTCTATAATGATTCTTTAAGGTATGCCTTCTTCCTGACGACCTCGTATGCTCAAAATCTTTTGCCTCAAAATCTAATCTGGAACTCCTCTTCAAATACTTTGTTTTCTCAATTTCTATGCCGTACTTCTCTGCCAAATCTGCCAATCTCTGATGCACTCTTCTCACCTCTCTTGTAATCTTTGGGCACAAATATCTCAACTCTGCCTCTATATAGGATTCTAACCTATAAACCCCCATCATTCCCTCACTGAGTTGACCCACTTCCATGCCTAGTCTGACGCAATTCAAATACTCCTCTCCTTTAGGGGCATTCTGTGGGGTATTCAGCTTGTCTAACCATTCAGTTAACTGCTTAGCTGTCAGTCCCTGTAACATAATGTTATTTGCTTGGATCGGGGGCACTTGCTGTACCATTGCATTCTGATTCTGCAGTGTTAATAATTTCAAGATCTGGCTTACATTTGGTCCTGTCACAGCATCTGGAAGTGCAATAAGTGGACTAAAGTCTAACAATGATCTTAACCCATCAAAAGTCTGATTCACGGAAGAGACTACCGGAACAGGTTAATTAGGTCCTCCCCTCATTAGGCTTTGGGCCATTGCTCCCTGTTCACTCACAGTTGGTTTCTTTTGTGCAAATTATGATACAGCTCGACCAACAGTAATCAGCAGCAATATAGCATCCGGAGCTGCTCTGGCACCTACACTCTTTGGAAGACTAACTCCCATATTCAGATTCATCATTGGAGTCAGATCTGACTCTATGCCTGTCATTGGCGTAAATCTCGGCATTACCTGCAGCTGCACCTGGGGCAACAAAATCGGAGTCGGCTTAGTCTGGATCCAGTATTGGTCTCGGAACCACCTGCTCCGTGGGCACCACTAAGTTCGAAGTTGTCTCTAAAATGGGCACATCAGGATAAATTCTCTGTATCTGTGGCGGCTGCATCTATGTCTGCATTACAGGAGTAGTTGGCAAATTAGGACCACTTTGCACCACATTTAGTGTCAGGTTAGCATTAACCTGCACCGTACTCACTGTCCCAGTCACTTGTGTCGGGGCTGTTGGATCAGCATTAGTGCTTGGACCACTCTCGCATACTGTATATGGTGGGGGTCGATCTTTTAATAGTTGTGTAAGGAACTCTTCATTATCTGATTCCTCCTCTACTGTTGAAGACTTTCTAGTTCCCTTACTTTCAGATGGACTTCTATTCGTCTTTCTGCTCGCTTTTCTTCCTTCCTTCTCATCCTCCTGTGTAATCGCCGGAAACAACTTAACTCCATGCAAAGTTTCTGACCTCCATACCTTCTGATCCCAATCCTATTTAGCCTCCGCTAAAGTCTTTTCTGCCCTTCTCATCCTTCTCTCAAATTTCAATTGCTGTTGCTAACACCTCAAACTGTGCTGGTCTCAGAAGGGGCTTCAATTCTTATAGCACCATCAGCAAATGCTCCAAAATCCTCAAATTGAACGTCCCATTTGTAGGAAATGCTAAGCTCCCATCTTTCTCTGTCAATTTGCACCATTTCTTTAGCCAAAGACATGGCGCAACACCCCTCTCCTTCATACAATATAAGCCGGTGTATTCTCTGGCAGTGTAGGCTCCTCTACACTCGTTGTAATATACGTATCTCTCCAGAAGGCACTTCTCAATGCTTTGAAAAACGTAATCTTTTCTACTTTGTTTATTCAAAATCAAATCAGGAAATGGCTTTTAATCCCAAGATTCCTTTCACCCACGTTCTCAACCAATTGCCTCTCATGGATGACTGCAAATCCGTGCGAGACCCTTCTCACTAACCGACCTACCCCAGCGTGGCTCCAATGACGTCATACTCACATGTACTGCAGCTGACAAAGTCTTGCGGCTTGTCCTCCCAAACTCCATTTTTCACAAAACTAATGCAAAATATTGCGAGCACTAATCAAAAACCAAAACCCAAAAACAAATCTGCTGGTTTACTACAGAAAAGGTAACACAATTGCTTCAGAAACCTTTCGGATTTTCACTGATGACTCTTTTCGCACAATCAGCTATTCCTCTTTCTCGGTCTCCCAGATTCACAAGCAAAATTTGACCCGCAATTTTACTCTCAAATGATCAATGGGTCTGTCCTGGTGCACATAGGACTCGACAAATCTCAGTATCTCATACAATTTTCAATATACTCCGGAGTCTTAGACCACGCATGGTCCGTACATCAACAACCACGTGGACAATTGTTTAGCACAAGGCACCACCCACAGGTGAAGGTAGACGACTTCCCTACTCTCACACTGCAGAGTACGCACACTCCTACTAAAACTTCATTTGGAGTACGCAAACTGCGTAAAACCCTCACAAACCTCACAATTCACCTGCGATTTGTGTTAAGCTGTGCAATCACAATTTATTTCTCTCACTCTATCACTAGAATGCTGAGAAAATCCTCAACCACCACTAGCAGGATCCCGATCTAGGAAAGTTATTTCTGGGCTTAAGAGAACATCTTTATCCCTCCAATTATCATTACTGAAAAACAAAGTCCAAATCTCAATAATAGTGAACGCTCAAAAGGACCAGCTTCAAACCGCTACCATCGCTGGTAACACCTGTCACTGTGTACTGCACGTCTATAGTATGCTCCTAAGGAGATGAACCATCAGTCTCTTACTGTCTCTGTTATCACTATGTATTGGACACCTATGGCAAGCTCTTAAGGAGACAAACCATCAGTCTGCTACCATAACTGTTAGCGCGTCAGACTTTAATAAGTAAACTTGCAAGGGGGCGCGAATAGGTCGATGAACCTTTTGACTCACAATTAAGAAGTTCTTATCATAGCCTCACTACATAATCAATACACAATAATCAACAATCATTAGTAATCAATAAAATCAATAATCAATGGGTCAGTAAATGTCACACATCATGACTTTTCAGCCATGAATTACCACACCTTTGTTAAAAGTTTAGTACGTTTATTTCCATATATTAACAATGCTAAGGTCATGAAGATTAATCTCAAAATCAAATGAAACACATACAAAATCAGCACTGGTTGTCCGAAGCGGAGGAAGAAATGCAATCTAATCAAAGCTTGAACCACAACACATTCCAGAGCTACAGTGCAAATCAATAGCAGAGTCAGATGCAACAAAGATATAACATACATGGAATTCAGCAAGGTAATTCATCAATTGTTAGTCCCTGTAATTGTCAGTCATTTAAGAGGACCCTTAACTAACATTAGATTGGCAACACATGTTGGGCTCCATTCAAAACAGTTTAGAAACACAAATTTTGAAAAAACATCTAGCTATGGGTCTATCGAACAATGCAGTTGGTACCCAGAAAGAAAAGGTAAGAATGAATAATAATTTCATTTCAATGTATACCTATCCTCGGTCAGCAAAGCAGAATCAGACTTTGTTATCAGTCGATCAGCAAGGCATCAGGCTCTCAGTCAGATATGAGCCCAATGTCAGAATTAATCTCGAATCTCTCTTGAAGTCTCTTCTTCTCTCAAAATCTGAATAAGTCTCTCTCTCCTAAAGTATCTCTGAATAATTCTCCTCTGTCTTGTTATATCAATATCACCTAAACTATCCCCTTATTCCCTATTGGTCAGTTAATCGTATGTTCATACTTTACTCAATAATATTTCTATTCCAAATCTATGCACTCTTCACTTGCAGTTGATCGGTCCACTTAACGATGTTCTCATCATCCGGCTCGTCAGGTAACAATATTGTTGCATCTTCAGCGCCAGTCAGTATCTTCATTGCTCTTGTCCTGGGAAGGTCAGTCTCACCCACATTACACATAAAATGTTACACTAGTGAGAACATCATCTCCTTGCACTCAGTTCTCACGAAAAGCTTCTGTTAAGCACTTTTAACATGACAATGGACATTTCACAGTTTAATTCACTCTGTCAGCATTTTTTTTAACCACTGAGAAATACAGCTTCTGCATGAGGCCTGGCAAAATAGGCCAAGACACTCGCTAAGTTAAGGCCTACATTTAATAAAGCTAAAGCATACTTTGTAACCCTTAATATGACACATTACTACATTAGTCTAGTGCGTATTCAATATTTCATAAGTATTAATCATTAATTAGTACATTTCATGAACACTGGTGGCCATTCTTTGAGGGCACATTTTCAAATGCGTTCATTATTTTTCTACGTTATTTCATTGTCTACATAAACTCATTATTCAAAATACATAAACAATCATTAATACATTTTATTAAAGACACCTGCGCTTGCAAGGTCAGTCCAGTTACAATCTCACAGCGCTGCGGCGGCCATTAGGAAGGGGAAGGGCAGGGGAGCGGACAGCTGGGATGCAGGAGGGTGGAAAAGGTGCTTCCAGGGGGGAAGGTGCAGATGAAAAGAGGGGGGAAAATAAAACAGAAGGAAAAACGTGAGGAAAAAGGGCAGAAAAAGCAAGGGTGAAAGAGTGACTGAAAGAAATACATACTTGTGATGGCCACTAGACCACCAGAGATGAGGTGCAGGGATGAACCTGAGGGTGGAGGAGGGCCTCGAATTGAGAGTGAGGAGACTCTTAGTATGTCCCAGGCAAAAGGCAGAGGCAGCAGCAGCAGCAGCTAGAGAGCTGGTGAGGGCCGAAGACGCTGACCAGGAGGTCAGTGCAGTTGCGCTCTCACAGAGCTGTGGCTGCAATTAAGAAAGTGAGGGGTCTAGGGGAGTGGTCAGCTGGGAGGCAGGAGGGCAGGAAAGGTACTTTGCGGTGGAGTAGGGGGGCAGAGGAAAAGAGGGTAGAAAGGAAAATGAAAGGAAACTCAAGAGAAAAAAAGCAAGAGTAAAAGAGCGACAGAGAGAAATACTTACTTGTGATTGCCACTAGACCACCTGCGATGAGGGACAGGGACAAGCCTGCGGGTGAGGAGGGCCTCGAACTAATGGTCAGGAGACTCTCAGTTCAACCCAGACAAAAGGCAGAGGCAGCAGTAGCCAGAGGATCTAGGGAGGGCAGCAGATGCTGACCGGGAGACATGGCCAAATGGATTGAATTTCGGAGGAGGCTGCCCAATTTATACAACAGGCTTGGGCTCCATCCGCCACAAAAGATGTGTTTTGGCTTGGAAAAAATGGGTGGATTAGTGCCAACAATGGAATTTGGATAATGTGGAATCAGATTTAAAGAATGTCATTAATTTCCTCTCAGAATGTGCATCTTTCAGGCTGTGTTACAGATCGGTAAACAATTTTAGATCAGCCTTATCTGCTGGTCATTCTCAAGTGGAGGGTAAACCGGTAGATATGCACCCTTTGGTTCCCAAATTACTTAAAAGCATTAGGGTTGCTAATCCTCCCAAACCTCGATACACTCATTTATGGAATGTGAACTGCATTTCCTCTCTCTTTGAACAATGGCTGATTAATGCCTTATCATCGATTAAACAGCTTTAAGAAGGTTTCATTATTTCAAAAAGAACTAAAATCATATGTAGGTGTGTTGAGTACCCAGCGTTTCCCCATAATCAAAAATTCTGTGTGGTCAGATGCTTGAAAACTATGAGGGTCGTACTCTTGCTTATTGTACAGATCATTATGTTCAACTGTTGTTACCTCTTCAGAAACATTTTGAACCTATGTCCGCTGTGACTTTGGCCCATTGGGTCAGATTGGTCATGGTGGAGGCTGGTATCGATGTTTCCATATAGGGTGCTCATTCAACCTGAAGCTTTATGGCTTCCAAAGCTTTTGTGTTGTTATCCAGATTGGAGGATATTCTACGTGTGGTCGATTGGTCAGCTTCACCGCCAGCAGCCACATCGCCTTCAGCCACACCACCGAACTCCACTGGACCGACCACCGCTGCATCCACTTCACCTTTGAGAAACCCACCACCCCCAACTAATCCCCCACCGCAGCTGGAACAAGGTCACCAACGACCAGCTGATCTCCGCCCTCGCCCGAGCCCCACCAGCCAATACCACCGACATTGACACAGCTGCCAGCAACCTCAGGCAATGACGATTGCATCAACGCTCTTGCCCCGATCAAGAAACCCTCCTACAACAGTGCGGCCCTCACACGGCCCTCAAGAACGCTATCCGCAAGCACCACCAGCTCATCCGGACCACCAAGAGATCCTCCTTCAAGGAACGAATTGACAACAACGCGCACAACAGCAAAGAGCTCTTCAACATCGTGAAGGAACTCTCCAACCACAGCTCCAGCACCAACAACATCCCACCTTCACAAGACCTCTGCGACTCCCTTGCCACCTTCTTTCACCGCAAGATCCCAGACATCCACAACAGCTTCAACACCAAGACCCCACCAGCAGTCGCCAACACCTCCGACTCACCACCCCCCAGCCACACCAACCCCCTGCTCTCCTGGACCCATGTCAGCGAAAATGACACCACCAAAGTAATGAACACAATTCACTCTGGTTTAACCATCTCACCCCTGCCCGCACCACATCTTCAACAAAGCGAGCTCCATTATCGCCCCCCCAACTCCGGATGATTATCAACAGCTCCTTCGAGACCGCCACCTTCCCGGAAAACTGGAAGCACGCCAAGATCAACGCCTTATTCAAGAAACCCCAAGGCGGACCCAAAGGACCTAAAAAACTACCGGCCCATCTTCATATTCCCGTCCCTGGCGAAGGTCATCGAGAAGATCGTCAACAGGCGACTGACCCACCACCTTGAGGAAAAAAACACTCTGGACCCATCACAATCCGTTTTTTGCAGTAACCACAGCACCGAGACCGCCCTCATCGCTGCCATCGACGACATCAGGACCTACCTGGACAAAGGTGAAAACGCAGCCCTCATCCTCCTTGGCCTCTTGGCCACCTTTGACACCATCTGCCACCACACCCTGCGCACACGACTCCACAATGCAGGGTTCCGCAACAAAGCCATGGACTGGATCACCTCCTTCCTCACCGGCAGAACCTAGAGAGTCCGCCTCCCTCCAGTCCAATTTGAAGCCACCAAGACCATCTGTGGCGTACCACAAGGCTATTCCCTCAGCCCGACCCTCTTCAAAGTCTACATGGCACCGCTCGACAACATCGTCCAATCTCACAACCTCAACATCGTCTCATAGGTCGATGACACCCGGCTGATTCTCTCCCTCACCAAGGACTCCACTGCCAAAACCAAACTCCACGAAGGTATGAAGGCTGTCGCTAACTGGATGGAGAACAGTCGCCTAAAACTGAACTCGGACAAGAAATAGGTCCTCATCCTCAGCCTCACCCCCTCCGCCAGGGGCGACTCCTGGTGGCCGACCTCACTGGGTGCCGCAACAGCGCCCACCAACCACGCACGCAACATGGGTTTCATCCTTGACTCATCGCTCTCCATGACCCAACAAGTCAACGCCATATCATCATCCTTCTTCAACACCCTCTGCATGCTCCACAAGATCTGCAGGTGGATCCCTACCGAAACCAGAAGGACGGTCACTCAGACCCTCGTCAGCAGCAGACTGGACTACCGCAACACTCTCTACACGGGAACCACGGCCAATCTCCAGAAAAGACTGCAACGAATACAGAATGCCTCTGCACGTCTCATCCTCGACATCCCCCGCTGCAGCCACATCACAGCCCCCCTGAGAGACCTACACTGGCTCCCCGTCAACAAAAGGATCACATTCAAGCTCCTCACCCACACCCACAAAGCACTCCACAACACCGGACCAGCATAACTCAAAGATCGAGTCACCTTCTACGCTCCAAACCGACAGCTCCGCTCTGCCGACCTCACCACCATCCCATGCATCCACAGGACAACAACCAGCAGCAGATCATTCTCCTACCTCGCAACCAAGACCTGGAACACCCTCCCCGTCCACTTGCGACAGACCAAGGACCTACTAACCTTCAGGAGACACCTCAAGACCTGGCTGTTCGAACAGTGGCAGCTCCTCCCACTCATCCCCCCCTCTAGCGCCTTGAGACCCTCACGGGTGAGTTGAGCGCTCTACGGGTGTACTAACTGATTGATTGATTGGTCATCTGATTCTATGTTTAAACAAATTTACTATAAAACTATTATCCATGTATACTCTGTGGTGGTAAATCAGATTTGAATTAGCATAATCTGAGCCTCTGGTCATGACATAGAATAAGAAATGTTTTAGCATTGCAGCAAGAACGTTTGATTCTATTAAGGAGATGGAGGTGAGGATTATCCCACCAGTTTTGGTCACGTAAGTATGTTTCTTTTGAAAACATCATGTCTGATTGTATTTTGCCTACTACATGACATAAATGGGATTTTTATTGGAATGATTTTGCCCACCCTTTAGTTGATGATTTTTAAAATGAGGTCTTCTGATTTCAGTTACAGAACAGAAACAGGAGTGAACTGAGTTCGGTCATGTGTACCTTTATAGATATTTGACTTCCTGACTTTCAGGATGGAGTTTCAAGGTTCTTCTGGAAGATTTCTTTTTTTCCCAGTTCCCTGGTGTCAGTAATGTTCGTGTTACTGAATGGTTGGATTTTACAATGAAAGACGCAGTCAAGATGGTGTCTCACTGTTTTAGGGTCTCTGGAGCAGATGATTGGTGTACTGTGGTAGGAGGGAGTGGTTTGTGATTCATGGGATTTGTAGTGTTTCATTATAACTTTTCTAATGTTTTCATTGGTTGCCGTTTTTGGGCAGTAAAGACGAGAAAAGCATAATCCTGACCTCTGTGTCCTTAATATAATAGAAAATTATTGTTGCAAAGCTAGAATTTATTTTACTTACCACAGGTGTCAGAACTCTAGTGTAGTGCATTGCGTGTATCCAACAAATTTAAATAGAACACATGTCGGAAAGAAACAGTCACATGCAGGATATTCGCCATCCAAATCATATGTTTGGGGAAGAAGGACAAACTCACAGGCTTGTTGTGTGTAAAAGGCTGCTTTATTGGAAACAGGTGCACTCACATTCCTGCACTCACATTCCTTTATACCCTGGCCTTCAGCCTCACAAAACTAAAACCTCACTAGACATAAAATTTCCTACCACCTCTCAACCCCCACCCCTCCCCCTCCCACCCCCCTCCCCTAACTTTAGACTGCATGTCGTATTAACCTTCCGACTGTAACTGTCCTTGTCATAATCCAAACGTCCCTGTTACTGGTCTCCTAAGTCCAACTATC
This sequence comes from Pleurodeles waltl, assembly GCF_031143425.1. Lineage (NCBI taxonomy): Eukaryota > Metazoa > Chordata > Amphibia > Caudata > Salamandridae > Pleurodeles > Pleurodeles waltl. Next base: position 474,932,142 of record NC_090447.1, on the reverse strand, counting down.
TATACTAATTGTCCTGCTGTCCTCCACTCCTTTTCTACCTGCAAGTATGTTATCGGCCCTGCCGTCCTTCCCTGTTGTCATATTCCTGTGATCTGGCCCAATCCCTGCCACCAGGAAAAGTCGCACTCCCGACTTTTCCTGCCCCCCACCCTAAGCCTCCCAAAAAAGAGCCTTCAACGTCTCCATCAGTTGCAGCAGGTAGAGCTTCATGCCCACGAAGGACAGGTGCACACCATCATCCCTAAAAAACTCTTTGTCCTCGAACTTCAAGTCACGTGCTCTAAAACAGTGATATCCTGGGTGGTACAGAACGCCCTCATCTCCTTATTTATTTTTCTCCTGGCCTTCTCTATGGCCCCCGGCTTCCGGGCGCCTCTCCAAACCCTGCGGGGTATAAACGCCGTCCATACCAAATGGCAACCATGCCAACATCTCTTGATCTCGAGCAAGTCACCCTTCATGTCCTTGATAACGTCCAGCCCCGTCCTACGCACTAAGTCGTTCTCTCCCAAATGCAATAGCAACACATCAGGGCAAAACCCCTGAACCTTCAAGTCCCTCAGCGTCATCAGCAACTATCCCCACTGCATCCCCCCTTTTCCTGACCACCTCACCCTATATCTGTCCCTGTCCAGACCTAAATTGTCCCCTATCTGCGTGGCTCGGGCTTGCCGCTGCGCCCACTTCACAAAGGAGTGTCCAACGACCCATATATGCAGAGACTGCACATCCGGACCCGGCACCGAACCTGTGATAAAACTAAAATATGTCACTGTAATGAAGGCAAGCCTGGCCCCCCTTGTCTTACATAACGCCTATACGCGTCCGACTTTCATCTGCCCAGAGCCATGATCCGCTTGTCCTCCCACCCCCTACACGCCGCTTCCGTCGCCATCCCAATCCGAAATGAATGCGTGCTAAATTGTAACTCATTCTGGCCGATACTCCGCAAGGCCACCCGTAGCACTCCCAAAAACTGATGGGGAGACACCCGCACTCCCGAGCGATGTCAAAAGACTCCCTGCCCCCATTCCCCAAACGCCCGTTTCAAGTTGCCCGCCCAGCGCAAAGGGCACACTGCAACGTCCGGATAGGCCGCCAAAACCACCCAGGTCCCAAACCCTCGTTGGTCTAATTTTGAAGTCCGCAGTCGCACAACCAAATGACCCGCCCCAAACACCACGTCGTCCCACGTCACCTCCCTGTGACCTCGTGTTCCCAAGAGTTCAGATACCTGAAAAGCTCCAAAAAACATCCAGGTCATCAGCGTGCTAAAAAGCATACATTCAAACCCATCATAACAAATACTTCCCAGGACCTGCGTCACGTCCTTCAGTAACCCCAAAGTCAAAGGTTGTCTCGTCGACCCTTGTCTCCCGTCCTCCCGTTCCCAACCTTCCAAAATGCGTTGCCCCAACTCACCCGCCGAAGGGGGGTAGCCCTAAAGCAGCTTGCCCATAAATGCGATGCCCGCCAATTTTCCGGAGATGGTAACTCTAGGCTGTCGTCTCTCCACCAACTCCATGATAAAGCGTAACACGTCATCCACTCTATCGCACGCGGCGACTCTGCAACAGGCTCCTGACCTCAAGAATTCCTTCCACGCCCGCACATAGGCCCGTTGAGTCGATGGTGCCGGTGAATTCAGCAACAGCTGAAGCATCCTGTCTCTCCTGCAGACCATAACACTTCCTGCATCCGCGTCCTGCACAAGACTTCGCCCGCAACCAGCCCATGGAATCTCTCCCACTGTGAACGAGACAAAGCATTGGCAATGTCATTGTTCACCCCGGGCACGTGCTCAGCAGTAAAATGAATCTCACGCCCTAAACAGTGAAGCACAAAAACTTTCAGCAAACGCAACACTTGGATGTCCCTTGCAGACTGTCTATTGACTAGGTGCACATTCGCCAAGTTGTCCACCCGAAAAAGGATCCTCCAGTGCTCCAACAGATGCCCCCAGACACAAACCGCAACGATGAGGGGGAACAGTTCAAGAAAAGTAATACTCCGCCCCCCAAGTCCATGCCACCGGCCAGGACTCCGCACAATACTTACCGTCCCAGTAAATGCCAAAACCTGACCCCCCGGCCGCATCCGAGAAAATTTGCACGTCCCAGTCCACGACCTTCCATGTCTGCAAAGGAATGACATTAAAACGCTCCAAAATCACGCCCCACATCCTCAAATCCTCCTTGACTTCCGAACGCAACCTCACGTGGTGGTGCGGCAGCTGTTTCCATGCCAGGGTCATACCCAGCCTTCGACAAAAAGTATGCCCGACCCGCACGACCCGACAAGCAAAATTGAGATGTCCCAGCAAAACCTGAATGTCCCGCACCGTCACCTTGGTCCTCCCCAACATCTCCCCCAAAGTCCTCAACATGACCTCCTTCTTCTCAAGGGGTAGCCTCGCCACCATGGCTTGTGTATCCAACTCAATGCCCAAGAAAGTCAGAGCCGCACAGGGCCCAAACGTTTTCTCAGGGGCCAGGGGCACACCCAGGTCCCCCATAATCTCCTGAAACTGCTGCAGGAGGGCCGCACAATGGTCCAACTCTGCCGGCCCCACAAAAAAGAACTCATCCAAATAGTGCGTGACAGCCATATGTCCGTAGCTGTGGTAAAAACCCACTGTAGGAACGTGCTGAAGCACTCAAATAAGGCACAAGAAATGGAACCAACCATGGGGAGCGCCTTGTCCACATACCAGTAGCCTCCAAACTGAATGCCCAGCAATTCGAAATCGCTGGGTTGCACTGGCAACAGACGAAAAGCCGCCTTAATGTCCGTCTTAGCCATCAAGGCACCTTGTCCAAAATTTTGCACTAACTCATTAGCAACATCAACTGATGCATAGGACACCTTGGTCCGCTCCACAGGAATGAAATCATTGATGGAGGACCCTTCCGGCCAAGACAAATGGTGTATGAGCTGATACTGCCCCAGCTCCTTCTTGGGGACAACCCCAATGGGAGAGACCATGAGATTTTCCATTGGCCAGTCCGCGAACCGGCCAACCATGCGACCCTCGTCTATTTCCTTCCGAAGCTTATCCTGCACGATGTCCTCCTTCCCCGTCACCGACCGCAAATTCTCTGCCCACCGACGCACCCATGGGCCTTCATAGCCCAAAGAAAAACCCTCCGTGAAACCATGAGACAGGAGCGTAGCCCGGGTCTATCCCCGTAGTCCCGCAACCAGGGGTCCAACCCCACCAAACTAACCAGCGTATGAGTCTTTTCCCAAAGGCCCTTGCCCTCCCCGGTACCGGCCGGACTGCTGATTCCCTGCGGTTCTTTCCCCAGACTGCTGACTCTGCCCCGTTCCGGCGACCCCTTGTGTGGCTGGGGCCGTACAATGCAAGATCGCATGTCGCCCCCCGCGCAACGCGAGCATTCATGCCGGAACTTACAATATTCCCGGGTGCACAGATCCTTGTTGTAGTCCCAACAGGCGCCCGTCTTGGCGGCACCGCTCCCAGATGCAGATCCTCCTTTGGCCGTATTGCCCGCCCCACCCTGAGTGGGGCGCTCCCGAAAGGGCCGGTAGGTAATAGGTAAACCGCTGGCCGTAAAGACCGCCTTACCAAACTTTGCGGGCCCCATCGTATGCTGCCAAAGATCCGAGTCGATCTCGCCCCACTTTACTTCCTCGTCCGCCGCCATTCTCGCCCGGAACTCCTCGTCATACTGGACCCAGGCGTACCCCCCGTAATTGAGGTAGGCTTTCCGAATGACGTCCATATATTTGAAGAGCGCCACAGGCCTTTCAGGAAAACGCTCACAATAAACGCTAGCGTATATCAAAAAGGGCAGCCGTCCAGTTCTCGATAGTGAATGGCACCTTAGGCTGCTTGGCCAGTTTGTTCTCCTCCTCCTTGGAGCCCTCTTTTGCTCTGATTTCCCAATGGCGCAATTTCAGCATCTCTACATATTCCCCCTTCCAAATTTTTTCTTTAGTGGTCAACATTAAGTGGGCCCCTAACGGCTTCATCGTCCCAATGTCTGGCAACTTTTTGGCCTTGTCTGCCACGACCTCAGCCTTGCCTGCTCCGCATCCGTCGACTTCTCCTCCTTCGCCGCCGTAGACGCCCCTTCTTCTCGCTGCGTTACCTTCTTCCCATTGCCCTGCTCAGGACCCACCCCGACGTCCGCGACGTCCACCCCTCTATACAGCCGCTCCTGTGTCTCACCTACCCTTGCTTCCACCGCCACAGAAACAGACCCCGTGGATGTCGGCCCATGTCTCTTACCTGCTTTCAACACCCCCGGCCGCTCCCGGATCTTCCTCCGTAGCGGAACTTGCTGCCTGTGGTCCTGTGGCGGAGCCTGCAACGACTGGACAACATCGTTAGACGCTCCCCCCCTGTTTCCCCACCATGCGCTCTCTCCGTCCTCCCGCAGCTCCCCCTCCTCCAAACTGTCCTCTTCATAGTCCAGTTCTTCCGCTTCCTCTAAACCTTCCTCTATCACAGACAGGAACGTCCCCACTGCCTGCCCAATACACACATCCATTGAACGCCTCACCGCTCCTGGATCTGCCTGACCAGGTTGTCGCTCCCGCAGAGAAACCTTAGTGTGGGGCGCAAAACCCACTCCGCCACTGCTCCCTGCAGAAACCCCCTTGGTCGCAATTCCGCCGTACATGACGTCCTTTGCTGTTAGCCGGCCAGCCGCACTTGGCCCCGCCATCGCTTCTTCCCAGGGTCGTCGGGCCGCCCCTGACCCGCCCATGTCCTGACACAGCTGCTCCTCACCCTTCCACGAAAATGCCGGCGTGCCGGTGAAATCTACCTGCCCGAGGTTCCCACCCCCTCCCAATCCCCCCAGTCCCCAGTCTCTACGAGCTCCCCTTCCCCTTTTTCAGTGTAATCCTCCTGTAGGCCACCGGCCACCTCCCCCCACTATAAACCATCTGGTATCCCCCCCCGAGTATAGGTGCGGCGGGGGGGATCACCTGCAAGGTTATCCCATCCTCATCCACCCCGAACGCTCCTTCGTCCTCACCCTCACTCCAGTCCCAGGTGTCTGGCCCCCCAGCCCCCCGTCCCCTCCCTCCCCCATCTAAGCTACCGGTAGAAAACTCCTCCCTCACCTGCTCACCATCCAAAATGGGCTGCCTCCCATCACACCACTCTAAAATCCCTTCACTGTCATGGCCACTCGCGTGCCCTTCCTGTGAAAGGGGGGATGCCCCCATTCCCGCGGCAACAAAATTTTCCTCGGAGCGCTGGTGCTTTTACCGCAGGGCGAAGCCGCAACCGCGCGGCTCCGCGCCGCCCCCTTCAACACGCCTGAAAGGCTGCCCCGGGCCAGGGAGACGCATGCCGCCATTTCGCTCGGCCCCCGCCCAACCCGTCCCAAAATATAACCTGCCTCAGCTGCTTGCCCCTGGGGAAACCCCCTGGCATGAGCACCCAGCCCGTGAGACCGCGGGGAGGCCCTGAAGCCAAGCGGCAATGCCCTCCCACGGCCCTTCAAAAGCGCAGCACCCGCCCTACCCCTGGACCTCCCCCCGCCCCTCCTCCTTACAGCCTGTCTCTCGTCACGCTCCCTCGACGAAGAGCAGGCAAGCACCGCTGCCGCCACTCCACTCCATCGCGGGGGCACGACGGGCCCTCCACACCGTCTCTCAGCATACCCAGTCGCCCGCTTCGCGAAGCAGTCAAAGCGCTTCTTGAACCTTCTCTGCCATGCCACACCACAGGTACATAGCGACTCGCTCTTCTCAAGACCACCACTTCCCTCGCCCCTCCCGCCTAAAACTCGCTGGCACCAAAACGGTCTAATTAATGCTGAGACGGCACTAATTACAATCCTCTTTTTTTAAACACCTACGCTAGCCACGCTAACCTCACTGACACAAAATTCCCCTATCACCGGCCACCGTGTCGCCACCAACAAAATGGTGTCGACCCCTTAAAATGGCCGGTATAAATACCCCCAGGACATAGCCCAAAAAGTGCCCCTAGTGCCCGTGGACCATGCCACTTCCCCAAATATCCCGGGGGGAGACCTCATTCTTCGGCGGTCCCCCCCGAGGCCTCCTAACCACTAAAAAACGATCCAACATATTAAAGCGGTACATGTACCTACGTATCGCAGGTCTAACATGCTTCAAATTCTGAAAATGAAAGAAGCAATTTAACACCATAATGTAAAAACGGCAAAATAAAAAAAAACATCTTTTTTTTCTTTCTTCACTGGTAATATAAGTAGTTGCTCCTGTTTAGCAAATTGTGCGCATGGCAGAAAGAGTTAATGCTGGCTATTCATCCATCCAATCACGTGTTAACCAGTATAAAAATGATCCATCATATTAAAATGGTACATGTCCCTTTGCATTGTGCTTCCAATATGCTCCATAGTCTTAAACCAAAAAGGAGCACCATATGCGTAATAACGTAAGGGAAGTAAAACAAATACATATTTGTTTCCTTCCTGGCAATGTAAGTAATTGCGCCTGTGTATCCCATATTTCCAAAGTAATGTTAACATAACATACCATCAGTATCCAGTGTCAATTATCCTATACTAACAAAACCTTAGGAAACTGACCAATAAGATAGGATAAATAACAGTTACAATATCTCATTCTGACTGTGCATCAATATAACAAATAAATCAACAACATAAATGTGACCAGAAGCCACCATCAAAAGACAGTCAAAATAGTCATCATTGCAAAGAGTTAGATGAACCAGAAATGCACTCATGGTATATGTGATCTCAGTGTTTATCCTGTGCACCGCTATACTGCAAACACTCAACTAATCAAGAAAAAGTTAAACAAATACTACGAATGAATATCAACATTTTGAAACCCATAACTGGATCTCAAAAGTTAAAACAGAACTAACCAATCGCTAAATAGTCATACGTGTCAAATTGAGATATCTAATAATACCAATTCACTTATGTACAATAATCAAACAAAGAAAAATAAACATTAAACAACAGACCTACAAACCAATGAAATAAAGAACCATAAACGTGTATGTATACCCTATTGCCAAGGACAAGGCAACCAGGTCAAAACGAAGCCTGATCCTTAAAATGTAGAATATTTATATTTGCATCAAAAAAGTTAAAAAAATGAAGAAGAATCACAGGCATGGGGGGAAATAGAAAAATAGGAGACGGGGACTAGATGTTAAAAATAACGCAAGCTGTTTTTGTGTGTTGTCTCCTTGCTTTTCCCACATTTTCACTGCTTTTTGTGTGCCGTCTCCTTCCTTTTTCCTAATTTTCACAGCTTTCTCCTGACTTTTCACCCATTTCTTATGTACCATCTTCTTGTTTTTACCTTGTTTTTACTGCTTTCTCCCTGATTGTACCTCATTTGTTTGCAGGCCTCTCCTATTTTTCCCTCATTGTTACCGCTCTCCTTGTTTTCCTCCCAATTTTTGAGTGCCTACACCTTCCTTTTCTTCAGTTTTTACTGCTTTCTCCTTGCTTTTTCCTGTGCTTTTTGTGCGCCTTCTCCTTGCTTTTCTCTCATTTTCACTGCTTTCTCCTTGCTTTATTCCCATTTTATGTTTGTCTTCTCTTTGCTGTAGTTCTGATTGTTTTCTTCTTGCTTGTCCCCTTTTTTAGTGTGTCTTCTCCTTGCCTTTTCCTCATTTCGCTTTCTCCTTGCTTTTTCCTTGTTTTTTGTGTGCCTCTCTTTACTTTTCCCTCATTCTCACTGCTCTCTCCTTCCTTCTCCCCATTTTTTGAGTGTCTTCACTTTGCTTTTCTCCCATTTTCATTCCTTTATCCTTGCTTTTTGCTTTGTTTTTTGCATGCCTCATTTCACTGCTTTCTCCTTGTGTTTTCCCTTATTTTTTGTGTGCCTTCTCTTTGCTTTTCCTTTGTTCTCACTGTTCTCCATGCTTTTTCCTCAATTTTCTTGTATGCCTTTTCCTTCCCTCCATTTTCACTGCTTTCACTTTGAGTTCCCCCTGTTTTTGTGTCCCTTCTTGACTTCACTGCTTCCTCTAGGCCCTCCAAGTGCCTGGATACCCTACCGGGTGATTAGCCCACTTTACATTTCCTGATTGATTGATTGATTGAGGTTGTATAATCAAAACATACAGATCAACGGGAAATTCAGAAAACATCCACAATTCACAGGCTATAGTATTGTGTAAAATAATAAATCCAAACCACTAACCTGCATTAAGAAATGTACATAACTCATCTTCAGTGTTCAAACCCCTGTTCAAAGTTTATAATCTGATAATCCATTTTGCTTCCTGTTTGTGTCATATTGATATTCTGTTACCTCCATGTGATGGACTACTAACTAGTTCATTGTGATGGCAGTTCATTTTGATGTCATCATAAATGGCATGTGCAGTATTGTAATGTAGAACCAGGGGATATCTGTCATCCATATTGCAAATTGCCCAAATATGTTCCTGAATCAACTCTCTAAAACACCTGTTCGTACTACCAAAGTAAATCAAAGAACTGTGATAAATGATGACAAGGGGTGCAGCCTGCCACATTTTTCTGAGGTGAAGGTGCCCACACTTATTTTTTATGTGCAGTGCCACCTCCCCTCCATGCTGGCAGTAGGCGGCAGGCCTGGGAGAGGGTGGAACCTGCTGGAGCATCAGCTGATGCCGGGGAGTACACAATGCTATTTTTTTAAAATAGCATGCTGCTCACACTCAGCGGAAAATTAAGCTTATATTACAAATATTATATGCTCAGCACTACCTAATAATACTCGTCGGCACTCACATGGGCCCATTATTTAAGCAGTCATGCTGACTCCTCTGTCCTGCCAAGATAATGGCAGTAGTAATATCAGTGAGTTAGCATTAGCTGTTGTAGGAGACTGGCCCTCTATTTAGTATGCAAAGCTAGGCACACTGTGCAGGGGGTCCAGAAAACCACATGTTGGTTTACAGAGGTAAAAACTAGATGACTTAATGCTCTAATTTGTATGGTAGTTTGGTCGAGCAGTTAGTCCAATCTTGGAGAAGTGCAAAGCATTTGTTGTATTCACAGAATCAATCATGCAACTCACACATTGGAAGTAACAACTCAAGACCAATTTACAAAAATACTCAAGATTTTTATATAATTTTTAAGACCAAG